>NC_057939.1:13806780-14411780 GCF_018555375.3 Anguilla rostrata
GCATTTGGGCCGTCGTTTAGCCATCTCACTTTAAATACCCAATGCGTATGGAAGGAAGGAGCAAATGAAGGGCTTCCTTGAATAATCTGCTGGCTGGACAGAATCCTCTTGTTTCCAGGGGCCTAATGAGGAACTCCATCAATTAGCCTACTTACGACCTTAGCCAGAAGGTCCAGCAGAGGAGGACCTGCATTTCTTTCATGTTACATTCACCCAATTGCTCACTAGGAGACCGCTTTTTTTGTTTATGCCACTTGCAACTTTCCATTTGCTGCTGTAAAATAGCTTCATCCATCTATATATCTGGGCTTTTAGTGGGACACACTAAAAAGGGGTGGAGACTTTGTAAATATTCTCTGAATGTTCCCATGAATATACTGAAGAATGCCCAATTGTGCCTTCTCTTTGCATGTCTTGCTTATAAATAAGACAAATGCTTCCAAAGGACATACAGTAACCCATGATACTCACAGTTTTCCATTTCTAAATAATTGCAGATAAATGATAATCCTGTGAATGTTTTTTAGAGTTATTATTATCATTATTTTTAATTATTGTGAACTATTTACTTGGGGGACAACGCAAAGACCAAAAAGGAGGACAGGGAGTTACAACACTCCATGTGTATACAAGCAATCCATCCAAAGAATACCATAAATAAAAATATTTACGAAATAGTAGCTACACAAGGTTCTTATTATCTTTAAAGTAAAGACAATGCCAGACCAGTTGCTGTCTCCCAGGCCCTGAGGGTTTGCTATGGATGATCTGTTGAGTCTGGCTGTAGTTCTTTCCAGAAGAATTATATCCAAAAGGTAACTACGCCACACAGCACTATAGGTTAAGGGTTCAAGATTCTTCTCGATATGCAATCAAAATTCTATGAAGAATCATGTGGTAAAAACAGGCCCCAGCCAGGGCCAGAAGGGCTGGGTGTTCTCCTCACACTGTTGAATACTTCTTCAAAATATACACACTTCACAGAGTCTGATGCAACTGGATTTATTGCAGGTGATTCAAAGATAACATGCAAGAACCTGGGCTGGTCTGCGCAGATCAATACGAACACTCTCCAAGCACTCCACAAGACACTCACAAAAACACACACTGAATTCCCCTCCGACAAACACTCCTTTTCATCCTATTTTGTCAGCCCCTCCTGTTATTCTGTCAGCTCCTCCTGTTGTGGAGCTTTAAACTTGGTACTTCCCACATGCTTACACCGTTTTACTTGACTCTTTCCAATACATCATGGTTTCTCATTTTCTGTCCAGATTTTACACCATTATTTCCAAAACAGGTATTCATCTCATCCAGCCCCTGCCAGTTCTAACACTCATAACATGGTCTGTTTGAAAGGCCATGTTTACATTATAGGAGACTGTGCTAACATTATATGAATGTTTCTGCTGGTTTTTTTAATAATTTGACCACGGTCTGACCACTCTAATTCTACAAGTGATAAGTAATGTTAATGCAATGATATGATCCATCATAGTGGTGATGGCTGTAAGCTCTAGTGCACCTCCCTTCCACTATCATCTAGCAACATCAATACCTCTGTGAATAAGGGGGTTGTAATATTAAATACAAGTCCCTGTAGCACCCAGAGTACAAGCTTGACAAGTTCAAAATGAACTTCATTTAGAATCTTCTGAGGGAGGGTCACATAGGCTCTATGAACTATTAACTTTTTGAAGAAATGAATATTCTTGCTCACCGTATCCCAACCAGGCGTAACCCCCAACTTCTGTAAAACTTTCTCCCATTTGAATGTATAATGTAGAGGTTTCAAATTAGACCAGGATAATTTGCTGTAAAGAAAGGAAACAAATATTGTAATATTAGAAGGTAGCTTAAAAAAAACGAATGTTCAAGCTGTTGAGACTGTGGCATAGTTTCTAGAGACAGGCCACCTGCTACAACTGACGACCAAATCCTGAGATATAGAAAAAAGAGGTTATTCGATTATGTACTTTCCCTGTATTCACAGGCCCTGAATCCAGTGAAATTTTGAATTACTGACGTTTATATACCCCAATGCTTAGGTTAACTTGGAATAGGAGGACTTGAATCATTGAATGGCATTGTTGTAATCAATATCGGTTTTAAAAAAACAAATGAAACAAATGCTGACGTCATTGTTTGATTCAAAAATACAAATTTGAGTAGTACAGAGAAAAAAAAACAACCAATATGACACGACTATGCCAATACTTCTGTATTTAACTGTAAATAGTTACAAGTCATGTGGGGACTATTACCTGGAATGTGTTACTACTCCCACTTGCACATAATGAATCTGAGGCGCTGCACATAGATCACATTAAAAGCATGAAGCATGCCATTGTCTGTCTGTGAGCAGGTGGTGGAGAGAGCGGAGCGGTTTCCAGAGCGATCGTGTGTTATTCCATTATTTGCCTTGCCCTACACCCCAACCCCTGAAAAAAGACTGAAGTCAGCATGTGCTGATGGCTGGACCCCAATACAGGTGCTCCCTGCTTAGCGCTGCCATCAGACCTCTTCATCAGGCCCAGCAAGAAGCCGTAGCAAAGCAGAAATGTACACCGTTGTCCTCAATCACACCATGCCCCGTTCCCTCACAGCACAGAACTGCTCTTTACCATTTATATCCTTTGAAAATGCAAGAGGGTCTTAATGGAGCATCTTGTTCCTATGAGGCACAAGACCTATATGACAGGTAAGAGAATGGGACCGTGCTGCTGGGATTTTATCTACACGCCAGAGAAAATAAATAATGTGAAATAAAAACATGCAATATTTTAGTAGCATTTCAGAACTCAGTTAAATATACCAGGCTGGCATAGTGGGTGGTATGGTATGTGGCTTGAACCATACATGTTTGGAGCTTTACACATCTTATGTGTGCAGGATTTCTTTGAGTACTTCCTGAAAGACCATCTTGGCTAATTGCGCATCTCTGAATTGCCCCTATAGGTGTTTACATCATGAGCCACGCTAAAGACTGGGGCCCTTTCTGGGGTGCCACCTTTGACCCATTGCCTTTGTATTACAGATAATCTTATAAAATAATGTAAATGCTGTATTTATCACTTTCAGCATTACAATGCATATCCTGTTTTTTCCCCAGCCATGGGAATTGACTGAGGGGTGTGGTGAATATCATTTTGATGTGGCTCCTGACCACAACAACAGGCCGCGGCAAGCTCAACGCCGCTGAGGACGGAGTGGAGGCCAGGTTAAAACAGAGGCCGTGGCTGTGTGCCTGAGCAGTGTTCTCTAATTCATTTTTAAGTGAGTCGAGCACAAAGGCACCGCGGCGGGCGCGGTGATGTGGGAGGCTGGGAGCGCTATTGAGCAGTGCGGTCACGCCGCTCGGCCTCCCTCTCCTGAGAGAGCGCTATTCAGCCAGCTCACAGCGCACAATCACTGCCAGAGAGGCACGGGGGGGGGGGGGGGGAGAGAATGGGGGAGAGACTAACCTGACTTATATGATGGGTAATGAAAGGAAGAGAGTCTGTGCTGTTTTTTTTTAAGGGGGTTTTACTGGAGCTAATGCCAGGGCCCGGAGCATTCCAGCCTCCTCAATGACACCAAGGGCTTAAGTGATGAGGGATATTTCTGAGTCATATTTAATCTGTTTTACATTATACTGAAATCTGTTTCAAATCCAGCGATACTTCATGAATAGTACACTCGGTGTACTATTATTACATGATTTGTTTTGTATGCCGATACATAATGAAAGGGCTTTTGTCATCATCCAGACACTTCTGAGAACACATTCAGTAAGCCAATCATTTCCAAATAACATGCAGTTCAGTGCAGTTTAGGAACAAATATTAGTTCATAAAATTCATAAAAATAAATTATTTTTGTATATTTTGTTATATTTTGGTGGGTTATTTACAGCACAATATGAAATGAAATATAATTAAATGAAATGTTCAGCCAACTCATGGAAAAGAAGCACTAACAGCATCACTGTTTAATGAGGACTAAATGTCCATGTTTATTAGCGAGATATAATTAGCAATTTAGGTACAGAAGCTAGCAAACCTTAGCTGGCTACAGTCATTTCTTTAGTCAAACATGTTGCTGTGGACATCCTGGCTTTCTGATCTGACCACATTTGCGGTTCAATTCAATCATATTATCCCATTGAAGACTAATTTGTAAAAAGTAGAAAATTGGCTTCCATTTTAGAAATGAAATTTGCTTTAGCCTTGAGAGCAAGAGGATACTCATTGCAAGGAGAGACAATTTTCTTTCAATTTGTTTTAGACTATGGATACATGCACATATCCTCAACTACATTACAAAGAGTTTTTCATAATGAACTACATTTTCATTATGGGTGCCAAATTGCTAACCCACCACTGTCCTTTATATGAATGGCCCAAATTAATATCCATAAATCTACATGAAACCATCCCATATTCCTTTCTCAGTCTTCATCCTATTACCTCTGCTGAATAGGAATTCCAGTCAGCATTAGTTTCACTCCAGTGGTATTGTACTTCTTATGGTTCCATGTGGGATGACATGGTAATTTATTGAAACAGTTGAGAATTGTTTGTGTGTTGTTCTGAATTATTTTTAAAATCCAAAATGTCTACATTACCTGCAGTACTACACTGCCACAGAAGCATTGTGTATTTTGTGTATTCAAGTTTACAGATAATAAATTGTGTTACCTTTGCACCTACATGTGGCCACAGCCAATTTCAGCTGCTTTTCAGTACCACTTGAAATCTGATAGAGGGGAAATAACCAGTCGGTGACAATATATCACTCTGCAAATACAAAGAGCCAATTGCCGAGATCCCAAAAGACTAAGTGTCACACTCAACTCTTTGCGGTCCCTGGACCTGATCTGTCACCTCATGAGTGATGCAGAGAGAGAGAGAGAGAGAGAGAGAGAGAGAGAGAGAGAGAGAGAGAGAGAGAGAGAGAGAGAGAGAGAGAGAGAGAGAGAGAGAGAGAGAGAGAGAGAGAGAGAGAGGGAGAGAGAGAGCACGTAGGGCTCAGAGGAATTATACCCTTCAAGAACAATTCTTTTCTTTATATCTTTATAGCTCATGGTCAATGAAGACAGACATCAGATCCCAGGCCACCAGATTCACAATGTTTGTTTGTTTGTATGTGTGAGCATGTGTGTACATTATCTGAGATTTGATGAGATTCCTATTCCAGGGCTGGCCAACCCTGTTCCTGGAGTCCTAACATCCTGTATGTCTTAATTTCCACCCTAATATGGCATACCTGATTCAACTAATTAGCAGCTCAGCAAGATCTCTAGCTGAATGAGGTGTGCTTTGTTAGGGTTGGAATAAAAACCTAC
This sequence comes from Anguilla rostrata, assembly GCF_018555375.3. Taxonomy (NCBI): domain Eukaryota; kingdom Metazoa; phylum Chordata; class Actinopteri; order Anguilliformes; family Anguillidae; genus Anguilla; species Anguilla rostrata. The sequence goes on from NC_057939.1 coordinate 13,812,107, forward strand.
AGGACGGTAGATCAGGGATGGGCAGCCCTGCTCTATTCCCTTTTGTGCAGGGGTGCACAACAAAGGCCCAACCATCACGGGATTTGCACCAACTTCTGCTCTCAATCATATCTGACATTTGTATAAGCTCCAGCTACAGCCGCAGACTGCAAATGTACCCTAAAGATTTTACTGCGCACAAACAGAGAAGTGAACCAGCATAGTTTTTAGAGCGGTCAGAAAAGTTAAGATAACAAAGGAAATTGGTTCGAACAAAAACCAGCACACAAATCAGCCCTCCAGGCCTGGAATTGCGTACCCCTGTTTTAGTAACATGCTGTGCTGCTGTCTGAGATTTTATATCATGGATTCAATCAACATTTGTCCCTAACTTTGACACACAATCAAATGCAAGTGTTAAGTGACTACCAAAATAAATTTCCCCTTATACTAACTCTTAGTTTTAAGTCAAACCTGAGGACAAATGTTATCAATTTCATTCAGCCAGTGACCATGCTTTCATTCTGCAGATAAACTACAATTTCTCTGGAAAGCCCCCTAATTGACAATAAGATGTCAGTTTGAGATAAAACTTTGGAGGACTTCCTTTAATCATATGGCTCAGGTGTGACTGTTTGCCTGTGGATTAGACTACACTCTGAGTCGGTTATACGGTCCAATCTGCCAATCTTTCTAATTTGTAGCAAAACCAGGCCAATCATCATTGATCATGCTCCATGGTTCAAGAGTGTAGTAAAGGTGGCTATGTGCCAAAACCAAGCCTCAAACTGGATTTCAAAAAGCAGAGCCCAAATGAATCTGCTACTTATGATCACTGTCCATGACAGCAAGCCTGGTCTTCGAGTTGTCTTGCTTTTAAATTTAGTTCCCAAGAATGGAAGCAATCCATCACATGCTCCTCTGAAAATATTAATCTCACAATATTACATATTTATGTTTCAATCTGTTTTCTTTCCTGACATAATTTCGATATGACAAAAAAGACACTAATAAAGGTCTGACTCATCACCCAGGAAAGATTCATCCTTCACAGACCTGCACTGGCTCTCCGAGCTGAGAAAGAGCTGAGTGAAATAGCCGTAAGCAGAAGCACTGTTTTCTCTCTTCTCCAAAAGTGGCAGGTCTCGGAATTGATGTTCCTTCTTTAAACACTATTAGTTCCGTGGTTGAGTCTGCAGAACCAATAACTCTCAGCTCTCTGTGATTCTTGGAGATCCAGCTAAATGAGCTGGCACCCATCCAGAGCGGCAAGGGGGAGGCCAAGCCAGAACTCTGAGCACTCGACCACTCGTGATGAGACTTAGGCCCCGTGCAAACCTGCAGCCTGGCTGTCCTGGCTAGCATCTCCTGTCTTTGGAGTAATCAAGACAAACTTGGCCCTGAGAAACCATATAAAGCGGCTTTGGAGGGAATATTTTTAACTTCAGCTTTCTTCTACTTAGCAGAACAAAAAAAACTCATTCTTAAGGAAGAATTCCGACAAAGCAGAGAAATGTCACTCCAGCAAACCAGCAAAGCAAGAAAGAAGGTATATAGTTCATTAAAGAGCTCTAATGCATGTCTTGTCATTGTTTTTATAAAATTTATAGTATAATTATTGTTAATTCTATGATTATTGTAATTTTATTATGGTGTGTTTTTAAAGGAACAGAGAAAGATTTTTTTCCCAGATTTCTACAAATAAATATTTGAGTTTTTATTTTTATTTATTAAACCCAGGCGTACATAATGCCCATTGAGAGAGACCCAACTCCAGTTCCATTCCTTCTGAGTACCCCTTTTTCTTTTTTCCATGGTCTTACTTTTTGAAATGGCAGACATCCTCCCACCACACTGCACTGGTCCATCCTTCTGGGATTGCTGCCACTCACCCATCTGTTCTGATATGGTTTACATTTCATATTCCTCAGCTAGGTTCTTACTAGGGGAGTCCTTATTTGCCCTTTAACATTTTGCTCACTTAAAATAAATAACTGCTTCTTTCCTTCCCGCCCACAAATATACATATTGCCTCAGGCAAAATATCTTAATTATATTTCAAGTTAGATGATCAGTTGACATTTCAAACTTATACTCACCAAAACAGAGTTACTTTATCTACCAGTTACATCCTTCCCCCTCTGCATTACTCTTGACAACACACTGGTATCCACACCTCAGACTTGTTACAACTATTAATCTCTCCATGCAGGTCTTCCTATCTTTGCTATATTACCGCTCCAGGGTACTCAGAATGCTGCTGCATGGCCAAGGCTAATTGTATTTGGTTTTTATTTTTCAAAATAAATTTAAAAAATCCAGGAAGTTATTGGTGTTTATTTTTAACATTTAAACGAATGGGTGCAAATTTATTGAGAAAATATCCTAATGCAAAAATTTGGGTGAAAGTCAGATTATTAAAGTAACAATGCAAAGATCAGGGTGGAAATTAGATTTTAATTCCAAACATTGATAACTTACTGCTTTTCATTACATAGTCAGCAGCTTGTTTTTGCTTTCTCCCCATTTTTTTATTCACTTTCTATATGTGGAAACTTGACCACGCTGTTTTACATGCCTAATTGACCCTTTGTTGGCCTCATGATTGGCTTGCTGAATCACCAATCAGAGTGCTCCAGTGCATGGCAATTGTTGTCAAGTAGTGTGGGGTCTGTCAAGCTCTTGGTCATGCTTTAGTTTCCAATTTTTTTCCTTCTATGTGGATCTGTACATCAAAACTAAAATAAAAAAAAAAACAATTAAATGGGTCGCATAGGGAGCAAAAATTAGCAAATCAATTTTCCATGTTACATAGATTAGGTGAAAAGTAAATATAAATATTATGTTCAATAAAATTGTTAGCTAGTTACCCAGCAATGCATGGGGCAGTTCTGCCTGTTTTGACTGTGCTGCTCACTTCCTCTGACAGCAGATGAGGCTTCTCTCATTTATGCTGAGGGCGATAACATTATGCGCAAATATTTTCTTCATTACTCATTATATCAGTAATATAACCCTGGACGGCATACCAGAGTCTCTGCTGTCGACATCTGGATGAGATAAGAGATCCCTGGCTCCAAAAGTTGTCATTAATAGCTGGCTGTAACGGTGCCAGAGTGCAGTGCACTGTAACATACCCAGGAGCCACTTGATTAACAAGGGGGTAGTCTGCGTTCAATCTGATAAAGTCTGTACAAATACATGTGAATATAACTGACGGGCACTCTCAGTGGGTTTTCTATGGAAACTTTCTTTCTGAAGTGAAAGCTTGACAGAAGGAGAGCGCACAAAAGGACACTTTACATAATCTCACACAAAGAGGAACAACTTTTTTGATGCGTGGAAACATAAAATCTGGGTAAAAATCGGTTTAGAACAATCAGATCCTTTTTTAAAAATCTGGGTGCTTTTTGGTGAAAATTAGTTTTAAAAAAATGAAAACAATAAGCCTTATGCATGTCTTATGCACAATCAGTCAAAATTTGCACATTGGCACACCTCTCCTTATCTCTCTTCCCTGGTAACCCCTTGTGCCCCAAATAGAATACAAATTGTAAGGCCTCAGCCCATGGACCAACAGGAGGAACTGTGCCCTCTTACCTTTAATGTATTATCAAAGCACACACTCATGCCAAACTACTACACTCCACTTCACAGTCATTTGCTTTCTGTACCATCCCTAAACAGTCCCTATTCTCGGTCAGGACTGTTCTCTGTATTTCCGGTTGGAATAACTGGATTTCGTCACTGTGACCTCACCCACTGACTCTCCATGGGCTTGGTGAAAAGTGTTTGGAAGCCCGGGAAGTGTAATTTGGGAGTGCCGCCATGATGTACAAACATGTTGCAGTAGGGAAAAGGGGGAACCTATATGGGCATGAAGTCCATTCCTCCACTGAGCATGTGAGATACAGTGACTCAGCAGTGACACAATATTTCCCTGATTTCCTACTCAAATTGTTCAAAGGCAGTTGGTTTCCTCAAACAATTTAGGTAAACTGAATTTTTTAGTTTTACAAGGCACTGACTGCTACAGGTTGTGACACTGACCACTTGCCAGCTCCGGCTGTGCTCATCATCTGGCTAAATCTTTATGCGCTACCATAAGTCACTCTGAATAAGAGTGTCTGCAAAATGCCTAAATGTAAATGTAAAATACTCATCACCATTTGATCACCATGCAGACTTCAGAATTTACGCCAACCTCCATCTGTCTGCCAAAGAGCCCAAAACAAGGATTGCCAGATCGGAAGCCAATGCCCTCATCCAACGTCGGTTTCGCTAAAAGAAAGACCAAATTGCCAGTTTGCCTTTCAGCAAACAATTCACTGATTTAACATAATTTTGTTCCTAGGAGAGATAATTTATTTCTGAAACTTCTGCTCTTCATTATTAAACGGTTCTAATCATTTTCTTAAGTTTACATTATGACAGCATTTGTGGGAAAGTCATGAATGACACCTGATCACATTGATTGGATCACCTTATGTGAAATGTTGGTGAGGTCATATGTGAACAAGTAAACTAGTATTGGCGTATTCATTTTGTTGGCTTCTTTGATGGTGCTATGGTTTTTTTTTTATTTGGGTAGAGGGAGGGAGACAGGAGGTTATAAGTGTAACGTTTGTTGTATGTTTATGTAAAATAACAATGACAATTACATTAGTACATGCCTACAGTACATGGGTGCACACATGCATAAAGTACATATATATTTGAAATCTGGATGTGGAAACAGACTGATCTTCTCTTTTGACAGCACACCCTACCCAAGCTGCCAGCAACAGCAGACCTTTGGGGTGGTGAGAAACTCGGGAAATCGCATTAAATGGTTTCGCCTCCACATGGCTGTTATTTTTGTTCTGTCAGAACCTCACTGTCAGAGAAACAACTTTCAGCAGTTGGTGGGGAGGCAGAAACTTTATTTGGACGCAAAAAAACAAAAAGATCTGACTGGAGTATAAAACACAACTACATAATCAATAAATCCACCTACCATTTGCCATGGAGGGTTCCTTTCAGAAGTCAACGTTTAAGAAAAGAGGAAGATTCCGAGCTGTGAAGCCTATGAAGGCCACTGCCCAAAGCATGTGTGCCTTCCTGTAGTGAGAGTAGGCAAAATGAACTCAAATTAATCTTCATAAAAAATGACTAAATGAAAGATTAAAATTAAAATTCAGCACAGAGACCTTACACTTTTCACCTTTGAATAAATGCTTGTTTTGTCTTCACAGCACTTACTATTCTTGTTTCATAAATAGTAAGTGCTGCGAAGTTCCGTGGAATCACATAGACTATTTTTTTTACTTTGTTATACGTTGACATTTAATCATTCCGACAGGAAGAATAAATTACTTTCTATATTTTCCAATGACATCATCGCAGATTATCTTGGATCACTCTTCTATCTCTGAGCTTATCGGTTTCAAGGCCCTTCCCTGAATTACTGCACGGAGAAATGATCGACCTGTCATGACTGTCATTTCTGTGACTCTAAGCAAGATGGTTGTAAAGAACAGTGGACACATGATTACTGAGACCCTTTCTCTAACACACACACACACACACACAAACACACAGCTGAAGCTCAGCGTGGGTTGGGGATTGGTCCATGACTACAGAATTTCTTTCCTAGCAGAGTAGAAATGTGCATGTAAACTCAGATGTGTTGTGTGATAAACTGTTATATTGATAATTCAAAGTGCAAAAGTGTCTTGTTTTACATCTGACTGGCAAAACAGTTTGTTGCAGTCCCTGTCCACTTTTATTCCCATGGTCATTACAAAACAGATAAAGGTGCATGCACACGCACACACACACACACACAATTATCTCAGATGAGAAACGGAACAGGACAGTCCCTATTGACTCATTACTATCGACACTACTGTGTTCATAATTTATAAGGCTTACTGTACTGAAATACAGCTACGTGGAGTTAGTGAGCGTAGCAGGGACCGCAGCGGTGTGGAGTGAGTACGGTGTCGTGGCAGTGTCAGACAGGCGAGCCACCGTCACAAGACTAAGCACTGACGGCTTCCTAAGTTCCCTAAAGACTGTTTGCAACAACACGGGACATAATTAAGCATTGAGAGAGCCGGCTGCACGCTGTCTGCCTCTCAGTCTTCCATCAGGGACCCGCTGCTCTTGGGGTAAACTCAGCGGAGTACAGGCTCACACAGTACACTGCACGGTATATCTGATGATTTTTCCCCGTACGGCCATTTGCGGCTCTACTTTTTGCGCTTTAAACTAACAGAAAAGGGCGAAAGCTTTTTTCATGTGAGCGGTTGAGCACCTGCGGTATTTGTACTGTTCTTCGTTTTTCCATTTCAGTAACGATTCTCACTGGACAGGTCACCTGACATCAGCAATGAATGACCCACATATCTGGATGAAATGGTTTTGAAAAAACTTCCCCTTCCCCCAAGCAGTTTAGTTTAGTTTACACCAATAATGTTTCTGGGCAGACTCAGCCCCTGAGGGCCTAGAGGCCTGACACTATTAGAGCTACCACTCACTTAGCAAATGATTTAGGCATGGCACACCAGCTGAGGTATTTCATCCTAATAAGGCCTTCAATTAAACAATTAAGAAATGAGGTCGAAGGATAATGAACAGACCCTGTAGGGCAGGAATTTTGCTGATGTAGGCACCTTTCTGGCAGTTTCCTCCTTTATCACCACTAAAAGGGCCCATGGTAAGGCACGCATGTACTGTAAACCCTGGACATTTCACGGGTTGTGCTAAAGTACATTATTTAAATGCACTTCCAGTGCATACCAAAGGCTATATTATAGTTATTATGCACACAGCATTGGCTGTATTACAGTACATTATTTAAACACACTTCTCAGCACATACCGAAGGCTATATCACAGTAATTATTTAAACAGTCTTGTCAGCACACACCACCACCACCTGTACTTCAGTACATTTAGACTAGCCACTCCAGGTCTGAAGCCCAAGCCCATGAAAGACCTGTGCTTCAACCAGCAGACCAAAAGCTTTTTAATCTACACACACTCAGGCACACGGGCACACACAAATATAAGCGCACAGGCACACGTAGCTTTATTCAGTCCTAATCTCACGAAAACAAGATGTGGCACGTTAATTATCCTCCCGAGCAGGGAGCAGAGTGATCTGTGGAGGTGGGAGATGAGGCCCAAAGTTGGAGGGAAGGAGCGGGGAGGGTACTGCTGCCGAGCGGAGAAGCCCAGCACTATAAATCTCCAGGGAGCGGCGGCAAGGGTCGCACACTCTGTAATAAATGCTCTTAATGGGGAATGGAAAGTTTGTACAGAGCCCAGCCAAGCGCGGCTGATATGACAGCTTAACAAATGAACGGCCCTCGGATAAACATCCCGCGAGCCTCTTACCTGCGCAGTCCCAGCTAGCAGAGCCCTGCTGTCTTCCCATTACTCTTATCTGCATTTTGTTTTATTTTGCTCTACCTTCTTTTGCTTCTGAGTGAAAATTACTATGAAAGTGGAAAAACTACAAGTTTAGTGATGCTCGTGGCTTAGCAGGACTGCTGTGCATATGCCATCCTGTGTACATGTGCTTATATATACATTAAAATTTGATCTAACTACTAGCCAAACTACAATGTCACCCTTCAATCAATCAGTCGCTCAGCCTGTATAACTCAACAGCGCGTGAAAGTACATTACATCAGATGAAGAGAGGCAACAACAAAGTGACACTGATGCTTTTGAGCTAATTAAACACATCATGTTCACAAACAAATATGACGGGCATGTAATGCTTCTGAATTGCCATAATACATAGTGCTGCATTCACAAGCCCATAGTCACATTAATGTTCTGTGCTTCACACACAAACCTCAGATTTGTACAGTCATACAGTAGTGATACAGAGATAAGGTCTGATCACAAGATCTCTGTTGTTCATAGAATTGGGTAGGCCATCCCATAGCCATCTGATGACAACTGAGTTCAACCATTTTGAACAGTCAGCATTAGCTCTTGCTGAGTAGTTGCTCATACAATTTGAAACATCAGCATTTCTGTCAGAATTCCTTCAGTATTGTTACATTGTGAAGAATTGAGTGTTTTTCACTCAAAATGCAAAAGAAAACAGAAAACAGTATAAAGACTATTAAACTATGTATTACAAAAGAAGGTTTTTCCACAGCTCTCTGCCCTCTGGCTCGGAACGCTGATTTCTCTCAAACTAACATATGAAGAAAATGAGATTACTGAATAGATATGAAATTAATAGCCGCCAATTCCAAGCACTTCGGGTTTTATTTCCTAAAAGAAGACAACCCTGCCAATAAAAGAAGTCTGTTCCGTTAATTAATTGAATTTGGATGTCATCCCTGAAACGAAACAGCCCTGGGCAATGTTGAATATTTTATAAATATAATAATATATAATTCCCCCTGTTTTCAGAGTTCAGAGTTTTCCAGTCTTTCTATATTCGGCTTCTCCTTGGGCAAATGGAATAAAATGGAAGTTTTCAATGAATGGCAAAGTACTGTAGGTTCTGGTCATGTGGACTTGCATTTGAATTAATGAACTCCAAGCTACTATAGAAGAGAACTTTTATAACATTATCGATGCATTCAATGTGAATTAAATACATACAATTGTGTTCATATTTGCTCAGTAGGTTCAGTCTTCACAACACCCTGGTGTACCCGTGGTTTTTAGATTTATCAAAACTAAATACCACTGTTCATGTTTTTTTATGTTTAACTGTGTGTGACTGGCTTTAGTTATCTTGCATCAAAGGCTTTTGCATAATCATTCATTCACCAATGTATGGTCTCATATCCACTACTGAAAATGCACTTGCAAAACCATTGGACAAAGAAAATTCCAAAATACATAGTGGTGTACTGACATCTAGTGGTGTATTCTCTAAAAACAGCCTGGAACAATACCTTAGAAAGTGATTAGAATACCTGATAAGTTCAATATTTTCCAATGCATGTAATACATTGCCTTTTTTATCTACTGACTGAGATTTAGAACATTTACCCTCTGATATATATTGTACATTTCCAGTATTACTCTGTTGATTTTCATAAGACAATAAGATGTTTAGACAATCAATTGCTTAGAGGCGAGGGACTGAAGACATAAGTGAACGAGGTTTGCTCAATTCAGGAGATTTTCCAAATGGCTTCTCATAACTGGTGTCTGCATACTCCAAATGATTCATCAAATAGGAGAAACTGATTGGTCTTTACCAAAAAGCAGGTTGGTCCACGGTATGAAGATGACCAGGTCCTATTAAAAATACAAAGATATGTGGATGCGTAAAAAATAAGTTAGCAAAACCACAGTAGAATGAAAATGAAAAAATATATATAATCCCATACTGTAAACACATTGAAAGCATGGGTAAGGCCCTTCAGAGTATAAGGCTGAAGAGGGACACAGTGATGTTCTCTGACCCCAGTAAAGATGACATCCTGGCCATTTGTGATTCACTGAGGGACTATTTATGTACATATCAAATCAGTTCATCAATTGGTCAAAACGTATTTCTTGAAAGAATGATCGCATTGTCACAAAGTAGTGTTCCATGTTGAGAACCAGAAAGTTTAGTGCAGAATAACATGAAAATGATCGCACAAGTACAAGAAAGGCTCCAGGAGGACGTGTTGAAATGCATCTTATCCAAGAAAAGGATGTGTTGTGCATTTTACTGTAAAAGAGAACTAGTTCTATTTCCTTTTTAGGGAAGAGGGAGTTAAGGAATCTCCTTTGTTTCTCATTCAGAGTGTTTATATCTTATGACTCATGAGACTTCCTGTAATATCAGGAAATTACATTTTGGGAAGCGGAAGTGAAACAAATATCTATCATGGGTGAGTCCTTTAGTTAACAAAAAAAAGGAAAATCGAAAGTAAACCTCAGACCGCTGTAGGAAGCCCAACCAGACTGTAGCAATAGAGAAGCCTGAGAGCCTGAAAAGATGTCGGCCATGTTCTGCGTCTCTGAAGAAGACCTCTCCTGCCCAGTGTGCTGGAACATCTTCACGGAGCCTGTGGTCCTGCCTTGTAGCCACAGCTTCTGTAAGGAGTGCGTGCAGACGTACTGGGAGGGCAAAGACTCTCACAATTGTCCAACATGCAGGGCAGAGTCTCCTGAGGATGAACCCCTCCCTGCCAGCCTGCTTCTAAAGAACCTTTGCATGTCAGCGAAAAAGCAGAGAGACCGGAGGGAGGCCAAAGGATCAGAGTTTATAGGACTCTGTAACCACCACAATGAAGAGATTTCCCTGGTCTGCCTAGAGGAGTGCCAGCCTATCTGTGTCTGGTGCCACACCAATGGGGAGCATAAGAATCACGAGTGCCGTCCAATCAAAGAGGTCGAGCTGGAACTTAAGGTGGGTTACACAGTGCTACACCACAGAGGTAAATTGTGTCAGAGGAACATTATTTTAATCAACATTACTGATATGTTTTTATAGAAAGGAGAAAACTTCAAGGAGAAAACTTCAATAGCTCTCTTACCTTAATTGATTGTTCCTGTCTCACCAGTGGTTGTTTGTTTTTTCAATTTACAGGGTTAAAAATTGCCAATGTTATTCTCACTGATGATAGTCTCACTTTCGGTTTCAGTTTTAGCATATGATTTCAATTGCAGTGAAGGATATTTACGATATTTACAGTTTATAAATACTTGCTAGCTTTGCAATGGCAGGTATATCCAAAGCAGATTGTACTGTATGCTTTCATAGATTGTGCCGTGTTATGTTAATACAAATAGTTCAGTCAAAATTATCTATGAGCTGAGACACTAAGCTGTTCCAAGAAATACTGAAAAGGACTATTTATTGGTCATTCAATCTATCTTGTCTGGTTTCTTTTTGAATCATTATTATTGCTGTACCATTATTTGCACTACAATGATTAAATTCAAATGGATCCCTTGTAAAATTAATATTATTTTCAACTTGACAAATGACTTTCAATTGCTGAGTTCAAATATGTAATTCATGACTCCGTGACTGAATTATGCTCCTGTTTTTAACCTCTGTTATAATTTTTAACGACTGTTTATGACACTGCTGTCTCATTCCCCATTTGATGTCTGTAAGTCGTTTGTCTACTGTCTTGTGTAACTTTGTAACTTCGTGTCCCCGTTGCAAAAGAGATTTTTTTTTCTCAATGGGGTTTTCCTGGCTAAATAAAGGTTAAATAAACAAATGTAAATAAATAAATGTGATTGAATTAGCTATTGAATCAGAATTGAATTTACTGTGAATTTGGCCCTGACCTGTGAGAGAGGTGGGATCTGTCCTTCCTACAGTGAACTAACAGACCATCCCTTTCATTCCAGGACAGCGTATTGGAAGCATTAGAGACTCTGCACAAGAAGCTGATGACCTTCTGCAAAGCCGAACACTCCTGTGATAAAACAGCACTGCATATACATGTACTGTAACAAGATCTGTCATTATACCTGCTGTAAAATTTAACCTGTTGTAAAAAGAGTAACTTTCCTTAAAACTAAACTGTATACTAGATTTATGATAAACAACAAGACCCCTACAGTTTTAACAATAATACATTAAACATTCATGGAAACTATTGGTATAGTTAAAGCCTATTGCATAAGAATTTGGAATTTATCCTTTCCAGGGCAGCTGTGATTTCTACTTAGAAAATAGAAGTGCGTTCAATGACTGATTCCATCTCATTTCTCCTGTTTCAGAGCCAGGCCAAGTACATGACACTGCACATTAAGAAGGAGTTCAGGACCCTTCATAACTTTCTATATGATGAGGAGGAAGCCAGGATTTCTGCTGTGATGAAAGAAGAGCAGTTGAAAAGTAACACTGAGAAAAATAAGGCTGAGGAATTTACCAGAGAGATAAAATCTCTTCAGGGTAAAATCCTAGAAACTGAAGCGGAGATGGAAAGTGGCACTCTACCATTTCTGCAGGTAAAGAAGAATACACTCATTTCACTCACACACCAACCTTTTCCTCTAAAAATGTGTTTTTGTATTCTGCCATTTGCTTATCTTTATGCATTACCAAAAAGTTTGCTACATTTTGTTAAATGCATGACTTATATTTGTCTTCTGGGCTGCTCTCTTCCAGAAGCACAGATCATTTTTGATCAAGGTGCTTCCTCATTCATTTAAGATGAGCTATATGTGCTGCATATTAACTTTCTGCCTGGTTGCATACAGTACCTCTGCATAAACACCTATAATAGTATTCTAGTATATATGTGCTGTCAGTAACATTGCTTATTTGATGATCCACAGAACTATGAAGCCACAATGAAAAGGTATGTGTGCTCTGAATTTCTTTGTAAGGGTTTCAAACTTTTTCTCAGTTGTTTCTGAAGCCTGTGCTGTTATTTCAGTATTTCCATTTTAACACCAGCTGTGTTTGTTGCAGAGCCCAGTGCACCCTGCCAGATCCAGAGTTGGTTCCAGGAGCTCTGATGGATGTGACCAGACACCTGGGCAATCTCAAATTCAGAGTTTGGGAAAAAATGCAGAGCCTTGTAAAATTCAGTATGTACCGGGAGGGGAGGGGGGTTGGGGGGTAGGTGGGATAGGGGTACAGATATCTTAACAATGTCAGATTAAAATTAAACTACTTTTGAAAACACTGTGGCCTGGATTAATCAACATTTGTGCTTTACATTGATATTCTTTAAACTTTGTTCAAGTTCTACAACAGTCAAAACCAACTCACCAAACTGTCATTGTAAAGTAAAAACATTTTCATTTGATCACAAATCAAAATTACAGGCAAAATGTGGATTTAATCCTGCCTATGGACCGGGCAGTGTCACCTTGAACCTTTTGGCCACCCTTACTTCCTCCCATTTCAGCTCCTGTGACATTGGACCCCAACACAGCCAACAGTTGTCTCACCTTGTCTGAGGACCTGACCCACATGTGGGTCCGCGATGAGGCACGGTCGCTACCGGACAACCCAGAGAGGGATGAATACTACCAGTGTGCCCTGGGCTCCACAGGCTTCTGCTCAGGGATGCACTCCTGGGAAGTGGTGGTCGGGGACAGTACTGTCTGGGCCTTGGGCGTGGCATACCACACCACTTCAAGGAAAGGAAAGCCTGATCTGAGTCCTGAGGGGGGGTTCTGGACAATAGCTCTGTACGACGGGATGTACACAGCGCAGACCACGCCCTCCACACCCCTCGCTATCGAGGGGAAACCCAAAACGATCGGAGTCCATCTGAACTGGAAAGAGGGCGAGGTGACTTTCACTGACCTAAGCAACAACGCCCACATGTACACTTTCAAACACACCTTCACTGAAAGGGTGTTCCCGTACTTTGCTCACGGCTGCAAATCGAGCCCTCTGTATTTACAACCTTCCGAGGTGTCTGTGGTTGTGGAAAGCCACAAGCAGTGTTAAAATAAGCTGAGGTCATTGGCCTATCATGGGGGACTTGGTTGTTTAGTAGACTATAAGTCACACAAAATGCTAGCCTCATGGCCCTGGCCCCCTTACAGAAAGCTTTCACTACTGCTGTAAAGTCTTCCATGTGTACATCAATATTACACACAATGGGGACAGTCACCAAAAGGTCTGACATGTGGCCGTCCCTAGTTCCTTGCTGGGATGGTAATAATACGTTTTCCCCAATGCATTCCTGAACATATAAGCATTGATTTGTTAAAATGAACACTCATTGACTTTCCTTGAAATGGGACTCTACTTTGTTCTTTTTCTAGATTTTTATCATTTTCCATGAGTAAAACTAAGTACACTGTACTTACTAATTTGGGAGATGGGAGATTGGGACATATATTTTTATATTGTTTTTTGTTTGTTTGTTTTCTTTCTATTTTGCCTTTTAGCATTGCAATAAAATATTTTTTTAACCTGGCGTTTTGGGTTTGGTGCCAAATACAATGGGTACTATGTTACCTTTATTGTATTTCTAAAAATTGACAACAATGGTCCAATCCTTGCAGAATATGAAGGTGTGCAGGCTTACAACCAACCAATCAATAAATCAATCAATCGAAAAACTAGTTATTCAACTAAAAATTTCTTTGATCCGTTCTTGGGCAATAAGAAAACCAAGTGGACAAACACAACATGTTATATTCGGTAATGTAAGACCTTTCTAATAGAAAGCCAGAGAGAAAGCCTACACTTTTAAGACAAAGCAGACCTTGGGTTGGACTAGCATGTTACAGCTGGGGAAGAAGCTTAGGGAAACATGGTACTAAATTAAGCTTTGTGGAGGAAAATCATTTTTACATCACAATTGCCAGAATTGAACACTTCTAAAATTCATCCAGATATTGATTCTGACTGCTGGGCTTTATCACAGAGTTTTTTTTTCTTCTTCTTTATTCTAGGTGAGGAACTCAGTCATAAGTGAAAACTGTTTCACTCTATGTTCTTCCCTTTGGCTTTTGCAATGTAAAATCATTCTGTTTGAGCGATTAAGTGCCTTTGTTTGAGATCTGTCATAGTTAAAGAAAACATGCATGCCACCACTTCATTTATGCAAAGGCAGCCCAAGGTGAAAAATGTTGTACAGTTCATTGGGCTCCCAATGCTCAACCCATTCCCCCTTGTTGGCAATCCCTCAACATGGCACCTTCTGAGCTGTGTTCTCTTCTCTACCTGTCTGAATGAATGAATGAATGAATAAATAAATAAATAAATAAATAAATAAATAAATAAATAAATAAAAAGGGTGCGCTGTGCTCTTTGAAGAACAAAAAGGAATGAAGTTCTGCTTTTATTTCAGTAATACAGTGTCCATATGTGATGCGAAGGTTTTTGGTACAACGTACCTAAGAACTTTAAGTGGTGAATAATTATCAATGTCAATATCAAGTTTTATCAATATCAAGTTTTTAAATATGTTGCAGTTGACACCACTAGATGGTGACAGTGATCTGGTGTTTTGTACTACATACAATAAAGGGCATTGCTTAATTTTAAATTGTTGGTTTTAACTCAGTTTTCACTTTAAATATTAATTGTGGTCATTAATGACACTGGCGAACGAGCCTTTTAAATATTTCTGCATTTGTGCCCCAGTATACCGTCCCCTACTTGCAGCATAACTACAAATGTACATGTTAACTGGCAGATCCTAAAGGGTTAAATAAGCCTGACAATGGCTCCACCCCTATAAGCAGCTGTGACGAGAAGTAGGAAGTGAAAGTTCGTAGAGTTTCTGAGGGTGCACTTGGAACTACGTTTATGTGACGTATTTGATTAAATGATTAATAAAAAAAATCAACCAGGAAATCGGAATCGGTAATTAATATTCGGTGAGAGAGAAGAAGATAAAAAATCTAATGTTTGAGGGTCGTTAATAAACGGACCGGGAGGAAAAGTAGCCTACTCTGTAACGTCTAGACAACTCAGATAAGAAGTAGGCCTAATCTCCCTGCCAATAGAAAGGAAACCTTCGTTCGCATATCGTTTTGTAACCAAGACTGTGCCTGGACTTTTTTTAAGCAAGAGACTGAACAAACGAGAAGTTGTTGTGTCAGAAGGAATGGCAGCCAGTCTCTCTTTTTCGGAAGAGGACCTATCCTGTCCCGTGTGCTGTGAAATATTCCGGGATCCGGTGGTCCTGCAGTGCAGCCACAGCTTCTGTAAAACCTGCCTGCAGCAGTATTGGACCAAGAAGCTTTCCGGTCGAGACTGTCCGCTGTGCAGGTGCGAATCTAGCACAGATGACCCTGTCGTCAGCCTGACCCTGAAGAACCTGTGCGATTCGTATGTCAAAGAGAGCTGCGTTCGGGGGGCAGCGGAGGGGGAAGAGACCGGAGAGTTGTGCAATCTGCATGGGGAGAAACTGAAATTGTTCTGTTTGGAGGACTGCCAACCTATTTGCGTTGTCTGCCACACCTCAAGGAAACACAAAGATCACGAGTGTTGTCCGATAGGCGAGGCAGTGCTGGACTTCAAGGTGAGGAGAAGCAGTAGGCCTGTGTGCTATTGTTTCACAGTGGCTTTGTTTTTTATCAGTGGGCATTTTGGAAAATATAGGTGCCTTGTTTTGCCCTCCATTATTAAGTAGTTTTTTTGTGATGATCAAATGTTTTCCCTGCATTGTGAAGTTAAAAGGGGGGATATCGTAATGGTCTCCTATCACAGACAATTAGGCTGTTTCGTTACAAAACTTGAGAGGAATACTGGCCTCTGGTTACCAGAACACTGTAAATTTCCAATTCAAAGGGCAAACCCACAGAAACATGATAGAAGCTAGATACCTAAACCAACACTTTGAAGTGATATATGCTGTTACCCAGCACCCTAGTCATTTTCAGGTCATTTTCAGCTCCTAAGTCGAGACCCCAGAGGCCTAAGTCTCAGCAGGTCAGTTTTGATAGTTTTGTGCACATTTGTATGTCTTTCATTACATATTCCTATCCACCATGCAAATTTCTCTGCAACTTCTTTAAATAATGTTATGACTGTTAGTCATTCCACCATGTCAATCATGTAATAAGTATAAATGCAAAATGACACTGTTTTTGCTCCCGATTCTGTAGTCCTCATGCAACTGTGAATTTTTCCAGTTGTCAAGGACCATGTAATGTGGTCCTTGTAATGTAAGGTAATGTAATATTCTCAGCCAAATGCAAATCATTTCTCTGTGTAATTCCAGTGGAATTTATAACAAACTGGTACTAACCAGTACAAACTACTCAAAAGGCTTTGCTCTCCATTGACCACAAAAATGATTGGATAAATTCAATTTCCTGTTCCACCCATTTCTGAGTTCATGAAACCTCCTGTCTTTAGCTGCATGGTCTTATTGCCATATTCTGTTGTCTCTTCCCAGGCAAAATTGAAGGCTGCACTGAAGCCCCTGAAAGGGAAATGGGAGGCCTTTGACAAAGCTAGACAGGACTATGAGAAGACTGCAGCTCACATAAAGGTACGGTAGTAGCAGCTGCCAGTGATGCGGATTCAAAACCCGTCACTTTGCCGTGCAATCCAAGGTAAAGGCTCTTATTTTAGACGCAGGCTCGGCAGACGGAGGAGCAGATAAAGGCCGAGTTTGAGAAGCTTCACCATTTCCTCCGAGTCGAGGAGGAGGTGAGGGTGACTGCGCTGAAAGAGGAGGAGGAAGCGAAGAGCCTGATGATGAAGGCAAAAATCAACGCCGTAGAGAGAACCATGGCGTCCCTCTCTGACACTATCAGAGCCTTAGAGGAGGAGATTCAGGTGGAGGACATAACACTCCTGCATGTAAGCACATCATCACTTTCACTCTGTCTGTCCTTCATACCTTTCATGTTGTGGAAGCATGATGTTGCATTTTATGAGTGATCACCTGACCAATCTTTCATTTTTTGTGATAAATGTCATTGAGTGTATTTTGATAGACCATCTCATGAGATCATAGCTTATTATTTGTTAAATATTTTTCATGCATTGTGATGTGTGCATGATGCAGATAGATTATCAATATCTTCACATGCCAAGCTGGAAATTGAAGCTGATAAAAAAAATTAAAAAATTTTCTTTTTTCAGAAATGCAAGGCCACAATGAAGAGGTATGTGAACTGCTTCCTGCCTTTTGTAACATGTTCTCTTTCACCTAAGAACTGAACTGAGGCCCCTGAACTCCTGTGTCTTATTGCAGAGCCCACCCCACAATTCCGGAACTGAAGCTGGGTTCAGGAGTGCTGATCAATGTAGCCTCATACCTGGGATCTCTGACGTACAAAGTGTGGATGAAGATGCTGGAAATTGTCAGATACAGTGAGTATTTAAGATGTGCATTAAAAAGGTGGAGGGGTGAGTGAATTATAATTCAACCAGGATAGAGTGCCAGAGGGGTGTCACGCAGGTGCCCTTGCCAGTTGTCTCATACAGTTTTCCCATACAGGCATATATTCAGGGGCAATGCAATGCAGGCATCTATAAAAAGTCATAGAGCACTCACTGCCTCTTTCTCTCTCTCCCTCTCTCGCCGTCTCTTCCTCCAGCCCCTGTGACTCTGGACCCCAACACTGCCGCCCCATGGCTCATTCTCTCTGAAGATCTGACAACCGTTGCTGACAGCGAGGAAAGGCAGCATCTCCCGGACAACCCCGAGCGGTTCACCCTGGATACGGCCGTGCTGGGCACCGCGGGGTTCAGCTCGGGGTCTCACTCCTGGGACGTGGAGGTCGGGGACAACGAGGCATGGGTCCTGGGAGTGGTTAAAGAGTCTGCCCAAAGGAAAGAGAAGGTTCCCTCAATCCTGAAGAACGGTTACCTGTCCATGTACTATTATCACAAGATGTACTTTGCCGGGACGTCGCCCCTGACGCGTCTTAACCTTAAAAAGAGGCCCCAGATAATTCGAGTGACGCTGGACTGGGACAGAGGCAAAGTGACCTTCTCTGATCCCTCTAACCACACCCAAATCTACATGTTCAAACACACCTTCACTGAGATGGTGTTCCCATACTTCTGGGTTGGCTCTAAAGAGTGCCCTCTGAGAATACTGCCATTGGAGATGTCAGTAATTCTAGAGCATTCCAGTTAAACATGGAGAAGTAGTGTCCTTAATTCACACATTTGCTCTAATCTCAGTGTGTCCTGGTGTAACTACCTTTGGTGCAAAATCAGTGCATCCTTTAATGTAGTCCACAAGTGACTCAAGCCACATATATTTCTGCTGGTCCTTTAACTTGTATGACGGTCTACTGCTGAATACAACCCACGTGGTTTTGTATTTTATTCATGGAATTAAATAAAAATTTTGTGTGATCATTTATCTCATTTAAATGTATTTATTTTGCTTTTAGACTGCTACGGTATTGTATGAATCCAAATCCAAATGAGTCATATGTGAATTTATTTGACCTAAAACTGCACCCTTCATTTTTCAGTTTTGTATTTTGAGATAGAATTAATTACATTGCATTTTGACACTTCTGCTGTTGTTCATGAATCATAAACACCACACAAACCATATGTGTGAATTAGAATTGATAAAATCTCGCAAGTTTAGAATTGTATTTGAAATTGTTTTAGCCAAATAAACAATGCCATTCTAATATTTAATCAAGAAATAATAGGAATGGTGATTTATTACAGGGCCTTGTATGACTTTGTGGGGGAGAAATTCCGTACACTGGTCCAATCAATGCACAATCTTAATTCTGTTCGAATTAATAACATAACATAACGGCAGATATTTTGCAGAATAGTGGTATAGACTCTGCCAAGTGGGTAATTCAGGAGAATGCCCTTAAATGTCTGCATATGCTTAGTCTAAATAAAATTAAGCCAGGCCTCCGTTTGTACTGACATATTTCCACACATTCTACTAATCTGAATGCTGATATGCTAATAGATACAGTATGGATAAGCACACCTGTATGTTTTAATTTACAGAAGCAAATGCACTTCCTATGCACAAGCAATCTAGCAACTAAAAAGCAGATCATTACATTACATTACAGTCACTTATACAGTGATTATCCAGAGTGACCTACTGAAATGGAGAGCATCAGTGTTAGTCTCAGGAATACAAAATTCTAATATTAACTAGGCAGCACAGAAGGCCAATTTATAGTCCATTAGTGTAATGTAAAGAAGCCAATGTTGATCAGATCAACTGTGTATAGTTGGAAGGCATACACATACAAACATAACTATGCAAAAATATGATATAAGAACACTGGCTGCTATGAAACTAATAATTAATCCAAGTTCTGTTGAATTTCTTATCTACATAATTTTTTCCATAGATTTTTTTTTTTCATGCAAAAATGATGTGGTATCGGCTAGATTGTGTTTAGTAAGTCGTTATATATATATACTTACTTTTTTTGCAATTAAAAAAGACTTCCTTGCTTCCTATGTTTAACGTAATAGTGTGGTACATTTATTTTTTAAAATTGCAGACCCTTGTGAAAAGTCCTTGTCGCTACCGCTTGCGCTAGCTTCACACGCATTGTTACAGAACCACGCCTTTATGCATAAGTCATGAAGTGTGCACGAGTCACTCGGAGTTACTACGCGCATCTTTTCACGTCCCAGCAGAAATGAAAGCAAAAGCACGTCGGTGTTGAAGAGAGCCGGTAAGATTAAATCATTTCACAAAAATAACCATATTAACTGACACAGTAACGTACTTTTTTGATGTTCTATAACTGTTTTTTTACTCTTAATAGGCTACATGTTGTGGTTCGGTTCTTGCAGGTTAATGGGAGATCCAATCGTTTTTATATCGTTTGGTGTAGATCGCTTGGGCCTCGTCGGGTTATTGAATGTGTCTTAAATGGCAGTTATGTGTTAACTGTTTAGGCCAAAAAGAACATCTTAGCTGTCACAAAATGTTATTCCAACTACACAACGTGACTTGGTCGAACGCGATTATGTCTGTTTTTTCCCTCCTGAAAACCTTGTTCTATGACTTCATTATAGCGAAAGGAGCTGGGAGCGCCTACTTTACCACAAAATGTTGACGGTTTGTTGTCATTAGCAAAGGTGCTTCATTAATATTGTATGCTATTTCAAAGCCATCATTCTCTCTCAGTGACTTATTTGTTTGTCTTCCGTATGTTGTGTGGGTGTGGCATTCTTGTTGTTTTTCCTGTCTGGGGAATTCTGCTTCTCCTAATTTTACACTTGTAATACCGATGAGTCAGATGTCGCGATCTTTGTTATTACTTACATGAAAAAGACGCAACTTACCAGAGAAAAAATTGTACCTGAAACCTAGTTTAATCTTCTCAAATTTATGGAGAACATTGCGTAAATAGATGTGCCTACACTGGCAGCTGGGATTTTAAGATTAGTAATGAAGCAAATAAGAGATTAAAATTTTTTTATTTCTAGGCAGGAAATGCTATTTTGATGCTAGGAAATGTCTGCACTTTTTATCTGTAAGTAATGTTGGGTATCAGTGAAGTATGGGAATGATGGAACATATTTACCTAAGCATATTGGTTGCCGTAAAATCATTTAGCAGTGATTAAGTACAGTATGTGGTTAAGAGTAGGCACATTTATTTATGAATTTTTTGATGAATATATTAATTATTCTATTTTACACAGTATGTATACCCTTTTTACCTTTTTGCTCTCTTCCTGAAGGACTAATAAAATGGCAGAACTCCTGCCCAGTGAAGTACCACTAAAGAAGCGGAAGATTGAGGCTCAGTCTCCAGACCAGGAGAACTCCTGCAGGCAGGTGCCGGTCAGACTGTTGAGCTCCACTGAACTACTTCTGCAGATCCCCCCAAACACCAACACCAGCCTGCCCGTGTGGGAGTGTGTAAACGCCACTCAGGCAGGGGTGCAGTGGAGTGAGACTCCGTACAGCATCACCATCCAGATTACCCCTCTCACCACCCAGAAAGCCCGGAGCAATGACCAGCCTGTAAACCAGCCTCAGCCACCCTGCCAGTTTAAACATGTCCCACTACCAGTTTGCTTACTGCCGACCCTCTCCGGTCTAGACCACAACGGTGATACTGATTGTCCCTCTGTGTTTTTCAAGCTAGCAGCCAAAACCTTTTACACCAAGCCATCCAAATACATCCACATCTGCGATGACTTCCTTACTGGCTGCTGCCCACACAAGCTCAGCTGCGAGCGGCACCACACGCCTCTGCCTTTCCACTGGCAGCTGAGGCACTGGAACACGCAGCAGTGGGTCAACATCTCTCTGTCAGCTCAGGTCAAACTGGAGAAGCTGTACTGTGATCCAGACCAAGAAACCATCAGGCTGCAGGACATGTGGGTACAAAGAGTGTCAAGGGGTCTTTGTATTAGCTCTACTTTTCTACAGAATTATTATTCACACTGTTACTGTATTATTGAGTAGAGACTGAAATGTTAATGTTTAAATGTTAAAGGTAAGCTTACTAAGCTATAATACTCATAAAGGCAAATGAGAATATACTGTAGTATCCTTCTGCACCCATCATGTTAATGTGGTTCTTTGTTTAGATTTCCCGTCAGGACAGAAGCGTTTACGCTTCACTTGGAGACCAAGAAAGTGACCTCAGCGAAATATGATAAAGCCAGGCGACTGTCCAGCAGCCGTGATCCAGAAATGAGCCCTCACTTCCCCACAGAGTGGAGCATCTATTGGTGGAATGATGGCAAGTGGGAAAAGTATGAAAAAGTAAGTTACTGGTGGTGCATTATTACTACTGCCTTAGTAGGTGGCACATTATTACTACTACCTTGGCTATCTTGAAAGTTTTC
Source organism: Anguilla rostrata (assembly GCF_018555375.3). Classification (NCBI taxonomy): domain Eukaryota; kingdom Metazoa; phylum Chordata; class Actinopteri; order Anguilliformes; family Anguillidae; genus Anguilla; species Anguilla rostrata. The sequence continues at coordinate 13,834,264 of NC_057939.1, forward strand.
TCTTGCTTCCCACAGGAAGGAAACCTAATGGCTGGACTGGTCCTAGTCTCTAAGCCTCCCATTATTAAACATGTACATTGATTGGGTAATATAATCCCATAGCTCTGCCTTTATTTATCTACCTTTTGGTTAAGGGGCTCAGTTAAGGACTGGGGCTTACCAAGAAAAACTCCTGGCTCCACAACACCCTAAAAAAGACAGTGGGTAAAGTATACTTACAGGCTGTGGATCTAGATGGTGGATAAGGGTGGAGGGGCTTATCTAAATCTTGTCTGACTTTTTCACCTCCTGTAGGAAGTGTCCAAGGAGCTTGTGGGAGCAATAGAAGCAGGGGAGACAAGCCGTGGGTTCTACATTGGGAAGCAGCTGTACGAAGTGGACTTCAGCAGGATGATCCAGATGAACCTCACCACCAAGTTTGAACGCAGAATTCGACGGAGACCTACTTTTCGCTCGCCCTTCTCTATCAAATCAAACTTGAAGTATGAGATATTGCCATTTTCTGTGTCATTGGTCCTTTTTCCTTGTGAAAAAATGTTCTGCCCAACCTGAAGCTTTTGGGGACCAAAAGTTTGAAGACACTACCAGCAAGAACTGAGTGTTTGCAATTATGATGCTCTGTTTATATTTATTATTCAAGAATACACTATTTTTTGATAAGTCAAGAAAAGGTGTTGTAAGATAAAAATTAATAATGAGCATCTAGTGAGAAAATCCCAGCCTGGTGAACTGTCCAGGGTGTATTCCTGCCTTTAAATGCATGCTGGGATAGGCTCCAGCACCTCCAATAAGCAGGATGGATTCAATTAATAGTTGGTTTTAGTTGTTAATAACCCTGATATTTGCATAATGAGCCTTAGGTGTATACTTTTGAATGGAATAAAGGGTGTGACAATGAAAAGAAAAATGAATATATCATGGAAGATGAACAGATATTCACACTGAGGTGGTGAAAATGGATAATTGTTTGAGAAGTGGTTGACAAAGAGGCTATGGCAACATCTTGCTGGCAGGGGACAGAAGTACCATGTGAGAAAACAAGGGAGACAAACTGGTAGCATTACTTAATACCTACTGACCACAGTTGGCATGGCACAGTCCAGTATCGATTCAAGGCCATGAGGCTTATCCATGCACCAGAGCATAGTGTCTTAACCAAGTGAGCCATCCAGCAGCATTGTCAGTGAACCTTTTAACATTCACTGGATTATTTTTCTAAGATTACAAAATTTTGCAATAATGTAACTTTAGGATGACTTTTCTTCAAGAGTGCATTTCTTTGAAAAACTGTCTCCTTGGGAGATGGATAGAAATTAAACACATGCTTACTGGTTTTTCGTATTAGCTGCATTTCAAATGTAATTTGGTGTGAATTCAAATAGTGTGGGTACATGTGACTGCCCCTTTCTGACCTTGTTCTTTTCTGTGATCTTAAACTGCTTTTCAGGACAGTTTCGCTAGGAGAACCCCCCCGGCCTTTTGGGCAGGTTCTCCCCAGGCTCAGTGTGGATCCTCTGCAGGAGTTCAGCAGCTGGTACCCTCCTGTGTGGAATCTGAGCCCAAACCAGGGCTTTAGCCTGGTGGAGGTGCCACCCAGTGCCAAAGCCTACCAAAGCATCCACTGCCTGTTCCACAGCACCATGTTGGAGACCAAGACAGAGATCATCAGCATACAGCAGGTCCAGAACATCTTTCATTGGGACAGGTATAGGAGGTAAGAGGATGTGATGAGTGAGAATTTTGGCATTCACGATTAAGTGTTGGTGTTCAGATACTGTCACCCAGTGTTTTTTCGCTGTAAAATGATCTCCGTTGAATATATGTACAGAAATTGAAACGTGTGACTTCCTGGTGTTTTAGGCAGAAGGAGCACATGCAGATTCACAGCACAGCACACAGCTGGTCTCTGGAGCAACATCTGTTCCATGGGACCACTGAGGATTGCGCCAAGGAGATCTGTTTGAACAACTTTGACCCACGAGTGTCAGGGAAGAACGGGGTGGTATATGGCCGGGGCAGCTACTTTGCCCGAGATGCCAGGTACTCTTTGAAATATGCAGCCAAATCAGGCGGGGGTAACCAGCACATGTTTCTTGCCAAGGTGCTGGTGGGTAATGTGACTCTTGGGAACGCTACATACTCCCGCCCACCCCGGCTCAACCCCTTGACACCAGGATATGAGCTATATGACACTTGCGTTGACAAGATTTCCGACCCCTCCATCTTTGTGGTATTTGACAACTGCCAGTGTTATCCCTATTACCTGATCAAGTACAAAGCAGTGTCTGACCTCGTCAACATCTGTGAATGAAGTGCAAGGACATTCTGAAAAACTGATTAGCCAGGATGAGTCCTGAAGTGGCACACCTTTAAGTTACTGCGTTTGGGTTTATGGTCACAGTGTGGTGATACTTCACAGTGTGAAGTAAAGATTACATCTTGTCATTGGTGTATTCAGTGCATTTGTGAAATAACTCAGTATGGAGACTGTGATCCTACTGGGATGGCCAAAATTTTGGGTGCGCTGTACTGCAACCTCTGATATTCAAACTAATCCACTAACTGGGTTTTTTCGGTTGTAGCCAGCAGAGGGCAGAAGACTAATGAACAGGAGGATCTGCAGTTTGACAGTGAGAGGGGCAATGATGTTTATCACAATGAAAAGCATAAATGACTATTAAAAAGCATATAATTATATCAGGTTGACATGAGGTGATATGCCAGAATTGTTTGTAGTTCCGATTGGTACTGTTGTAATTCATACATAACTTGAAGATCACATTATGCAATAGGTTACTGTGTAAAATGTTACTGGTATACTGTGAAGTACAAATAAGAATATCCCGTTTTCAGCACTAATCATCTTCTATCTGAGATCTTGCAGGCGACACAGGAAAACTTCAATAAAAATTCGTATTTTCTGCTTGACTTTCATTTTTGGAGTTAAATTGCAAGCAACATTATACTAGCAGTATGTGATTTGGCGCCGCAACAGGTCCGTTTTCATTGCTTTTCAGAAACCACGAAAGGCATATGTTTAAAATTAATTAAATTTCATCAAGAATTGCGGTGGCTATATGATTATCTGGTATTCTATTGCACATAGCTTCCCAGTTCCCTAAGCCAACTATGAAACTTTTTTTTATTTTTTATTCCACCATAACTACTAGACTGTAAACGTAGCGAGCTGTAGTGCACTTATAAACATAATACACACTGCAGACCATGTCCGTGAAAGGTGCATTAGTGAAAAAGAAAGTAAAAGTAAACCAGCATTAGTGTCAAAAAAAATATTGGCAATGTATCCTATGCATCCTACGCCGGGTGTAAAATAGGCACGTCTGCACGCACTACAGCGTAGCTACATTAATCATTTATGGCGGCAGGCCTACGTATATAAAAGCCTAATTGAGAATAATCTTAAAATGTAAATTTGTGATGTATTCTGCGGAATTTTATCTCTTGTTGATAATACTGTTTCATCTGAAGACAGTACAGGTGTAGATTTTGTCTTCCTTAAACTATGCTATGGATCCTAAGGTTCTGTTAACGTTTTGCAAGGTACGTAAATTCCTACACCACTCACTGCGTTGCGCCGTGCACGGGCAATTGATTTGTTGTAGTCAGCTCTACCGAAAAATATATATTTTAAAAGCAATATGATCCCGGTAGCCAGAAAATAGGTTCGCGCAAAAATCTGCGCGAACCTATTTTCTAACTCTCTAACTTTTCTATACAGTTGCTATTGCGATACTACCGGACGAAAGAAGTGAATGTGGAATGCTAGCATGTGAAGTTTTTTCCACGGCAGTGATAATAGGACGATACCACAATAATCTTAATAAGTAGCCTATAATTCGTATTTGCCTGTTATGGGAATTCAGGGGAATTCTTCAGCAGAGGTTATCGGGTATTGGGATTCCCCGGGGTTTCGACTAGTTTCCTGGTTGCATCGTGTATGACGCATCAGTAAAATGGCCAGTGCGCGTTGCTATGCGAGTCCATCCATCCGATCTCTAACCGCTTAGTTCAGGTCAGGGTCGCGGTGGAAAGGGGGTAAGCAGAGCAGCCCAGAGGTCCCTCTTCCAGGCGACTTCCACCAACTCATACCGGGCGATCCCTGGCCAGCCTTTGGATATATTCTCTCCAGCGTGTCCTAGGTCTGCCCCTGGGTCTCTTGCCCGGTGGCCGTGCCTGGAACACCTCCAGAGGGAGGCGCCCAGGAGGCATCCTTATCAGATGCCCGATCCACTTCAATTGACTCCTTTCAATGCGGAGCAGCAGCGGCTCTACTTTGAGGTCTTCCCGGACAGCTGAGCTACTCACCCTATCAAGTAGAGTTAACCCTGCCACCGCTTGTATTTGGGATCTTGTTCTTTCGGTCACTACCCAATAGCCCGTGACGACAGGTGGGAGTAGGGACGAAGATCGAATGGTAAATCGAGAGCTTTGCATTACGGCTCAGTTCCTTGTTCACCACCACCGTCCGATGCGGGCCCTTCGTTTCACTTATTCTTCTGGTAACTGGTAGGACAGGAATTAAGTTCTATTTAATATGATATTATTGTTATAATACTCCAATATGCTAATGCTCATATATTTCTATTGCCTATTATTTTATTTAATTCCGAGGACACGTTGTTGCTTTGATACTGCCATGAGCGAGCTGTGGAATTAACTCATTACGATTTGAAATACTTAAAAAAATATATGCATACCTCAATGGATTCCACTTGTGTGAACGCTAACTACTTTCCAGCGATGATATAGCTAGACGGCGTAAGTGAAACGAAACCACAATTTCATCTACATTAACAAAAAATTACATTATTTTTGGGCTGCTGAGTGGCTCATTCTGTTAGTTTCTGTTTGTGCATGGGTATAGAATTCCAGAGTCTGTGGCCTACAAAGTAGGTGACTGCTTAGTACTCATAGCATTGTCTGCATAAACTCTGCTGACATATTGCATAATGTGGGAAATACCGAACATTCAGTCTAGACCAAACCACAAAAACCCAGTCCTTATTATTGAAACATCTTTCAATTGCCATTGACTTAAAATTATATTTACAAATATTCTTAATGGATCATAACAGACATTTGGACAACAAATAATTGTTATTATTGTTATTTTAAATATAATCAATACAAATGCATGCACATTTTGCTATCTGTTTTGTTTTTGTTGTTGTTGAAACAAATGGTATCTACAATATAACTAATTGTCCTGTTGTAGTATCCTACTCCATGTATGTATGTATGTATGGAGGACTGTGTAATGTCACTATTCACATGAATTTCTATGAATTGTTTATGAGAAATAACCACATTAAAATGTACTTATAAAATGCCCAGAAAGAGAGGAAAATATTAAAGTGTAAAAAGGTTGAGAGAGCAAGGAATATAGCCCGAATAATACAAATCTGTATTGCCAGGATTGTGGGTCTCTTTTCAGCGGTTGTGGCCACCCATGTTGTGATTTATTCTGGTTGCCATACTTAACCCAATAAATCTGTTAAAGTTGACAGCTATGTTTTCCTTGTTTGACTCCTGTTCTCACTTCCAGAAGGACCAGTGAGATGGCAGAGCTTCTGTTGAGTGAAGTACCTTTAAAGAAAAGAAAGATTAAGGCCCAGTCTCCAGACCAGGACAGGTCCTGCAGGCAGGTGCCGGTCAGCCTGTTGAGCTCCGCTGAACTACTTCTGCAGATCCCCCCAAACAGCAACACCAGCCTGCCCGTGTGGGAGAGTGTAAATGCTGCTCAGGCAGAGGTTCAGTGGAGTGTGACTCCATATGGCATCACCATCCAGATCACCCCTCTCACCAAGCAGAGCAATGGCCAGCCTGACACCCAGCCCTCATCATTGTCTGAAAGTGAAACCCAACTTTCAACACTCCCTGCAAGCCTGCCTGTTCCCAGCATTCAGCCGCTCTCCCAGAGTGTACTCATGACCACACCTTGTAGAGCACCCCATTCCTACAGAATTATCCCCACTCATCCTCAGCCTCTTCTTTCATCCCAAAATCAGCCTCTCGGTTTGACCGCACCCCTGACTACAGCCCAGCTTCAGCCCCTCCCTCAGTACCAGGGCCACTCTCACCCTGCCTCTTCCTATAAAGACATCATTGGCCCCAGTGAGGACACTTATGAGGTCACTGACCTGTTGTTCCAGCCAGCACCCAAAGCCAAGTGGGTACAGCAGGCTTGCTTCCATACTGGTCCCTCTGAGGAAGCCTGCATCTGTGACCAGTTCCTGCTGGGACACTGCCGGAATGGGTTTGACTGCCAGTTGCACCACACTCCCTACCCTTTCCATTGGCAGCTGAGACGCCAAGACACTCACCAGTGGGTCAGCACTTCCCATTCTGCCCAGGTCAAATTGGAGAAACTGTACTGTGACAGAAACCGAGACACCGCCAGGCTACAGGACATGTGGGTCCAGGGTTTTTTGGCTCCATCTTTCTACAAAATGCCAGATTAAAATACATATTACAGTTGGTGATTTAGATCAGAGATGAAAATACTATTGCCAAAATAAGTTGTGCTAGAAATTAGGACAAACATGTATAATATTAAGGCATTATTATGGAGTTCCTGAGAGGCTCAGTCAGCAAAAATGGTTCTTACAAATGCTGAGCTCTGTGGTATAGACATCACAAATTGTAATGGCTGGGTCATTATCTGGCTGTTACCAGGACTCAGGAGTGTCAAGTTCCTTGGGTCACCACTGCTAACGCTTACTACCTATTTGTCAGGTGTCTATTAGTTTTTAGCAGCTAACTATCTTTAGTGAGAGATGCACCATTGCTGCATGTGCTGCTAGCTCTCCTGTAATGCACTTTGTGCCTTGTACTGTGAACTTCAGCTGTTGGATAGTGGGTAGGTAAGTGTCTTGTTCAGCCCTTCAGCCATAGTGCTGGTAGTGGAATAAGGTAATTGTGTATTTCTGAAGGCCCAGTGTGTTGAGGAGCTCAGCATATATTTCTGAACCCATCAGGTCAATGTGCTTCTTCACATATTAACATTTACCCCTCAGGGAAGATGTGTTCACCCTCCAGTTTGACACCATGACGGTGGAAAACTCTGAGAAGTATGATAAAGCCAGGAGACTCTCCAACAGCAGCAATCCAGAAAGGAACCACCATTTCCCTACAGTGTGGAACAATTATTGGTGGAATGAATACAATTGGGAACAGTACAGAAATGTAAGAACCATTAAAATCAAAGCTTAAGACAAAACTCAGTTTCACTTGTTGAGTTAACACTAAAGTCCTTGTTGAGTTTGATATATATTGAAGAAATGTCCACCTGTTGAATTGTTTTATGTTAACTTAAGGATTGGTATAAGGTTGGCTTAGGCCTTCCTTATCTCTGTTTCACAGAGGGACATTACTTTCAGCAACAGATATCTGCCACAATTTTTAACTGAAATATGTGAAAGCACCCAGAGACATACTAATAAGCATTGTTACCAACCACAGCCCATTTTTACAGACATTTGGTGGGTTGTCAGATGTTAATTTCAAGCCCTGCTTATAAGAGTATATACCTCTATTTGAGCTGAATTTCCACGCAAGGTTTTTTGTTTTGTGCTAAAATGAGGTATGGGCACCTTATGCAACCATTTTGTATGAAGGATTTTGTTTTCAACTCTAAGGTATGTGCGAGGCTTAACCCTGGTCAGTAATACTCTTGGCTCCACTGTGCCCTTAAAAAGAGTGGAAACACTTGGCTGGTTACTAGCCCTGGTTCCAAAGGGTTTGGTTTCCTAAAGTGGATAAGTGACTAGAGGACTTGTTTGGCATTTCCTTGCAGGAAGTGTCCATGTTGCTGCTGGAAATGAAGGAGACAGGGAAGAGCAGCTGTCGGTTCCACATTGGAAAGCAAGAGTACGAAGTTGACTTCAGCAGTCTGACCCAGAGGAACCTCACCACCGGGTTCACACGCAGAGTACGACGGAGGCCCACCTTCCGCTCGCCCTTCTCCCTCAAACGACACCTGAAGTATGTCCTCCTCCATGTCTTATCATTACTTTATATCCATAATATACTGTACTGTCATTTGCAATATAATGCAAGTTAACACCCTCGTGTCTTTTAAATAAGACACTCAAAATTCAGGGCTGGAGTCTGGTAGCTCATTACATTTTGTCTTTTTTCTAAATCTGTATTTATTAGCCCATGTAATAAGACAATATATAAATGTCTGGAATGTCAATGAAATAAAGTTTTTTTAAACTGTTCTTTAATCGACAGTTTAGTGTGGATCAAACTTAACTGCAACTTTGTGGCGCAAAAATCTCGCCATGTAATTTCTGTATTTTTACTAACTCTGACATCTGAACATTACAGTGCCCCCGCTGGGGATTTTGAATGGAATCATATTTAATTTCATACTCCCTGCAGGAAGTTATTATTTTAATGACCTTAATATGATATGCAGATGGCTATTCTAGACCAACAAAATGATTTATATTTTCTAGGGGGATGTTATCATTTTGTAATATTTTGATTGATACAGCCACTATCTTTGCCTCCAGACGTGCTATATGTGGTGTGGGCACTTCAATTTATTTGATTAATCAGCCACTAAGTTTTGATTACCAATTTTATCAGTGCCTTGGAATAGACTTTCACTAGAGTAAATGTGAGGGATCAGTACAAATATTTTTTAAATATATATATTTTAACAGAAAGTAAATAGGTTATTGCTTACAGGACAATTACAAACAGTGCAACCTGATTGTACACCTCATTTTTCTTTCCCTCTGTGTTCTCAGGACAGTTGTCCTATGCGAAGCCTCCAAATATTTTGGACAGGTTCTTCCCAGCCTCAGTGTGGACCCTCTGCAGGAGTTTAGCAGCTGGTATCCTCCTGTGTGGACTCGGAGCCCAGACCAGGGCTTTAGCCTGGTGGAGGTGCCACCCAGTGCCAAAGCCTACCAAAGCATCCACTGCCTGTTCTACAGCACCATGTCTGAGACCGAACTGGAGATTGTCAGCATACAGCAGGTCCAGAACGTTTTCCAGTGGGACAAGTATAGGAGGTAAGAGGATGTGATGAGTGAGAATTTAGGCAGCTAATGTTACATTCTTTCAGTTAAGACAGTGTCACCCCTTAGTTGTGAGACACATGATTTCTCTGTGTTTTAGGCAGAAGGAGCACATGAAAAGCTGCAGCACCATCAAGAGAGGGTCCCTGGAGCAACATCTGTTCCATGGAACCACTGAGGATTCCACCAAGGAGATCTGTTTGAACAACTTTGACCCACGAGAGTCGGGGAAGAACGGGGTGGTATATGGCCGGGGCAGCTACTTTGCCCGAGATGCCAGTTACTCCGACACATATGCACGTGCATCAGGTGAAGAGAACTGCCAGCACATGTTCCTTGCCAAGGTGCTGGTGGGTAAGATGACCATTGGGAAGACTACGTTCTGCCGCCCACCCCGTCTCAGCCCCAGGAAATCAGGATATGAACTGTATGACTCCTGTGTGGACCGGAAGAAAAATCCTTCCATCTTTGTGGTGTTTGACAGCTGCCAGTGTTACCCATATTACCTCATCAAGTACAAAGCCGTTTCTGACACTGTCAAAATCTTTGAGTGAGCAGATTTTTACAAGGACATGGTTCAGCAAGATGTATCCTTCTGTGCAATAAAATGTTTGCTTTATCAGTTTCTCTTTTTTAAAGTCTTATGTTTGAGTTGAAGGTCACCGAGCACAAGGTAAAGATCACATACACAGGATATTGGTTTTAGGACATGTGACAGAACTGGATGTATGAGGGTGAACATTCCTACTACAAATCAAGTCTGATCATGCGCAGTGCCAACCATAGACAGCAGTATTTTCATTTTCTTCTCATAAGATCTGGTATCCCTTTCCCAGTTTTGGCTTTCCGCAAAGAGCCTTATTCAGAGAATGACCATTTAAGGTGCCCACAATTGGTTGCCGTAAAATCATTTAGCAGTGATTAAGTACAGTATGTGGTTAAGAGTAGGCACATTTATTTATGAATTTTTTAATGAATATATTAATTATTCTATTTTACACAGTATGTATACCCTTTTTACCTTTTTTCTCTCTTCCTGAAGGACTAATAAAATGGCAGAACTCCTGCCCAGTGAAGTACCACTAAAGAAGCGGAAGATTGAGGCTCAGTCTCCAGACCAGGAGAGCTCCTGCAGGCAGGTGCCGGTCAGCCTGTTGAGCTCCACTGAACTACTTCTGCAGATCCCCCCAAACACCAACACCAGCCTGCCCGTGTGGGAGTGTGTAAATGCCCCTCAGGCAGGGATGCAGTGGAGTGAGGCTCCGTACAGCATCACCGTCCAGATTACCCCTCTCACCACCCAGAAAGCCCGGAGCAATGACCAGCCTGTAAACCAGCCTCAGCCACCCTGCCAGTTTAAACATGTCCCACTACCAGTTTGCTTACTGCCGACCCTCTCCGGTCTAGACCACAACGGTGATACTGATTGTCCCTCTGTGTTTTTCAAGCTAGCAGCCAAAACCTTTTACACCAAGCCATCCAAATACATCCACATCTGCGATGACTTCCTTACTGGCTGCTGCCCACACAAGCTCAGCTGTGAGCGGCACCACACGCCTCTGCCTTTCCACTGGCAGCTGAGGCACTGGAACACGCAGCAGTGGGTCAACATCTCTCTGTCTGCTCAGGTCAAACTGGAGAAGCTGTACTGTGATCCAGACCAAGAAACCATCAGGCTGCAGGACATGTGGGTACAAAGAGTGTCAAGGGGTCTTTGTATTAGCTCTACTTTTCTACAGAATTATTATTCACACTATTACTGTATTATTGAGTAGAGACTGAAATGTTAATGTTTAAATGTTAAAGGTAAGCTTACTAAGCTATAATACTCATAAAGGCAAATGAGAATATACTGTAGTATCCTTCTGCACCCATCATGTTAATGTGGCTTTTGTTTAGATTTCCCATCAGGACTGAAGCGTTTACGCTTCACTTGGAGACCAAGAAAGTGACCTCAGAGAAATATGATAAAGCCAGGCGACTGTCCAGCAGCTATGATCCAGAAATGAGCCCTCACTTCCCCACAGAGTGGAGCATCTATTGGTGGAATGATGGCAAGTGGGAAAAGTATGAAAAAGTAAGTTACTGGTGGTGCATTATTACTACTGCCTTAGTAGGTGGCACATTATTACTACTACCTTGGCTATCTTGAAAGTTTTCTCTTGCTTCCCACAGGAAGGAAACCTAATGGCTGGACTGGTCCTAGTCTCTAAGCCTCCCATTATTAAACATGTACATTGATTGGGTAATATAATCCCATAGCTCTGCCTTTATTTATCTACCTTTTGGTTAAGGGGCTCAGTTAAGGACTGGGGCTTACCAAGAAAAACTCCTGGCTCCACAACACCCTAAAAAAGACAGTGGGTAAAGTATACTTACAGGCTGTGGGTCTAGATGGTGGATAAGGGGTGGAGGGGCTTATCTAAATCTTGTCTGACTTTTTCACCTCCTGTAGGAAGTGTCCAAGGAGCTTGTGGGAGCAATAGAAGCAGGGGAGACAAGCCGTGGGTTCTACATTGGGAAGCAGCTGTACGAAGTGGACTTCAGCAGGATGATCCAGATGAACCTCACCACCAAGTTTGAACGCAGAATTCGATGGAGACCTACTTTTCGCTCGCCCTTCTCTATCAAATCAAACTTGAAGTATGAGATATTGCCATGTTCTGTGTCATTGGTCCTTTTTCCTTGTGAAAAAATGTTCTGTCCAAACTGAAGCTGTATACAATGGGGACCAAAGGTTTGAAGACACTACCAGCAAGAACTGAGTGTTTGCAATTATGATACTCTGTTTATATTTATTATTCAAGAATACACTATTTTTTGATAAGTCAAGAAAAGTGTGTAAGTATTTATAATGTAAGCCTAGTGAAATCCCAGCCTAGTGAACTGTCCAGGGTGTATTCCTGCCTTTCAATGCATGCTGGGATAGGCTCCAGCACCTCCAATAAGCAGGATGGATTCAATTAATAGTTGGTTTTAGTTGTTAATAACCCTGATATTTGCATAATGAGCCTTAGGTGTATACTTCTGAATGGAATAAAGGGTGTGACAATGAAAAGAAAAATGAATATATCATGGGAGATGAACAGATATTCACACTGAGGTGGTGAAAATGGATAATTGTTTGAGAAGTGGTTGACAAAGAGGCTATGGCAACATCTTGCTGGCAGGGGACAGAAGTACCATGTGAGAAAACAAGGGAGACAAACTGGTAGCATTACTTTATACCTACTGACCACAGTTGGCATGGCACAGTCCAGTATCGATTCAAGGCCATGAGGCTTATCCATGCACCAGAGCATAGTGTCTTAACCAAGTGAGCCATCCAGCAGCATTGTCAGTGACCCTTTTAACATTCACTGGATTATTTTTCTAAGATTACAAAATTTTGCAATAATGTAACTTTAGGATGACTTTTCTTCAAGAGTGCATTTCTTTGAAAAACTGTCTCCTTGGGAGATGGATAGAAATTAAACACATGCTTACTGGTTTTTCGTATTAGCTGCATTTCAAATGTAATTTGGTGTGAATTCAAATAGTGTGGGTACATGTGACTGCCCCTTTCTGACCTTGTTCTTTTCTGTGATCTTAAACTGCTTTTCAGGACAGTTTCGCTAGGAGAACCCCCCCGGCCTTTTGGGCAGGTTCTCCCCAGGCTCAGTGTGGATCCTCTGCAGGAGTTCAGCAGCTGGTACCCTCCTGTGTGGAATCTGAGCCCAAACCAGGGCTTTAGCCTGGTGGAGGTGCCACCCAGTGCCAAAGCCTACCAAAGCATCCACTGCCTGTTCTACAGCACCATGAATGAGACCAAGACAGAGATCATCAGCATACAGCAGGTCCAGAACATCTTTCATTGGGACAGGTATAGGAGGTAAGAGGATGTGATGAGTGAGAATTTTGGCATTCACGATTAAGTGTTGGTGTTCAGATACTGTCACCCAGTGTTTTTTCGCTGTAAAATGATCTCCGTTGAATATATGTACAGAAATTGAAACGTGTGACTTCCTGGTGTTTTAGGCAGAAGGAGCACATGCAGATTCACAGCACAGCACACAGCTGGTCTCTGGAGCAACATCTGTTCCATGGGACCACTGAGGATTGCGCCAAGGAGATCTGTTTGAACAACTTTGACCCACGAGTGTCAGGGAAGAACAGGGCGGTATATGGCCGGGGCAGCTACTTTGCCCGAGATGCCAGGTACTCTTTGAAATATGCAGCCAAATCAGGCGGGGGTAACCAGCACATGTTTCTTGCCAAGGTGCTGGTGGGTAATGTGACTCTTGGGAAAGCTACATACTCCCGCCCACCCCGGCTCAACCCCTTGACACCAGGATATGAGCTATATGACACTTGCGTTGACAAGATTTCCGACCCCTCCATCTTTGTGGTATTTGACAACTGCCAGTGTTATCCCTATTACCTGATCAAGTACAAAGCAGTGTCTGACCTCGTCAACATCTGTGAATGAAGTGCAAGGACTTCAATATATACTCCTATAATACTATACTATAATACTCCAATATGCTAATGCTCATATATTTCTATTGCCTATTATTTTATTTAATTCCGAGGACAAGTTGTTGCTTTGATACTGCCATGAGCGAGCTGTGGAATTAACTCATTACGATTTGAAATACTTAAAAAAATATATGCATACCTCAATGGATTCCACTTGTGTGAACGCTAACTACTTTCCAGCGATGATATAGCTAGACGGCGTAAGTGAAACGAAACCACAATTTCATCTACATTAACAAAAAATTACATTATTTTTGGGCTGCTGAGTGGCTCATTCTGTTAGTTTCTGTTTGTGCATGGGTATAGAATTCCAGAGTCTGTGGCCTACAAAGTAGGTGACTGCTTAGTACTCACAGCATTGTCTGCATAAACTCTGCTGACATATTGCATAATGAGGGAAATACCGAACATTCAGTCTAGACCAAACCACAAAAACCCAGTCCTTATTATCGAAACATCTTTCAATTGCCATTGACTTAAAATTATATTTACAAATATTCTTAATGGATCATAACAGACATTTGGACAACGAATAATTGTTATTATTGTTATTTTAAATATAATCAATACAAATGCATGCATATTTTGCTATCTGTTTTGTTTTTGTTGTTGTTGAAACAAATGGTATCTACAATATAACTAATTGTCCTGTTGTAGTATCCTACTCCATGTATGTATGTATGTATGGAGGACTGTGTAATGTCACTATTCACATGAATTTCTATGAATTGTTTATGAGAAATAACCACATTAAAATGTACTTATAAAATGCCCAGAAAGAGAGGAAAATATTAAAGTGTAAAAACCAAAGGTTGAGAGAGCAAGGAATATAGCCTGAATAATACAAATCTGTATTGCCAGGATTGTGGGTCTCTTTTCAGCGGTTGTGGCCACCCATGCTGTGATTTATTCTGGTTGCCATACTTAACCCAATAAATCTGTTAAAGTTGACAGCTATGTTTTCCTTGTTTGACTCCTGTTCTCACTTCCAGAAGGACCAGTGAGATGGCAGAATTTAGCATTTTTCGTTAACTGTGTGTCCTTTAAGTAACATGATGGGAACAATAGTTAAAATAAAAGAACTAAAAGTTAATCAACTTTTTTGTTTGTGGCAAAATGTATCAAAGTGATCCTGTATCTTCAACTGAAAAAGCCCATAAGAATTATGCAAGTGGTGCCATCTGGTGTTGCAGTTGTCCCTCAGAACCTATTGCTTATATTGTGAAATGAAATAGGCTAAATAAACACTGAAACATCTTCCTCGGAAAGCAGACTGTTTATCGACTCGCAAGTCACAACACCGTTGAAGTTAACGTATCGTCCCGCAGATGGTAATTATTGCTATAACTGGTTAAAACTTTGTCCAAAAAGCGCCATCCTATGAATTTAGCCTATAAGATCAGTACCCCAATCGTCGAAAGCATTTTCGCGGTTGATCTCTCTGGCCGCTATTCGGCTTCCTTAAAATTATATGGTAGGTATAGTTTTTCGCAATTAAAGTTTTGGTTTGCATAGTTATAAAGTTGAGAATTGGTGCGGTAACTTTCGTGAAGTGAAACCGATGTGTTCCACACGTTTTTGGAGATGTAAATCCTTAAATTCTTCGTTAGGGCTAAAGTAGGTACGACGGTATTGTTAACGGATTTTGAAAATAAAAACATAACAAGCCTCTTGAGCATTTATGACAATGAATACCTGAGTAAACAAGTGAGGCTGACAAGTAGTCGTGAATTTTATTTGTACCTGCTGCATGCATGAAAAGTAGCCAATCGTAATATGTAGGCCTGTGATATTGTCGTGCTTTTGAAGGTTTCTAAGCGTAAGATACTCGATTTTATGTGTGTATAGAAAGATTATATTAGAAAGATATATATAAACTATCACAAAAGTAGTAAGCAATTAGGCTACCTAAGCACCAGCTTGATAACGACTTCAATAATGAGTGTTCTTTCCCGTTTCCGGACTGGTAAATCCTGAGGCCAAGGATTGTGCACTAGACTTTTACTTTAGTCTGTTTACATTCTTTTTTTTTTTTTTGCACAACAAGCCTGTTTTCAAGGCTGCATTTGATGACCTTGTGACTGCGAGCTAATAGGTCTGTTTCCATTTCAGCGTTAACGTGTCCAGATTACATGCTCAGTTTGTCAGGTTCCAGAAGGACCAGTGAGATGACAGAACTTCTGTTCAGTGAAGTACCACTAAAGAAGAGGAAGAATGAGACTGAGTCTGCAGACCAGAGCAGGCCTTGCAGACAGGTGCCGTTCAGCCTGTTGAGCTCAACTGAACTACTGCTGCAGATCCCCCAAAACAGCAACACCAGCCTGCCCGTGTGGGAGAGTGTAAATGCCGCTCATGCACAGGTGCAGTGGAGTGTGACTCCATATGGCATCACCATCCAGATTACCCCTCTCACCACCCAGAAAGCCCAGAGCAATGACCAGCCTGAAACACAGCCTTCATCTCTGTCTGAAACCCAACTTTCAACACTCCCCACAAGCCTGCCTGTTCCGAGCATTCAGCCCATGCCCCAGATGATCCATGGTGTGCCCCTCAACCTGAGCACTCAGATAGCATGGAATACTCCCAATCCTTATGGATTGAACTTGCTGCCTGTACTTCCGTATCAGACTCAAGCAACACAGTCTCCTCCTAAGCCCCTCCCACAGTCTCAGACCCTTCCCCAGCTGACTCCCTCCTGTCAGAGCTTGTCCGGCCCCGGTGCTGCGACTCATGAGGTCATTGATCTTCCCTCCGTGTTTTATCAGCTAGATGCCAAAACCTGTTACACCCAGTCCTCTGGTAGCATCTACATCTGCGACCGGTTCCTCACTGGCCATTGTCGATACAAGTCAAATTGCAAGCAGCACCACACGCCTCTCCCTTTCCACTGGCAGCTGAGGCGCCGGGACACTCAGCAGTGGGTCGACGTCTCTCTGTCTGCTCTGGTCAAACTGGAGAAGCTATACTGTGACATTGGCAGAGAGACCATCAAGATGCAGGATGAGTGAGTTTTTAAAGGGATTTTTAGCCCTATCTTGTTTAAAATTATTATATGTACATATTGCAGATTAAGTTTCTGACCAGATATACACATGTTAAATGTGCGCCAAGAAATTAGAATTGCAATTACATGTAAGAATACACTAAAGTCCTGCATAACCAGCCTTTATATAAAAAAACAATCAGTCATGTACTGTAGGGGAAGTCCTGTAGTACTAGCTTGTACCAGGAGTGCAACTATGGAAGTATAGTTCATGTACCACATTTCTGGTGAAGTTGGCAACTTGTTAGGCTGTCAATCTTGATTAGAAATGGGCATGAACATTGGATGTGGGCATTGGATAGTATGGCTGCTCATTCATCTGGAAGGTTGTTATACCGGAGTTTACACTGAAAGTCACACTGAAAGCCCCAAGTTGAGTTTAGGAACTCGGCATGTGTTGCTATGCCCATCGGGTTAATGCACTTCTGCACTCATAAACATTTATCTGCCCTCAGGACAGATATGTTTTCCCTCCACTTTGACACCATGACAGTGAAAAATTCTGTGAAATATGATGAAGCCAGAAGACTAACCAATAGGAGCAACCCAGCCAGGATCCCTCTCCTGTCCACAGTGTGGAAGATCTACTGGTGGAATGATTATGAATGGGAACCATACAAAGAAGTACATAACTTTAAAATACATTCTCCCTCTGGGATTTGTTTCCTGTACCTCAGATTTCCTGTGTCCTTCAACATTATGGAGGTCACTGGAACAGCTTTCATGCTTTAATTGAATCTCTTACCACCTTTGATTCCCTGTGGGAGCTTTATTTTCCTCTCTATAACACATTACCAAATGGTAACACCCCTTCATTATTATTTTGTGGATTGGGAGCTGTGTTTTCACAATATATGATGCAGACTAGACTAGGAAAATATTCAAAAAAAGGTACAAAATGTAGGTAAATACATTCTAAATGTATTCTAAATAACCTTAAAAAAATCATTTGAGAGAACCTTTTCACTGTATATTCTGGGTCTAGTATTGTCCAGTAACTCAGCTATTTTCTGCAGGAAGTGTCCGCGTTGCTACTGGAAAAGATGAGGGAAGGGAGAACAAGCTGTCGGTTCTTCATTGGGGAGCAGGAGTACAAAGTGGACTTCAGCACTCTGACCCAGAGGAACCTTACGACCAGGTTCAAACGCAGAGTACGACTGAGGCCAACCTTCCACTCGCTCTTCTCCCTCAAATCACACCTGAAGTATGATGTGTTCACGTGCCCTGGATAATTGGTCCTTTGCCCACGCTCAACTTCTTTGTTATCTTTAGTTACTTTAAGCGTGCTGCTTAGAGAGGCTCAAGATGATGTGTGGTGTAACTTGACTCAATTTATCGACTTTAAATTAAGGCCCATAATGTATGGGCACCAAAAGGTGGTGTGTGAAATTTGCTAGGATTAATATTTGTAAAAATGCATAGAAGTTTGTGGATAAAACATTCCACAGTATATTTTCACAATTATTTTTTTTTAATGCAAAGCATTAGTATATGGAGAATAAATGGAAAGAGTTGAAGAACAGGAGTGTGCTCCCCAAGCAGCTTGTGATTTATTTACATCATCTTTTGCAATTAAATTATTGGAGAATCATTAATGAAACTTGGACTGCAGTTTTTCCTGTCCAGGTTGCATTTAGGACAGAAATCGTTCTGCACATGCCTCATCTTGGGCATCTTGGGAGATGACTATCAAATTCAGACTACCTCCTGTATGTGTATTCTGAGTGTAAATTTATGTAAATTGAAATTCTGTGGGTACATGTGACTGCCCCTTTCTGACCTTGTTCTTTTCTGTGATCTTAAACTGCTTTTCAGGACAGTTTCGCTCAGAGAACCCCCCCGGCCTTTTTGGCAGGTTCTCCCCAGTCTCAGTGTGGATCCTCTGCAGGAGTTCAGCAGCTGGTACCCTCCTGTGTGGACCCTGAGCCCAGATCAGGGCTTTAGCCTGGTGAAGGTGCCACCCAATGCCAAAGCCTACCAAAGCGTCCACTGCCTGTTCCACAGCACCATGTTGGAGACCAAGACAGAGATCATCAGCATACAGCAGGTCCAGAACGTTTTCCAGTGGGACAAGTATAGGAGGTAAGAGGGTGTGATGAGTGAGAATTTAGGCATTCAATAATTGTTACATTCTTTCAGTTAAGATGGTGTCACTCCTTAGTGGTATGAATTTTAGGTAAGACCTGGATTTCAGTTGAGATGTGACCATGTTTAGATATAAAAAATGTGTTTTACATACGAGCAATGGAAAGCCAAATTTTAACCGCAATGCTACAGTTCTGTACATTAATGTTGTGACCAGGCTGTCCAGACCCATTTCTGGCACTTCAGGCAACACTGAGTCACTTCTTAGAGAGTCAGTAGGTTCCAAAGCCTGCGTTTATCCCATAGTCCGGTAGTCCATCCACTCATGCAGTGTCAACTGTGGCCAACAACATGCAGAGCGGTGGAGGTGGTGCCGTACTGTCTCCCAGGAAGCACAGGTTTCACCTGTGTATGAAGTGTACTCTAACACAGAGACTGCGTTGTCCAAATATCAGGCCACAGACCAAAAAGAAGCATTGCAACATGTTTCTGAGGGAAATTCTTTGTCTGAATTCACTCACATTGACTGAGGACTGCAATAAGCCAGACATGAAAGCAATTTGGCATATAAAATTTTGAGTTTAAAACGTTTAAAAAAAACTGCTAAAAAGAATAGAGGAGATCAAAATATCAGTGAAATGCTGTTGTGTTCACTGTATCATTGGCAATGGAATCACCATAGATTTCACAATAACTAGGAGAATATGGATAAACATGCTTTCCCCCAAAAAAACCCATCTTGATAATGACTTTCCTCTGGATCAGTCAGCGTTAAAACACTTCAGAAAATAGCTGGCTAGCTCTCCCTGAAAATTGAGTCTCACATTTAAGTCTGATTCACTTTTCATCAGCAAGATATGTGACACATACCTCCTAATAAATCTCTTAAAAGGACAGACGTGCAGATTGACAGACTTCCCTGTGTTTTAGGCAGAAGGAGCACATGCAGAGTCGCAGCACAGTCGAGAGAAGGTCTCTGGAGCGGCACCTGTTCCACGGGACCACTGAGGATTGCGCCAAGGAGATCAGTTTGACCAACTTTGACCCGCGAGTTTCAGGGAAGAACGGGGTGGCATACGGCCAGGGTACCTACTTTGCCCGACATGCCCGTTACGCCGATGCGTATGCACAGGCATCAGGCGAGGAGAACTGCCAGCACATGTTCCTTGCCAAGGTGCTGGTGGGCAGGATGAGTGTGGGGAATACGACGTTCTGTCGCCCACCCTGTCTCGACCCCCAAGCACCTGGATTTGAGCGGTATGACACCTGCGTGAATCGGCTTTACAATCCATCTACCTTTGTGGTGTTCGATAGCTGCCAGTGCTATCCCTACTACCTCATCAAATACAAAGCATTGTCTGACATCGTCAACATCTGTTGAGTGAGACCCCAAAACATTTTACCGCCTGTTTTTTCCGCTTTTCATTGTGTTGAAACATTATACACTGGTTAGTTCAGCTGTGTGGCAGGTGGGCTTTGAGCATTTCACTTCAACAGGGAGATGTAGGTGAAGTTTAGTGGGGTATACTGCCACCAGCAGGCCACATGTTGTACTCAATACATCAGTTCTGTGTTCTTGTGGTAGCCAATAGAGAAAGCAAAAATAGCGCTCTCCAGTGTCTTGGAGAACCATATGGTGGTATACACTATTTGTTTGATCTGAACTGGATAAAGGGATGGTTGACTTTCTAGAGTTTTTAAGAATCATTTCAGCTTTGGTACATATTTGCAATTGGATATTTTTGACATTTGCAGAAGGTTCTGATGACTTACCAGCTTTAAAATGGCTAAAGAAAGAAAACACACTTCAGGTAACTCCAAAGCAGCTATTGTGCTGCACCTTTGACGTGATGCCCCCAGACATCGTGTTGTACATGCTAAATGTAATTTTCAAACTGAAATCAAAATTTTATTTGATTTGTATCACTCTCCAATGGAGCATGCAGCATGAAACCACTGTGCTGAAGGAAAGGAATGCCAGCATGATATACAAAATGATAATTATGAATAAATGTTATAAAATAGAAGTGAATCAGTGACATCAGTGTACATGCTGTTTTGGAGTTATTTAAAGTGTTTTTTGTGCTTTGGACTGTGAAACCCCCTATATCAGCCATTTTAAACTAAACAGGTCATTAGGAACTTTTGGTAATATCTAAAATATCATTCATCACACAAACACTGCCTGGGCAAACTAAAAACACCAAATTTGAAATACCAAAATAAACCCCAGAAAGTGAACTATCCCTTTAAGACTGATACTGTTGAAGTTCTTTTTGTTAAAGGTTATTTTCAGAATTGTCATGCAATTATCTATTCAAAAAATACCATTTGCAGAAAAGAATATATGTTATCAAATGTTTAATTTAGCAGTTCAAGTTTTTCCTATGTGGACATTTCTAAAAGCCAGAATCACAATTTCTGGTAATAGCATAAACGTGTTCAGCTTTCAGTGCTTTACCAGACCCAGTAAAATAGACTTAACTGGAGCAACCTTAAATAGCTAGTTGTGGATCCTGGGTTGACAGTGTTTACTGTGAAAGGAAATGCAGTTTTGACTGTAATAAAAGGTTTCCTTCATCTGTGCTGCACTATTTACCAGAACAATCAGCGGCTAAAAACACAATGTTCAGACATGTTCATGCGAGGTATTTTTTACACCAAAAAAAAAAAAAAGCGACACAATGGTACCAACGAATGAAGGTCTGTCTCTGGGTTAACATAAGAATCATAAAGACTAAATGAGGAGCTTAGACAGGGTAGGACTCACTGACAACACTGTCATTTATTCTATGTACAAACAAGTAGCAAAAGATCAAATTGTCAGAAAGGGATAGGTTGGAATGAATATTACTACAGTCATGATCAAATAACATTATTTCAAATACAAGTCATTCTTTGAGTGGGAGCCAGTAAGCTAAGCTTCAATGTATAATCCTTATATGTGTTTGTGCAAGCTAGGTCCTCTTTAAAAAAACATTTAAATTAAGAATACTATTTCTAAGTGTGTGCATACCTGGAATTGTCAGCTGGTCAACACACATGTGCACATTCACACATATACATTATATACATTAGTTTGGTCAGAACACAGGTAGTTTCTGTGTGTATATGAATGTAGAAACTGTAGAAGAAAAAGCCTCAAATAGCCTCAAGAAACAATTTCATATACTCATTAAGTCTATATACTTTGCAGCATTTAATTATAATATCCATTTATATGGTATGCAGATATATGCCATGTTCAATATTTATTAATATGCAAAGGAAGTGCTACATAGTGTCAAATGTAGGGTGAGCACATCAGTATTTTTTTCAAAAGATCCTGAAGCCCACAAGGAATATGCCATTTCTTATACTTAGGGCCACCAATTAGTCCCTTTTTTTCTTGCAATGTACTTCAGTCCTCCGCCAGCTAGAGGTTGCTATAGCTTCTTTCTCAATCCCCTTTTCAAACAATTATCTCATTTGCACCACCTCGATAATATAAGTTGATAAAGTAATTGGCACTTATTTTAACTCAGATGGTGACTGAATGCGATGTTTACAAGCAACATCGTGTTAAATTCAGTTCAATCACTACCGTGGACATAATTTTAAAATGTTGTACAGGGGCATGAACTTTTAGTAGAATCAGGTGTCTCAGGGCTAAAACAAAAACCTGCAGCCACACCAGCCCTTTTTTGGATAAGACTGGACATTCCTTCTTTATATAGATGCATTTTTCTTTTTACTGCAGTGCGGTTTTTTTTTCCAGACCCAGGAAACCAGGTGACCTGAGTTAACTCAAATTCTGTGTTACCCAAGTTCTGAGTAACAACAAACCTGCAGTATGGGTTTGTTGCAGTTAAAGGTGAGCAGCATAAAATCACTTTTACTGAAAAATCCCTTGACAATTGATAAATGGCAGTATACAGCTCATTCAAAAGTCTACACAGGGACTCCCAAGTGGCTCAGCTGGTAAAAGTGCCTCCCAAGAGCCCAGGCTGAGACTTGCATCTTAGCCTTGCCTAGTTCCAGTCCGGGTTATCCATGCACATCAGTCTGTAGTGATGGGACAGTGGTGGGCTGTATTGCCAGGGTAGGGTGGTCCTAAATTGGCCAGTGTTAAAAAGGTAATCACTGTAGCAACCCTTGCTACTAACCAAGCACCTATCAGATACTAGCTGTTGTCTTTGAGAGATGCATCTCTCCTCCTGTGGTTAAAAGTGCATTATGAAAGTCTGTTGTACAACACTTTTGTTAAATGTCCTTCGAATCCCAACAGATATCAATAAATTAAAAGGTCTGTGACTGCCCCAGGCTCTGAAATAAGCCACTCCTTTTTTTTTTTTTTTTTTACCAATTTTCTTATCACGCTTGAATTTTAACAACCAATCAGGACAGCTCTCTGCCCAACCTCTGTCTGTCTGTCTGTCTGTCAAACGTGTCACACGTTCACAGCAGACAGGGCGGGCGGGGCTAAACAGATAAGAGCAGAGCAGAGGTAACGTTACTGCAGAGATAGCTAGTGCCAAAACTAGACCTCCGAACGACGCAAAGCTGAGGCATACACATCATGAAAGCCAAGACAAAGTAGTCGCCACGTGTGACTGGTGAGTGACAAACGGCAGTGGCCAAGGTCTCGGTCGCCTAAGAGAACCCCGGCGCCAGCTTGGCATCTTACATTTAAAACGGCCAAAATGTAACATTTCTGACATAAAAACAGATTTTTCTGAAACTGGTCATAGCGACTCCCGACTGTGATGGAAAGGGACGTTCCTCTCTCCAGTGCTCGGATGAGCGCATGTTTATGTGTGTTTGGAGGGAGAGCTGAGGGGAGAGGGTGGAATGTTTTTTTTTTCCCCTCTCCTGCTCGTTTCTCAAAACCTACATAATGCACCTTTAATAGCACTGAACAGCCATTGGTCCACATGAAAGTATATGAGGCTTTGTGCGCGGGCTAAGCTGAAGAGCTCGTGTCGATGCGAACGACGTGGTGGATATTTTAAATAGAATAAAAAGGGCAGAAGAAACTGAAAACTAGCCTTAAGGATTGATTAGTGTCTTTTCATTGACTAAGAAGCTGGTTCTGTCACACATACAAGCAGGATCGTTCAGCCATTATGATCACATGGGATTGTTGTATCGAACTCAAAAGAACTCCTTTTTGTAATTTCATTTGAAGAGCAAACACTTGCATCAATTATAAGTGCTTCAGAAGGCCTTGTGGACCACCAAAAACAATGCAATCAGTATCCCATCAATGTAAATATTAATGCCATTCTGATAAACTTTAAATATTGGATACATGATCAAAGTTCACGCTATTGAAGTCTTCTTGATAAGCAATACCATGTGACAAACCATGAAAGAAATTACAATTTAACTGGGTTACTTGGGTTAACAACAGCTTTCCAGGATTAGCACAGAAATGCGCAAGTTTTTAAGAGCAACCACATAACCATTGTTTGAGATGGAATTACTTTAGCATCAATGTGGAAAACATGAACCTTTTTTATATTAAAAAAAACATGCTAAAAATTTTAAATATTCAATGTCCAGCAAACAAACTTAACACTAAGAACATGAAATCGTTTCAAAATCCAGGTGTAAAATCTCACCTTTCACAGGACTGGCCTGTTAAAAGGATTCTTTCCCAAGGAAAGCAGAGACTTGCCCGTTTCTTTCCGTATATGAACCTTTCCCTTGAGCTTGTTGTACATGGACTGCACACCTCACAGAATGATCCAGATAAAACAGAGGATAACACAGAAAAACATAAAACAAAGACATCCTCACACAGCAGGCTCGGCCCCCGAAAGGCATTCTCTCGACAAAAGGGCTCTCTCTCTTCATCTGTTGCTTCAGTCTCTTTCTTTCTCATTCGCTCCCTCACTCACTCACTCCCTCTGTCTCTCTCTCTCTCTCTGTCCGTGTGTAGGTGTATCTTTCTGAGGATGGGTGCACTACAGAAGGGTTTGGAGGGTTATGTTTTCACAGGGTTGCACCAGTGCAGCATTTTAGTGGAAAAGGCTGTAGGCAAGGGTTGTGTGAACTTCCTGTGGGGACAGGAAGCAGACAGTGAGGGGGGGGAGGGTGTGTAGATGATGGTCAATTGCAATGTCCTGAGGGTGGGGGTGGGGTTTCAGGTTAAAAATACCACAGACAGCATAGGTGGGGGGGTGGGGTGGTTTCTCAGCACTCATTCGCAGGCCAGTTTGCCGTCGAAGCTGGACAAGCCAATGGCGAAGGCCTGAAGTGCACACATGGGGTAATTGTAGTCCAGTGTGAACACGTCCTCTGCCACCCGGCCAAACTGCATGACGATATAGTCCGCTGTCAGGTAACAGGGAGAAACGCCGAGGGTTAAAAATCAGAACAGTCCATCACCCAAGCACAACTGATTTAGGGACAGTGGTTATGGCTTAGATACAAGTCTTGTTATTATGCAATTATCTGAGTCACAAACACACAGTCGTATGAGACAACAGAGGTTACTGGTAAGCTTAACTAGCAGTTGGGGGTGTGTGTTGTGCGTGCGTGGCGTGCGTGCGTGCGTGCTGTGCGGCTGGCGGGAGAGAGAGAGAGAGAGAGAGAGAGGAGAGAGAGAGAGAGAGAGAGAGAGAGGAGAGAGGAGAGAGAGAGAGAGAGAGAGAGAGAGAGAAGAGAGAGAGAGAGGACGAGAGAGAGAGAGAAAAGACAGAGTGTGGGGGAGAGAGAGAGAGTAAGAAATATGAAAGTAGGGTGATGTGTATGTAGCAGCCCAAAATAGCACGTGAGAGTGTTGGGGATAAGCCAATAGGCAGGTGAGGTGCGCTGCAGAAGCCTCACGGTCGTTGTCGTGGACGATCTGAAAGTTCTTGACCGAGGCTTGCGTGACTCGCCCGTGGAAGTTCAGCACGTAGGACTGCGTGTCATCGTTCCACACTGGCGCCTTGTTGTGCAGCTCAATCAGGTTTTCCAGGGAGTGGTTCTGCCACTTAGTGAGCAGACTCTCCTGTTCCTGAGGGCACAAAGAGTACACAGCTCTCCTCGGTCCGCACACATCCCCATACACTTTAGTCTCTGTAAGTCTACCCAAAGTACACACTCAAGTCAACACACATCCCCACATAGCACATTTTAGTCTCTACATCCCTCTACAAAGCACAACTTCAATCTCCACATAAAGTACATAGGTAACTACACCCCCACAGAGCATGTACAACATGTAAAGTGTCCACACAGCGCATTTTATCCTCCACGTACTCCAACAAAGTATACCCTTCAGTCTCCACACATCCAGGCAGTTTACAAAGGATTCAAGCATCTCATTGGCCAGTAACACCACATATTGTAGTGTGTAGTCAGGCAGAGGCAGCACAGTGTCCTAATACACACAGTAAAGGAGGAGAAGCGAGACCCAGGCGGCGAGGGGAGACTCACGCTGGTCGGTCGTACGGGCACCCTCTCAAAGTTCATGTTCATCCCAGGGATTATGACGGTCATTTTGCGTGGCCCTTTGAATCCCAGCACGTTGGTCTCCTGCAGGGAACACAGACTCCAGCGGGTCAGCGTTCAGAGCGACTCCGCAGATGAACGACCATGAGAAACATTTTCTAGAACTGCAAAGAACAGAGCGTGGATGGTCGCTGGCTCACGGCCCGACTCACGTAGCAGATAGCCGCCAGCTCCTGCCGAGTGTTGCTCTCCTCCAGCAGCGCGCCGGGCGTCTTGCTGGGGTTGGAGCCGTTGTCGTACACTGTGAACTTGGTCCCCATGAGGTTGGACCTGAAAGAGAACACAACCGAATGGGAGGTGGGGGGGGGGTGGTGAGGTGTCAAGCGATGAACTGAAAGAATGCCATGGGGGGGTTGTGATGAGGGAGGACAGAAGAGTGAGGGTCACCTCAGTTTCCCCACGAAGCTCTCGCCCTCGCGGGACAGGTCCGTGGGGTCCACCGAGATCAGGTAGTTTGAGGTCTTGCTCTTCTTCCTCTTCCTGCCCGCCAGCAGGAAGATCTGAGGAAAGAAAGCGGGGTGTGTGCACAGTCTGCCGTACGGTCTGGCCCCTCCTCTAGCCCCGCCCTCCTCACGCTCAGTACCTTCCTGCCGTCCTCCTTCTCCAGGTGCATGAAGTACGTGGGGTAGAGGCCGCGGTCCATGCCCTTCTTGTCCCGGGTGATGCGGCACTTGACAGTGGCCCCGCGGGGGGCCGGCCGCAGCACAAACTCCTCCAGGTTGTCCACCTCAATTGAGGGCCCCTCTGTGGTTGGAGACCCTGGGGCCACATAGTCCTTTGGGGGGGGAGGGGGGGAGCGGTTGACAGTGACAATATTTCAGTGATAGACAAGTCGACATAGTGCCAGCTACTGTTACTTAGCAATGTCTCAATGTTTAGGCCCAGCTGGTTCTCAGGAGAGAAAACTGGTTGTGGTAAGAGGGTGTGGGGGGGGTGAGGTAGTGAGGGGGGCGGAGCTTACAGTGGTCGACTTGGTGCTGGAAGCAGAGGCAGGTCGGGAGCTCTCTGTGCGGGGGGAGAGGGACCCGGCGTGCTCTTCCTCTTCCTCCTCGTCCTCCTCCTCATCGCTGTCCTCATCATAGTTCACGCTGCCGGAGAGGCCTGACATGGGGAGAGAGTGAAATATGGAATATGAAAGGAGAAGAGAGCACATGCAGCGATATGGGTCAGTACCATTAGTAGCACCCCTGAGCGAGGAAAACTTCATATTGCACCACCCAGCTCACAGCAGACTGTTTTCCAGAGATCAGCAATCAACAAGTCAATCAATTTCTGTCCAAGGATTTGTCACAGCAGGGCAGACATACTGTCATACTGTGCATGATTATGGGATTACAAAGCAGAAAATGATCAAGACAATGCTGATTTTCAGCACCAGTGCAGAAAGCAATTTGTGTGACCCCACCTGAACCATGTAGTACACCCAAACAAAATCAAGAAATAAAGAGTTTAAAGGGGAGAAGAATGTGATTATACGACACTGGTTTATTTGCTTTACCTTAAACAAGATATAGCCCTGCACTTAAAATCTGAAACTGACCCCATATGTGCTAGAAAAATTAACTGAAGTTAGCTTTTAGGATTAGCATTAGCATTAGGGTGCAGCCATCTTAGAACAAGCTCGGTGGTGATGTCTCAAGCTTGGTTTGTCTCAGCTGCTCAACCTAGAGCCGTGGGCCTCGAAAGCAGGGCTCTGTGCAGCACGGCAGCCCCTCCCACTGAATGATATTCTGTAGGTCTCACTCCTTTATTTCAGTAACAAAAAAAGGTCCTAACTGAAAAACGGCATTTATATGCCATGACAAAGAGAAAAACCAGGCAGGATTTTGATGATTTCAGTGCTATTCAACAGAGCTTGAAGCTCCGCAAATATAGATGGTAAAAAACCGTTCGTAAGCCAAAACCCTCGTATATCTTTATGAGCTGCAGGACAAGCCCACTGTGTTCTCATTCAGTGTTCCTGGGAAACAGCAGCTGTGCTATATCAAAAGAAAGTACGGCCATTATGCATCAGGCTCTCTCTCCTGTCGATTTATCCCCAGGAGAAAAGGAGGTCTGTGACCCAGGACTCTGCCTCCCCCTCCGCCTCGGACCAGCTCCAGATGGGAGAGTGAGCCACGACAAAACCCAAAACCTACCCATCGGGCGTCAGCAGTGACTCGCCGAGTTGAACCAATCAAAATGTTTGTCTGGGAAACAATGTCTCAATTAAAATAAATCCATGACTGACTGTACAAAGCTCATCATACTCACTGAGCCGTCCCTGTTCTGCCTATGTAATAACTATGGAGATCGAAGGACGTGCTTAGATTGAATGCACAGACCGCAGCCTCACCCTCCCATCACCAGTGTCACCCACCCCTAGAGGGGGCGGCTCGCTACCTGACCGGAGCAGTTTCTCCCTGGCAGTCAGGGGGGACTGCGGCCCCTCCGAAGAAAGGATATCCTCTTCTTTCGCTGCCTCCGGAGCCGTGTCTCCCAACTGCACCACCCTTTCCTGGGCGGAGTCAGTGAGAGCGGAGGCGGGGTTTTGCCGGGCCGGAGAGTGGGAGGAGTCCCATGCTACTGCAGATACAATCACATGCACTGAACAGCACCCTTACACAGCACATACGGTGACTGCAGCGTGCCGCGCTCTCTCCTCACACCGTGACACACTTACTGCAGGGATGACAGTGAACATCAGAGAGAAAATGTTCAGTGCGGTGCGAACCTCGTTTCTGCAGCAGCTCGTGAATGTCGGTTTTGGGCTCTAGCAGCGAGTCCTTGTCGCCGTCTCGGTCAGGCTCCTCGGGGGGCGGGGACTGCTGCTGGCTGACGGACAGCACCTGGATCTTGCTGCCCAGGTCAGGGGTCTCCGATGCCATGAAAGCAGCTGGGCCATCGATACCTGCCGAGATGTATCCTACATTACCGGTTTATTCAATACTTTCTGAATAATTCTCTTTTTCCTTACTCACAATTTTGAATGCCCAGTTGAATGTCACGTCATTGCTAAATAATCCTGTCAACAAAAGAAATGCAGTCGAGTGAGTGTTCCCCTAATGCATGCCCTGCCTGAGAGTAGCCCTGCACTTCTGTGCATTTGAAAGCTTTCCCGCAATTGCCTGTGTGCTTGAAGACTGCTTTTCTCGCTAGTGAATGTTAAAGCTGTACCTTGCTTGCTTGTACATTCGAGGGCAGCACTGCGCTTGTCTGTATTTCAGAGCATTCCCAAACTTCCCTGTGAATTTGACGCCTTCCCTGAACTTTCCAGGAATTTGACAGCTTCCCTGAACTTCCACACATACATTACATCACCATTCATATTCCTACATTGATGCCTTCTTTCAAGCTTCTTTTTTAATTCCTGTTTTTTTCCCCAACTTGAAACATACAAGTGTGACTGTAGGTCAGAGCTGCCCAACCCTGTTCCTGGACATCTAATATCCTGTAGGCTTTCACTCCAACCCTAACAATGCGCACAGATAGAGATCTTGTTGAGCTGCTAATTAGTCGAATACAGTGTGCCAAATTAGGGTTGAAATGAAAACCTACAGGATGGGAGATCTTCAGGAACAGGGTTGGGCAGCCCTGCTGGTAGGTTCTCTCTCTCTACCCTCTCGTTTCCGTACCGTCCACTATGACATCGCTGGTTATGCTGTGTCGAGACTCCACAAGAGGAGCCTGCTCTTCGGTGCGGTGTGGCCGAGAGCGCCTGGGTCGGGCCTCTGGGTTGGGCTGCACCATCAGGGGCTCTCGCCTCTTCCGCCGTTGCTTCTGCTCCAACAGCGCCCTCTGCAGGATGGAGGGATGCAGGACAGAGGAGGAGAGAGCAGGGGGACGGATTAGTGTAGGGCAAAGATGATCGGTGCATTTGTGCACCTCGGGAAGAAATAAAATAGTGGTAACCTAAGGAAACAAACCAAGCCTATCCCTGGTTGGATGAGGCCAACTGTGTTCCCCAGACCTCTTGGTCACAATCTTAGCAACCCGTAGTTCAGTGTGAATGACAGACATTGCTATTGTTTCAGATAGTAAAGTCATATCAACTGCACCATGTTCACCCACACACATTCACACACACACACAAACACGCGCACACACACAAAACACACGTATTGCCAAGCAATTGGCTTGTTCTGTATAACAATAGTAAAGGCAAGACAAAAGACTCCATTACTCAGTATTTTCCATATACACTGTTGTACTTCTATAAAAAAAAAAAATGTTGCTATTAAAATGTGAAACTAAATAAAACTGGTGCTCTTTTACTTCATAATTTACGCTGACGGTTTGAGGAGAAGCAGAGCTACAACAGCACTCCAACCCAAACATCTGTGTGCAGCTCTGCCAGCCTCCTCAGTTCTAAAAAAGAAAAAGCACAAAAAAAAAAGAAAGTGGGAGTGAAAAGAAGAGAGATATTACTATGGTAACAGCATGCCCGTGGTGAGGTGAAGCAGCTTCTGTCCTTGAGAAAGGGCTTTCTGTTTGCCCATTTCCCTTGCCGACGCCGACGCTGTTGTGGTGTCTGGTGACTGGCCTCAAAAGGGCAGGTCAAAAGCAGGGAGCGCTAATGGGTTTGCCAAAAACAGTCTTCAGGACCAGCCAGGTGACCTAGCTTTACCTGGCTCTGGCTCTGTTTCAGAGGCCGCATCGTTGCATCAGGAAGTCGTTGATGGCGTCAGAAAAGCTGCCTCACAGTCGTTTAAGAGGACTTCGCTACTCAGGAAGGTTCAACTGGGGCTTGTTTCCAGGGTGACACCCAATAGATTAATGCTAATTACCAAGGTCATCCCCAGTGTTCTTGACCCCTTGCAAGGGTGGGTTTGAGACAGGGAAACAAAATGCTTAGATTGTATAACACAGTCTGTGCATCCTTTTAGATAACTTCAATTCATCAGTCTCACTTCCCTGTTCCCACACAAACATTCCGCATTTGCAATTCTGTAAGTCCACTGGCGACAATCTCAGACAAGGTAATCAAAATGGAAAATGGCTCCGGGGCATAATTGACCAAATAAAGCCATGCTTTTTTTTTTTTTACCACCTTCTTATTTAACCCCAGATAAAGCATACTCCCAATAACAGTAATAGGTAGGAGACAGGCGAGACAGCGGTTCCCTTCAAAGCCAATACAGCAGGTAATAAAGCAAGAGAAAATGACTGTATAACTGACAGCCACGGCTCTGCCACCTGCAGGAATGACAGCCATTATGGCTCTGGAACCTGCAGGCTCAGGGCAGGATTTCTGCAACACTAATGGTTACAAGATGCCCAAGGTGATGGACATCACGCCCATGCGAGCAACTGGCTGTGTGTGTGCACGCCCATGTATGCAGAGGTAAGAGAGGAGCACAGCTCTGCGATGCGATCGTGCTCAGGAGGGGGATGAAAATGAATGGACTAATCCTACAGCGCACTTCTGCAACCGTGACCGCTCGGTGGTCCAGGGGATCTTGCAGCCCCCCTCCAAGCAGGCTGGCGATGCGACAGACGCGGCCTCATTAGTGCTAACGAGCGAAGGGCTGGGTGGTGTTGGCCCGTTTGCGTGGCCGAGTCGCCAGCGGGAGGGCGTGCCGACGAGTCTCCTTTTCGGCACAAATGCGGGGCAATGCCTCCTGACGAGAACAAGCTACTTTAACAGTGATCTTACTGGACGCTTTTTAGCTCCTGCAACGCACGTTAGTAACACACTCACATTTAAACCTCGAAACTGTGCACATCTGCTGACTCACACACTAGTCCGGTTCCCCCGGTCAGATCGGGTGATGGATTACATAAGTGGAATCACCCAAATTAAAATGAATAAAACGGCGAGCCCCTAATTTTTCAATGAGAGGAGACTGGTGAGGTTATAAATGTGGACAGGCTAGTCTGCCAAACATATGTCACATTACTCATCTACCGCAAGTAAATGACATTTATAGCATCTTCTGCGAGATGATTATAACCCTTTTCCTTTTCTCGTGAACAGAATCTGTCAAAGCATCTGTGCACCAGACAAACATCTGAACACATGCATGTGCAGCTGTGCATTTCAATAATACTGAAAATGTAATTATTTGAATTGTAACTCTGTGAACAATAAAGGGGAGTGTGGCTGAAATTCGTTGATGTGAAACGTATTTTAATTTGAATTTTACATTTTAGATACTCCTCACTTAAAATAGAAACTTCATGAATAAAACATGATTAATTGGTTATTTATTACCATAGTGATGACATTCACAAAGATGACTCATCTGATGAAAATTTTTTAAATTAATTACAGGGACTGTCCCAAAGGATTGATAAAAAATAAATAAATAAAGCCAACAACAACAGCCCATATTGCACATGAAGAAAAATTATTTTAATGAGCACAAGAATGTTTCAAGATGAGATGGCTCCCCTAGCCTTACCATTGTGCCCACAGTCTGAAGAATGTTTAGCACAGTGTGTTGAAGCACTGCACAAGATGCTCCACACATGCACACACTACACTGCTGACTCCACGCTTGGGACCCACAGTTGTTCTTGAGGGAAGCTTGAGTGGTGCACTGTGTACAGTCTTTTCTGTTAAAAAACAGCATTTACAAAACATCCTCTCCCTGTCTGATCCACCCCTGTGCAGGCCTCATAACCAATTCATGGCACACGACCAATTAATAACAGAGCAGGCCAGCCAATCGGACCGAGAGGTCAAGAACCTGTTCCCTGGGTATTCAACCAACTAACAACGTTCACAGATGAATGCATTTTGGAATTGTCCACTCAAATGCAGTCCAACACAGCATTATACACTTATTTTAACCCTCCTTAAATTAACAGTTATTCTTCCACAAGGATTTGTGTTTACTGAAAAGAATCTTACACCAAGGTAAGAGAAATGGCAGGAGGAAACTATCAGTACCACTAGTGCTCCAGCTAGCAGACAGGTGAAACTGGACAGCCACAGAGCTGCTTGCAGCAAGATCAGAAAAGGAAACAAAACCAAATTACGCTCAAGTTTGCGTGTGAACCCATCAAGAGGCATAGAACCCAAACAGTCTGCATTCTCTCATTTATTTCTGCCAACGGCAGTGTTCTGGGGAAAGAAACATACATAAGAGTATACAGTACCATGAAAAAGTATTTTCCCCCTTCCTGATTTCTGCCATTACTGCATATTTGTCACACCGAATGTTGTGACTTTTTTACATGGGTGACATGAGTGATAACTTCTTTCATTACTTAAATTAAATAATTTCTTATGTGTTCTCTGTTGCTCAGGTTCCCTTTGTCTAATATTACATTTTATCGAAAAATATCAAGACGGGGGCAAATACTGCGAGAAGCAGTCCTGCTCTAGGCAGCAGTGGTCTTCCTGTGTGAACTTGCTTGGTCATTCTATTCTTGTACAACTCCAGGACATGGTCTGTCTATCTCTTGTTTTGCATCTGGTGGTGTGGCATTGCTACTGTTGAAGGCTAGATGACCGCGCTCCCTGCGACAGGCCCAGCCTCTCGTTGGCACGGATAGGCCGCTTAGTCTCAGACAGTGGGAGACGCTCCCCTTACAAGGCCAAACAGTAACATGGGGACAGAATCACGTTATTGTCCCCTCTCCCCCTCCCAGCACCTTTACCTGAACACACTGGAAAGGAAGTACACAACCCTACTTCTGAAAAAAAAACCCTCCCCTCTTTAAGCAAACGCACTGATTGTGTTATTAGCGTCTGCTCTGCAAGGGTCTTTAGAGCGGGGTGAGGAGCGCCCATTTCCCACAAAATATCCCTTTACACAGGCAGATTACCGGACCAACTGGAATGCCCCTTTTGGGAATCAAATCTATAACCTTCTGGTAATGAACCACCGTGCTACACTGTCGCACATCACAGTAGAGTGTGTGCTACAAGAATGAGTTGATATTCCAACTGTACACCAAATGCCTGTAATGTACTGTAATACACTAGAGGCCACAGCTTCAAAGTAAAGCACCACATTGTCTCTGTGAGGACTATGGTGGCTCTGAGCCTCACATATACAGTTCAGACTGCAGCCACAGAGCAGGGGATGGAGTCCTGTCAGCAAGCAGACTAATGCACCACAGAGGCTGCAGTCTGCTCACAGCCAGCCAAGGCTCAACACTGTTGCCCTCATTTATATTTATGGTCCGAAGGGCTAAATCTCATTTGCTCGTTCGGCAAAAACAATTTTGCATAGCCAGGGACAATTTAAACAAAGGAATCCATACAAGGGCGGGAATATGAACAGATTTTTTTTCTTTTTGATGTGCACGCGCGGATCTCGCTTTTGAAGTGGAGACAAGCGCTGGGGAAATTAAATTAACATGTAAATTGGTATTTTCACAGACCAGCGGCACAAAGACCTCAGGTTTAGCTCACAGTGAAAACTGAACTGAAAACTAAATGCTGAGATTTGCTCCAGAAGTGCACACAGCACAGCGGCATTAAGATATTTAGAGTTCAGCCACTGGTTCCAAATTAAAAAGCCTCAAAGAGATGCCAAATGACATTATGTAAGCAGTTTCATACGGTCTAAAAGACTGAAGTGGACTTGACGTCCAGAGAGCTGCTCTATGTTGATAAAAGGGGGATAATTAAAACAGGACATAACACAAACAGCCCCAAGTCCATATCCAAATCCCAGGAAGTTAGAGTCTCTGCAGAAATAAGATAACAATGGGATCACAGAGATGGGCTGGAATCTAACACACACACACACATGCACACACACAAATTATGAGAAACCGCATATGAAGGCGCGCGCACACACCCACACACCCCCACACAAACAAACAAAAATATCAGAGAAGCCACATAACAAAGAAGGTGAGCGCACGCACGCACACACGTGCACAAATACATAAAGCAACAGGAGCACATGCATACACACATACCCAAACTAAAATGTGTATCACAAATGCACACGTGCTAATGTACAGTATGACTATACAAACGCAAGCAAGCGCGCAAATACACACGTGCCAAAGTGCGCACAAGTACCTCACAGACAGATACACGCAGTAAACACTGTAGCCGTGACTCGGTACAGGCAGCGCACACCACAGAATGACCGGGAGAACAGGAGACCTGTCCCCGTGCCGACAGCAGAAAGGGGAGAAGAGCAGGAAGGACGCACCCTCTCAGAGGACATGGCGTGACCCGCGGAGCTCAGGCTGGGAGAAGTTTCTCTGCGGAGCGCCGGTGATCTCTGCGCCGCCGCCGCCGCCTCCCTCTCCTCTACTCTACTCCCCCTCCGCTACGCATGCCCCCCCCCCAGCACTCCCCTTTCTCCTCTCACAGCTCGGCTTGTGCAGAGCGCACGCAGCTTCTCTGCGTCCTCGGCGTACGGACGAGCTCCTCCACGGGCTGCGTGAGTGTGTCTGTATGTGAGCGTGTGTGTGTGTGTGCGTGTGTGTGCGCGTGTGCGTGCGTGCGTGCGTGCGTGCGTGCGTGTGTGTGTGTGTGTGCGCGTGTGTACGTGCACGCGCAAGGATGTGGGGGGGCTCAGTGTTGTTTATTGAACATGCAATCAACAGCATTCTAGCCCCAGCTCCAGAGAGGGAGAGTTAGTGAGAGAGAGAAAAGGATGAAAGAAAGAGAGAGCAAGAGCAGAGATGGAGAGAGAGAGAGAGAGAGAGAAAAGGATGAAAGAAAGAGAGAGAGCAAGAGCAGAGATGGAGAGAGAGAGAGAGATATGAAAGTGCTGCAAACAGGAAGGCAGTACCATTAACAGCATTTCACACAGGGGAGAGCAACTCAGCCCTCCCAATAAGCAAACAGCCTTCCACAGCCGAAGCTCAGGAAGGAAAGCACCGAACGCAGCACAAGGCTTTTAGCGGCTCGCTTGTTCTCCAGCGCTACCCTCCGGTCTGCTTATCGTCTCCGGTGCCGGAGCGCTTCGGTTACGTAAGCGGGAGCGGCTGGGCTCTGGGACGCCAGAGAGGGGGGGGGAGAGAGAGAGAGAGAGAGAGAGAGCAGAGGCTCTGTGAAGGGAGAGCGGCTGATCTACGGCCAGAGCCCCGCTCGATTTCACAGGCCGCTTCACCTCAGCCCGTTACGCAACCGCCCAGCGTCCCCGCGCAATCACACGTTTAGATCTGTTCACCTGCCCGCCGGCCCCCAGCATCCCACTACACCGATGTGAGTTAACGTGGCGCCGGCTGATTTCTGAGGCGCTCGAGACATTCTGGGAGACCAGGTGCCTTTTACAGACAGGCAGAAGAACAGACGCATCAGGGGCTTGTAACAGCTGGTCCCAGATCAGTTAAACGGCGTGTAATGGGGACACAAAGAGGAGGCAGAGAGGACAGGAGTACTGTCCTGGGAGCCACACGGGCTCTCAGCAGGGCAAAGACTTATCCCTGAGGGCAAGAACTGCCCTCATGACCTACACATACACACACACACACACGCCTGCAAACTCTCTTTCACTCACACACACACACACACACACACACACGACTGTAAACTCTCTGTAACTCACACACAACGTACATGTGCGTGCACGCAAGCACACCTACATACTGAACAGTCACTGATCAGAGCTGGATAAAAGGGGAAATAACGGAAAGTTGGAGAAGGGCTCTGACACGTCTGCCACTACCGCTTCGAAGAAAGGCCAGTCATTCTCTCGTTCAGAAAAAATACATTTGTACCAAACATTGAGTGAGTGATAGCACCCTCTGCAGGTGTTTAGTGTCTACAGGCCCCAGACAGACAGACAGACAGACAGACAGACAAGCCCTAAAATGGCCAGTACCACACAATCACCAGTGGCTCTATGCCCCAATAACCTCATACACTGAGCAGTATGAGAGTACGCATGTGAGAGAGCTTGCGGGTGTGATTCTGTGTGTGAGTCTGTGTGTGTATTAGTCTACGTTAGTCTGCATGTGCGTGTGCATGGTCATATATGTGTGTGTGTATATGAGAAAGTGTGAGTCTGCATGTGTGAGAGACTGTGAGTATGAGAGAGAGAGAGAGAGAGAGAGCGTGTGAGAAATAGACAGACGACAGGATCTCACCTGCTTCTCCAGCTTCTGCTGTCGGAGGCTGGTGCCGTCATCATCCAGGGCGCTGGCAGGGGAGAAGAGGAGCGACGGTTATTATACCTGCACTCAGTCCTGAAGCCCCAGTACTCACACACCCCTCATCACCACTGAAGGACGAGGCTTCAATCCACAGCACGACTAACGGCCATCTCACAGCTGCTCTTCACTGCCGAGGGAATTAACACACCCAGCAGCTCTCTCCACAACAGTGTTAAAGCATTCCTTTCTAAAACGGCAAGGAGTAGGGATTTGCTTAACGTTATCAAGACAATCTCAGTGTGATGTCATTATTCCTATTCTGGGGAGCTCAGTTCCATTTCCACACTGGAACATGTGACCACTTCAGAGTGTTCAGTCCTGAGCATCAGGGCCATACTATGGCACAACATCTATTAGTAAATTTTATTCAAGCTGCAGTATCTCCCCAGGATGAGAAGCCAGTTAACTCAAGGTTAGGATCTGCGCATTCTCTTGCTCCTGAAAAGGGAAAGCATTACCATAAACCTCCACCAGGGGGCTCAGTAATGCACGCCATGGGTGGTGATGTCGTGAACAAGGGCCACCCGCCATGGGAGCATTGGGCCCAGAGAGCACGAGCGTAATTCCAGCAACCCGCCTCAGGCTGTGCCCTGCTGTGCTAATAATATGCCTGACTTCACCAGGCCTGCACCTTTAACCTGAGCAGAGAGCAGGCCGACGCGCTCCATACAGACTGCTCTAAATACAACAACCCGCACTCTTTCATCCAATCCAAGGACTGTTCATACGGTTCAGCTGAAATAACAAATGACTCTGGTGACACCCCACATAATGTGTGAAAAACACACCGTCGTGATAGCCTGGGGTGTTCGCAGCACTCCTGGAAGGGAGGACAGGTACAGGTTGCTAAGCTACAGAGAGGACAGAGCCCACAGCAAACAGTGGGAGCCCGTTCAGAGGCAGAGGGAGGCCAGGAGAGCACTCTGACTGCACTGGCCCTGCTTCTTTTCCCTCCTACCCTCTTCTATCCTCTCCTCACCCCTCCGCCTCCATCTCGCTCTCTTTTACTCTCTCTGCCTCCCCCTCTCTCTCCCTTCTCACTGCCTCTCCGCTTTCTCTCGCTTTCTCGGTATGAATCACCTCCAAACTGTTGCAGTCCTAGCCTATTGTCAGCAGCCACACCACTGTATATGCTACTCCTACAGTAGCTGAAGATAAGCAGGGATAGGCTCGGTTAGCACGTGGATGGGAGACATCGGAAAAATTAATTGCCGCTGGAAGTGGTGTTGATGGGCCAGTAGGGGATGGTCTTCCGTGTGACCCTAACAAAATCTCGCCTCAGTGAAGGGGGCATCGTGTGCAGTCTTTCAGATGACACATTAAACTCAGATGTTAAACTGCGGTCATTAAAGATCCTGGGACCCTTATCACAAAGAAAAGGGGGAGTCCCCTGGTGTTCTGGCAAAATTCCCAAATTGGCTTTCCTTACATAGCCACCTAATCATCCCCCATTTCAACTGGCTCTATAATTTCCTCCCTCTCCACCTCAGCTGATGAGTGCTTCTGGCTCAAAATGGCCACCATGCATCACCCAGGTCAACCACCGACCCACCCACATATTGGAGGTGTTGGAATTTGACTGTGCACTGGATGGAACACACTAGCTATACAAACCACAATCTAATACTGTGCTGTGCTGGTCACCACCTCAGATCAGTCATACGTAGCATCTATATGAGTACCACAACATGTACCTGTGACATCAGAAACTGCAGAAAAATATACTAAAAATCTGATAAACACAAAGACACCATATTGCATTTTTACTACAAACCAATCAATACAAGCTCTTCAATAATACCCAGAGATAACGGTATATACTGACAGTATAATGGAAAAATATACACATGGTCACAGTCAGAAAATACTGGACTTCACAGTATGGCCAAATATATACTTTAGACAACTGGTACTTTCAGATGTTGCAAAATCTACTGTCAAAAAAAGCCAGGGCTGTGTAATATATTCACCAATAAATTTTCTAAAAGGTCAATATATTGCTAGGTATGCAATATATGGCAGTTTATTCCATTTCTGAGGGGGTATGTTATTTCCACAGTCTACCAATACAATCTTCCTTTCACGACAGTTTGCACCTCTCTCTCTCCCTTTGTGTTCATTAGCCTGGCACCGGTTCCTCTGTTACACCACCCTGCACAGCACGACGTCATCACGTCACCAAGGGAAAACCAGCTGTCATCCAAGATCACATGAGACCGGCCAACAAAACACGCCCTCTGAGGACCGCAGCCACGTCGAACACCTTTTCAACAACAACATGCTGGAATACACAATGACAAGGACAGGCCATTCAGCCCATTCAGGCCCACCATTTACCAACAATCCTGCCTCGATAGGTAGCCTAGATCATTCTGTACACTACTTTTGGTCAAGGGGAGCAATCTCTCTAGAAGCAGTGAAACAGTCAGGGGGAGAAGCCCACAGAGGACTTATTACGGAGCCCCACAGGCCCTGGAGACAAAGAGTGGACAGAGAGGTAATTAGACCTGCGGGAAGCACATTATACTGCCGGAGGGGTGGGGGCAGAAAGGAAGACATCTTGTAACACGCTGGACCGCAAGCCAGTCGCTACACCCGCACATGCAAGCCAGGTGGGTCGGCTGGTTCTCCACACAGAGGGAACCCTGGGTGGCCTCTGCTGGCTTGTAGCATGTGCCAATTCCCCACCGACCAAACAAGGTCAGGCGTGGCGGGGAGATAGCTCCTCCATACCAGCGCAGCAGAGATCTCACCGGACCACCTCCACGCATGCGGCGTGTGCGACCAGAGAAACGAGGCTGGAAATAAGGCCCGTCTAAAGCCAATTAGGCTGCGGCTCTAATCAAAACCTGCCCGTTAGGTCATATTCGCTGGTGGCAGGGCAGTAAATAGCGGTAAAGCCAGATAAAGATGGATTTATTGACCGTTTCACTGCTGCCTCCAGGCCAGACTGAAGTACAACAGGAAGCACACTATGTGGCCACCCCATAAACCTGCTGTAGTTCAGCTTTCACGTCCTCTCACAAGGCACAAAGCACAGGGGAGTGTGCTGCTCAGAATTCACACTCAGTCTGTAATGCCACTTACAGCAAAATCCAACCATAAGAGGCTTAACTTAAATCAGGAAGACCGAGGAAGAGGAGCACAGGGAGACAGGGGGAGAGTGGGCCACAGCGCTGGTGCAGGGGACGATGGCGGGGAAAGGGGGGAGCTGCTCACCTTGCTGACGAGGCAGAGGAGAAGCTGGCAGAGCTTGAGGGTCTTCATGGGTTCCGACACAGACGACAACACGCACAGAACACACAACACACAACACAAAACAGCAGGTTAGCATGGGATGTGGAGAAGGTTAAAACATCTAACTGTACAAAGGCGGATTTCCAAAAGATAACCGACATTGAAACTGGGATAGAAAATAGGGGATACAACCATCTTTTTTGGCATGAATTAATGAACTTAAAAACCAATTGAGATGGCAGCTATGCCATCCCACCAAGTTACGCCTTGGTGGGGCGGCATACCCATTACAGCTCTTAAAATAAAAAATAAAATAAAAAATGGCTTGTTAGGAACTTAGTATACTATGTCAAAGAACGTAGGCTATGTGCGTCAGTTACAAAGAAACCAACAGCTGCTGACCAAGAAATGTGCTAGGCTGAAAGGGGACCAGCAGTCCGCTGACAGCTAGGCAACATCTTAGCGCCCAGCTCAACACAAACTGCTTCTAGCACTGCTAATAAATTATTTCATCCTCAGACAACAAAGTTACAATGTTTCAAACAACAACCTGACAATGTCTTTCTATTGTCCACAGTAAATACTGCAGTTTTCGGTGATTTTATGCCGCTCCCTTGAAAACGGCCACCCCTCGAAAGTCTGCTGATTTTATACCGATCATAACACGGTCACAGAGAGTGGGAGGTACATTTCCAGCTTTGTACTGATGGAAAATGCGGCTTGTTTCCATTCAGCTCTCAACTTGTTTGCATTAGTAAAGTAATAGTAAGAGAATCTATAATAAAGACCTGGAGAAAGCATAATTGCATGGCTCTTTCCGGGCTTATGCCCAGGTCGGCTGGCTGGTCAGTCTGACATTCTGAAGGCTGTATCCCTGAGGTTCTACTGTAGTTCATCCCCGGTGAAGGCAGCGTTTGTGCCTGGTGACGCAGGCATGGGGAACGGGCAGGAAACCTTGCGCCGTGCGTTTAATTATACAGGCCATGTTTCCAACACAAAACCATGTCATTAGACACACAGCATGAATGTTTCATTGCTCTGTAACAGGCAGGGTGACAACGCAAGACCCTGGGTGACAGCTCTGGGTCGCCATGGGGACCCACCACCGTCGACTCCGTGCTGCCTGAGTCATTGATTAAAAGCCACTCTGCGTTACGGCCCTCGGCTGTGAGTGTAACCGCCAAAGACAATTGCACTGCGTGTAAATATTTACACACTGGCAACCGGTTAGCAGCCATTTTCTGTAACAACTCGAAATAAAGAGAGAAATTCCCATGTTCCACATTAAGATACTCCTTTGGCTGTTTGGATATTCAGTGATTCAGCAGTTCAAAGACTACAGGCTTGCCTGGGTCTCCCAGAAAGCTCCCCAACTGCAAATAAAACACCTGCCAAATGTCACCCATTTAATGAAAACCCACATTGAACCCGATCAATTCTTTGTTGAAACCATGGAGAGCAAGCTATTAACAAATGTAAAAAGAATGTGGTTAATTGACACCGCATCGAAACAGAGTGAGTCACACGTCCAACGCCGCAGATCAAAACAAACACAATCTCATTTTCATCCCTGCCAGTTATTATCCGAATGAGAAAAAGATCATTAGAGTTCAAATCCCCTGGGGACGGCAAACGGTTTCAGCAAGAGCTAAACACTGCAGATGGCAGGAGAGTGCACCGTAGGAAATTTCGGAAGAGGATCATTTAAAATATGCTGGTAACATCACAGAGATTAGGAAGCTTATGTTCCCTAGAGAAGTTAGCAGCGGCAGGCAAAGGAAATGAGGTGAAAAGTTATGTTGAGAATGATAAATTCTCTAAGTACCGAACGCAGGACAGAGTGAAACCAGACCAGTAAAAGCCAAGCAGAGCCAAAACGTACAAAATGCAGCAGAAGCCAAATTGCACATAACAGCAAAGCCGTTTGTTCACTTCCTCTGACCATCTATATTTAAGCAATATGCCCTAAAATAGGCCAGGTGTCTGAAATAAAACTCCAGGGGGGATGAATTATATTCACATTTATTAACACAGCCAAGCACAAAACTCTGAAGCCCATTGTCTGCAGAGCCAGGAAGATCAATCTTATTTAGAGCAGCCCGTAGCCGACAGCCATTCAGAGAAAGCAAATGCATTTCAATTAATCACAATCTAGAGCAAAGACAAGTCTGGTGCTTTCTGTGTCCGCAAATGACTTAATAGCCGACCCAGCAAAGGGCTCCCCAGTTACTGTATGCGAGCCTAGAGTGAGCCACACGCTAACAAGGGCCGCTGCACTGTGCGGAGTCCCAGCCTGCCCTGGTCCCACCTCCAGACCCGTAGCACTGTGACCCGAGGGCCTGAACAAACACCACCACACAATGAAGCGAAGAAGAGGAAGAGAAAGACAGAGGAAGAAACAGACGAGGTCGGGCACAGACGGGGCAGCAGAGAGGTGGGAAAGCGCTCGGGGAGCGGACCAAAGCAGAAGGGCGGGCAGGAAACGTCGCTGCAGCGATAGCGGACCCCGCAGACGCGACGGCGCAGGAAGCGGCAGCGCCGCCCGGAGCGGGCCCGCGGCGGCCTACCTGTAGGACCAGCGGCTGTAGGCGGGCGGGGCGCCGGTCTTTACGGTGTCCATGGCGCGGGTGGACGGGAGCTCGGCGGAGAGGCTCTTTTGAGGCGGGAGCTCTGCGGCTGCCGGGAGGGAGCCGGGCGGAACCCCCCGGGGACTACGGGCCGGCGCCCACAACGGCGAGGTGTAGCGTGCACCGTCTCCACGGCGACGTTCGCCACACGCACAAATTTAGCACGC
This sequence comes from Anguilla rostrata, assembly GCF_018555375.3. NCBI lineage: Eukaryota > Metazoa > Chordata > Actinopteri > Anguilliformes > Anguillidae > Anguilla > Anguilla rostrata. The sequence goes on from NC_057939.1 coordinate 13,877,534, forward strand.
GGCGCAGAACATACAGACATGCAGATTCACGCTCTGCTTTCACACACACAGCCTAACACTAGACAACACGCCGCACGCCGCACGCACACAGCACCAGCCTGAGAACTTCCCTTTGCGAGCCATTTCCTTCTCTCTTGCTCACCTCTCCCCTCTCTCTTGCTCACTCTCACCATTTCCTTCTCTTTTCTTATATTCACTGAATGAGTTCTCTTCAACAGTTTATCTGCTGAGCAATCACTACTATTAATGTTCTCATTAACTTTATTTTACTTCTAGGTCTATACACCGCAACTTGCTAAAAGCAACATCACACACAACTTGTAAGTTCTTAGTCATAAAGCCATTTTTCTTGCTCTCTCTCTCTCATGGTTCTCACCCACAGACAGAGATCCACATTCAGTTCAAGAGCAAACAAGAGGCCCTGCGGGACGCATTTCAGCTAGTGCCTGACAGCCCCAAAGGGGACTGGCACCTCCAAAACATCCATTTGTTTTAGCACTCCAAAAAATGTGCTAATTTCACCGAGCCACCTGATGGACCTGAACCAATCATAGCGTTTCGCTATGGAGTGCAAGTTGCCTGATTGGTTCATACAGGTCTGAGAGGAACAGCGCATGGTAACCGTACTGCAGTATGAATGGAGCCTTCCACTGCCATTGCCACTGGCAGTGCGTGACGACAAGCATGGCCTCAGACTTGCTGACATCAGAGACGGCCTTTACTGAAATCAAACCACAGGAGGGCCCTTGAGAAGAACAAGCCCACGCATAGAGCCAAAACACCGGTAGCACATGGGCCGCTCCTCACTGTTCCTCACTGAGAATGAAACGCAGCCTGCCGTGCCCTCCACACCAGTGGGTTTAAAGAGTCACATTCGACTGCAGTCAACGGGGGCCTTCTGCACCCAGACATGCACGACTCCCCTTCTCACTTCCCATTTCTACCATACCGGAGTAGGAAACTGCTCATCTTAGCAGACCAAACCCACAGACCCACCGCGATTCTGGCACAGAAGCACAATGCGGAAATCATAGCTGTGGAGAATGGACTGTAACAGGAAACACCCCTCAGGGTGGAAGGGGGGGGGGGGGGTCCACCATTACAGATATCCTAGAGTCAGGAATCACACCCACTGTATTCCAGCAGGGATTCAAGTGGAAAGGTTTCAGTTGGCCACGCTGAGAGTGGGTCAGTCTACTGAGAATCTTAATGACAGCAGCAGCACCACAATGCCTTCGGCCCAGAGAGGCATTGCTTAGCTCACAGAACGCCCTTCCAGGGTCCCTGCCAACCTCTGCCTCAGGGCCAGGGTTGTATTAACTGCAGTCCACCACACACAACTCCACACTGTATTTTGTTAGGATTGTGCACATTTCACGTGTGTTATAAAGCCAGGCTGCTGCAACAAAGACACATTTACAATTTCGCAGCCAGCTGTCCGGGCACCAGTAGTGCCGCCATACTCCCTGAACAGGAATGCTCCGTGTGGAGTGCAAAGGAAAATTCAGCAGCACCTTGTCCTCCAGCTATTTTCTGCACCTCCATCACTGTCAGGATCCATCACCCACATCTATAGCAGCAGAAGTGGAGGTCTTTTATGCCTCCCTGCCCACAGCCCAATTACAGGAAGCCTAAAAAAAAGATGGCTAAACGGGAGGCTAATGGGACCCTCTTCCCGTTGCCGAGAGACCGGGACTCCTGAGTGCTCCTGTGTGCGTCTGAGAGGAGGGAGCTTGGCAGGGTCTTCCCAGTCATAAGACAGCAGTCTGGGATACTCTCACCTGGGGGTAATTACACACTGTCAAAACAAACGAAGCCAGTACAAATAGCTCTATTGATAGCAGCGTGTCCCGGTAGATACCCCCTCATTAACACTGCGCACTAACCCTTTAATGGTGCTCAAGCACACACGCCCAAGCTGGCTTTACAAGAGGCAGAAAAGGACAAAAAAACTACATGATTTAATAATATATTCCCCCAATGTTTAAAGACAAGGAAAGGAGTACATTCACACACTCACACAGTGACATCACTTCTGGGACTGTATAAAAGTGGTTGAAATCCCTTCACAACAACACATGGAGACATCCATTATTTCACACTGAGCCATTTTTGGCCACACAGCTGAATATAAATAGGCAACGGCTCTGTTACCGGAGCAACCCTATGCAACATCTGCCGAAATGACGCGGCTGTTGCGCCACTGCTGACTAACAGGGAAACGATGACTTTGAGCAGGGCCAAAGCTCAGGTCAAGCAATGTCATCATCCTTGCTCTGTCTGTCTCTGTCCGTCTCCCTCTCTCCCTCCCTCTCTCTCCCTCTCTCTCCCTCTCTCCTTCCCTCTCTCCCTCCCTCCCTCCCTCCCTCCCCTCTCCTCCTTCTCCCTCCTCCCTCCTCCTTCCCCTCTCCCTCCTCCTCCTTCCCTCTCCCTCCCTCTCCTCCTCTCCTCCTCCCCCTCTCTCCCTCTCCTCCCCCCTCTCTCACACACACACACATCCACACTGCAGTCCACTCTCCCTCCTCCAACTCAGCCACTGCCCACTGCCCACTGGAATCCTTTGTGCCACTGGCTCTCCCCTCCGAGGAGACACTCTGGGTACATCTCTAGCACGTTCACGCTCACTCCACATGCACTTCAGTCCAGGATCTAAAGGCAGGCTGTTCAGATGCACATAAATCCTGCATCACTTGGCACAGGGAGCACCACACAGAACATAGCGTGACAGAGCACAGTGCCGTCAGAGGCTTATCTGTGATTGAACAATGCCTTTAGCAAAACTTCATATAACCTTGCAACCGAAACTTGATTTTAAAAAAAACAATCAAGATCTACACAGCAATGAATTTCTCCTGCAAATTTCCGCAGCTTCAGACATCCCATCACGCTACACCGCCTAACAGCTGAAGAGAGGAGGCCGAGCTTTAGCGCACAGATGACCAGGTAAATAAGGCCACCGCTAAAACGGCAGAAGCACTTCACATGCTGATCCAAGTGAAAGAACAGCTCTGGGAGCTCAGAACAAATATGTGGGCGTAGCATTTTCCTCCACGTGCATGCTGCACTAATGTTACTTTGTCTAAAGGTGGCTAATTAAACCATCTCGCCTGTGTGACAATCTGAAATGCCACAAACTCAATACTCAGCTCCGACTCGGCTTAAAAACCGTGCGTCAGAAAAAACCACGCTTCTGAAACAGGAATGATTACAACCCAAGCGGTGACACAAATGAATTCCCCTGAAATACAGCCTCATGAGCAAAATGGGGCAACACCAGAAGAAAGAAAAAAAAACCACTAAGAACAAATCAGGAGGGCGCGGATGCTAGCAGAGAACAGAGGATAATCATGGAGATTGAAGAAGAACTTGCTCAGGCCCAGAACACTTTAACTAGCATCTCTCAAAGGACAGGAGACATGCTCATTGTTCACTGCACTGAGATATGCTGGATACAAGCCTATAAGGCTGGGTTATACAACTGCAGTAGAACCACAGAGATGGAAACACTCCAGGGATGGCGGTCATTTAGAACTCCGAATGGTTCATATTCATAACTTGAATTCAAAACTCAATTTTAGAATAAGTGACGCAGCACCAATTTTAATTTGAATCCTTTATTGGAAGAGGACTCATTTCTTCACAGGCTCACATTCTGTAGTTGTAGCCTAGTTGTATGCCTTCTTAACATACATCTAGCTATGTGACTTTAATCAACCTATTTCTATTATAATACAATTGATACGCATTCGATTTCATACTTTCTTGCTCAAATAACTAAATCTGAAGGGGTGGGGGGGGCTCAGCTCCCTTGCCTGTGCTATCAAGTCCTGTTGAACCTATAGCTAGTCCTTTCAGATATGCTCTGTACAGAATTCACATAACCAGGATGAACGTGCAAAAAAACAGAAGGCGAACCAGACAAAACAAAAACAAAAAACAGAGCCAGCACTTTTGCTCTACCGTCTGTCTTGCTAAGTATGCTTCCCACACAATGCCTTAACTGATCTTAAAAATTTGCAACAAAAAAAAAAGATAAAATTGCACGGTATAAGGAAGTAGCTGCTCGAACACTCAGGCTATGCACATCCTGGTGGTTTGGGTTGCTGGTGTCTTTATGCCATGTTCATAAATATTTTCCAAAGTGAAATACTGTGCATAACAATTTCAACATGACAGCATGAGGAAGGCTACGTATGGTAGGAAGAGACCTTGTAAATAATTGGACCAATTAGCATTGTAATGTTAGTGATTTAACACAAAGGGTAAGTCAAATTCTTGGTTATGAATATTCATGACAAGAGGGGCTGTTGGGTAGTTCATCCAGTTAAGAATTGGCTCAAACGTCACCCAGGGATAGGAGGGTTTCAAGTACCCTATGGCGCATCGGTGATCGCTGTTGGTCTATCGGTCACCTGAAATTCCACGTTAACCTGCACACGAATGTCTTTCATGTGTCTTCCTCCAACCTGTGTGTGTGCAAGGTTGGGATGCATAGTACTGAGGTGTGATGCAAAGTAACTGCCGACATAGCATGTGCATGTCAGTGCTTTCCCAAATCAATAAAAACATGCTGATAAAAACATGATTGGGTATTCTAACCAGAGAGAATGGGAGTTAAAAAAACATTTATATTTATGTAAGACAGTCTGAGAGCTATGTAAAAAAAAAATATATATATATATATAGGCCTATATATATATATATATATTTTTAAAAACCGATCACTGTTCATTTCCGTGCCTAGCCTAGATAAAATGAATGAATGCAGATATCTTTGCAGTGAGTCATGACTATTCATGTAATGTAACTGAAAGAAAAGTTCTAGTTTCATGCAGTTCTTGGAAGAGAAAAGGCAGGACTCGGTTCAAATTCCACTTTGACTCAAACATTCCACCCTGAATTATTCCACAGAATATCCAAACTGCCAATGGCACAGAATGCACAGTCCAGACAGCCACGGTATACTCCCCGGTCATCCAACCAGCACAGCACACAGGATTCTCTTGGCCATTTCCCTGTACCTACTCCGCCATTTAGCAAAGGCCTAGAAATAGCCTTTTCTGGTGCATTTGTTTATAGTCTCCTTCCTAAGCTCACTCCGTGCAGACCTCGAAGCCCGCTCACTGTAATCCTAAGGTCGCGCCTCCCCGTCTCACTGCAGCTCTTCAAAGAGACACTGGCCTGTTTGAAGCTAGCATGCCTCGAAGCGCGAGTCGTCCTCACAGCCTTAAACAGGCAGCGCGGAGAGGCTCTCCGTGACTGCGAAAGGCAGGCAGACGTGAAAGCGAGAGAGGGAGGGAGAGAGGAAAAGAGCAGGACGAACAGAGGGAAAGAAAGCGGGAGTAAGTGAGAGAAAACAGGAAAGAGTAAGAGAAAGACCAGTAAGAGAAAGAGGAAGACTGAGAGGCTGGGAGAGGGAGACAGTAAAGAGAGAAAAGAGGATTAGGGAGTGAGAGAACAGGAGCAAGGGAAAAACAGAGGCAAAGGAAGGCAAGAGAAGTGGGACAACACAGAAGAAATAGATGAATGAACGTGAGACAGAGTGAAAGAGGAAGGAGGAACGAAATGGAGGGGAAACTTATAAATAGGCAAAGAGGTTGAAGAAGAAAGAGAAATGAGGTACGCAAATGAATAACCATCATTTCAAGCCACAAGATCTGCATGGACTTCAGTTGGTCCTCAGCCAAACGCATAGTGGAGTGGATCGTTTTTATCTCACTCAATGTACAGACAACATCTGGACAATCTTCAAAATGGCACACTGCAAACTGCCACACAGTCCTTCTGTGAAGAATCTGCAGCTGTTACAGTCCTTCTCTGACTGTATGCCAGCAAGCAAAGCCTTTGGGTGGGGGCCCAATGGGAGGGACAGCTGGGATCCCAGTGTGGGTGGGGGCTGAGGAGGGACGCTGGATCCCAGGTGGGGGGGCGATGGGGGGGGGGGGGTTCTAGGATCTCACCACTGCTCCTAAGGCTGTCCCTCCACATCCATTCACAATGCAGTATCAACAGCCCGCCCCACAGACGTGATCGGACTTTATCAGGGCAGTGGGCCTCCACCCAAATCCCACCGGCCTACACAAACTGTCCTGGTCCATGACAATACAGCGCAAGTCTCTATGTCGCAGGCGTCAAACTCAGGGTAGTCAGGCTTCCGGTGTGTTTCAGCACCAGCGATTCATGCAAGTTGCTGATTGGCTACAGACCACACACCTTGTTCTCAAGGCCTTAATTGGCTGCTTGCTTAAAGGAAGCCACAAATACTTGCAGACAATGCAGCTCTCCCATAACTGGAGTATGACTATACTGAACAGCAAACTTTCAGCTCTTTTTCACAGCATTGCATTCAATAATTTATCTGCACACACATTTATCTAGTGTGACATTTATACAGCTTTTTACACAAAATACGAACAGAGAGAGCAGTAGGTCTAGCGGTCAAACAAAATGCACGTTTCAGCGTTTTCAGAAATAAGAGGAAAGATGCCACAGAGCACTCTGCCATCCCCGCAGTGGTAGAACATCAAAGGTGACAATTTCAAATATTTCAGAGATTTAGAGTTTGAGCAGCTCAGCTGACAGACTGTAGAATGGAAAAGAAGCAGCCAGCTGACTGCACAGTCTGAAGGGTATGCATGGTAACCCCTGAACCCCTCCCAAACAATTCAGGAAGCTTCAGCAATACGACAGAACTACAGGCTTTCGTCGGCCATTCCAAATTTGTGAAAAATTAAAATCAAAATAATCATAAGTAGTCTTATAATCTAAAGTGTAACTGCTATTTACAATTAAAACATTATTTCTGGCAGTTCTTTACCATGATGGTACATAATAGACATGTGGACCTATTTATTAAAGCCAATCGTGCAGTATCTGCGTAGATTTAAATTATACTCTACTCTTTATACATGAGCACAAGCATAGCATACAGCTGAGATTAAGTGCTCAGAGACCCTAAGAGCCAAATAAATAGTCAATTATGGCAAAGAGCTCAGCTGGAGAAAACTCTAAAACATCTCCAGCTGAGCAAAATATAAATTCAGCTTGAGAAAACCTGAATATCAACACCAGGCGATGTATTAGTAGTGCAGCAGGACAGTGAGCATTTCAATCGTATTTACTGTAAAGAACTGGTATAGGCTTTTGACCAAAGACAACCTTTTTGATTATATAATTCTATTAATGCAAGTCAGTACGAGCAAGCCTTTATTGCATAAAACTAATATTTATATGGACAAGGCTCCAGCACTTTAATATGTAAGCAAGAAAACCCTGCTTTGCTGCCAAGCTGTGTGAATAGCAGAACACTGCTGAAAGATCTACTTTCATTCATGCATTAAGGCAGAAAAACTAACACAAGCAATGGATTGTGCGGTGCTGTTGGGTTCAGAACCATTGGGGTCACTGGCCGAGTAGGCTCTGTTCACTTGGACAGCCTTGTCAATTCTGCAAGATGATGAAGGCGATAGCAGCCCCAATCCATGAGTCGAAGAGCACAGAAATTCTTGGGACTATTGAGGAAAGTACTTTAGCTGAGTTGATCAAATGATCAAAGCTTGATGAATTCCATTTGAACAAGAAGAGCGTGGGTCAGGACAAAGTTAGCACCCCCATTGACCCACCCCTCACCGGACTGTACAAACAGGTTAAAAGGCAAGCTGATCCCTCTCCCGTTTTCAAAGTCCTCAGCCTCCTGCTGAATGCCCACCTCAAACCCACCCACCCACCCACAACTCTCTCTCTCACACACACACATATACACACACACACACACACACAGCACCATGGCAGCCTGCTGGCCAGGGGCTCCTTGCTCTGCACCTGTTCTCTCCACCTACTTCTAGGTCCCCATATGTTTCATCAAAAGACAGTTCCAGGAGTGTGAGTCCCCAGAGTGTATTTACTTCAGACAGGCTTCAAACAGGAAGCCTCACAGAATGCAAAGAGGGACATGCTCCAACACGACTACAGACATTAACAGCATGTTATTACAGGCAGGTATGAACAGTTTTTGTTTTTCCCTCCTACTGCACCTTGTAGTGACAGGTAATCTGAGCAAAGGGCTCTCTTTGTAATCGGCGTCTGTAGAAAGGTGAGCGAGCGCTTGTGTGAAGTCACATCTAATGACTGCAAACAAAAACACTACATTCAAAAGAATCGTGACGAATTCAGTTATTTCCAAGAAACACTATATTCCACTGCATTGTCATTTAAAAAGTATCGAAGGTCATTCCAAATAATAACACTATGGTTTTCTATAATGCATACATTACACATTATATTAATACAATATTTCCTCTAATAGTCCATGGAAGAGGCCTCCCCAATGATTCAAATGATTAATAAATGATGTCAGAGATTAAGCAGTAAATACCAGAGAGACACAGCATACCCAGGAAAGCCAGATATCAGCCACTATAAAAAATAAAGAAATTAACAACAGCAGCCCCAAGAAAAGAGGTGAAAGAAAAAGTTTGAATGCATTTTACAAGATAAAGTTTAAATATCTCAAACTTAAACAAATGTCAAAAGTACGGTAACACTAGAACATGCTCCCATGGTTCACTCAACTTTAAACAGCTCAGCGTTCCAACCCACTGTCAGGAGAGCCAGCCTTCCTTTCAGCCAGGAAAAAAAGGACTGCTCAGGAATTTTTCCTTTGCAGACATATTCTTTAAAAAATGGTCCCTGCAAGTTGAAAACATAAATATGTTTTATGTCTTCCAATCCACTAGGGATACAGAACAAGGAACCCCAAGGCCTCAGTCAAGTACCCAGGAAAAAAAAAACACGCTGGCGTGGACAATGTGGAGTGTTTCGCTTTCCCTCTTGGCTGTTGGTCTGCTTCCCGGCCTTTGAGGGGAGATGGTTATAGGAAGCATCCTTTTCACCTCCTGTCATTGTTCCATTTAATCAGGGGTCAGGTGGCTGTAGACTGAAGGGGGAACACACTGTAGGGACGTTGAGGAAAACACTACAGCATGCACGTACAGCTGGATTTAGGGTGTGGAGCATCTTCGGGGAATGCGTGCCTGGTGGAGAATGTGGGTATCAAATCTGCAGCCTTCAGGGTAGGAATTCAGAACTGCATTTCATTTAAAATGTAGCCTATGTCAAACTCCTAGTGATTCAGCAGCACAGACGGAGCACAGAAATTCTTCATGTTTCCCTCCTTTCAGAACAAATCAATAAAACCTCGGTTTCAGATCTCCATGCATAGATTGAAACTCAAAATAGGTTGCTCACATTAATTGTATCTATGCCTTTTTTTTTTTTTTTTTTTTAAGTCTTTGCATTAGCAACCTTTTGATCAGTCCTTGGAAGAAACGACCATCAAAAGACTATCGACTATACGACCAACGAGAGATTTTGTCTGCATTTCAAAGCCCCACTTTCTCCCGCCTCCAGATACGGCAGAACTACTACGCAGACAACTTCTGGACGTCGAACGTAACTTCAAACAGCTCCCTGAAGCCACAACAGGATGCATTTGCAAACTTTTAATTCCAAAATAAAAGCAAGTTCTTGTTGCCCTGCTTAAGAGATTAGAACTCTGACTACAGCTGACAACTGACCTTACTTTTACGGAATGTATACATTCTGAGAGTTTCCACTTGATGCTACTTACAAACTGTAAAATTGTAGATTATCTGTTGTTAAACAACTGCTACAGTCAATGGGAAAAAAATTATATTCATGAATATAATGAATTGATGCTTTATATTACTTTTTAAATTAAGTACTAATAATTAAATATTCTTTATATACTGCTTCAAGGGCAGAAGCAAACAGGCACAAGCTGTGGAATTTATTATTTTAAAAACATATACAAATGCTTTATTGAAAACTATGGAATAAAAGAGAAGTAAATTGATAAATGATGTATGTTGAAAAACACTGCCAGACTAAGTAAAGAAGAAAATGTAATGTAATTCCCATAATGCACTCATGAACTGTGAGGAATTTAAAAATCCTATTTAAAAACACTGACACTAAATGAATAAGGGTGTGATGAATCCGATTCTCCAAAAGCCCTGAATCGAGTGAGTATCACATTACTGTTGTCATACTAATTGTTGCCGGGGTATAATTACTACATGGATTCTGACTCACTAAAGGTTGGGTGAAATGGGTTCAGAGTGTCTACTGTAAGAATTTCTTTGGAGAGAGGCAGCAAGGGTTATGTTTCAGAACGTGACACCCTTTTCAACCCTCACAAGTGTGCAACTCTGTCTATTGAAGGGGGAAAAGATGTGGTAGAAATTGGTCACGCAAAAGCAGTGTGTGGCCTATCCATCCCGTGTTCGCGGCCGAAACGAGTATAGGCTATACTGTGTGAACAACATGGCTTCACGCTGTCAATGCTTACCCTCCGAGGGACTTCTTCTGTCAATGTTTGTCAATGGAGATTGCATGCCGGTATTCTTGATTTTATGAAGCTGTTAGCAATGGGTGTGGCTGAAATAGCCAAAACCACTAAGTAGAAAGGGTGTCCGCATATTTTCGGAAATGTAGTGTAATTTAATCCTATAAAGACTTTAAAGATATGATGTCCACTTATCACAGAAAGTGTGGATGCATATTCGGTTGGGGAGGTAACAAGGTATGCTGTGAACAGTCAATTTTGAATTTTAACCATTTGTAAAACTGTAAAATCTCAATGATTTTTATTTATATTGATACTCAAAATCCATTTAGATAGAAGGTGCTGTTTTGGGTTCCGTTTCTAACACAGTCAAATAGAGTTTACATGCTGTGCATTGACATGGCAATAGTTCTGTCGACTACATGTGGCCACCTAATCATTCCCTAAATATTATTACTCTATACATTCTACATTGGCCTTCACTGTAAAAGAGATTTTCCTTCTTAGTTCACGGGGCTGGTTAAATGAAGTGGAAAATGTTTGATATCGCACCCTTCATATCCTTGTTGAAACCATGCAATTCACAACGAAGTTTTTCACATTCGTTGAGGGCGAGTCACAGATGGAGCCCGTAACGTATTGCTGCTAATGCACGGTAGTTAGTCTACCTAGCTGGTTTACCAATTTCTCCCCGCAGGCTAGAATCGTCATCAAAAATATCACTACAGGAATTGCATTCCCGACTAGCATAGTCTGGTTTAGGAAATAATCGCACTGAGAAACATACAAATGTATGGCACATTAACAATGTTCAATAATACCAGCTGCCTGGGCATAGCCCAGCTAGCTAGCTAACGCAGTTGCTAACTAGTATAAGCTAGATCTAACGTTAACTTGCTAGCAAAATTAACGGTTTTCTAAACAGCTCTGGTACTGCAACCTATCACTGGCTATATTACGTACTAGTCAGAATTCACTTACTAGATTAGTAGCATGCATATGTGTTCCGTTTTATACCACCATTAACAGTATCTAAGTTCTTCTGTGACTTTTATTCAGTTAAAATTAAAATATCTTGGAATTGATTCGGCAACTTACCTAGCCACTTAGTAATATGAATAGGAAAGCTACCATGAACCGTGGGCTGGCTAAAATAATTCGCTTGCGCCAACTACCCAGGTAGCAAGGTAATCAAGAAACAAAAGACTCGATAACATGCTAACGTTAGCGTCCAATCAAGTGATTATTTGCTCGTACCTAATAGTACAAATTAGTGCGCTATAGCCACTTTTATTATTCTCAGAAAACTATTTAACCAGTTACAGAATGCTAACCATGTCGCAAATTACACCCAACAATCCAATTAGATAGCAACTTTCTCAAAAATTAGCTAGTGAAGCTAGCTAGCTCGTTGCATGTAATCTCGTTAGCGCTGACCTGCAAACCATTATTGGCTAAATCGGGTTCAATCGGAATTACAGATAACGTAATTTAGCGCGTGCGAATTGTTCTGGTTGATATTTCTGCTAAAGCTGAACAACAGCTTTCTGGAAAAACTCTAACCGTTAAGTAGTGCAATAGGTTATTTTAATTCGTGGTTACAGTGCAGAAACCACAAGTAGTTCTAGTCAAGTGGTTTCTGGAAAACGTTAGCGCGGTAGCATACTTTATATTGCAAATTAGGCAGCTTTCTAGTCAAATGAGTAACAATAGCTTCTCAGAACTGAAGTTAAGCGATACGTGTCTTTCAGAAATGTGTTTTTAATCGTTTCTCTTTCATTAATTTAGGAAACCACATGGGGAAAACGCCTAGAGACAACTGTGTAGCTAGGCAGCTTGCTTACCTGATGCTGTAGTAACTCATGTTTATCCGTGGTTGCTATGGATCCCCCAGCTGATGGCCTCCCTGTGTCGGCGATTCTCTTTTACTCCAAGGGAAAAGAGTTCTATTGCCCTGCTAACCACACGAAGTTGTAACGGGCTTTGTCATTGGGTAACAGTTTTTGTAATGTCATTGTGATTGGCCATGACACAAGTGTGGCACGCATGTGCGTTGCATGTCATAAACTCTGCGGGGCTGTGCGAATGTCACCATATATTATGCCGCCCCACCAATATACTCAGTTGAACAGACTTCAATTTAACCCTCTTTTTAAATTGACATAATATAAACATAAAAAACTATTGAGTCAAGTCACATTGACAATAAAATATAAGTACCAGATGACATAGAAATAAAACATAGTAATGTAAAACAAAATATTTTTATTTTACATTTTATTCTCATGAGTATTTAATCAATAGATTAAAGGAAACATAACTTCTCTTTTCCGAGTAATGATTGTCTTTTTATACTAAGTGCATAACTCAACATTATACTTCTGTCATGCAGTAACAAAATGGTCTGGCTAAACATGAAAAGATCTTTAAAATATATATATATCCTATTTAAGAGACTGAAGTTGCCATTTCCAAGCCATCTCATATTTAAATATATATTCAAAATTTGAATACTTTAAAGGTAACGTGAGCTTGTACCAAGATTTCAAAGTGCAGACACAAAAATAAACATTAAACAGAATGCCAGTCTTCCACACGTTTTGAAGATGGAACAAAGTACTACACACTTATAAACTATAATTATGTGTAAAACATACACAATGTAGGCTAATTTGGCAGCATTCAGACTCTGTGCATGTACCGAGAAGCAATAAATACACAGTATCTTTAAATAATGCTTATATTTGTAATGCCATGTTGGACTAATGTCAATGTTGAACTGCCGTTCTTCCGTTTTGGTTCCTGTACACCAGAGGTGTCCAATCTTATCCGAAAAGGGCCAGTGTGGGTGTAGGTTTTTGTCTTAGCCCAGCACAATGACACCTGATTCAACTAATTAACTATTAATGGTCTTCAATCAAGACCTTGATAAGTAGAATTATGTGTGTTAGTGTTGGGCTATAACAAAAGCCTGCACCCATACTGGGTGACACCCCTGCTTTACACCGTGCTGGCAATACAATTGTGCCTCTGCGCCACCTAGTGTTCTTACGGAGAATTACATTATTGTTTCAGAAACAAGCCAAGTTCAGATACAGTAGTTCAAACCGTGTACTCAAACTGACCCTAAATATTTAAAACATTTGCGTAACCAGCAAGCTACATGACTACATAACGTTAAACGACGTTTAGAAGGCGCTAGTTTAGTTTTATCATCAATAGTTTTGTTTATGGTATAAGGTTATGTATATAACCATAGCGTCGCTACTACGTTAAAGAATTATTTATTTATTTATTTAAATTATTGTATGGATGGTGGCCAACAACGTTGTGCGTTTACCGCCACCCCACTGATCTGGAGAACCGGGACTGACAATCTATAATATCTTTCATATAATACTTATAATTCTATCAAGCCTGTTGGTTTTAAATATTTTAACGAACCTTAACTGAATACATTTAGCTCTTGTACGTGCAGTTTTAAAATTACATTTACATAAAATTATGCAGCCACTTCATGCAGATAAACTCGCTCTCTGTCGCTCTGGCTTATTTAACGCGGCTATATAATAGCTTACGTACATAGATTACTGTTTCGGTATTGCTGTCTTGCTAGAAAGTTTTGCCAAGAGCTATCTGCATTTACTATAAACCACACGTATTCATATTTTAATCTGTATTACAAAAATATACTATTTGGATTTATTATATGATTGTTTCTCGAATCTCTTACCACAAAGCATCCAAACAGTACAATTTTGGATATGTGCCATATACATACATGTCATTTTTCAAACAAGAGACCTCTTTTTTTCTGTTTTTATTAAGGAATCATAACAGTATTTTAAGTCCATTTTGTTTTTCTCCAGTTCAAAACTGTAAAAACTAGCTATAAATGTATGTACTCTTTTAAGTCTTTCTGTGATTATTTTTTCCTCCTTTTATTTTATTACTTTTAATATCAACCTCCTGCGTTGTCTGTATTGCTTAGGATCTCGTGAACTGATCTGTACATAATTTTCTTGCAAAAAAACAAACGTAGATGACTTATATATGAGCGTTCTGTGTACAGCCATGTACCATCAGTTAAATATACACGCGCCAACAAGGGCGCATCCCTGAAACTTAGCCCTTTGATTGGATTGGTTGGAGTAGCCTACAAAATACGGTATTGTGATTGGTTACAGCCATCGCTATTAGGAAAAGGAGTCTGGGAACAAAGTACTTGTGACTGCTTACAGTGGTGCGCGCTAAAATTCAAATCACCATAAAATCAGAAGACAGCAGGGAGTGGACGTATTTTTTCTTAATATTGGAACTGATAGTTAAGACGCCTTGTAAGGAAGAAAATAATTAACGATTAAAAGGCTATACTCTTACTATGAAGGTTTGATGCTTTATCAAAGTGTCCTTTATTGTGTTGCAAGCTAGCATTGCATTCTAACAGTGCATGGCCTGTCATGAAGTGACAATGTGCTAGTGGTAACGTTATAAGTTGTTTAGCTAACTAGCTAAATAAGGGGAACTCATTAATTCATGCAAGGTAGTGTACAGTACTATAGGCATATTAAATGACGGAAACATGCCAAAATCAGGCGACGCGATACTTGCCGAGAGATATTCGCTAGCTAGCAGAAGCTAACTTAGCTACACTACGTTAGCCAAGTTACTTAGCTAATCTACCAAATTGTGTTAGCTACCACTCATTAAAATCAGTTTAACGGCATCCCATTCTAGAAGACATATGTATAGATACGTCACATCAACGGCTAATACTGTATTTTAAAATTCGAGTTTAAATTATTCTGGAAAATAGACTAGCTCGTTAGTTAACTAAACAACGTTATTTCAGTTGCGGTAACTTCATTTCCGGTTAATTATCTGTAACTTCCCGGGTTTCATACTTATTTATGTAATTTAGGTGGTGTTGTGCCAAGCGTAGAGAAACTGCATTGCTTTAATTTTGCAACCATTGATTTCCAATTCGGCGATCGTTAGCTAGCTAACTGAATTGAGAGTTGCTTGCTGTCATCGCATCAAGACAGGTATGCTAGCTAGGTTAACAATGGAGTTACAATGACCAGACATATAAACAGAACGTAATTTGCTCTCTGCTTCTTTGGCGAATGTTTTTAGTTATTGGCAAAATTAAATTCACATGCGCATATGAGAACTTGATTCAGATGTTTATAGAGAGGGAGATATGCCTTTCACCGTATGTTCAGTGTTCTATGTGCCGGTCTTTTAGCCAGCTGAGAAGGCCAGTGATTGACATCTAAGCAGGATGAAAGAGAGCCCCAGAAGGCCTTTAATCCTCAAGAGGAGGAAGCTCCCCTTTCCAAAAACCGAACCGGAGGTCTCCCATGATGAGCCAGATGGACTACAAAACAAAGAAACTTCAGCACTCTCAGGCACCCGGTGCTTCCCTAACAATATCCGCATCATTGACCACCCAACATTACCTGACACACAAGTTGTGGTTATACCCAAGACTGCAGATCTCCAGAGTGTCCTTGGTGCCCTCACTGCAAAAGGCAAGGAATGTGGGCCCCTGGGACCCAATAAGTTCATCTTGCTGAGTGGCGGAAGTGGATGTTTGGAGGATTGGCCGGAGTCGCTCTGCGTGCCCACCCTAGGAGACGGGGATAGTTCAGTTGGAAACCCTATTGCTGTCAACACAAAGCCAGGGGGAGGAATTCTTCTTAGAGATGGAATCGAATGCATCATGGATGCCAACCCTCCAATCCCATTGAAACATTGTGAGTCTTGTTTTCTGGATTTTTTTCCCTCTTGAAAAATACAAGGTCACTATATGTTTCTTAAGAAACTGGAACAAAATTTTAAAAGTCATTCTATAGAAATTAGAAGTCCAACACCCAAATAGGCAAATAACATAATTCTGTTTCTCATTTATCAGTGAACAAGGAGCTTGACTGCAACCCACTGGATGACAGTCTGACCAATATCCAATGGTTGGGGGGGATGAGTACAGATGGACTAGCACCTAACCCTGGGAAGAAAGACCATAACAAGGAGAATCAGGAGTCCTGCCCACAGCTTCACCAGGTCAGCACACTGATTGATTGCACCCCCCCCCCCCCAGTTGTGTACTACTCAGGAGGGTAGTACACAACTGGTGTTTCAGGATTATATTCTCACTTTATTGTTATTCTCTGGAGAATAGTGAATATTGGTAAATGTGATCTGTTCTGCTTTGTGTAATTTTGAAGGAAGCTACTTATTTTGCCTAAAGGTGAAATATATCTTCAAAATTATCAGTAGCTGTCAGTGGGAAATGGCAGAAGTATGAGATTATTTGTGCCAGTTATGCGCAATAAGAACCATGCAGTAATGTCAGGTCTTGAACAATAGCGAGTTGGGATTGATTGGATAGACGCTTCTTTTTTAAAGCTCCACATTGAGTATGGGCCGATATATGTATTTTTTGTGTATTAAGCAGAAATTTGACTTTGAACTCTGTACCTTTTCGTTCAGCCACCCAGAGGCTGTGACGAGGGACTGTGTGGCATTAAGGACCCTCAGTCGGAGAGACCCCCTTACTCTTACATGGCTATGATCCAGTTTGCCATCAATAGCAAGAAGAACAGGAGGATGACCCTGAAGGAAATCTATACTTGGATCGAGGACCACTTCACATACTTCAGAAATGTGGCCAAGCCAGGCTGGAAGGTAAACATACCCTGAGTAGACTGGAGAAAACAGACTATAATAGCACGTAGCACACCTAACTACCTTACCAAAACAGCAGGTTACTTTTGTGAGAATATCTGAACTATCTTCTGAGAAAATCATTCTGTCCATAAGAGTTTGTTCCATAAGAGACTATTTTTACGGTACCCTTAGAATTCCATCCGACACAACCTCTCCCTGCATGATATGTTCATCCGGGAGACCTCACAGGATGGCAAGATATCCTACTGGACCATTCGTCCAGAGGCCAACCGCTGCCTGACTCTAGATCAGGTCTACAAGGTGGGTGCTTCTGCTGGAATCCAATCATGATGTGGATTTGTCTGTCAAGCTGTCAGACCTGTTCACTGCAAGCTTATCATAAAAACCATGTTTACCTCAAAAAGGATTTTGGGCTCCTAGGACATTATATAAAATACCAATCAAACCATACAAATATTTTAATTATTGTTCTTCATAATTATTATTACTGATATGTAGGTTTCATAATATAAAATAATTGTTCTCACTTTGCACTGTTTCTCCACCTCCTCCATTAGCCTGTGGTAGACCTGACTGCCTCCACTCCCCCACAGACTGTGCAGGTCTGTGAGCAACAAGTAAGGCTGCTCTTCAACCATCAATCAGTCTTCAGCACAGCCAGGGAGCCAGATCTTACGTTTCATCTGCATTTCCTTTATGGTTACTTTTGAAATGTTTCAAGAAGAAAGGAGAGACAGAGCAGTAGACTGCAGGCTTCATTGTCACCTTATTGCCGACTTCAGTAACTTTTCCATTCTATGCAAGTTTAGGTCAGGTTATCCAGTTATTGGAGGCTTCAAGAGCAGATGAACATTTCACCTCCTTAACTGAGTGAATGCATGTCTTTAACATAATTTATCTCCCACAGCCTCTGAAGCGTGTCATTCCGGAAGTCAGGAAAGCAATTCTTCCAAATACCACAGGTGAGTTTGGGAGATGGACGTTTGAGGATAAAAACGGGCAATACATTTCAGGCTTTCCCCCCCTTGGGTCTCAAATTATCGGCGTCCCTGACCCAATTTTTCTGCATCCCGATTTCAGAGAGAAAGATGAAACCTCTCTTGCCTCGCACCGACTCTTACCTGGTCCCCATCCAGCTTCCCCTCGCCCCCTCTCTCTTCCTGCCCTCTGCACAGCTCCCCCTGGCTGCACCACAGCCGAACTGTAGCTCTTCAACTGCTGGTGTCCAGGGAGGGGGTAAGAGGGTTCGAATAGCTCCTAAGGTAAAGACTGGCCTGTACTATTAACCACTCATGCCTGGGCTGTTTTTTTATTTTAAAAAACGCTAATTTTCAGATTTGAATATGACATAATTGTTTAGTTTTGTTCAGTTAAATATTACATGGCATTGTGGGAAATTAAGTTCCCTCTGTATACTGTGTGCCGAGCAGGTCCTACAGCGTGCCCCATTGCACAGTTCAGCGAAGAAGGAGGCGTTCGATGCTGCGCTGTCCCATGAGTTTGGGCCGGGCCACAGCAGGAAGGAGGTCGGTGGTTCCCGTCGAAAGCAGCGCCTGGCCACTCCCTCCAGCGAGGAGCCCGTGCTGCTCTACCCTGACAGCACCTTGTTCGACTCGGGCCTGGCCTCCGACCTCTCCGCATTCCAGGACACGCAGGACGCCGATGCAGAACCAAAGCCCGAGTCCGACAGCCCGTGCAGAGGGTACGCCTTCAAGACTCCCATCAAAAGCAGCCGCCCTGCTTCCTCCACCCCCAGCAAGCCCCCCGCCACACTGCCCGAGTCGTGGAGGCTTACACCCCTGGGGAAGGAGGGTCACAGCGTGCTGGACTTCAGCCCCATTCGCACGCCCCGTAACACCACCCTCACCCCTCAGCGACACAATCACACCCCCTTCAGTTTCAGCAGTACACCATTCAAGGACGTGCCTCTCTTCAGCTCCCCCCGCGAGCTCCTGACGTCCGCTCCCCACTCCCCTCCTGCCCGATCCTGCTCCCGCGAGCTGCAGGTAGGGGGCGCTGCTGCGGCCAACCGCTCGCTCACAGAAGGTCTCATCTTGGACACCATGAACGACAGCCTGAGCAAGATCCTGGTGGACATCAGTTTCTCAGGCCTGGATGACGAGGAGCTGGGCATGGCCAACATCAGCTGGTCTCAGCTCATACCAGAACTGAAGTGAGGCGTCGCCTAACTTATCACTGTGCTTTCAGTCCTAACTGGGACTCATTTTTATACTTCCTGTTCAATACCAAGCTGCTCAGATGTCTTATAAATATATTATATATATTATATGTGCCATTTTTCATTTTGTGCTTTGTCTCTAATCTTTCCATTGGATTGCCTGGATGTTCCTGTGTCACTAATTTGTCATGCCTGGGTCGCAGGCTGTTTTTTTATCTGTCCGTGTTTTTGTTTCATTTTATTATAGATCGTTTTGCAGGCTTTACTCTTGAAGAGAGTTCTAGACATGAGCGAGCATTTGCAAGTCTGTTTCTTTGTGATTGATGAATGTACATACCATCTGTCCACTTTAAATTTGCACATTGTGTATATTTGTATTGGTCTAGCTGTTTAAAATGAAATGGGATGCAACTATTTGTCTAATCTTCTTGTAAGACACTATTTTAGTATATTTAAATGGATGCTTATTCTAAGTGACAGATCTGCTATTTCTATTAACTATTGGGAGCAACTGAATTTTGCGTGATTACATAATATGTAAAAGCAGGAAATAAGGGAAAAATAAATTATAGATGAACAATGGTTATATTTTATCTTTGAAGTTTTTAAGAAATATAATTGATTAAATACTTGCACACACTGTATCTTGCTAAACAATATAAGAAGCTTAGTTAATCAGTGATATTCCTTGAAAGCTACTTCAACCAGTTCTACCCCCAGCTCTCCCAGTCCATCATATGACTGCTAACCTTTTTTTTGGTCTTTCATTCTTTTCAAATCTTCCCTTAGGGTTCTGTATTTTAACCCTTATATTTGCAGAAAGTGTTTCATGTTTTACATTCCAACATCTTGTGGGCACCGATTTCCTAACAGCAGTTTTCACAAGTAGTTTCAAGGGTATAACATTAACTTTTATTGTGACATAATGTACATAATCATAGTGCACAGTGGGGTTCATCGTTGCATGTGCCACAGGTTTCGGTGTGTAAAAGATGACCCCCAAAATCCTGTGAACCCTGTGACTGCTCACACTCCCCCATCAATGCACCATCTTCATCTGTGGTATGAGTGCTTGTTCCTTGTGTGTAAAATATGCTGTAACTGAGTAAAGCCAGTTCATAAGTTTGATATATAATGTCAATGTTATTTTTTTATGAAAATAGACATTTACGATGCGTACAAAAATGAAAACATACACAGGAATTCAGTGCTCCTTGTCCCATGCAGGTTGTCGACACAAAAGGCGGGACCCAAATCGGGAGGCCGTTCTTGGTTGGGTGGGGATTTTCAGTATGTTTTGACCTCCTGCTGAGCCACCTCCATCAGGATCTGGAGCTGCCTACTGCAGAAGTCTGCAACAAACAAAGTGCTATCAACTGCATGCA
The DNA here is from genome assembly GCF_018555375.3 of Anguilla rostrata. Lineage (NCBI taxonomy): Eukaryota > Metazoa > Chordata > Actinopteri > Anguilliformes > Anguillidae > Anguilla > Anguilla rostrata. The sequence goes on from NC_057939.1 coordinate 13,898,157, forward strand.
GTAGTCAGCCATTACACGTGCATCCATGCCACTCATCTGTAGATGCATTTGCAGCACAGTGGTAGACGTTGTTTTGTGAAACTCATAATTGTCCTTGTAAAGTATAAGCTTAGCTCTGGCAATATTAAGTTTAGGCTGGACGTGCAAAAAAATTATATTTTGCTGTGTTTGTTCTTATTTTAAACATTAAAAGTATTTTCTTTTTGACTTCACTGATTATACACAGTCTAATTGCAAATGAACATCCACATGTCTTTGCCATAAAGAGTAAATAAAAGTAAACTGAATTAACTAGACTACGTTGTACAGGGCTTTCTCCGTCAATGGGTCTTTGTTAGGTGTATGAGTATAAGAGCATTGTGCCGTTCAGGTACTGGTCCCTTACTGATGGCTGTCATCCAGCTGGGGGGCAGGCGTGGCCGATGTACAGTCAGGTAGTACACAGGCACTCCGGACAAGGTGATGGCACAGCTACCCCCTGTGTTCCAGGGGTCAGAGTACAGAGACAGTCCCACTATGAAGAAGCACACCACCGTGAAGGAAACTGCAATGGCCTGAGGCACCTGCCACCACCAGGGGGCGACAAAACAGGAGAAACAGTCACTCCACAGATAAGAGTTCAGGATAGTACCTTAAGTGCTCCTGGACATCTCTACAGGCTTCAGGATTTCCACACTGGGACTAAATCTGTTGGTTTTTCACAGAATGTCTCAGGCAAAATATTCAATATGAATTAATATTCATTACTTATATGTACATTCCAGGTGATAATCCACATGTTCTTTCTATCAGTAAGGGATCAAAATCTCTGACAGCACAGCAGTTTGATGATTTTGGTAAGTTTTCATTAATTCTGAGAAGATCAGTGACCTTGAAGGGTCTTGGTATTTGAGGGAAGCGGTAACGATGGATAAGCATCCCCAGGGTTGCCATGGCAATGAAGAGCCAGCGGGAGAAGGAGGCAAAGTTGACCAACTGGAAGAGCTCTCCTCTTGCCACCATCAGCACTACCAGCGGGTACTAAAGTGACAGGAAAAGGAAGGGCAGACCAATGGGTCTACCACAGTGTAAAGACCTGGGCAAACACCAGCACACAAGTAAATGGGGCTAATCCACAAAAGTACAGGAACCACACAATCCAGCATACAACAAAAGCCTGTTGTAGGAAATGCTCCAAGGAGTGAGAGAGAATGGGGTCTGACAGTGATGTACCAGCAGTAGCACAGCAGGCAAGGGTGTGTGTCTGCGGACATGGATCATGGAGAACAGAGCTGGCCAATGCCCCTCCCTGGCCCCCACAAACAGCATCCTGAAGCACAGAAATGAAGTTATGCATATACCCATGTGTGAGATGTCAATGTGGACTCTAGTTCATAAAGTTGAGTGTTACCTGGGTGCCACAAAAAAGCCCCCATGTAGAGCCCCCAGACAGGAAAGAGCCACCAATACTGGGATCACCGAGGCGATGCCTTGCAAAGCACGACCTGCAAAAGTCTGGAACAAAACAAGGTGACAATTCCCAGTGCCTCATTAAGCTACCATTTTCAATGTATTCTGGCTTCTCTTTCTCCTCTCTACAGGGAGAGCCAGCCAAGTGATTCTAAGAATGCTGGTGGAGTACTGACCACAGCTACAGCGTCCGACACCAGCAGCTCCTCTCCTGTCATCACCGTGTAGTATGACACATTGACCATAACATAGCACACAGTTACGGTTACCATGGATACGATGATTGACAGTGGGATGTTTCTACATGGTGAGAAAAGAAAGGGAAACCATAGTACCATTTTAAGGTTCCAGCAAAATGTGGAAATCATATATTCCATTATTTCCACATTTCCACCATTTATGAATGATCCATGCAAAATCATTTTCAGTATTTTGTCGTCCAAGTTTTTTTACCTGTTAGGATCAATGACCTCTTCTGTAATGAAATTCAAATAAAACCTGAGGGGAAAAAAGACACATGATTCAAGTTTAAAAAACATTTCTTGCATTCATCAATGGTAGTGCTTGTTTTTCTGGATTTACCATCCAGAATAGGCATAGAGGCCAGAGTAGAATGCCAGTGGCAGCTTGTTCAAGGTCAAGGTTCCAGAATCGAATGCATTTTGGAAGTTTTCTGTCTGTCCTGAAATGACACGAGAAGATGCTGTTGCGTACTGATCCACACAATAGACCCAAAGAGATGATCACATCTTATAAATCACCACCATTAACATCATTCAGAAATGGAACAATAATTTGGCATCCTACCAAAATAATGACAGCACTGAATATATTCTTCAAGGCCTGGAATGAAAACTGAATCCTGGCTAAACCCAAAGACGTGGAAGTCGAGTCCTGAGAATCCCCCATACCTCTGGCAAGTGCCCAGATACCCGGGACAATGATGAGGACCAGGGCAAACATCTTGATGAAGGTGAGGGTGATCTGGGTCCTAGAGGCTAAAGTCACGCTCCAGCAGTTTACTGCCACCACTAATGCTGAAGAGAGACATTCCAAGAGAGTGGTGAGGAATGAGAAAAATGAGAAGTGAGAAATGAGAAGTGGAGGAGAAAGACATGAAGTGAGAGAAGAGGAAGAAAGCACAGTTGGACAAAGGAGGAAGAAAGTGAAAAGAGGGGGAGGAAGCTAGAGGCGCATATAAAAATTCAATCTGAATATCTTTTCTTGCTTCAGAGTTATGTTGACCACATACCATCCAGAGTACTACACAGCAAGCGATGACACACAAACGCATAAACAATGGCAAGCATGTACACACATACATGTTAGTTCTTGGCATGTCATCATTTAAGTAAGTAAATGTAACTTTAAATCTTTCGGTTGGAACTTACTGAAATGCTTAATATGTCTGTACTGTACTGCAGCACCCATATTTACTATTAGGTCAAAACAACTGGTATACAAAGTTCTAAAGACTTCTTGAACTCGGAGCTGTAACTCACTCAATCCAAGAATTCCGATGAGTTTGACCAGGACTGAAGGTGCGGGACAGGGAGAAAAGAAGGCTTCCACCACGTAGCGGCCAAATGCCAGGCACACCACAGAGGCCACTGCAGGCCTGAAGCACACGGGACAGATAAGACTGACAGACATTGAAAACAAAACAGCATGCCCCACAGACAAGACCTGCTCAGCTTGAGGAACACAATAAGGACACAAGTACAGTACACACATCCATGCTGCGGGCTGCACAGTTGTGATGTACCAGGGTCTCCAAAGCCAGTTTTTTCACTCATGCTAAATCATTCCACAGTGCAAATGCACCCACACATGCAAGTATGTACACTTGCAAAAACATGACAAACGTGAACAGAATTATGAACTTGCACACACCAGCATGCTCTTCATCACAGTATCATATGCACACAAGCAGAAGGCTGATGAGGTTACAGCTGCAGCTGACCTGACAAGAATGAACTCCACCCAGAGTCGCAGGAAGGCTGGCAGGGGTCCCAGGGTCTCCAGAAGGTAGGTGTAGTGGCCCCCAGACTTTTTAAATGTGGTGCCTAGCTCTGCATAGCACAGAGCCCCTGAGAGTACACAGGAGGGAGCACAAAGCTTTTAGCTGTGTACTGTACATATACAGTACATACATACAGTACCTGCATGCCAGTATGCATACACCTGTCTTGAGTCCCCTTTGGAATGTTTTCTAGACAATGCAATAAGGCAATGCCATTAAGTGCTTTGAAAATGCAGGAAAAATATTAGCATTGTCTTTTGCAGTAAATGTTTTATCTATATAGGGTTGGCTATTGAGTCAGGGTTGCAGAAATAGGGGTTAGATAGTGGGATGATCCTCCTTTCACAGCATAAAATGTCCTTTTGTTCGGTCCTAGTAGGCAACATCAGCTGAAACAGTCCAAAAAGCTTAACTCTGCTCTGAATCCAACACGACTGTGCATTGCACATGCAGTGGGAATTAGAGACATTGTTTTTGTCATCCAAAACTGTCCAGCCCTCTATTTCCTATCAAACTGTAAGGAACTGGGCCCAGGATGCAAGGCTGAGCACTGAATGAAGGTGAATAAAGTAACCAGTCTTACCAAAGGTGGAAAGGACACCACACAGAGCCCAAACCAACAGAGACAGCCCAACGCTGCCACTGTTCATCAGCACACCCTTGGGTGCGATGAAGATGCCGCTGCCCACCACCGTGCCGGTGATGAAGGAGATGGCCGCCAGCAAGTTGACACTCCTGCGCAGGAACAGCGTTTCACTGCCCCCCTTGGCCTCGCCCGCCGCACCTGACGTGCCTCCCGCGTCTGAGCACTGCATTACTCTGCAGCAAACAGAACACAGACATATTGCACCTCATACCACACACAAACCTATGCATACATATACATACAAGATTTTACAGCCATAGTTAAGATCCACTAAGAACTGTCATTATACTTGTTAGCATGTCTCCGTTTCATAATATTTCCTTCTGCTTTATCTTTTTGGTGCAGGCGGACATGCTACTTAGTGATGTTACAGTGAGTGTACTTATTTCTCTCTGGTCTCAGCGTTTAATATTGTAACCCTTGTTTCTCCGTGTACTACCTTTGAACCATAGGTGTTGATAGATTGGTTAAATGGTCAGGAAAGAAGAGATTTATAAATATGGCATAAGCCACACATACATATGCTTGTTATAAATTATAAATCGCAACCATGCTATATTAATGCGCAGGTGAATGTGCACAACAACGGCAATTGTAATGTCTACAATTAACAATTTTGGAGCAAAGAAATTCCAAATCAATTATTCTATGCTGGTGTTTTGTGTGGTACCCTACACAATAATGGTAGGATAAAATAATGGCAGGGAAAACAAAAAAGAGCAAAGTGGAGCTCATAATCTAAGTGGAGGAAAGGAAAATGTGTTCTTGCGGCGTGTCGGTCCGGGGAGGCAGTCTGCACAGTCTAGAGCCACGCCCACTAGTTTTTCATCAATTATTTTAAATCGAGCAGTCACATAGTTTGAATGACGAGTGGGATGGGTTTACTCTACCTATGCTCAAGTGAACTTGAGCATTAAGTCAAGACAAGATCCACACAGAGTGCTAGAGCTTCTCTTGGTGTCCCTAACTTTTCTCCCTCTCTCTCACCCTCAGTTGATTTTTGGACAGCATTCTGTAGTTTCCCCATCCAAAAATCAACTGGGGGAGTGAGAGGGATACAATGCCCCGTGTTTTCATTTTAAACGCCTGCTTCCGCAAAACTCTGGTTGGTAGTTTCATTTGCACCGTTGTTAATCAAAAACCTCTGGTCGTTAATTCTATGAAAACAATGATTCTATCAAAAAAAATTAGTTCCTTCTCGTTTTATAGCTTACCATACAGTTAGCACCAATTTTGGTAATTTTTGTCCTTACATTATTTAATAAAACTGTATGAAACCATAAGTCAATCAAATTCATCTCCATAGCACTGTCTTTTTAAATGTTGTGGTCGCGCAATGTAGACATAACGTGTAGACAATGTAGACATAACGACCCTCTGAAACGGGTTTTGAATGCCAGGTAGCTTTATGACAGGTTCGCCGTCACTTGTCACCTAGCCAATATTAGCTACATTTCTTGGTTTTAGGTCAGAATGGAAATGTGATTCAACGTTGCCATCAATTGTGAAATTGGGCATTGAAAAGGGGAGGGGATGTATCAACAATTCAATATCGAAAGAATAATGTTGCTGTTCAAACTGCTTTAGAATGCTGGATTTTGTAGCCCATTGATTTTAGAACTGTTAAAAGGCCAAGGTGTCCCTTTACTGAGAAATAATGCCCACCCTTGGACCAATCAGAATCAAGTATTCAGCCAAGCCGTTAAATGATAATATGATATTTGTTCCTTATGGAAGATGGGGATAAACTTCAGGTGCATTACTTACCTTAGTTGTATAGTAAGTTTGCATTAGGTTGCTAGTTGGATTATTGCTACATTTGAACATAATAACATAACATAACTTGAACATAAGAAAGTAGAGATAAGTAGTCAACTAGTGTAAAATAACATGAGGCCGTGGGTTGGTTTTCTTCCTGTCCTCCCCAATTTTTTGAGCCACCAGCTGCCACTGATTTGCTGGTACATGCTTTCCAAATTAAACTCCTGTTTTATTTACCAAACACAAATATACTTTCTTTTTGGTCAAACACTGCAGAGCAGAACCTGCATTGATGCATAGATACACACACACCTGCAAATTAGTGTCGTGTTGGCAAACACATGCACACTGGCAAAACTGAGTTCTTGAGTTATCAAGCGTAAACATCTATGATTTTCAAATTACACTCCAACATTAGCACATTATGTTGTTGCACATTATGTACCAACAAATTAGCTACCACATTAGGAAATACAAATTCACAATCTGTGCGCTCGGCACCAATATTTTAAAAGCAACAGCAACGCTTCATGCGCTCTCACTTACTGTTCCAGCTGGGATCCAGCAGACAGAGTGTAGTCTCGCTGCAGTTGGACAGCCGACTAAGGCTCAAATGGTGGAACCACTTTCAGGATTGCACTCTCCCCTCAAAACGACAACCCCCCCCCCCCACCAGCCAATGCAAATCTGAACTGTAACCATAGAAACTGACCGATCCACCACGGAGAAAAACAAAGCCAGCAGTCTTTCCGAACTCTGTCAACATCACTAATTAAAGCACATAAAGAGTACAAACCACGTGTGTGTGTGTGTGTGTGTGTGTGTGTGTGCGCGTGTGTATGTGTCCATGTGCATTTACACAGCTTGACACAGGAATCTCACACAGGGCAGAGGCCCACCCCACTGTCAGAGCAGCTGCAAAGGGACAAGAATCCCTTTGAGTCTGCAAAAAACAATGGATACAAGGAAAAGTACAATCTAAAGCAAAACAGGTTTCAGAAAAAATTTCATTTGAGAACAAGCTCAGCCATCTTCTCCATGACAATTAACAACATTAAACAAATGTATCAAGGAGATAACCAAAGAATAAAAAACTAAAAACATTCAAATCTCCATCCTACTGCACTATGAACACAACAATAAGGACAATCTACACATGTATCTGAGTAAGACTTTTCAGGAAGAGTTATCAGGACAATAACAAATCCAAGAGAATTCAGTACTCTGCAAAATGGAGGGTCCCATATAAAATAAATATATTTCTGTTAATAAGTGAGAGCTCTTCACAATGTTCAATTTTTCTCTTTCAATTTCTAGCTCCATGTTTAAATCATTACTGAATATCTTAATGGGAGTCAGGGTTTTCAGAATCCCCATAACGTTGGAAGCTAACTTGTCAATAACTTGTATGAAGCAATGAGAGTCCACACTGTAGTCCAAAGAAAAGCGTTGATCGGGTTAAATCTCAGTCACGGGACCCCTGTGGCAGTGCGACCCATTTTGAGGTTCATGAAGCCTCACTCCCTTCAAAAGTATGTCAAGTCATCTTGCAGAAGAACACAGAAGCTGTCTGGGTCATCATCACTCCTCTCCTCCGTGTGCTCTATCCATCCTTCGCTGGCCGCACACGTGAAGGCACGGTACTTCTGCTGTATCCGCAGGTTCTTTCCCTCTCTGTCTGTCTCCTGAGAGGTACCGTCCCACAGGCAATGCTGGAAGCACAGGGAACACTCACACAGCACCTGTGACACAGGGGGAGGGGTAAGGCTGAGCTTCGCTACAGTTTTTCTGCCAAGTCCCCTGCTGAAAATGTAACACATAACTTTCACTCTTAAAACCAAATGAGGCCAAATTAAGACTGTGCCACTATATGGCTAACATTTAGCTTAAGCTTAAGGTGCAGCACTGCACTGTGGTATAGTCATTCGTGTACAACAAACTCTCATCCCTAAAAAAGAAATACTAGTAAAAGAAATGCTCACATAAGCAACTCCATCCTTGTCACAATTAAACACTGAGCGCAAAGTCTTCAGGGTGGATCCTCCTGCGAAAAGTCCAAATGAAACCACATGAGACCATGCAGAATACAGCAGACTGTCCAAAATGGCCGCAGTAGACTAAAAGGAAATGACAACAGCCACTGCCTAACAATTACAAAATCCAGGGAGAGCAGTAATCAGCTAGCACTCACTGGAGGACGATCCGTCTTTCTGGATGCTGGATGTTAGCACCGCGAGGTTTCCTCTGTTTTTCCTACAAGATGACACAAAATGACGAATCAGATCACCCCAGAGTGAAGTAAACCAATACCACATGCCTAGACACCAGAGAGAAACACACCATCTGCCTCTGTTAGCAGGCTACCCTTGTGAAAAAGCACAGTGCGTTTTGTCGTCTGCAGTTCACACTTACCGTGAGGACGTTGTTCTCGTCCCTCTGATCTTGTGAGGACTTCGACTCAGCAATGTGTTCCTCTGCAAAAACAACACAATGAGCCTGACAGCTGGACAGAAAAGAGCTCATTTTGAAGCGAAGAGTCCCCATTTTTTAAAAATCGTCTACACTCCAGACTCGTGGGAACAAGCCGGACACCACCGAAGGAGTGAGGCCGACAGACGGACTCACGTGCAGCCCTCCGGTCACTTTGCTGGGTGTTGGAAGGGGCCAGCGGCAGGGGCGTCACTAAGAAGACTGGCCGCTGCTTATCACACTACAAAAGACAACGTACAATTCCAGTATAGTAAGCCCAGGCACAACAAACAACCTCCAAGTCCAGCTCCTATTCGGCGTTCCTAGATCCTTACCGTGGGCACACTACTGACATCCTTTTGGCCTTGCTGGGACACTGCCTGAAGGATGTGCACTGGACCTGAGGATCACAACTCCGGGTGAGTGAGCAAGTGGGTTCCATCAACGCAGGGGGTAAACTGCACACAACAGCACACAGACAACTGTGGACTGGACTTACGTGGAGGTTCCGTGTCGCGATGCTGCATGCTGGAGAAGAACTTGACCTCTGGGATCATAAGACCACTGCTGCTGATGAGATCCTCACGCAGCTATGAATGACAGCACAAACCACTTTGTAAGAGTACGAGGTCCTCACAAAGCTATGAAAGACAGCACATAAAACAGTGTAATAGTATGAGGTCCTCACACAGCTGATAAAAAGGTATAAGCTACAGCTGTTTAGGAAGAAAATAACTGTGGTTTAACTGACCACAGTTAAACAAATTATGATACATAAATGGCTTTCTGCAACAGTACCTGAAAAATAACAATGTTGACATTTTCAAATACAAACATATGTGCATGAGCCCCACATCACGGAATTGAATGTGGACTGTTCAAATGTCAAGTGTGGCTCACAATGGGGGGTTTTGGATGGGATTATAGCATTTTAACATGCACTGATGACCGTTGCTGGGATTAGATTTAAGAATTTACACTGAATATGGAATACGGAATATGGGGAGAGTGTGTGCAAACCAGGCACTTCTTTTCAAAGAAATTGCTTCTGGCTGCCTTTTCCTGGGGTAACTCCCTCCGTTATTGGCTGTAGGTTACTCTAGTAACTTTCACTCTAGTGTTTCTTTTGCACCTCTACATCATGAACCTATGCACTTGTTGTACGTCGCTCTGGATAAGAGCGTCTGCTAAATGCCTATAATGTAATGTAATGTAGGTTTTCGATTTTACTTTGTTTCCTTTCCCTTCTGTATCCATGTGCCTTACAGAACATATTCTGCTTTGATGGGTGTGAGTGTAACTGCACACTGAGCGAGCACAAAGTGGTAGCCAAGGCTAAAGCAGAGAGACTCCACTGACGGGCAGCTCTTGGGAGGTGCTGGAGAAGTCGGGGCGGGGTTCCTTGCGGTACAGCATGTAGAAGGGGCTGTGCCCGGTGCTGGGGTGCTGCCTGAGGCGCAGGGCGAACAAGCTGGCGGGAAGCTGCACATCCCAGCGCTCCTGGTGGTCCCTCACCAGTTCCGACACCATCCTGCAGGGCGGCACATTCGAAAATGAGTCAACAAGTGGGCGGCAGGCAGGAGGACAGCAGGCAATACGACGGAGTCAGCGAATTCATGATTTCAGTACATTGTTTTGAATGCCCTACTCCTCCTCCTCTCACACTTGCACTCCAGTCCTCCAAATCGCATGCTGTCCGCTGCTGCTTCTTTTACAATCCATGGGTTGAGATGAGCATGTAACGATGGTGCAGACAGATTACAGGTGCCCACATTACTAGGAGTCACTTTTGAGTGATGTAAAGGAGGAACACCCAGTCAACTGAAAACATCAATTCCCACTGCAAGTACAAAACTCAGGTAGCCCAAATCCTTCCCAGGTAACCCTATGGCCAACTGTGTTGCTTCTTCCATGTTATTCAATTTTTTGCATTTGGCATTTCCTCGTTTTATCTATTCTCATGGACACGTTCTATAAACATGAGTTGTACCACAGTGTTGCATCTTGTATGTACCTATGGGAACTCTGTTAGTGAGAAATGGATGAATTGTCACTGGTGAACACTACTGGACGTCAGTGACACAATGTAGTTTCGTTCGACACACGACACACAATATTGCACTCACAATGGAACAAAAAGTGCTTTTTCACAAAACGTTTCTGTGATACACCAATGTAGTTGCATGTGGTACGCTGGTGGGAACTGACCCATCTACAAAGCACTGTGTGACAGGGTCCCGAGTGCTGGCCTCAGGGTGAAAGGTCACGAGGGAGACATCCTGCTCCCCCAATAATGCACCCAGCTCTGTATTCACCTGTAAAACAAAGACCAGCACTGCTTCAATATGTACCATGCACAGTGACAATAAGACTACAAAAAACAAGATGCAAACTGGTAAGGACAAGCAATAAAATAAGAAAGTGGGGACGGCTACAGGTCAAACATGATCATCATAACAAACTGGGAAACTGGGATATTCTGGGAAACTCTGGTCTTTTCGCATACATGATGTAGATACATCTTGAAACCATCAACTCTGACCAACAATGACCCGGTCAAACGCAAGTCTCTCCACTCAGACACAAACCAGGTCAAACATGTACGCAACCGCACTGACCCAACATCGGACACTATTTTGAAGAATGTTTGTTCAGCTGAAAGGTGGTAAAATAAGGTTATTCACTCTTCAAACAAGGAATCCCACCGCTGCACAAACAAGCCATTCCAGCACTGCTTTTAAAGGGAAACGGATACACAAATATCACCAACTTGGCCTGTCATCGGTGTCTTGTAGATCGAGAGCAGGGCTCTTCCCACACAACTGGACTACGATGGCTCTGTGCCATCAAACACATTAATGTGTGCCATCATAGCAACTATTTAAACAATATAAAATGCACAAAATCATCAGGTTGTTTGATCTATAAATGAGAACGAGAGCCCCATTTGAGGATCCAGCTTGTTTGATGTTAGATCAAGCAAAATGTACAGTGTTTCATTTTGAATTTTTTATTTGGCACACACTCTTAACACAACAGACTTAAAAGGTTTTCATGAAAGTAGAGTGGATGCTTGATCAGGGCCATACGATACAGAATAGAAAGCAGAATAGAAGCAGAATAGAAACAGTGATATAGCTTCAGAATGAAAGTTATAAACATACCACCAAAGCACCACAGAAAGTACTTGCAATGACCATAAAAGAAAACTGTGAAATATTACCAGGGGTAAAAAGCACAAATAATAATTAACTGACATCAACATACAATTCTTTACCTCTTGGATAAAGGCCTTGTCCATCTGTGACAGGATTCGTAGAGGCCACCCAAACTGATAGGTAAGGTTTTGGATATTCAGTGCCACCTCTCCGGCGGATTCTGATTTCATGGGGTAGGCCTCCACCCATTTGGAGTAATAGTCCATCAAAATGAGCATAAACTTGTATCCATTCTGGGTCTCAGGCAGAGGTCCTTTCAGATCCACACCCAGCCACTCCCACTTCTCATTCACCTGAGCACGTGATAAACAGACCAGTCAGCTGCTGTGAGAAACAAGCCGTTTATACGCAAAAAAAAATCCCCCAGAACTCCAGCTCCAACTCCAACTCCAGTCTTTTTTCCATTAAGAAAAATTAACAGCTTGTTAAAATTATGGGATGGCACACGGCTGTAGGTGACAACGTAGCCTGTACCTTGATGGTGTGCTTGTAGCGTTTTTTCCTTTTGGTCTGAAATTTCTCTCGGCTCACCTGTAGGTACAAATTAAGGTGTTTTACAAACTTACAGTACATCCAGTAAAACCAAATCACTGTCACTAGAGTTAATATCAGTGGGCCATCACAGAAAGACATTCAACAGTACTGTATACTTAAAGTTGTTTAGGCAATGATGAAAGGTTGTCATAAAGTCACTTTAACATGCCATCTTACTTTTTCCCATGCTCCTTTGGTCCACTGAATGCTCTGCCCAAACAAAAAAAAGTTACACATCACCATTCCCACCTGCTTCCAATGAAAACTGTCACTGTTTATTCAACGGATGGATGACAGCTGTGAAGCTGTTTGTGCATGTGCTGAACAGAATCTCTGAAGTCTTTGTACTGCCAGCAGTCGAGAAGCTACAAGCCTTTGCAACCCGAAACAAAGCATTATTGATTAGGCCTGTATATGACAGGTGGCAGATTTTTTGTATGAAACGGATAAGACTATGTTTTTCTCTTCAGAATGACAACATGCCTACACTGAAGTGCTGAGAAAATACTGCTAGGTGGTTGAACTGGATAAAATAATCTAATGTGTAAGATAGTCAGCATGATACCAACTTCACACTGATTGCACAGATGCTGTCTGCATGGAGCATGCATGCACATACAGATGTCATTTATGCCTGCAAACTGCAGTGAGGCTTGTACCTCTGGTAGACAGTACTGTTCATGAAAGCTGGTGGGATGTAATTTCTCTTTATCCCCGTCAGGAGGGGTGCCAGAAACTTCATGTGTTGATGACACAGCATTTCTTGCGAGAGAGAGACAAACAATAAAAGGAAAGAAATTGGTTGCATATCTTTTACTTTATGAATATTACCATGTAGAATACAGTACGACAAGCACCAATCATCGACATACTTTCCAAATACAACCTAAATTAAGGCTGCATTTCTTTTCTTTTTAAAGTATATTTTATCCACCCTGTGAAGCATATGACTACACTGAAATCCACTGATTTATCAGGATGAGCCAGCTCCCTTGAACTGCAGCAATAATATAGTTGACCCAATATAACATTTGAATAACCAATTAAGCAGAAATTGTTTCACAAAGCTATACAAGACTACTGACAAAAATGTCAATCCTTTCTTCTGCATAGATACTATTGATTGTGATCTTTGTTATACAAATTCAAGTTGACCTTGCTTCCAAAGGTTAAGAAACCCTGTGCTGACATTAATGTGCTATTCTTAACAGTTTAATATGGTGACATCAATACACTTGCAACAAATTCTTTATTAAAATCTTAATTAAAAGAAAAAATGTTTAAATGTAAGCTGTATATTCTATGCATACAAACTGAAAAACAAAACAATGTTTCTGAAACCAAAATTGTTTTTGTCACTTTAACATGATAAATATGTACCTTGATAATGTTTGGACTTCCATGAGTGACCTCTTCACATACTCCTCACACAGAGAGGGGTAAGATGCATACACAGGCCTGTCTTTCCCTGAGCTTGCAGCCAGGAGTCCAGTTCGATAAGAACCCAATCTGGCTACTGCTGGTTCAGACGAGGAGGCGTCTTTGTTTGGAAGAGCTCTGTATGGGTCAGACCATAAAACAAACAACTTAAACACTATGGAAAGAATGACTTTAAGAAATGTGCCCATGGTATACTTAAAACACAATGGTCTGTAAATAATAACTAGATGTAGATAACATACACAAATGCAAGTCCACATCTCAAAGGCTAAAAATTAACTAAATTAATTGCTAAAGGTGGCGCAACAAGTTAATTTAAGGGGGTAATTGTTTTTTCACATGGATGACGTAGGTGGGTGATAACTTTTTTCATTAAATGAAATAATTTTTAAAAATATGTTTTGAGTTTACTCGGTTTCCCTTAGGTTTAATATTACATTTTGTCTAAAGATCTGAAACCATTCAGAGTGACAAATATGCAATCATAGAGGAAATCGGGAGGGGGGGAAATATTTCGGGTCACTTCCAGATGCTTCTGCACATGCAAGTACTACAGGTGTAACATGAACGTACTCTTGGCTCCGTTTATATCTCCTCATTGCCGCCATTGACTTTTCCTTTTCCTCTGTTGTGGTGTGTGCAAACCACGATGGCACATAGTCGGGAGACAATGGATCGTCGCTTCGTCTGCCTAAAATGACAATAAAAGGCTCTAACTAATTCCAGTCTCAAAATTCGATTTCAACCTTCTTGAGCAGGCCATTCTCTACATGTCGGCACTGAGTTCGTACGTCACCAGCGAGCCCAAGAGAGACACCGCGCATATCCGGCATTTATCACTGCAATGTCGTCTGATTTAGGAATTTGCATGTGTAATAAATATTTATAACATAGCACTGACCAACGCCTGTTTTGTGGGCTCTGGAGCGGCTAGATGGACAATCGATAGTTCATGTTTCAACTGGCATGAGCCAAAGATGACTAGCTATGAAAAACCCACATACGTTTAACGTTAATTCAACTGCATTCGTCTAACTGGGTTTTAGTAAGACAGAACCCCTTCATTATTTCCTCCCAACAGGCAACAAAACATCACAACACTGGATACATAAAAAATCCAGACTCGATAACGGCGCTTCGGTGAATCATACGACAAAATATGAAAGGTAATATACTACACAGGCAAATTGTGATAATCGATCATCTAAGAGTCATTTGCAAGTTGCCTCACGAAACGACAGAAAGCTAATGTAAATAGCTAGCTTCAAGTTAGCAAGTAAAGGGAACCACACTAGGATTGTTTTACTGAAAATATAACATAAAAGTAGTGATTCTCAGATACCGCGCACCTGTAATAAAGTGCATACTGCACAACTTGCTGTGAGAAGCTGGAGTCCATCCCTCGCGCTTCACAGCAGAGACCCAACGTTTTCTTCTTACAGGATCGCGAGGAAAGGTATAAAATTTCACGTACGATCCGCGTTTCGCCTTCTGATAACAACCTACTGCTACACACATTGTCGGCATATTTTTTGATTTATTACAAGTAAATAATCAGTATATAGTTGTAAGGTCAGAGACTCTGAATCATATATATATGCTCTCAACTACGCTACTACTCCAAGATGTGTTTACGCATGTATCCAGTCTGGCGGCGCCCGATAATGACGAACACAACGGCTTGCACGTTTAGAAAGCCCAAGAAACATTTGATTGGTTGCGGGATGTTTCTGAGATTGTGGTTGGCTGTGAGTTGGCAGTGGTGAACTTCACGGAAGGCTGTTTCTCTTCATCGACATAACCGGAGTTCTATGAGCAGAATACATATCTTGAAAAATTAATATAAGTTACGTTTATGTCTCACTCCATCGAGGAGGATCTTTATGATTTCAATAATTATTCACTCTCACTCTCTTCCAGAATTAGAATCATTAATGTCCGTTTTATTATACCTGAACTGGAGATGACATCGGATCAATCCTGGGGGGTATTTCACTAAACAGGATTACGAGTCACCTGGATGGGTGCAGTAACACTGGAACAGCCCTTTTTTCTGACAATTGAACAAATATACAAATGACTATGTATACATGAAACAATATGTACATCCATTATAGAACCGAGCATATCTAAATCAAAGAATAATAGATAAAAAAATAATTACAAGGGGGGATGTCTATACATGAACCAAATTCATGAGTCTAGGGCAGTGGTCCCCAAACTTGTTCCTGGGGCCCCCTGTGTATGATGGTTTTCATTCCAACCACAATCGCAATCCCATAATTTTAACAAACTGTTAATTTTTTTTAATTCGGTGCTTTTCCTGTTTAGAGGGATTATTTACCCTCTTAAACCCAATTATGTCTGAAATAGCTTTGCATTCTATGAAGAACAAAATTCCCATGTTGATATTGTGCTACATTGGGCTCCACTGCAAACAATTACATAAAAAGAGATAACTTTTTTTAACAAATGAAAGAGAAAGATAAATCAATAGGTTATTTAACACGTTTCATTTCTTTCATAATTGTTTCCAGGGTTTACTCATTATCATTTGCTTTGTCTTTGAATTATTAGTATGCTGGGTAAATACAACCCATCAGCTTTCCATTTAGGTTAAATATATCTTAAGAAAAATGTTTTCAAAATACAAAAATGCCAAGTTGCTTACACATGCAAAGCACTGTCTATAAGTCATTAATTCAAACTAGCAAAATGTAGGCTTGCCATTAAAAGTGTTGGTATCCAAATTAGGCCAAGTTACAGAAACAATATTGCCTATGCAATGCTACATAAATTATTTCAAGTAACGTGGCTCAACTCAACTCCAAGTAGTTTCTTTTGATAGTGAAACACACACGTTTACTTAAATTACACCACCCCATTAAAAAAGAAAACAATATTTAAATGGAAAATCATTTTATTTTCAAAGGAAAGCAGCCTGCACAAGCAAACATGCAAATCGCATTTTGCACCACTGGACAAATGTAGCTTTTTATACAGATAAACTATATGAAAGACAAGAAAAGAGTTTAAAAAACTGTCCATCAATATAAGAAACGTAATGTAGCTGAAAATTCAGAAGGAAATAACAGCACATCTACATTTAGACCAGTAATTCATAAATATATATTTGTAAATGTACGATGTCTTTGGATATTCTTGTTGCAGGGCTTCACAAGCTCAAGGGCAACTTGCTGAATCTTCGTCTTCCAGTACAAAATGGCAGCCTTACATTATGCATGTGGAATTGAGCATTGATCATTGAATGCACTTATTTGGTCAGCTTTGCTTTTAATTAAATTAATTTAGTAATGACTTGAATAATTTCAGGAAATGTCATTAGAGTAAATAAAGTAAAACCGGAAAACCCCAAAAAAACTGATTAATGTATGTAGAAAAAATCTGGTAATATGAACTGCACTGCTTTTTCTTTTTATTTTATTGTACAATAAAATAAAGCATATTGTCTTTCACGCTTGGCATGAAGGCATTTTAAATACAGAATTGAAATGTAGATTCTGGTGAAAATGTTTGTATTCTTACCTGGTTTTCATTCAAAGATGGCAATTACAGTAAGTAAAGGCAACTGGCCTGAAATATGGCTCATTTTACATACCAATTTTCAATTTATTTTGCAATAAAGTACAAATTATTACATAGACAAGAAAATTATTGCAGAGAAGTAGTTTATTTTGATTTTAAAATATTTGATTTGAAATGGTTGACTACTAATAGAATTACATCCGCAGTCTGAGATAGTAAAATTAAAACAGTAAAATTAAAATCAACTCATCAAAGATTTCGCAATGATTTAAATGAGTACAAGAGTGAGATGGATATTTCTCTTTTGTCACTAGTGACAGACACTGTCACATTTCGCTAGTGACAGAGTTGGCACTCGCAGTCTACGATGTGCTTGTACGTGAATGTGTTCTTGGATCCCCCTTTGCACTTCAAGGTAATACTCTTCTTTTGGGATGTCTTCTCCTGGCAGCACTGGCATTCTTTCTCCATTCTTAATTCTGAATCATTCCATCTAAAGTTACAGACAGATAAAGGAACGAAGACAGAAAATGTATTTAAATCCCTGGAGTGTGACTGATGGTTCAATTCTGGTCATTTCTGAGACTGGTAAGTTCTCAGAGTACATGACAACCATTGTCACCTTCCCCATATTGACAGCAACAACTGTAATGCTTTAGATGTGGTGAAAAGAATGGCCCAACAAAACCGTAGTGGCACACTGCATATGCACAAATCCATGATCTGATCTTACCGAGAATGTGATGTGCACTGGCCTTCACACACAGGAAGCTCAACCTCATCTGTGCACTTGCCATCTATTGTAACGTTCACTCTGGACATTCTCGGACTGCAGGTATTTTTGCCTGTTTAAAGAAATTAATTTAGCAAGATGCAACACACTGGTTTTTAGATGCACTTAACTCTGTTTTAAAGATAATTATTAAACGGCTATTGTCAAAGGTGTGAGTTAACAAAGCCTAAATTTTGTGCCAGTTATAGGTTACTGACTATATCTATAAATGGGCGACAGAATCTATGAAACCATATGATATTGCATTTGAAAGAGCTAGGATGAAGAAACCTTTTGACTAGACAGGTCAGTTTCACCTTGAGTATGGATGAATATTAAATATCTCAGAAACTTACAACATACATTCTAAAATGCAGCAGTTCACATCATTATAATTTTCCATGTTGTTGTTTGTGGCCATAGGTAACAGCAATCAAATAATCACCGAATAAGAAGTAAAGCTTACATGTGTAGCAGCCTTTCTGTTTATCACAAACTCTGGATCCCTAAAAAACAGAAATTAAGAAATACATTTTTTTTTCCAAGAAATTGAACCTCAGAGCACAAAGAAAGATGTGCAAAGAGACGGGTACCTCAAGACACTGTTCTTCAGCACAAAGTTTATTCTCTATTGTAATCCCGCTTATCTCACAGCTGTACAAGACACAGGGCTGGGCGGAGTCACTCCAACGCTCTCCAATCTGCAACAGATGCACTATTCACACACACTTGCCACAACAATGTCATGAACACAGATCCATAGATACACACACACACACACGCATGCAGGCACACACACACACATGCACGCAAGCAAAGGCATTTACTTTTAACTCAAAAATTGCCAAATATTCATCACCTTATATGTATGTCCCCTGTGTTCACAGGTCTTCTCGACTGAAAAGAAATAACAGTGACATTATTTGTAAGAACTTGAGCGAAATGACCAAAATGCTTCATTTCTTTTTTCTTTTTTTTCATTACCGCAGACAGCCATATTGCAGCAGCCAGTCGAGTTGAATCTGACCAGCGTCTCGTTATCCTGGCAGGTGGGAAGAGATGAGCGGGTTTTGGGTTCACATCTCTGTGTCAGGGTTATCTTGTCACATGTGCAAAGGTAGCAGTTGGCCTCCCACACATCACCAGGCTAGGAGGAAATCACACATCGCATCACACTCAAAGAAGCTCTCCTTTTCTCAACATCATGGAAAAACAGGAGAAACGGAGCTGATCTTAGTTAAGATTGGTGTCATTTATTACACTTGCACATAGTTAAGATCACTGTAATTTCTTACCTCTTTAGGCTCTCCATGAGGTCCCACACAGTCTGAAAACCAAAAGAAAGATCCTCAATGACTGATATGAAAGTACTATATATTAGTATTCTGTGTTGGAGTGCATTTATGTGCACGATATTTAATTTGCCTGACTGCAACAAATTTAGAATAGACCCCATAGACAACTTTACTTTTAATGAAAAGCTTCATGAAAAGCTTGTCTTCTGCCCTTTGAACTTAACTTTTTAAATCCCTCCGAAGGTCTGTATGATTTGCTTTTATTGGTTACACAACCTATTTTAAAATTATTTTACACAAGTTTTTTTTATTGGACAGCATAACTGAATGTTGATGACATTGCCTCTTGGCACAAACATGTAGAGTGCTTCATTCACCGGTGCAGTCTGAGACGCAGGTGTGTGTGTATCCTCCAGCACGGTGTTTGTTGCCAGGACAGAAGCATCCAGCTGTTGGTTTATCCATGATTTTTGTGCTAATACGCCTTCGAGGAATGGAAAATGATGCCGATTCAGCAAACAATACCACAGAATAAAAAAAGCCATAGGATCTTATCTTTCGGAAACATGAGGATTTCCTTCATGACATCACACAAATAATCAAACACAATCTCACCCTCCTTCACAGATAGTGGTTGGTGTTGATGGGCACTCTTTGTAAATCATCCCTTCTGGACATTTGACATCTGGAATTAAGAGGAAAGTGAGAGAGACTCTGTGGCAAGACCAGAAAAATGTCTAGATTTTAACACAATATTACAAAAGTACAAATATGCTTGTTTTATTCTTGTTGTAAATACAAAAAACAAAAAATTTTAAAAGCTTGTAAATACTTGTATTTAAACTTAAATGTCCAGACAACTGGATTCAAATTCAAACACTGCAACTGGCCATTAACCAAATTCAAGTACACAGAAATAAAAAAATGACATAGAATCATACATAATTTATGTGAACATAATCTACATAATATGTGATAATAATGCAATAGAAATTTAATAATACCAACATTTCATAAGTCTTAGTTATGTAGGCACTTATGAAAGGCACTTGTGGCCTAAACCAAGACAATAATTACCACAGGATCCATTAGTCAGGGGTCTCCAATCCACACAAAATCCAGCATTCTGGCAATCTGATGCTGCTTTTTCCAGTACTTCGCAAGCAATGCTGTTATTTTTTGCCATACAGGAATCAAACAGGCAGTTCTTCTTCAGCAGAGTCAGGTCCACCTTTTTACTGCATTCCTTAAAGGCTCTGAAACAAAAAACAAACACTAATACAACAGTAGTAATATCGGACCATTATAAAATAAAAACAGTGTTAATAAAACACAAAATAATAATGTTATGAACACTAACACAAAACTATTAATGAACTTAATGAAACACACTGTTCAAACACATTTCAAGTTAATTTTTTCCTTAAAATAAACTGGACCTTTCTGGAAAACAAAAACACATGTAAATAGTCACTAAGATGAAAGGGGAATACCTAATAAAGTATTCGTTAATTACAGGTAAACTCACTTATGATTAAAAAGTTCACATAAAGGCACGCGTTTGCTGTCACACGGTGGAGGAGGAGTAATAGTGGTATTACAGGACACGTCTTTGACTTTACAATGAGGTTTTTCTTTTTCTTCGTATAACCAACTATAAGCAGTCTTGTCACAACAAGTATCAGGTTCGACGTTGCCATTTCTGCGAACACAAGCGCCACCACCGCATTCACCTGCACAACACAGAAGATGAAATTTATACATGTACACACTATACACACCGACTCTCAGGCTATTTTTTCTTGATACAATTAACATTGCACATACTCAATAGTATGGTTTAAATGTTGACCAACTGAGAACAGTTTGGAGCATAACAGAATAAGTGCAAGCTGTTTATTTTACGCATGGAAGCATCTTAAACATTTTGTTTTTTTTACTTACCACACTGTCCCTGCGTATTTCCATGAAAGTAAGCCATTGCCAGATTGACGACCAGTACTCTCCTCGGTGTGAGGGAAACATATGAACGAATTGCATCGATGTAAATAGAAACCTTCCAATTGCTTGTTGTAATTCTGATCCCCTGGTTCTCATATGGTTGTGGGACGTTCACATTGTTGAATTTAGACTGCAGACAGAGATAGACACATCAGGAATTCCCACATTGCGTCACTAAAACGGTGACCATAACTGAAGGGGTCCCAACTGCCTTGCTAAAACATGGGAGAGGCTATCATATAGACAGCTTTTGATTGAATATTAAAAGTCATTATAATATCTATTTCCTTACCCATTTTCACCCATTCCAAAATCATTTCAGTTCAATAATTCTGTATTGCCCCTAACATGGCTCATTGTCCGAGGACCCCCTGGATATTTAAAGTTTCTACATGCCTGAAGTTACCCGACAATAAGCTCAAACTGTACATGTAATTCACATGCAATTGCTGGTATTGCATTAGAAAGCAATGTTCTCTAGGGCTAGAGATTCATTATTTTGCTAACTCTAGATCTCTCCTCCCAGGTCTATGAGGTCACTACAGCCTCTGCTTTTCCCAGTTTGGAATGCAAATATATATACACATTCATCAGCACTCACTGCTGCAACCTGTGCTGTCAATTTGGGAGACTGCATACAAGTATGAGCTCCCCTCCCAACTTGGTCATGGATACTGTGTCTTACCTAGGATGATCTCTTTTGGAAAAACTTACCACAATTAGCCTGTTAGAAACGATGCTGAGGGTAATAATATTTTTGCCATACTGCACTCGGACTGCCCTGACACAGGAGGCATTTTCAACGCAATTGAAGTTGTCCACAATGACAGAGAAATTATGTTTTTGCTTTTTCTCTTCCACCAGGATATAGGAACAGTCCTCTAGGAAGTCGTAGGGTGTTCCATCAAAAGTAATGTAGTGAGGGTCTCCATACACCTGACATTGACCTGAGAGGTTGAGAAAATCCAGGTGATAGAAATTACAAGGCAGAAATATTTGGAGATGGAAATTTGCTCTTGGAAGTTCTACACGTAAAGAAACACATGCACACACAGACACGAAACTACACACAAACACGCACAAACACACACACACATGCACACACACAAACACACACACATTCACACACACATGTGTGAACTGATCAGATAACGTGGTCTTTGCCAGGCAAAACATTGTAATTACTGAACAGACAATATTAGAAACCAAAGAAATGATTGCTAATTTAAATCACAGGAAATCAGCGTTGTTACAGCAGCTGACACACACAGTTTTTAAATGCACTTACATTCAGTAACTCTAAACAATAGCCCTTTTTATTTTTCAGTGTATCTCAGGAAACTTGTATGGGGTTATGTTACCTTAGTATACTGTAGCCTCTTATCTTAATGAATTATAGATTAATCCACAATTGCATAATATCCCTTCAAAAGAAAGTAAAACATTTACATATGCTAGAGGACAGTATGTGTGCATTTATATAATTGGGATGCTTATATTTCATTTTTACAGCATTATAATATGAGCAAAATACTTAGCCTAGTACATTCCACATTAAACAATAAACATAGTCATTTATAATGATACTGGTTAATGTATTTTTGTTCAAGCTAAATGTTTTTACTAATGTTCCCATTTTTTTGTATTTTTTTGGCCATTTATTTATACAACAGGACCCCCACCACACACACCAACCCACTTCACTGCCCCCAAGACTCCGAACTCACAGTCACACTCCCAGGTCTGACAGCAATCATCAATTGAGACACTCCTCATCTTCCCATTTGGGCAGTCAGGTGTGACCTCTGGCGAACAGCTGACGTTATTTTGGAAAATTGTCCCATTATTACAAGTATATTGGATGCAATTCTCGGTCCAAGTTTGGCCGCAGGTCCGGTTTCTGAGCTTCGTCTCATCCCAGCAGGAGCAATCTGCAGGAAAACAGCTGACAGGTAAGGAGCTAGGTTCAAATCTTTTCGTGATCCAAAAAAAAAATGTAAACAACCACCTCTGACTTTACTTATGGTTATGGGTGGGTGTTTGTCACAAAAGTCGTATGTATCACGGGTTTTGCCTCTTTTTTGCAGTTCTGTGACTTTCCATGTTTCTTGACATTGCCATGATTTCCTATTTTTTAGTGCTTTCTGTGATTTTTGGCAGTTTTGGATGGTAACTGTCAACCTCAAGGAAGCCTCCAGTCAGTTTCTCAGATGTATGACAGCCCTTGCCAATAGCATTGATGCCGAGCGCTCTTTCTCTTGTTACAGTAACCCTGTCAGTAGTGCTCCCTCAACCTCCACCACACACCCCAACCCACTTCACTGCCCCCAAGACTCTGAACTCACAGACACACTTCCAGGTCTGACAGCAATCATCAGTTGGGACACTCGTCAGCTTCCCATTTGGGCAGTCAGGCTTGACCTCTGGTGGACAGCTGACCTTATCTTGGAAAATTGTCCGATTATTACAAGCATATTGGATGCAATTCTCGGTCCAAGTTTGGCCACAGCTCCAGTTTCTGAGATTCTTCTCATCCCTGCAGAAGCAAACTGCAGGAAAACCGCTGACAGGTAAGGAGCTAGGTTCAAATCTTTTCGTGATCCAAAAAAAAAAAAAAAATGTAAACAACCACCTCTGACTTTGCTTATGGTTATGGCTGGGTGTTTGTCACAAAAGTAGTATGTATCACGGATTTTGCCTCTTTTTTGCAGTTCTGTGACTTTCCATGTTTCTTGACATTGCCATGTAGCTACTTGTTACTGTAGCAACAGTTGTACATGTTATGTCAATTGCTACAAATTAAATTCATTTTTTAAAATAAAACATTGATTCCTGCTTCTTTTTCAGTTTTTTCCAAGATTTTCAACAACTATGCTATGACGGCTCCATGATTTCAGCCAATATATTCCATGACAAACACCCAGCCATGCTTATGGGCACACAATTCATATATGAGATTGAAGTTATATGAATCATTTATTCATTCATTGTTATGAATGTGGCACCCTGCATCAAGAGCACTGCATGTACTGTTAGTTATTTTAGGACCAGGTACTTTTTTTACACTTACCTACTGTTGTAGTTGCTGATTCAGTTGTCGTTGAAGTAATTGTTGGTGTTATTGTTGATACAATTGTAGTTACTGTAGTGGCGGTTGTTGGAGTTACTGTTGGTGTGGTTGTTGATTCAGTCACAGTTGTTGGAGATACTGTTGTTGATTCCGTTGTACTTGTTGAAGTTACTGTTGGTGTGGTTGTTGATTCAGTCACAGTTGTTGGAGATACTGTTGTTGATTCCGTTGTAGTTGTTGGAGTCTTGTTATCCTTGTGGTTGTTGATTCGTTACTGGGTGTTGATATTGTTGGTGTTGATTTGTTGATCCAACTGTAGTTATTGTAGTTGCAGTTGTTGGACTTACTGTGGGTGTGGCTGTTGATTCAGTCACAGTTGTTGGAGATACTGTTGTTGATCCTGTTGTGGTTGTTGGAGGTTCTGTTACTGTGGTTGTTGATTCCGTTGAAGGTGTTGAAGTAATTGTTGGTGTTATTGTTGATCCAATTGTAGTTATTGTAGTTGCAGTTGTTGGAGTTACTGTTGGTGTGGCTGTTGATTCAGTCACAGTTGTTGGAGATACTGTTGTTGATTCCGTTGTAGTTGTGGGAGGTTGTGTTACTGTGGTTGTTGATTCCGTTGAAGGTGTTGAAGTAATTGTGGGTGTTATTGTTGATCCAACTGTAGTTATTGTAGTTGCAGTTGTTGGAGTCACTGTTGGTGTGGCTGTTGATTCAGTCACAGTTGTTGGAGATACTGTTGTTGATCCTGTTGTGGTTGTTGGAGGTTCTGTTACTGTGGTTGTTGATTCCGTTGAAGGTGTTGAAGTAATTGTTGGTGTTATTGTTGATCCAATTGTAGTTATTGTAGTTGCAGTTGTTGGAGTTACTGTTGGTGTAGCTGTTGTTTCAGTCACAGTTGTTGGAGATACTGTTGTTGATTCCGTTGTAGTTGTTGGAGGTTCTGTTACTGTGGTTGTTGATTCTGTTGAAGGTGTTGAAGTAATTGTTGGTGTTATTGTTGATCCAATGTAGTTATGTAGTTGCAGTTTTGGAGTTACTGTTGGTGTAGCTGTTGATTCAGTCACAGTTGTTGGAGATACTGTTGTTGATTCCGTTGTAGTTGTTGGAGGTTCTGTTACTGTGGTTGTTGATTCTGTTGATTCTGTTGAAGTAATTGTTGGTGTTATTGTTGATCTAATTGTGGTTATTGTAGTTGCGGTTGTTGGAGTTACTGTTGGTGTGGCTGTTGATTCAGTCACAGTTGTTGGAGATACTGTTGTTGATCCTGTTGTGGTTGTTGGAGGTTCTGTTACTGCGGTTGTTGATTCCGTTGAAGGTGTTGAAGTAATTGTTGGTGTTATTGTTGATCCAATTGTAGTTATTGTAGTTGCAGTTGTTGGAGTTACTGTTGGTGTAGCTGTTGATTCAGTCACAGTTGTTGGAGATACTGTTGTTGATTCCGTTGTAGTTGTTGGAGGTTCTGTTACTGTGGTTGTTGATTCTGTTGAAGGTGTTGAAGTAATTGTTGGTGTTATTGTTGATCCAACTGTAGTTATTGTAGTTGCAGTTGTTGGAGTCACTGTTGGTGTACCTGTTGATTCAGTCACAGTTGTTGGAGATACTGTTGTGGATCCTGTTGTGGTTGTTGGAGGTTCTGTTACTGTGGTTGTTGATTCCGTTGAAGGTGTTGAAGTAATTGTTGGTGTTATTGTTGATCCAGTTGTAGTTATTGTAGTTGCAGTTGTTGGAGTCACTGTTGGTGTGGCTGTTGATTCAGTCACAGTTGTTGGAGATACTGTTGTTGATCCTGTTGTGGTTGTTGGAGGTTCTGTTACTGTGGTTGTTGATTCCGTTGAAGGTGTTGAAGTACTTGTTGGTGTTATTGTTGATCCAATTGTAGTTATTGTAGTTGCAGTTGTTGGAGTCACTGTTGGTGTGCTGTTGATTCAGTCACAGTTGTTGGAGATACTGTTGTGTGATCCGTTGTGGTTGTTGGAGGTTCTGTTACTGTGGTTGTTGATTCCGTTGAAGGTGTTGAAGTACTTGTTGGTGTTATTGTTGATCCAATTGTAGTTATTGTAGTTGCAGTTGTTGGAGTCACTGTTGGTGTGGCTGTTGATTCAGTCACAGTTGTTGGAGATACTGTTGTTGATTCCGTTGTAGTTGTTGGAGGTTCTGTTACTGTGGTTGTTGATTCTGTTGATTCTGTTGAAGTAATTGTTGGTGTTATTGTTGATCCAACTGTAGTTATTGTAGTTGCAGTTGTTGGAGTCACTGTTGGTGTGGCTGTTGATTCAGTCACAGTTGTTGGAGATACTGTTGTTGATCCTGTTGTGGTTGTTGGAGGTTCTGTTACTGTGGTTGTTGATTCCGTTGAAGGTGTTGAAGTAATTGTTGGTGTTATTGTTGATCCAATTGTAGTTATTGTAGTTGCAGTTGTTGGAGTTACTGTTGGTGTAGCTGTTGTTTCAGTCACAGTTGTTGGAGATACTGTTGTTGATTCCGTTGTAGTTGTTGGAGGTTCTGTTACTGTGGTTGTTGATTCTGTTGAAGGTGTTGAAGTAATTGTGGGTGTTATTGTTGATCCAACTGTAGTTATTGTAGTTGCAGTTATTGGAGTTACTGTTGGTGTAGCTGTTGATTCAGTCACAGTTGTTGGAGATACTGTTGTTGATTCCGTTGTAGTTGTTGGAGGTTCTGTTACTGTGGTTGTTGATTCTGTTGATTCTGTTGAAGTAATTGTTGGTGTTATTGTTGATCCAACTGTAGTTATTGTAGTTGCAGTTGTTGGAGTCACTGTTGGTGTGGCTGTTGATTCAGTCACAGTTGTTGGAGATACTGTTGTTGATTCCGTTGTAGTTGTTGGAGGTTCTGTTACTGTGGTTGTTGATTCCGTTGAAGGTGTTGAAGTAATTGTTGGTGTTATTGTTGATCTAATTGTAGTTATTGTAGTTGCGATTGTTGGAGTTACTGTTGGCGTGGCTGTTGATTCAGTCACAGTTGTAGGAGATACTGTTGTTGATTCTGTTGTAGTTGTTGGAGGTTCTGTTACTGTGGTTGTTGATTCCGTTGTTGTTGTTGGAGATACTGTTGTTGTAGGACAGGTTTTGGAACATTTCTTTGTGTTTTCATCAAAGTAAGGGAAATCTTCTGGACATGTTGGGTAACAGCCTGTTTAAAGATGGAATTTTCAGTTGCAATATGGACTTGAGAGTCATATCAATTTAAACCTAGTGGTTCCTAGTTATCATCAGAATTATATGAACTAAGAAGAATCATTTTTATGAACACAGTTACCTTCCAGTTTTCTGGAGATGTAGTTTTTACCACAGATCTTGATGTCAAGTGGACCACATGATTTGTAGTGCCATGTGGCATCTGAGCTTTGTGGATTCTGTTCATTGTAGTAATCGCAATATATCGCTGTTGGGATGCAGGAATACAAATTCAGAAGCACATAGTCCTTATACACAGCAGTAACAACAGTTGTGTTTTTTATAATAGAAGCTTATGGCTGTCAATATTATTTTAAAAAACTATTTATGCACATAGCAGACAACTTTATCCACAGCAATGTACATAGCTATTATTTTATTTTTCTGTAGATAAATGTTCTACTAAAGCAATTCAGATTAATTAAAAATGTTCTCAAGTATACAAAAGCAGAGTCCCTCCATCACTGAACTGTCACTGTTGTCATGCTGAGAACATACCAAATAATCTGGTATGGAACCTAGTGAAGATAAATGCACCACAGTAGCCAAAAGAAAGCTAACCCTGGCAGGTTTGAATAACTGTTAAATCAATGAACTGCATAATAACATTCTTATACAGTTCAGGGGCTTAAGTCTCTGATGAATGATGAATCTATTGTCCTTGATACATACGACACCGTTCGGGAGTCCGCCAGTTCACAGTGACACCCGCCTCACAGCAAGCTTCTGCAAATGCTGCTACAGCTGTGCAGAAACCATGGGATGCTTGATCAGCACTGCAGGAGCAGGACTCCTCCACACATGCTTTATAGTATGGAATATAATCCACCTACATAACAGACAAGAACATACAAGGAACAATAATGTGACATCATGGGGATTTTCTGTGAATAAAAAAATGTAGTGTTGTGGCAGCAAACTCAGAGCACTATTCCCTTGAAAGCAGTGTGACGGTATTTTTAATACATTTCTAATGTATTCACAATGCCTCAAATAGAGACCAATAGAGAAAGTGGTGATTTAAAAAAAAAATTAAATAGCGGTATTAAACAAGACTTGACAGCAAAGAAATAAACAAGCACTGGTATAAATGGAAAATATTTTTCAAGGGGGAAATCAATATGAAAATTAAACCTATTCAATCTCACCATAGTTTTGATATCACAAGTAATGTTTCATAGATTTGTAATGGAGCCTATAACATACTTCAGCCATGACAAAATAAGTAGTTAGCTGCGGCACTAATGCACTCGGAAAGGAAGGGAGCTATCTGACTGCCAATCATGAAACCAAACCCCCACCGTTAATTTAATGCTAACAAACCACAATAATTTAAAAATGTGCTTTAAAACTAGCTGTGCTAAGGCCGGGTGTCACAAAATTACAGAAATTTAGTTGGACACGCCCTAATTTGGCAGTGCCTTGAGTTACACCTAGCAATTGATACTTCTGCCTTGGCAGTTAAAATTGGGTGTCTGTAATGTGTATATACAAACAGGCAGGATCATGATCTTCCCATTACAAGGTCCAGAATTTAGTTTAGTTTTTTTTAGTACAGTCGATGTGTGTGTAATGGGATGGGTTGTGTAAGGGCTGATATGAAAGAATAAAGAAACTTCAGCAGATTACTCAAAACCACATTGTGCTCTGGAAATGACAAGGGGATCAGCCCTCTTAGTTAATTTCATTTGAGAAGACCTTTCTTATCTTAGTAACTTTTATGATGACAATATTTTCTCTACCAGGCCTGTGTGGCTGTTCAGAAGGTTTGCAGTCAGGTATGGTTATGGGTTTTCTGTACTCTCTGAAGCACTGTACCTTTTGGTGACAGGCTGTGAAGATGTCGCTAGAGATGATCTTGCATCGT
Organism: Anguilla rostrata; assembly: GCF_018555375.3. Taxonomy (NCBI): domain Eukaryota; kingdom Metazoa; phylum Chordata; class Actinopteri; order Anguilliformes; family Anguillidae; genus Anguilla; species Anguilla rostrata. Next base: position 13,927,445 of record NC_057939.1, read on the forward strand.
CGCTCTGCCCAATTAGCGCAGTAGGAGAAGTGGACACAGTTAAACTGCACTTCAGTTGCATCCGAGCATTGTGGGACAGGCATCTTCCAGCTGTTTCCAGATGTCAGGGCATCTGTCTTCTCCTTTGACCCCCGTATCTGCAAATCGTCCTGCTCATTGTTGTTGAAGTTCCCACAGAGGCCACAAACCTTGTTCTGTAAATTTATGCAAGAGAAAACATGATGAGCACTTCCTGGGTTCATAAATAACATACACTGCACCTCAATGTCTAATTCAGCTTAGCTTGGCTGCATTATACTATACAAACGTACAGTATGCATCTATTGGCAGTACACCTGTGTAATTTTTTCAGTGAAAGTAAAACACATTTATCTTTATTCTGAATACCAACATAATGATAACTGTACATAATTTTTTATTTATGTATTATTTATCCAGGTCTGGTGAGATAAATATCTCTTTTTCACCGAACCCTTAGCCCACTATAATTCTGTCAATGGTCATGTATGTGCTTTAATATAAAAAAGTCTCACCTTCCACCTTTTCCCAAGGGTGATTATAAGTCTGGTGTGCTTGTCCCATATGAGGGTGATGTCCAGACTGGGAATCCAGATTTCGAAGTACAGGCCAACGGTGTGAACTGAGTATAGAAGCTGTGTGTCGTTGCCAATCTGCCCCACTTCCAAATCGTGTAAGTTCAGAGTGTCTTTACCCTGTTCGGATCAAGGGAAATTCATCACCCAAGAAATCATGAGAACATGTGAAAAGGGCAATCTGGAGGAGGATCCATTTAGGACAGGTGCAGGTGGCTTACCTGCAGTTCCAAAGTGATTCGGCGGGAGCATGTCAACCTCTCCTCACAGCAGGGGACACTCTCTGCTCTGATGGAGAAGGTCCTGTGTCCACTGCCACAGTCATCCTGGGACAAAATTTGACAGGAGTGGATCAAACATGAACCCAGTAAAAGCAACTGCTTGCTGATTCATTATTGTCAACTGCAGTTAGCTAAGTTCCACCAGAAAGGAACAACATGAGTGTACAACCAGCCATAACAGCAATAAAACTGCTTGCAGTGACTAGCCTGCTGCATGATAAAATTTTAGGTTTTAAGGAAATGGTATTAGATGATACACTGAATTGCTCATAGCACATATTATTCATCAAGGAATTTAGGAACATTCAGTCTGATTCAATCTGGTTCTATACATATAACCACTGAATAATAAATATCACAGCTTTCAAAATGTCCCTTTAATAAAAAAAAGAAGAGCTAAGGAATTTGAATGGCCAGAGCAGAAAATTGCCATGCAATGAGACTCACCTCCACCAGAGTGTACTCGCAGTTCCCATCAAAGTTGTACCACTTTGAGTCAAACGTCTTGTAATGCCCATTCCCAAACACCTCACAGTTCCCAGAACACGCCTCTTCCACACAGGCCCAAAGTCCCCCCTTACAGGTGCTGAAATCCAACAGAAAAACAGCTATAGCATCATATGATTAGACACTATTTAGTTTATTAGCATCTGTAAAGGCCAGAATTTAATCTAATCACTTGTCCTCAATCAGGTTCTGACTATAGTTTTTTGATTTAGTCCGTTTATTCATTTAGGGGGTACCAGAAATGTCCTGTCCGATGAGTGATAAAGTTACAAAAATCTATGCAAGCGATTTGCTAGAATTCGCCCAGTAGCCTAATGCATCCTGTGTCACCTAATCAAATCTTCCAGCAACTGAAATCACAGCTGTCTTGGTGAATTTGTTGATTTTAATTGCTCATAATACATTCTTATGGCTGTGTTGCATTTGACTATGTTCACATGATCTAAATCAGCACTTTCCATTGCATTTTCATCATTCTCAAAGTGTATGAAAAGAAGAATATTCTAATCATTGTATTGAATGGCCAAATCCGATTCAGAGTTGGAAATTCAGAGTCGGGTACAGCCCAAGTTAGTATGTTAGTATGCCTGAGGAGACTTTTCTTCTGTGGTTCCCCTCTGGATTTCCCCTCTGGACTTTCCAAACTGGCTATTGGATCTTGCTGATGAGCTATTCTGTTGTTGGTGTCATCTTTTTCTTTTATCATGCCCCATCAAAAGACTGCTGCACACTTACCATGCCTGACAGTCGGATGTAACAGTCTCCCCAGATTTGTATGCCACACCGCTGAACAGACAAGGGCAGTCTGCAGGTGCCACACAAGTCCCATTATGGTCTTCATATTGTCCGTCTGGGCAATAACAGCCACTCTCACAGATTGTACTCATAATCTAAGAAAGGAGGAAGACATGTTCTGAAGGTACTGTAACTTGATGAGACGGAGACAAACCTGAGCATTACAGGAGCTGCTTGAAATAAGTCATGTTTCTGCAATAACATCTCTTTTCTGAAAATATTACTTACACTAGAGGCAAAGAAGACTGAGACTACTATTTTTTTAATCAATATTTTTTTAAAACATGCTTAGTATAAAACAACAACAATAAAAAATATTTAGTTTACTTTGCTTCATCAAACACGTCCACTTAAAGGAACATAACTCAAGCACAAATAATTAATAAAATATGTAATAATTTGAAAAATAAGATTTCTGTTCACTTACCTCAGGCATGCCCAAGGAGGCACATTTTCTATTTACTGTGTTAATTGATGAATTATAGCAATTTACATATGTCTTTCCATGTGAGCAGCCTAAAAAATACATTCAGATTTACCTTGTTAACATATGATCAGAAATAGAATCAGAATAGAAGAAACACCCCAATTTTCAAATGTAACAATGCCAGTGTAATTGTTATTGTGAAGCATCACCCAATCCACATAGTACACAGATCACAAAATTTAAGTCTTCAATTATATTAAACATAATTGGAACTGAATTTACCAAGTGGTTCAGGGCAGTCAAGTTTTCCATCTTTACAATTGCTGAAATGGGAAAAATATTTGAAAAAACATCTTTCAATGATGAACGTGCATCTATCTCAAATGAGCATATTACCTCAAGCATTCACAACATAGTTCATTCATAAAGTCAAGAAATATGGGGCTCCATTGTGCCATAATTAAGGGAAGGAGATATGGATGCATATGAAGCATGCATATTTACTGTATTCCCATTGAGAATCTATATCTCTAGTGTATCGTTGGAGAAAGCCAGTGGATTAATTCAGTCTGTAAATAATCTCCAAACTGCAAACAGACTAATATGCTCAACAGGATCCTCCAGGAATAAAGATGCAATTATCCAAGAAGTTGATTGGGCAAAGAGTGCTGTTTTTATATTGAAAAGCAGCACCCTTTTGACCAATCAACTCCTTGGAAAATAGCATGAACATTGCCCCCGGATCAGGTTAGCCATGTAGCATAAGTTACTGTGCCATGGCAATATACCCCGATTGAAAGGGAGTCAGCTCTGTGATACGGAAAACCCAGGCTTTAAAGCTCAAGTTAGCTTGCTAACCCTGGTATCTCACTTCATAGTACACCGCCTGTTCACTTTTGATCGGAATACATTATACGTATAAATCACCTCTTACTCTCAGTCTACACCTGCATGAACTCACCATTTTGTTTTTCCAATAAAATGATTCCCTGGTTTCAGAGTTTTCCCCAGGTAGTAACACTGGCATTCTGACCGAGTGGTACATGTGCCATCACTGTTCAGGAGAGAACCATGTGGGCAGCCACATCCTTCAACAGGGGCATCGTGTACATCACAGGCGGGATCAGGCCCCGCTAGAGATTGGCAGGTGGAGTTGCAGGACCGTGCGTCATAAGAAAACATCTGGCCACTGTTACAAGGTTCCACTGAAATTCAGAAGGATGACATATTAATTCAGTGACATGTTACAGTTTGTCTGCTTCCTTAAATTCAAATCTGCTTTGAACAGAGAAAAGGTCAAATGCTGGGTTTATTTTTTATTTTATTTTGATACTCACCGCATGATGTAGTATTTCTCCAGTCCCCCACATCAATGCCCTGATTTAAACAGGCTTTGGCATAGTTGCCAAGGGCAACACACAGACAGTCCTTGTGGCCTTCACAGTTGCAGACTATCTTCTCACAAGCCTGAAAGCAATTGGAAACAAGGTGCATGTATGTTTATGTAGTCAGGACTGGGAAACATTATAATTGTGTTATTTAGAGTGCCGTGGGAGGAGCCTGTTTCTACATCAAAGCCTTGGGACACAATGAGAACTCAGGTCAGGAGGCTTCCTTCTAATTAAGTCTTTAAATGTTCACCCATCCCCTTGATGACCATCAAGGGAGTAATCGGAACATCTAATAAGACTCTATTATGAGTCCTCTTCTTGTGTGTTGCTGGGTGGCAAATCCTGCTTGATCTTATTGCTGTGATGTGCCCTAAAATCTGGCACAAGTCTGTCGCACTGTGTCTACAAAATTGAGCCCAGCTGTGCCACAGGATAGCACATTATGATAACAGTGTCAACCAAGGAAGCAGGGATGATTTCCAAGTGCTGTTACACACTAAAGATTACTTTCGTCAATTAAATGAGTCTTTAAAAGACTTTACAGGTCTACAGGTGAACAAAAACAAGGGTAAAACAACCGCTGCTGTCCTTCAAAACACAGCCAACCAACATTTCCTTTCACTTTCTGTGCAGTTGCACTGAAGGACTGCACTTCTCAGTTGGCACAGGAAAACTGCATGGGCCTGCACAATGAGCATCCGCCAGAGGGTACTCCTCATCAATCAGAAGCCACCACCAGGATCTGTCATGTAATACATGTATATTCTGTAGGACATTTATCAACTGCAAACATATTATTGACATTGAGTTTTGACTTGCCTTGACATAATCCTCACTGGGAACTTCATTGTGGCAACTTGCAAATATCCCACTGGGCTCCATCAGGTAAGAACAGTCCTGATGGGCATATTTATCTACAAAATATGTATTATTCATGCATTAATAAATGACTGTGCGACTGAATCTCCTTCCCTTAAGGGAAACACTACCCCTACATGGTGATAAGACACTTTCTGTTGTAAATTATTGACAACAAAGCTTCTTTATATGGTAAGACCTGAGATACACACTTCAGGAATGGGGGTGTTGTTTAAAGACATTGTTTTAATGATTGCTGGTAAATGTAATGTAATGTAAATTGCTGGTAAATCTTGGGACCTTCCTACCTCAGTATCTTATAGGAACAACTTGGGGATCCTCCCTATACTGACACTGTGGACTGTAAGGACCTTATTTCAGAAGTTGCACCTCTACACCAATAGGAAGAGTGGACTAGTACAACCACAAGATTAGAATCATGGGGAAGAACTTGGGTCCTTATCGGTGGAACTGTTTATGACTATTCTCTGTGAATTGTGAATGAGTTGCATGCTTGGTGTAATGGTCTGGCATTCTACAGTTACTGCATATATGATGGGTGGATGGGTACTGAATTGATCTAGTAGTACAATAATCACATAGTGTTGAAAGCAACCTTAGGGAAACAAATCTTACTGGTGATTGTTCAGAACTCTGCAAATATTCAAATTTGAAAGTGAAAGCAAATTAGATCAGTAGTCCTTTGCTGGAATGGTTACATTGGTGGTACAGCATTGTCGTCTCACAGCTAGAAGGTTCTGGGTTTGAATCCGGTCTGGGCCTTTTTGTGTGGAGTTTGCATGTTATCCCCATGTCCATGTGGGTTTCCTCCGGGTACTCTGGTTTCTTCACACAGTCCAAAGACATGCAGGTGGGCTAATTGGAGACTCTAAATTGCCCATAGGTATGAGTGTGTGAGTGAATGGTGTGTGTGCCCTGCGATAGATTGACAGCCTGTCCAGGGTATATTCCTGCCTCTCACCCAATGCACACTGGAATAGGCTCCTGGATGCCCCGTGTCCCTGCCCAGGATAATGGATGGATTTATATATGGTATATATATGGAACAAACTATATTGAGCTTACCAACATCGCTGTTGCAGATGCCAGGCGTTTTGCTGTTACACGTGCCCATTACCCAGGAGAGAGCAAAATATTCTGCCACACTCTCTCTGATTTCAGACCTGCATATGAAGTCATCTCTGGTGTCATCATTGTGGTTCCCACACAGACCTGAGAGGACAGATGAGAAAAAGCAAATAATTATTAATACTGGTGCTTTGATTATGTAAATTAAGAAAACTTTCAAACTATATCGTATAATTTACTTGGCGAAAAAATAAAACCTACCTTTAACTTTTCCAGATTCACTTTTAGGTAGTGTTACATACAACTGAACCTTTGGTTTAACTTGGACTTGGATCTTCATGCCAAAGGAGGTTTGCACTTGAACATACATTGAAGACTGCCAGAATACCATCACATGTTCTATGTAGAAAAGCAATATGGATGCAAATGTATGAATCCTGAAACATGCATGTTCATTACACAAACCAACTGTTGAAGGAAACGCATGAGCTTAACCATTCACTATGAAGTCTGCAATATATAACAAGTGATTTCGCTGAATTTTCAAAAAATTTAATTCACAAATACAGCACTGCCAGCGTCATATGAATATTTGTCCTCTTACCTGCAAAGATTAAAGGCTATCTAAAGCTATCTGAAATTTGACTTAGTGTGTTGAAAGGGTTGCCTCCATTATGCATACCACATTACATGCATACTAGTGTGGTGATTAATTAGATATGTTTTCATTTTTATTTATTTCACAAAATGGCAAATTAAATCAAATTCCCAGCATATTACATACACACTATTGAAAATCAATTTGCTTAATGACAAAAATAGAACTTAACAACAATGTCTAAAGGTTTATAAATTATAGGCATCATTACTGCCAAAGTGCATAGTGTTCTGTTACTGAGGAGATGCTGCTTCTGCTATTATGCTGTTTTCTCTAAATTGAAAGAAATCCAACAGGGTGGACATCAGCGTAAGTGACTGGAAATGTATGGTATGGCAAGGGACATATTTGTCCAATGTTTCAGACCCACAGGACCTTGTGGTGAACTTTAACAAGGTCTGATTGAATCCTCCCTTGAAGGATTGGTTACTTGGCAAGTCTGATGAGTTTGATCATTTATCGTGCGACATATGGTAGAAGAACAAGAACAGGAAGACAACAACAGCAAAAATAACAACAGCTAGAATAGGATGTCTCCAGATTAGGCATTTGGCATTCGAATGTTAATTATAAAATATCATAAAAACTAAAATATTTTGAATGTATTCACATGCAAACTAATAAAAACATTTAAAAGCCTATATTCTTGCCATTACTCACCAGTCAAATGAAGCTCAAGGATTTCTTCATTTTCAAATTTTACACTATCTTTGGAGAAAGTATATGTTTTCTGTGGGTTTAAAAAAAAACATAGAATATATATTTTAAAATAAATTACTAGAAAGCTGAAGCCATTGAAAGGGGCATTAAATAAATAATCCCATATTACATTATTGTTATTGTATGCAGTTGAATGTACTACACACTAATAGCAGAAAGAAATACACAGTATACCTGTTCAATTTGAAGAATAACTTTTCCCAAAAATAAGTCCTCGGATAATTCAATGATGATAGTCCAGTTGAGTCCCTGTTCATTGGAAGCAGTACCAAAAAGTAGAACAGCTATTGACATGCACTTATACAACATATACACAACTTGTCTCATAGAAACACACTTACGTAAACTTATCACAACCAACCTGAGATGCCACATAAGTGCATGCTTTTGGCAGCATGTACTGTTTACCATCATATGTTGTCACAGATCCTCCTTCAATTATACACCTTTTTTGGCAGTTCTCCTTTATGCATGTCCATGCACCATTTTTGCAGGTACTTTGAAGAGAGATACATGATAAATGATTAATTTCCAACCAAGACATATATTGGTGCAAAAAAAGTATTGTTTGATGTAAAATTTGCTCCTCACCACGACTGACATTTTGTCATCCGATTTTCACCTTGTGCAAAGATCTTCCCACCGTATACACAAGGACATTCCTCCTTTGGTATACACCGACTACTATTCTCAAAATTGTTGAGGACCTTACCTAATGCAAAAACATGCCAAACTCTCAGCCATGTCCCCACTTACATGCCATTCACATTTCAGCATATATTTGGGTTTGTCTTTTCCTGTAGGGGTCTGTACTGTGGTATTGACTACATTTGGAATACTAGGAATACTGGGGAATGCATTTAGAATTCTGAATATTGACATTTTATATGTGCACAAAATATCAATAAATTATCAATAAATTAATTGATAATTCATTTGAATTAGTAAAGGGAGGAATGTGGTGGTTACAATAATTCTGGCTAGCGACTTTGAGCCAGTTTTTATTTCAGCAGCCTTTGATCACAAGTAAAAGTGGAACATGTGGAACACTTTACAGTGAAGATCACATCTGTCATATCCCCACTTTACTCAACCAAGCCAGGATGTACTTAGGGAAAAACGTGCTTGCCTTGTGTAGAAAATCAAGTTATGCATGCATATCTCAAGCCAGAATCAGGCCCCAAGAGATTAAATAATGTATGGCTAAAAGTAAGCATGGCAAAAACACAGTTATCCATTAATACTAACTGAAACACTTGCTAACAACACATTGTTCCTGTTGCAATAACAATAAAGGCCCATGGACACTGCTATGCAGCGATGCTGACTGAACACTCACCAGCTGGGCACACACAAGTTTCGACTGTGTTTTCACTGTTTATGAAGTTGGGGTGGGAGCAGGTAGGCGTGAAGGGATTACCCTGCTCCATATATATCAGGTCACCAGGACAAGTGGGCTTAGCTGTACAGAGGATGCAGAGGGTGTAGTATAATTTATTAATATTTATTTGATAGAGATTACAGGTCACTCTCAACTCTGTGTCAACAATAGTAGTACTACTACTACTAATATTAACTAAACTAAACTAAACTAGTAGTAGAATACGTTCATGGCAACAATATTCACAGAAGTCCCTCACTTACATTTTTAAGAACGTTCATCATTATTTAAAAATGTTTTGCACAGCAAGTGTCATTTTAGGCAGCTTGCAAAGCTACCATTTTGAAACGATTCAGAACTGTTGTTTTTAATATGCATATTTAGCCATTTATTTCTCTGTGTGAAATGCTCAGTGACAAATGTCAAGCTTGCTCATCCTTACAACATCCTTCATCAGTCTGGAAGTGCACTAACCACTGCTTTACACAGCCAGTTACACTGTATAAAGTGTATAAAGAAAATTAGATTACAGGCATTTAGCAGATGCTCTCATCCAGAGCAACTTACACTACTTTTACATAGCATTTACACGGCATCCATTTATGCAGCTGGATAAATACTGAAGCAATGTGGGTTAAGTGCCTTGCTCAAGAATACAACAGCAGTGTCCTATGTGAAAATTTAACATGTGACCTCTAGGTTACAAAGCCAGTGCCTCACCCATTAAATTACACTGCCTCCCTGCTGGAGGGCATGCTATTTACTAAAAAAACAGCAGGAAGTAGAACAGACATACTAAGTATTGAAACAATGAATATGTGTACAACGAACTGATTTTTTATCTAACTATTCACAATGAATGAACTATTCAAATGTATAAATAAATAATCTTTAATAAAAGCTGAGAAGCTGCACTTTAATCAGATGCGATTTGTTTTATTACAAATCTAAAATTATGGAGTACAGAGCCAAATCAAGAAAGTATCCCTTTGTCCAAAATGTTATGGAAGGCACGGCATATTGCCCAGCATATCCCCTGGACATATTTATTTCACTAAAATCACTTCCCAGAGGAAAGAAACGTAAATCATCATTACTCACGGCATTTTGATGCTTTCCATCCAGGTTCATACGTTTCCATATCACAGTAACGTTTTATGGCACTGTAAAATGCACACTCCAGGGTCTTCGTATTTTCATAGTAGTAAATATTTGCTTGGCAAAGTGAACTATATTTTTTAAATGGGTCAGACACGTCATCATTTTCAATGAAAGAACACCCATAAAAGTGTGTCAGAAACTTGCAGCTCTATGACACAAAAACAAGAGTTAGTTATTCATACATGCATTCAGTGCAGGAGTTGTATAATATGAAATATAAATATATAATATAAAATTTGCAAACCATTCCAAGTGTATTGGAGGTTCGGGTCTGGCATTCCTCCGTTTTATAGATAAACCTTGATGGATTAATGTCTACATTTTCGCTTGTGCCTCCTGTTTTTGGCATGCACAGAAAGAATGTCAGTTACTTGAGTTTAATTTGAGAGCACAGTGAAAATGACGGAAATCTTAAAGGCACGCACCTTGCCAACAAAGCGCATCTTTCTCCTCAATATTGCTTTCACCCAGCTCCACCTGGCACAGTAAGGAACCAAAACAAAAAATGTCACGTAGAATAATGTGCTAGCCAGAAAATAATTCAATAAGTCAATCCTTTCAGTCGTGAAAGAAATGGTGAGGTAACAGGAGCTGACGAGAATGACCAATAATCTCTTACCCAGAGGTAATCAATCTCACTGCCAGCAAAACGCCAGATGACAGACAGTTCCAGAATCTTGCTTTTCAGCTTAGTGTAGATGCCATATGGGTGGATATGCTTATACATGTGATCATAAGGAAGAGAAACACTGGGGAAAAGGAAACACATGCACTGGGAATTACATCTGTTTAGCCACACTGAGAAAGTGTTGTCCCAATATATGATTTATATGAAATTTTCAGTAATTTATTTTTTTATTTTACAGCTGCTAAAGGATTAACAACAATCACTTTTAAATCAACCTGCACAATTCAGTGTAGTTAACATATGTTGCTATAACAATACTGCCTCCTACTGATTAATGAAAGTATTAGCACTCAAGCTGGTCAAGTATACTCTACTTAAAGGGCAGTCATTTTCATCAGCCCTGCTTACTGACAAACAAAAAATTGGACCTATGAGTAAATGGACTGCATTTATATAGCGCTTTTATCCAAAGCGCTTTACAATTGATGCCTCTCATTCGCCAGAGCAATTAGGGGTTAGGTGCCTTACTCAAGGACACTTCCACACACCCAGGGCAGGGTTTGAACCGGCAACCCTCTGACTGCTAGACAATTGGTCTTACCTCCTGAGCAATAGTCTCCTGTGCTGTTTTCAAGCCTGGACACTACAAAAAGCTTTTTCTACTATAGCATCAATTTGTTCATCTGTTTGTTTTGTTAATAAAAACCTGAATAAAGTTTCACTTTGCTGAGTCGTAAGCCTCCCTTAAGTCTTAAGTGTCTTAAATCTTTCCCCATAACCCTTACATTTCATACCCACAACAAATTTAGTTTAAATTGAATGTCTCGATTCTTTAATTTCAAACACGCAGAACTGTATTTTACCAGGTACCTGTCAACATCTGGATTCTGAACACTGAATAAATAAATGGAAAATAAAGGTCAAACACACTGTCACACACAAAATAAGGTCAAAACATTGTTGTACACACCTTTCAGCCTCCACAGTTATCATTCCATCTGTCACAACAGTTATCAATTTATTAAGAATGAACTCAACTTTTTTGATCAGACCGGTTTTTAAACTGTGAGTGATAATGATCTTGTACTCCACATCTTTATGAATGAAGTGCAGGAGGGTGGTCGGGCAGGTAGTAGACAAATGAAACGGAATGCCTCTGAATGGCTCAACAACACCACTGCCAAAGGTTTGACACACTTCTACAACAAGAGAGAATAATCCGCAGTGAGACACAACAAACAAAAAGAAACAATTAAAAAAATAATTATACCGAAGTATTCAAACCACTGATATTTATGGAGGGAAAGGTACGGGTGAGGTTAATATGTTAAGGACTTTATTAACTATTCACTACTTGTAAAAGATTAATTACATGCGGCAAAAACACACCTCCGCACACCCCAGCGGGACAAACGTTAGCTTGGTATGCAGGTTTAATGGCCTATTTTTCCATCATGATTAAAGGCACAATGGAAAGACGACGGTGCCGAAACCTTAAAAATGAATCTCATCATGGTAAATAGGCTACCAATAGCCATAATATATCCTGAAAATAGACTACCTGGCTTTTTTTAGGTAAGCGAGGGGTATGATTTCCATATAAAACCTACTAATAGGCTACTCTTTTTTTCCGCGATAGACCTTTCTGATTAAATTAACCAGCCTATCAATGCATTTTACTCGCGTTTGTGTCTAGTGCCAACTGATTTTTCTGAAACTTCAAGAACGTTTTAGGTTACTGTTAATACAGTTGCGCATGCTAGTTCAATAATTTCCTAGTGCTGCGCATGATATACGGCAATTTTAGCCAAGTCACAACAAAAATAACTGATGAAATGAATTTTAAGGTTTTTGCGCCGTCGGCTTTCCATTGAATAGACTACTTACTGATCTGCTCGTTGACTGTTTCTGCGAAACTGACTTGACCTAAAAAATAATAAATAATAAAGCCGTTTAAAGACTCAATGAAAAGAGTTATCTTGCATTAAGTACCCTGTATTAACTTCAGCAGAGGTAGCCTACATACTTCAAATTCCAAGTAGGTTAAAATACGATGTAAGAATTTTTTATTGCAGAATTGCAGCGGCGTCACTTTTATAAACAAATACAAACAGATTAGACGAATATGTTTTTTGTTTTTAGATTATAGGCTAATGAATTTACCCGGTTAAGACTATCACTCGTACAAATAAACTCGTGAAATAAATTCATTAAAATAACAGCCGTGCAGCGCCCTCAAAAACAATTTTTAAATTTCATTTAATACATTTCAAGAAAATTATTTTCAGATTGGTCGGTCATTTTTATATGCTATAGAACATTTCAATCAAAAGCACGTCAGACTTGATGAGCATTGCCTAGGTAGGCTACATACCCAGAAAGAGGAGTGACAGTACAGTCACGAGGGCCAACTCAGGAGATGCCATGATGCTTATCGGTGAATAGAGCGATGTCACCGTCAGAAGTAACATTTTCTTCAAGACGGGGCTTATATAGCCTACTGAGCAAGTCACTTTGAATAACACAAGGAAATAACCATAAACAAACATTCATTAAATTCGTTTTAGTTGTGTAAGAGGGACGCATCCAGAGTGCAACTTCGAGCTAACCAGAAGGGAGAGATCATTTCCGTTAAATGTTCCTCCTTCCGCAAAAATTCAACAACACTACTTAGAAAATACAGCTCAAAAGTCATGTAACTTATAAGTACAAATATATTAAGAGAAATACGTAGCCTATCTGACATTTAAGCCCTTTTTCCGTGGAAAAAAAACAGTCTGGTACGTTTTTGTATGGAATTAATTATCGGCTCATTTAACTTATGTAAAACTTCCATAGTCCTAATTGAGCCAAATTTAGATTTAAATTAAACCGTAAGGTCTTATAGGTCCGAGACACCTGCTAGATTTCCTATAAAGACAGGTGGTCTTGCATTATTATTCCATTCTTATCACACTGACTGCTGTCTTGAATAACACAAGGAAATAACCATAAACAAACATTCATTAAATTCGTTTTAATTGTGTAAGAGGGACGCATCCAGAGTGCAACTTCGAGCTAACCAGAAGGGAGAGATCATTTCCGTTAAATGTTCCTCCTTCCGCAAAAATTCAACAACACTACTCAGAAAATACAGCTCAAAAGTCATGTAACTTATAAGTACAAATATATTAAGAGAAATACGTAGCCTATCTGACATTTAAGCCCTTTTTCCGTGGAAAAAAAACAGTCTGGTACGTTTTTGTATGGAATTAATTATCAGCTCATTTAACTTATGTAAAACTTCCATAGTCCTAATTGAGCCAAATTTAGATTTAAATTAAACCGTAAGGTCTTATAGGTACGAGACACCTGCTAGATTTCCTATAAAGACAGGTGGTCTTGTATTATTATTCCATTCTTACCACACTGACTGCTGTCTTGATCTTGGGATAGTCTACCTCTTCCCAAAAGCAGCACCACATTCTTTGGTTGAGTGTTTTATGATGGTAAAGCAAATTGTAAAGCATTTTATGTAATAATTTGTTTTCCTGTTATTGCATTATAAATTATAACTGGAATATCAAACTGTGGAAAGGACACATCATGCACTGCATGAATTTGCTTTTTCTCTCTCTCTCGCAAAAACAGTTTGACACATTCAGCAGTCATCGTCATTAACTAACTAAACTGTATTTCTGATGATAAAACTAGTATTAGCATTTAATTATAAAACAAAGTCAAGTACAAATGCTGATTTAATTAAGGCCCTTGTCTCTTGAAAGTATGTCATGAGTGATGTTCCTGCATTCTGAAGTCTGTTACTCCACAACATGAGAAATGTGCCAGTGTTATGAACTTGATGACCTGACATCTTCAGAAATGTGCTCTATGTCTTTACATCTGTGGTTTTTTTTAGCTGATCCAATTAAAGACTGTGATGAATCAATAGATTCCTAATTAGGTTGTTGAAATTTTAGGTTGTTAAAGTGTTTAAGTTCTTTCATAATTTTTCCTTAAACTCATTAACACAATGCAGGTTTGGCTGCTATGCTCCACACAGAATGACACAAGTTGCGCAACACTCAAAGTGGCTGGCATGTTGACAGGTCCACCAGGATCAAGTGACCCCCTCTGGGTGCCAATCCAGAGTGTGGCCAATGGTTGGTCTAAGACTGCTTTCACACTGGCCCAGGAGGGTCCAGACTTCCAACAGAAGACCCAGGAAGCTGAGCACAGAGAGGGTTCAGGCCTCTCTGTGCTCAACTTCCTGGGTCTTCTGTTGGAACTTGAACTGACACACACACACACACACACACACTATTTACTTATCACTGAAGGTTTTGCTCTTAATACATAATATATTTGTACTTTATGGATTCTAATGTTTGCTTTTTATGCTTCATTGAAAGTAGGTTGCGTGAAAGTGGTTATGCACCAAAGAACATGACTTTTCCTGTTGAAGAAACCTGTTTTTATGTAAAGCTGTTGAGTTCTTCCTGGTAATAATTGCCCTTAGCTACACACAAAAGTATTTTTGCATAACACCAAGTTTGGTAGAACATCTGCTGGTCTTTATATTAATATTTTGTGTCTGTGTAATTATGTTTTTGTTCATGTATATATGGGTATGTATGTGTATGTGTATACATGTATTCATGTGTGTCTGTGTTCCTCTTTGTGTGATTGTGTGTGTCCATGTGAGTATGAGTGTATGTGTGGATATCTTATCAGGTTTGTGTGTGTGTGTGTGTGTGTCTAAATTAGTACTGAGTTGCGTGATGAGGTGCATTTCCCTGTGATGTATGTGCATTTGTGTTTAGGAGCATGTGAATATGTGTGTATGTGTACTGTATGGGTGTGAGTGTGGGCAAAGGGCTAACATCAGTATCTGTGTGCATTCATCCTCTCACTTTGCTTTTCCCACACCTCCACCACCTGTGCCCCTGTACACCTGTTTCTCCACCACCAGGCGGGAGATGTTGGCCTCACTCCATACGGCTTATGCAAATTTGCGACACTTCCGTACGGGCTGTTCAGGGGGCCCACCGCGTTCTGACACCTTATGGTCTGCATATTGCGTCCTTACTCTGCATATGCCGTGGCCTATCTGTATGATGTAATCATTCACAGTGACACCTGGGAGCAGCATGAGGAGCAGCTGGGGGCTGTGCTCCAGTCTCTCAGGCATGCGGGGCTCATGGCCAAAGTGAAAAAGGGTGCAGTTGGATTGAGGGAATCTGGGGTGCCACTTGAGTGGTGGCAGGTGCGTTCCCAGGTAAATAAAACAACAATGACTGCAGCCTGCCCACGACCCAAGATGAAAAAAAAAGTCAAGAAGGTTCTTGGGGGTGGAAGGCTATTATAGGAGATTTATTCTGGCTTTCCCACAGCTGCTATGTAAAAGCTGTGTAAGTTTCTCTGGATAAGAGTGTCTGCTCAATGCTTGGAATGTAACATAATGTCTGACCAGGCCCATGACAGATCTGACCTGGAAGGGTGCCTCAGATCCGGTCCAGTGGACAGAGCGGTGCTCGGAGGCATTTGAGAGAGTGAAACAGGCTCTCTGTGGTGAACTACTCCTCTGTACTTTGCTTTCCCTTTTTGTCTGCAGATGCATGCATCAGGTGATGGGCTGGGGGCAGTTTTGTCTCAGGAGGTGAAGGGGGTTGACGAAAGCTGTCTCAGCGGTAGGTGAAGTACAGCACAGTGGAGAAGGAGTGTCTGGCTATCATGTGCGTGGCATTCGCTCTCTGCTATTTTCTTCTGGGACACCCTTTCACCCTCTGCTCGGACCACCCCCCTTCAGTGGCTCTACCACCTCAAAAATGCTCACACACAGATCACTCCTTGGTATCCAGCATTACAGCCTTATCAGTTTAAGGAGGTGCATAGGCCGAGGGCACAGAGGGTGCTGTCAGACTTCCTCTCCCGGTTGGGAGGGGGGTCTGCTGTTGGTCAGATGGCTCAGGGAATGGGCATATGAGGATAGCTCCAGCAACAGCAATGGCTGTAGTTTGTGTTGTTTAATAAAGCCTGTGTGTCTCAGTACTTGGCATCCAATGCGTGTGTTCGCACGAACATGTTATATTTAGGTTCCAATATCCCGGACCTCTTGGGAACTCAGTCATGATCACACTTAATCCTACAAAATGACCGAAGCCTCTTTCCTGTCATAACCGTAACAGTACTTTGGACTTTCTGAATTTATGAGAATTCGATATTCTGCATTTGAAAAACAGTTACTGTATACTGACTTCATTGTATTTTACTTCTGATATCTAATCAGATAGCGTTGAAAATACTTTAATAAGAGGAGTACCCTCTTGTTATATTGGGGATGGGCAGGGTCCGTTAGTATTCAGCAATATAAGTCCAGTAGGGGTAGGGCCAATAAAAGGCATTATTCTCTTAGGTACATAATATGTTTCATTTTGCAGTAATAGAAAAGAAGCTCTCAAGTTAAAAAAAAAAAAACAAACAAAAAAAATGTCCCTACAGTCATGAAACTCAATTTTAATGTTACAGGCATTTTATATGCTAGATATTTCATTTAAAAAGACACAGTGAAAATGTCTGTGTTAATATAACTCCACCCCAATAGATCACCCATAACCACAGCCACAAACCCGTGTCACCAAAAAAGGGATTGCCTGTGTAACACGGGTTGGTATGCGCTGGGCCCACCCAGCTGCACTACACACGCAATACAGTTAGCGCACCAAGCTAAAGACCATGGTCACCAGGCTGGGATAGGAAGCACACCCTAAGTCAAGCTCCAGGGTCACCTTCTGTAGATGACTTTCCCATGCTCACTAGCACATGTGTACTCTGGCTGTGCATGAGATCATAATCCAGAGTATACTGGGGTTTTATGAACGATATTTTTTTTCTGGATTTCAGCACAGACTCTACAAACCGAAAAGTTATAATACTGCTTGGTACAGATACCGGTTTATGCCTTTTTTTCATTTTAACTGCTTTCTGGCTCCACTTCTGTTTGCACAAAAAAGTTTTTTTTTTATTTCAAAAATCAATTTTATTTCAACTAATGCAAACATCTGCACAGTCTGCTAACATCCTGAAATGAAATATTTGCTTTTAATAAACCCTGTAGTTTCCTGGAGAATTCATCAAAATGCTTTGACTGATTCAACTGACAATAAGCAAACACTGGTGTGTTTCATGAGATAAAAGTACACAAACGCCCTTTGCGGCTGACTGACAGTACACATTTCAGAGAACAGTGACAGGCCTACAAATACAACTGGCTGTTCCATGGTAAAATTAAAATATAAATATTAAATATTAAATTAAGCGTGTGGTACCACAAACAGATAACATTGAACAAGCCTACAGAAAACGTTTATGCAAACCATTATGAAAACCACATTACCTGAATCACGAAATATTCATAAACACTCTGTCTGCAGTCCCAACTTTAAAAAAAAAAACTATTATTTTTGCTTCAAAAAATAACGTGCAATATGAGATAACATTTTAAGCCAAAACTCTTGACAGTGTTCTGGAGTTTGATCTTGTATGAAATGTAGTATAAATAATCTTTGCTTAAAAAGATATATCTTACATTTATATGAAAAACACACAGTGTTCAAGGAAATTCAATGCAAAAATATTAGTCACAATAGCATTTCAGTTCCCATCTTATAGGCAATAAATAAAATTATGGAACAAACAAGGAAATATTTATCATGTTTTTTATTTCAACATTTGGCACACATTGAGAAAACATTTCTTGAAAGTACATCAGGTCAGGTGAAAGTAGCAGGCCTATACAATGTATGTTTCATTAATTGTAAGATTTATATATAATTGTCTATTTAGCCACAACATTACATTTTTAGCCAAACCATGTCATACAACATACAATAGGGATATGTATTAGGTATTATCAGATATGATCAACACTCTCCACACAGTGTCAAATTGTGTGTACTGATAATAAAATAATCCAATTCCAACACCTTCCATGATTAGTCACTTATACATGGGACATATACATACACTGACACAGTCATATGGATTTTCAAGCATTTCTGAAATTTATGCAACCAGTCAGTTTTTCTTCATTTTGGGCAGCTCTGGCACATCCTCATCCGCTCCTTGCACATACATCAGTCCACCAATAGAATTGGCCAGCACCTTCAGCACTGCTGTGACTGCTAGCAATGCACCAATCGAGAAGAGGATCAGTATCTTCATCTTTGAAAATGTGACCTCCTTCAACATCACGCAATACAAGCAATGCAGGACAAAGAAAGAGAACATGTACATTAGAATACACATTAAAATCAAGGCCTGTTCAGTGCACACATGATAGTATCACCACTTCTACAGAAGAATCCACCAGAACAATGGCTACATTTCAGCAAATGGTACACTACTGTTGTATTATCCTTTTTCAATGAGAGAAAGTTACTAGGCTCTGTAACAAATTAGTGTTACAGTAGCATAAAATGGCACAGTTTGCCTGTTAGACACAGTAACATGCATGCTTGACATATTAGCAAACTTTATAAAGCACAGCACTCCCATAAACCCTACTATTACGCTTTCCCACGTATACTGGGAAAATATTCTGTATCTGAAAAAATCTCCCTCCCTTGCCTGTATAAACACTTCTTCTTTGCTTACACACACACACACACACACACACACAATGTAAAAGATAAAAATGTTTAACATTTTACCTTGTGCTAGCCCTGTGCAGTCCTTAGAAATTAGTTGTCCGTCAGTGTCTTCGTCTTTCCTCTCACTTTGTAGTATTGTAGCAGTTCAGCTGTTTGCTATATCAGCTACCTCATTTAAACAGTAGAGACTGTAAGATTTAGAAGATTTGTAAGACAAAGAGAAAGTGTGAACACTTCACACGTTTTGTACCAACACATGATGAGGCCAAAATTCCTGAAATTACTTGTTTGGATTAGGAGAGATCTCAGTGCAAGGAGTTGCAACAGTGTACTATCTGCGTTACAATTTCAGTCATTGGTTTTTTTTTTTTTGCCTACAGATTTTAAATAATATGGTCTTTAGGGTTTTCAGTTACAGAATTTTTCTAGATCAACTTATTTGCATTTATCTGGTCAAGATATTGCTTGTAAGTGTTCACCGTTATATCATTTCCATGGCATATACAGTAAGTTATGCCATAATAGTTGCTGTATGACTGGTTAGGCTTGTGTTTTATTTGTTCTGAACTCATCCCATTATTTTCATATTACCGTGTCTATTGTAAAGTTGGACGACTTACAAGCCTTAAAGGATATTCAGTTTTATTGTTTGCTTATTTGTGAAATAGACCTCCTAGTAATGGCTTCCTTCTTTTTTAGGCCCACACCAGATTACACAAACTGAAACATGTGGTAGCCATTTTATGTGGCCTACACAGCAAGGGATGCAATTAGTATGGCAGTAGCTCCCCGTCAATGGGGCCTAGCACTCTACTGTACACAATAAGATATTGATAATTGAATACAAATTAATGCAGTTATTCACAGTCTAATTTTACTTGTACTCACGGGACAGACAAATGTACAAACACAAAAGAAGTCACAATAATTCCACGAAGACACAATGAAAAGGATCAGGTCAGATCCAAATGAACATGAAAATTTTTCCCACTAATAAGAAAAAAGCTGAAGTACTTACTTGCAGAATTTAACCAAACTTGATCACAAAGGCCCTCTGCAGACAAAAGAAGAAGAGCTGCTTTTAACTATAAACAACAGGGTCTATCAATGTTTGAGGTGGGACAGAGAGGGCTTTTTAAGATGAGGGCAATGCCGTTTTAATTGGAGGGAAAGCAACTGAGGCCAATGCCATCAACACCCAAGGTGTCAAAGGGGCAGTCCCTGGGGACAGTCCATGTATGTAACCTGAGATCAATGAGCAGGGGGGGATGGGTGCCCACAAAACCAGCCTGAACTGATAAGGGGCAGTTTGGAATGGCCCTTTGTTTGGCTAAAGGTACATTCTCTCAAGTGCTCGCAACATGATTTCAAAATTAGAAAAGTTAGTAATGACTCAAACATTTTCTGTAAATTTCAGTAGGGAAATCAAGGTAAACCAGAAAGCCCAAAATATTGAGTAATGTAAACAGAAAAAATTAAACCCAATTGCAAATAGTGTGAAATTAATAATCAATATCCTCACCAAACCTCTCTGAATGTTAAAATTTGATTAGGTCCAAACTGGACTTCAAACGTGCCTACACATTATATGGAGCACAAATTTATGTGGAACTGATTCTCTGTTCAATGTAATAGAGCCTGTTAAAAAAAGAAAAAATGCTGTCATTATCCAGAATGACTAATCCATTGTAATCAATGGTATTCACAATAAAACAGGGAACAAAATCTTTAAAATGTATGTTAGCCTATATATATAAATTAATTCCACAGAGAGTGAAATGTATCTGAATTGTACTGATTTGTATTTACAACACATTTTACAACACCTTAAATATAGGTATGTGCTAGATTTTCGTATAAGAATGATTGTAAAACAAATGCATACGTTTAAACAGTTTTAAGTGATTAAGGAAATATTCACAGCCAGAGCACATGTCTGTTTAAAAACTGGTGAATTTCCCTCCCCAAAGGTACTGTATAATAACCTTTCTAATGCATACAGGAGTTATCACAGAATTGGATTCCCACATAAATCTATGAGAAAACATTTTACATAAAAAAACAAAAAAAAAAACAAACACATTATAACATAACACATAAAATGGCATAAAACATGGTTTATTGTGACCACATGCAAATTACAATGTATACAAAGTAAACACTATGCCATCCACTTAAGCCTGCTAACAGACAACAGCACTGGGTGTACTTATTAACATGCACAAGAACATGGCAGATGCTTTTTACAATTGATAAATAAATTAAAATCATAATTGTCAGTTGCATTCTGTATTTTGCTGTAAAAGTGCTTTCTTGGGCTTTTTATAATGGAACTTGTAATGTACAACATAAGTATTACTGTCCCTTTTCATTTTCAATGCATATCAAATGTAAAGTTGTGCAATAACACAAAATCACTTAAATCTAATTTTCCCATTTGTATAGCAGATTTCTCTCCAATAATCTTCAAGCAGGTCTTTCTTTCCAAATATAGCTCTGTGAAATGATAAAACAATGCCGATGAACCACACATCGCTGTTCAGAAAAAGAGGTCTGTAACAGCAGGGCTAACAAAACACATAAGCATACGGCAATGTATGCTGTCAATCAATCCCTAGCCAGGAAGAAAGAGTGAATGCACACATCGTGTCTGGTCACAGAAGTGAACTTTAAAATATTGCCTTAAAATTGACTCATTAACACTCTGCCCTAATTTAATAAGCTTATTAACTTATTCTGCCATAATTACTATGAATGATGTCCTCAAGGCAATCATAGTTCTGTATTAAATAAGAGTACCAAGTTCTGCTAAACTACCTTGCCAGGGAATGCCAGCTAAGAAAGTGCTATGAAACAGATCAATGTGTGAAACAGCAAAGTGGTTCATAGACAAGCTGCATGTTTGCAGAGATAATGACAGTTTGGCACTGACACATACCAGGTCCCAGAGCTCAGTCGTACAGTGATGCTCTCATTTTATCTGCAATCTCTGATCTCATCTCGCTGTGTTTGAGAAGGTCTTTAATCTCCAGAGGAAGAGCACTGTTCCACATAAGAAGGACAGATTCATCATCTGTGTGTGTGAGTGAGAGAGAGAGAAAGAGAGAGAGAGGTGACTTCAAACCTACAATGTTACTTACAGTCTAAACCTCAAAGGTTGTTCTTAAAAAAGAACAGCATAGCACAGTAAAAAAATATCAATCTAAACAACCTGCATACAGTAAGTACCTCTTAATTAGACAGCCTGCTAAACGCTAAAATGAAAATTACAATGAAAAATATTGTTAATGTAATGTACATACTTCCTATTATAGTATGAAATACTCTAAATTTTCCAAAATTAGGGAATAGCTGTAGACTGCAGGCAGCTTTACCCATTATGATTTCACAAAGTCTCAGTCACATTGCTCATAAGGACATGCATAAGGAATGTGTATCCTGCACCGATTTGAATGGTACTTGCAGAATATTTTCAGGTTACCAACATGGCAAATGACCTGCATTACCTATACAGAAAAGCATTTTCATTGGTTGGAGTGGTTGTTCCACCAATTATGAATCCTCAGTCTCTATGTTCCTCTACATCTTGCAATATGTTCTTTTCTGGGAAACCCACCTCTGCAATATTGTTTTAAATTAGAAAAGGCAATTGCTTGTAAATTCTTACATTATTAAGGGAGGAGAACTACCGCCCCATATCTCTCCTCCCTTTCCTATCCAAAACATTTGAACATGCTGCATCTAACCAGCTCTCTGCTTTCTTCTCTGAGAACAACCTGCTTGATCCCCACCAGTCTGGCTTCAGGCCTGGCCACTCGACCGAGACTGCACTCCTCTCGGTCAGTGAGTCACTCCATGCCGCACGAGCAGCCTCCCTCTCCTCTCTCCTGATTCTTCTAGACCTCTCCGCTGCATTTGACACTGTGGACCACTCTATCCTCCTGTCCTCCCTGGCAGCAACAGGGATCCGCCTGTCTTAACGACTACTTTTATTTTTTACATAGATTGCGTTGTTGCCGTTCTCGTTGTTAGTGTTAATCAGTTTAACCATCACCCCGCCAAGTTGAACTATGCGGTTGTTCCCTGCACTTGGACCGGTACTTCTCTCTAGGGGTTTCGTCATACTTGTTCCTGGTTATGGTTATACACTTTGTTGTACGTCGCTCTGGATAAGAGCGTCTGCCAAATGCCTGTAATGTAATGTAATGTAATTAAAATTTTAGACCATAACTGGACAGCAAATTTGAAAATACACCTTCCCAAAAATAAAGAATTGTGAAGGGGTCACACAAACATATCTATACATTAACTGTTTACTCTTTGGTGTTGCCATGACAAGTGTATCAACTCCAAGGAGGATCAATGTAAGGATGTGCTATTAATTATTATGGTACAGAGGTTATAAAGACTTTAAAAAAATACTTATTCCCCCCAGAAACCAGCCAGATAGATTTCCTATAAAGACTGGTAAGGTCCTTAGTACTATTATAATTATTATAGTAGTATTATTCCCTTCTTACCACACTGACTGCTGTCTTGATCTTGGGATGGTCTACCTCTTCTTCCCAAAAGCAGCACCACATTCTTTGGGTTGAGTGTTTCTATGATGACAAAGCAGTAAATGCACACTTGCAGGGAGTCAAAGTGAGTACAAAGCAAATTGCAAAGTACTTTACGTAACAATTTGATTTCCTGTTATTACATTATAAATTATAAATGAAATATCAAACTGTGTGGTTTTCTTTACAACCACAGTTGCGATCCCAGAATTGTAACAAGCTGCAATTTTTCTTACTTAGGTGCTTTTCAGGTAAAGAGATCATTTACCCTCGTATGCAACATTTTATGTCAGAAATAGTTATTCATGCCATGAAGAATAAAAATCCAATGTTCACCTTGTGCTTAATGTGCTATATTGCAAAGAATCACATTAAAGAAGTCATTTTTTAACTGATCAAATTAAAGAGTGGTGAAACAATTGGCTCCAGATTAAGTTCCTTAACCTTATTAACACAACACAAGTTTGGTTTGTTATCATTTGCATGGTCTTTGAATTCATTATTATCTACCAAATGGTTCATTTAGTGGCTATATAGTGGCCACACATTCACCAATTAGGAGCAGACTGATTCGCCTCAGTCTTTAGTTTGATTAATTAACAAATTTGTCACCTCTTCTTATGCAATTGACAGTATCGGAGATTGGGAACCGTTGCTTTACATCATGAGAATTGTGCCAATGTTGCGAGCGGCGCAAGAATATGACGCACCCACATATGCCACTGCTATGCTCCGCACAGACTGGCACAGGTGGCGCAACACTCTGAGTGGCTGGCATGACGTCAGGTCCACCAGGATCACATGACCCCCTCTGGTGCCAATCCAGAGTGTGGCATTGGGTTGGACTAGGAGTGCTTTCACACTGGCCCAGGAGGGTCCAGACTCCTGAACCCTCTCTGTGCTCAACTTCCTGGGTCTTCTGTTGGAACCGTACCTGACACACGCACACACACACACCCACACGCCCAAAATTTACTTATCACTGAATGTATTCGTTCTTAACACACATTATGCTATAGATATGTTATACATACAACATATTTGTACATTAGAGTATGCACTCTAATGTTTGACTAGAACATGACTTTTCCTGTTGAAGAAAACCTGTTTTTGTGTAATGCTCTGTTGAATTGTACCTTGTAATAACTGGCCTTGGCTACCTCCGAAAGTATTTTTGTGTAACAAGTTAGCTAGAATGTCTACATATTTATGTTAATGTTCACGTGTGTCTGTGTAAATATGTTTTTGTACATGTACGTATGGGTGTGTATGTGTATGCATGTATTCATGTGTACGTTTGTGTTCCACTGTGATTGTGTGTGCGCATGTGAGTATGAGTGTGTGTGTGTGTGTGTGTGTGTGTACGTTATGAGGTAGATGTGTGAGCATGAGCGTGTAAATTAGTACAAAGTTGTGTCATGAACTGCATTTCCCTCAGTGATGTACCTGCATTTGTGTTTAGGAGTATGTGAATGCATCAGCACAGTGTGTGCAAGGGGCTCACGTCAGTATCTGTGTGCAGTCGATGAGCTCGCTTATCCTCTCACTCTTCTTCTCCCACACCTCCACCACCTGCGCCCCTGCCTTGCTCAGGTACACCTGTTTCTCCACCACCAGGCGCGAGATGTTGCCCTCACTACTCCACCTGTTCTGCAGCCTGTGGAAACTTCAATTCACTCATCCTGCAAACCAGGACTAGGACTCTTATCAGAGTAATCAGCATATAGACATAGTAAATTACTGTACCGATGTGGTATGGTTTATGAATATTGCTTTCACACAGAGTGGCATTCCAGTTCTAACCTAATGCCCTCTTCATGTGTAACTGAGGGGAGAAACAAGGCATTAAAAATTCAATGGCTTTCACATTGGTCATATGATATCTGATGTAGTTTCTATATTCAAAATAGAATAAAAAAATATAAAGGCACGGCTTATAATCCTGTCTAAGGTTATTTGTTTGAAAATGAGACAGTCAAAGCCTAAAAATGGAAGTATAACAGCCAGATTACGCTTTGTGCGTGCTCTTCATGTGACTAGCATGATCCAGTAAAGTCAACTCACAAACCTACAGCCAGTCTAATTACTGAGAAGCTACAGTATGTCGCCCAATTAACATACCATTACACCTTTTTAACATATTTTAATTCTGAACAGTATAGAACTTGTCCACAGCATATTAACAAATGTTAGCAAACAAATCATTGATGAAGTTGGACAGTGCTATTCTGCCATCTTTTTGTTTGGTAGATTTGTTTGTCTACTGTAACTTCGCAACCTGGGAACCTGGAGTGTGAACTGCACTTCCTGCTCAAATTCATATGCAAATCCACTTCTGAGTGCAAACAGATGGTCACTCAACAGTCTCTTTTCAAATGTCTCCCAAATTCTTGTTTACCTTCATTCACATAACCCTGTTAACACATTTTTTTATTTCTAGAATTTTCCTCATAAAAACAACTACTGAAAGCAGACCCTCCCAAAGGTACACTCACGGGTACGTGTAGTTTGGTTTGGTATCGATGGTCTTTCGGACATCGTAGTCTTCAGTGAAGGACAAGACTCGGGTCCCGCAGCCTCCCCAGACAGTGGTCCGGTCCAGGGAATGACCCGATGAGCCCAGACCCATCAGTGGAGTGTTGACGTCCCCAATCTGAACTGTCTTCATGGGCTGACCGTTCTCACACTGCGGTCGAAAATCAGGAACACGGAAGTGTTACGCAGCGGTGGAACGTCCGACACCTCACAAAGTGTCAAATCATTTCCTCCACTCAAATAATCCAGAATCTGTGCCAATTATATGTAACATTTACTGATGCAACAATACTTTGGAGTTACCTTCAGAAACAGTTACCGTTTCCTGACGTCATAGTATTTTCCTTCTGATATCTGATCAGATAACAGTGAAAATACTTTATTTTATAAAAAAAACTGTATTATATTACTTATATTTGGGATGGGGAGGGTCCACCGGTATGCAGCAACGTAAGTTCAGTAGGGGTATGAGCAATAAAAGTAATTATCTGCAGTACAATAATATGTTTTCTATTGCAGCAATAGAAAATAAGCACTCAGATGAAAGTTAATCAAACCAAAAAAAAAAAAACTAGAGTCATGGAACTCTATGGAATTTCAATGTTAGAGTCATTTGATACGTTAGATATTTCATAAGAAAAGACACAGTGAATAAAAATACAGTCTCTAAGATAAAATGTCAGGACTGTAATAAAATACATAACCAGCGTCCCTGCATTACTATAACTCCAGTACATTACCTGAATCACTGAATCTTCATAAACAGCCAGTGTTCCGTCTGCAGTCCCCACTAACAAATAATTCTTCTTTTTGCTAGAAAAAATAACATGGAATATGGGAGAACTTCACATCAACACATTAGCCTCAGCCTCAGCTTGTAACTGTACCTGCCCTGGCTGAGGACTGTGGACCATTGATTACAGACACTGGTTCACCTGTCTACTCTGCCCCTTCTGTGGCTAACAGATCATAGCCCACCTCTCTTCTCCACCTGTACTAAAGTTAAAATAATACTGCCTCAATTGATATTAACTTACATTTGTTTATCACAGAGAATTTTACAGCTACAGACCCAGAAACCTGTCAGGCAGAAAAGATGCATGGGTTGAACTGTACGATTGAAGAAAGCTAAGGATATTGATATCGCATCAGTGAGGAAACACCGGAAGGGGAGCACTGGTCTTTCTGATGAGAAAGTGGCATCTGAATACTAAATTCAATGGAAACCGCTTCTGACACTGTTAAAACTAAACACATCCATCAACATGTCCATTTAAAATGTGTTTTTACATGAGCAGGTAGTCTACGGTTTCTATTTCGTTCCTCTCAAAAAAAGTCACCGTAGGACCCTAACATGCAGTTACAGATGCTGGGAAGCAGCCTTTTCCCATCTCAAAAAAAATGTTTTTGTAAATCTTTTTTTGCAGAAGTAATAACAGCAAAAATGACAAGATTTTTGAAAAAGCATGCCTGTGTATGCTACTTCTGAATTCATACTCTGTTCACTGATCACTGGTTCTTTGTCTGTGATGATTCTGATTGATAATGCTCACCTGTGCTGAGGGTGTGAGTGGTAGAAGAGTGAAGTCACAGCATCAGCAACGCTCTGCAGATGATGTCGTTTTGATGCGTCCAATGTGCTGATGACTATCAGAGCACCAGACTGTGTTCCTGCCACCATCCAGTCAAATGACTCTCCTGGGACTGGCACCATCACCAGGCATAGGACAGGACTGCTGCCAATCGGCTGTTGGGGGTGTATCAACAATGTGACTAATGGACAATCACGTTGCAGGAGAGCATGTGCTTCTGCTGCAGTGCTCCTTGTGTGGGAACATGGTGGCAGCAAACTGAGAGGCATAGCTAGCCATTTTCCAAAAGAAAAAGAAAAGCTGGACGGTAAAAGTGCAGAAAGTACAAACCTGTGAGGCGAGTTTGCCAGATCCCAGCTCCACGGAGGCGACGTATCCCCGCCTCTGACTGCTGCTCCCACCGCCGACCCAGACGAGCGGGCTCCCTCCCCCAGAGGATGCCGCGAAACACTCAGCGCTGGACACCCCACACACCTTCACCTCCTTCATCAGGCACAGAAGCTCTCCTGAGTTCAGCCTGTCAAACACCTGGAGACGTGCGCCACAGGTGAGTTCACCTGCCACCCGTACGGACTGTAAGACCTAAATCAGACCTGCAGCTGAGTACACCAATCACACACTGCTAACCTGAGACCCTGTATCACACACCTGGAAACATGTCCCACAGCAACATTCACCTGTCACATACCCAGGGACATTTCATCAAGGTGAGTTCCCTTGTTACATACAGGTGCCTGGTGAACCTCTGTTACACATTGTCACATTAGCTCATCTTGTTTCCCTGTTTCCTTGGATTGGACGCTGAGCCACACCCCTACCTGTCGAGATGAGGGTCTATCTTGGGGGTTCTCCCTTAAGCACTCCCTCATCAGGCTCTCCAACCTGGGCCACGGAGTGCAGCCATAGTGCTTCACTGGATCTGAAAGGATAGCAAGCCACAATCAATCAATCAAGCAATCTACATTTTGTGCAGCACCACTTGAAGACTGTAACACTGCACTTCATAACAGAATGAATATTTTTCCTGTGAGAATTAAAAAAAAGAATTTCAGCCAATTTTGGGGAATGTAGAAAATTCCGCTCTTAAAATGCGACCAATAAAAAATGGTTAGATACAGTACAGACGGGAGACGGTAATTAAACAAAGATGCAGGCCCAAAATAGGGTATCACTTTTAATATTGACAGGGAAATTCAGGTCCTGTAACAGCCAGAACTGTATCACTGACAAGAGTGACGCTCATGTAGGTCATAGAAATGTGGTTATTCAGGGTTAGATAGGATTCTTCACTACAGCATTAACATTTGCCTCCATGCCACAAAAAATGACATGACCCCACGTTCAGTTCAGAAATGGACTACTTCCTTTCACACTAAGACAGTACCCGGCAGCTTCCCCTGAACGGCGATCTCCTCAAACTCGCTGGGGAACTTCATCCCATCTGAGATACGCTCCCCGCAGGTCAGGAGGTCATACAGCAGGAGGCCAAAGGAGAACATGTCCGCCTGCTGATTGTAGATTACACCGCCGCGAGCAACCTCGGGCGCTCGGAACCCTGCGGAGCACACAGACCATTTCAAGTCACGACAGGGTCCGGTCATTTCATCATGCTTTACAACTGGCCAAAAACATGCTGCAATAATCATGTCTTTTATAAGCAGACCAATGTTTGATGGAATGATTCTAAGCAAGAAGCTAATCTTATAGCTTGGTGTGTACTTTGGGTTTTTTTTGTGTCACAGTCTGGTATATACTTCGGTTTAAGTGTTACAGCACTGTAGTATTCATGCTATGCTGTGGAATTAAGTGGAAAAAATTACACAATCTGAAAATCTTATCATCCAAAAGTATTTTCAAGCAACAGCCATAATGTGCCACTTTCTAGATATAAATATAATCTTGCTCAAGTAAACCAGAACTCAAATATAACTCAGCTATGCATATTGAACCATTACACTCCTGAATAATTGTGTTGAATAATTGTGAATCAACAGAAATAACAGCAGCTGGGGAATTAACAATCAGACCTCTCCGATTTAGAGTCTAAAGTAATGTGTAGATGCATAATGACTGAGTGTTTTTCCAGAGTATTAACATTAGTACCACAGTAGAGATAGCTGCAATGTGTGGCAGACTTTGGGGAGATTGATATGACTGAGGGACTGATATATTAGCAATGAACTAAAGGACAGTACCAGGAGTCCCCTCTGAAGTCCTGACCCCCATGCTGCCGCAGTACTGGGCGATGCCATAGTCCGTGATCTTGGCGATGACCTCTGAGTCTGTCTTCAGGTTGAACAGCAGCACGTTGTGAGGCTTCAGGTCTCGGTAAATGATCATAGACGCGTGAAGAAACCTGTCGTGAATGAGAACGCCGTTACAGGGAAAGATCCTCAAAGAAAACGCAAAGCTGTGCTAAGGCCTTTTATCAAAAGAAGCACTTAACAAAAACAGAGGGCTGTGTGTAATCCCAGCCAGAAATGCGCTTGTAATAATAATTATTATTACAATTTCTTGAGAGCAGTGGAAATTCAAAGGAGATTTGAGGCGAGTTCATAAAGCTACGAGTCCAAGTGAACCCCACATTATCTGAGCACAGGAGAGCGCAGCGAAGCCTGCCTCGTGTGGGCATATTACGCGTGCCAGTCTGCCGCGGGCACCGCCAGTCAGCTACCTGAGTCCGTCCGCCACGTGCAGGGCGATCCTGTGCTGCAGCTTGTGGTGCAGGCTGCCGTTCTCATGCTCGAACAGCGAGTCCAGGGACCCCCGCGGGGCCAGCTCCATCACCAGCATGTGCGGGGACGTCCCAGCGGCGAGAAGAGACACCAGGCTGGGGTGACGCAGGCGCCCCAACACTGCCAGCTCCTAGACACCACACACAAAAGCTGCCACTGTCACTGGACTGTTTCATCATAGCACAAGAATGCTCTCACATTTCTGAATTTGGTTCAGAACATTTCAACGTATAAACAATATCTCGTCTTCACACACAAAACCAAACAATTAACAGAAATAGAGCCTTTCCCAGTTAACAACCATTTATAAGCCTCGATTTAATAATGGCGCAGGCAGATAATTTGACTTACTGGAGTGAATCAAAGACCGAATCTCATCAATTATCTAACCCTCTCTATGTCGTACCACTAAATTGAACTTGAGGTCTACAAACCCAGCAACTGAAGAAACGAAGAACAAAAGGTCTCTAAAATAATTTCTCAAAAGAAAAATCCAGAAGGAGCACTTCAGGCAAATCATAATGACCTTTAAAACCTATTGAGTTTACATAGTGTAGTGTGTACCCTGGTCATGCTTACATTAACATGGCGAGAAGTTTACATTTTGAGTTCACCGAAAAAGTGGCAGTTGAAATTGTATTTGATAGTTCGCTAATCTCTGGGATATCCACACCTGATAAGCAAATAACATGACAGGAAAAAAAAAAAACAATTTCAATCTCCATCTGACTGTGGTGATATCAGTCAGGGTGACAGGTGAACTCACCTGTAGCGCATGCCTCCAGATGGAGGAGGTAGGATCAAGTCATTTTACTGTAGATGTACGTAGTAGTAAGTTTGGAGTTATTAAATCCAACTTTCTGCCTTCTTAATTATTTAGCTGTGATGTTTGTTCTTTCCATTTTTACAGACTCACTGCAAACGCATGAAATAAGCGAGTAAAACAATGAATCCAGGTTACCTGTCTCAGGAGCCTGTGGAGGTAGATGTCCGATGCATGCTTGCTGAAAATTTTCACAGCGACGTCTTCATTTTTATACACTGCTCGATAGACTGCGCCGAAGCCTCCATCACCTTCATTGAAAGATGAAAATGTTTTATTATTCACAAATCTGAATTTACTCTTTATGTATGTTTTTCACAGCTGAATAAAAATTCTGCCATGAAATTAAAAAAAAACTTCTTTACTTTTTCTGGATATTGAATGTGCTGATCAAAGTTCAGATCGTGTTCCTACCTGGGTTGTACCATAAGCCTTGCTACCTAGTTGATACTACATATTGTCAGTTTTCCCCAGAAAGTTGGACTACCCTTTAAGGAATCCAAATTTCACCAGGAGATACCTTTTCAAGTTGTTCACCTGCCACCTAGTGGATTTGGACAACATCTTCCAGGCAGGGAACCGTGAAACCTAAAATTCTGTCCCTGTGCACGCCTTGACATGGCACCAAGTATTTAAACGTGTGTTGAGGTATTTCTCTTTAGTCCCCCATCAACACTGCATCAGAATATCATGTTTCAGGGCTCACCCAGTAGGTACTCCTTAGACAGATCCATCTCCAGCTCTTCACTGTTGAGAATCAAACAGGCGGGCTGATCGCTCAGAACCAGATCCGGGGAGATCTGGGCTATGGGAATCGTGGACCGCGGATCCTGAGGATTCACCAAGAGACCGTCTAGAGAAGAACACAGACAGCACAGAGATTATTCTAAAGAGAAATTCGCTCAGAGTGGGTCTTATGTAAAATTCATAACACCTTAATAAGCATAGGCTAAAAGCGTCCTAACTACTGCTGTAAGCACACATGAATATTACAACCAGTTTATACGAAATGGTTTTCATATGATTTGCCATATACACTGTCAAAGGGGTATGGTATGGGTCTTATTCGTAGGAGTTTTAGTTCTCCAAGGTACAATGTTCCCTCACTGACTCATATTTGTACCTTTGTACTAATCTAAAAGGATAAACAGTACAAAGGGCGAACGTTTGAGGGAACTGCCCCAGCGACAAGCCATTGTACCCCAATAGGTACAATTTTAACACATTTTTTATGACAGTGTAGAATGGCACTAGGCTCACAATACTTATCATGTTCTTCATAACTTTCTGCTGATATTTTTGTATCTTTATGTAAGTGCATATATGCGTTAAGCAATTGTTAAAGTTAAAGGTTTTATTAAGACCAATTTCACTTAAACTGTTCCCAAGTACATTTTACATTTCCATGTTGACGATGGGATTTGAATAAAATCATGTTTGTGTCAAAAAGCTATTAATAGAGACACGGACAGTAGCTTTGGGCCTCATGCATTGAAACGGCTCAGTAAAAGAACATTGGAAACATAGACTGGGTCGCATGCTTTTTGGGGCCAATGACCTTTATCCATGTGTGAGAAGATCTCCTCCAGAAGCATTCTGCTCCACTGCTGCCCATCCTCAAAGCTGTACAGAGCCCACTTCTTCAGCAGCGTCTCGCCGTTGCCATGGATATCAGTGGTGAGGAGGCCAGGGAACCACTCCTCCAGGACAGAGTCAATGTGGTCAACCACCTGACCCAGCAGAACACGACCTGAGGAACACATGGTCACCTCATCATGACCATTACCATCGTCGATGTCTTCAACATATTTATTGTCATCATCCTACTCACCACCACATTCGCCAAGACCACCATCATCACAAACAATCTTACCATCAGTAATATCACCCCCATCCCAAACATTGTATGAAAACGCCAATTCTCCAGGGTCTGTTTGTGACGTACATTTACGGGAGCATGGCACCTTCCACAGGTTTATGATGCGTTTGTGGGGTACCTTTGCTGGAACAGGGTACGGTGATCCTGACTAAGCTCTCGGTGGAGTTCTCCAGGGAAGTAGACTCCACTAGGCAGTATGCTTCAGGAGACCAGCTGAGGTAGATCCCCCTCCTCCAATAAATCCTGTTTGGTCGAAGGGCCTTTTCTGCTCAAAAAGACCACAACTAATCAGAGCTCAAGCATCTCATATCTCTGATTTAGACCATACAATTTGATTTTAATTACAGAAACAATGTCTAATCCTGGGAGGAAATCAACACAGCACCAATCCAAAACTGGAAATAATGGAAACACGCCAATGGTGTAGGTGTGACGCACCACGTCCGGAGAGAAGGGAGGATGACACCTCCAACAGGCGGTTGATCTGCCTGGGCCAGAATCCCATGGGGAGATAAGGCATCTCATACAGGCGAACAATCATCTCCGACTTCTCACAGTGAGGGAGCTCGATCACTGGCCTGTGTTCCGACAAGCTGCAGAGAAAGCACCGTCAACCGAGTCCATCCCAGAGAACGAGGAACAGCGCCCTCCCCAACACCCTTCCTTGCTCAGCACACACCCCAACAATGACATTACCTGCTGGGGATGAGAAGCTGGTCTTCTCCAAATGGCAGGGCGATCAGGAACTTCTCCAGGAGCTTGAAGTACTGAGCGATGTTTGTTTTGGGGAAGCACTTGTTCTCGAAGAGGAATTTCTCCACCACGGAGCGCTGCATGATTCCTTTGGTTTGGCCAGAAACTCCAGGGCATTTCAGTGTCAATATCTACAAAATGAGGCAAGCTAAGAGAATGGCTCCACAAACACTGAACAGACTGAGGTTTGTATCAAACCTCGTACACAATGAGGCAGTCTTTACAGTAGACTGTAGATAAAACGACAGGTGAAACTTCATTAGTGTTAAAGAAAATGCTTGGGAGTTTTGATTTCAGTTTTGAAAATGGTTCATATTTGCCAGAATCTTTTTTGAAGTGCAAAGCTTTGGCCAGTGTCATTGGCAGCTACATGTGATATTCTGTTGAGTATCTTGAAGATTATTATGCATTATGTATGGCAACTTTACCAGGGAGAGTATTCTTCACTCTGTACAGTAATGGTGCCTGGAAGAGTATCCCACATTCCGTTCTGTAAAGCTACTCAGTTCTCTTTGGTAATGTTACCTGATAGAATATTATCCGTTCTGTACACCAGTGTTGTCATGAAGAATACTCTCAATTCTATTCAGAACTGAATGTGACCTGTGAGAGTATTCTCAGCTGACTTCAGTATTGTTGCCTGGGAGAATATTCGCCAATCTGTTCTGTCTTTTTCCAACACGAACAGACTCGCTCTCTCGACATGAGCTTCTGGTTTCAGCCCTGTACCATGGTGAGAAACACACCCTTAATTACCTGGGCTGATTAGTTAACAAACCAGGCATGTGGGCTCTCTCTACGGGTAGGCGTGG
The DNA here is from genome assembly GCF_018555375.3 of Anguilla rostrata. Taxonomy (NCBI): domain Eukaryota; kingdom Metazoa; phylum Chordata; class Actinopteri; order Anguilliformes; family Anguillidae; genus Anguilla; species Anguilla rostrata. Next base: position 13,962,252 of record NC_057939.1, read on the forward strand.
CTGAGACTGAGCCGACTCTCAACCGGATCGAATGCCACAGAGTATTTTCTGTTCTGTAATGTTACCAGGGACAGTATTCTCAATGCTGTTCAGTAATGTTTCCTAGGAGAACAGTTCCCAGTCTGTTCTGTGATTTTACCTTAGGGAGTATTTTCCATTCTGCAGGGTAATGTTACCTGGGACAGTATGCTGCAAAGCCATTGTGGGTTGATGAAGTAGAGGTCCCTAAGCTGGAGGGCAGTGTCCTCAAAGTGCAAGAGGATGCCTGGACACATGGAAACATACTGCATGTTCACTTGCCTGCCTGGCAAACAAATTAATTCAAGGCATTATACCAGATTAAAAACCCTGCATATTCATGGAATGAAAAACAGGACCAAACATACAACCATCCGGATACAGGCTCTGTTCCTAAACATATACTGTCACCAGACTATTCAAATGAATCATATATGGTAAATTAGTAAAATTAGGTTTTTCTATTTTAAAAACTTAAGAGATAACAGTTATGTAGAGAGAGGGAGAGAAGTAATATCACAGCAGTGTCTGGGCAGTTTCCTATGGGCTCCACCCATCCCTTGTGCCCAAAGAGTTCCACTGTGGCTCAGTTCTGGGGTCCTACCAGCCTCGCTCAGGAAGTGGACTGCATGGGGCAGCTCGCTCTCGTCCAGCTGCAGCTGGTTGTCCTGGATGATCTCCAGGAGGTTCTGCTGGTGCAGGACGGGGAACTCCGGGGCCACCCTCTCCCTCTCCTTCAGGACCCTCCTCTCCAGCTCCAGGTAGCTTTCTGGGATGAGCTGACCCATGACAGGCTGACCCTGGATCTGTGGGAGAACGTCTGTAGATCAGCACTCATCTTTGACACTGATCCTGAACCTGTGGGGGGGATGCCTGCTCTATAAATATGATCTTTTCTTCTTTTGGTTACCTTAAAGCCGGCTGCCTCTCTGATGACGGCCTTGCGCAGTTTGCTCAGGGAGTCGGACTCTTCGCCGGCGGTCACCATGTAGTGGTCTCTGATCACAGGGAAGCTCTGCTGGTTCAGGAGCTCCCCACGGATCTTTGCCACACACGCCTGCATGTGGCGCTCCTCGCTCACGTCCAAGTGCGTGCCAACCAGGATAACGGGGGAGAGGGGAGCCGCAGCCTTCAAACAGGACAGGGCAGCAACAGGAAACGCATCACCAGACAGTGAAAGCAACAGGAAGCGCAGTACCACTGGGCGAAACAACCATAAAATAACAGAGGGAATACCAAGAGAGAGGGCAAAGACAACAGGAAAATAATTCACCAGAACAATCACTAGACTGAATCAGGTTAGTTTCAGCAGTGAATAATGTTGTTTTCTGTCTTGTCAAATGCACAGATATAACAGCTGACTATAGCCTGTCAGTCAACATCATAATGGCTAGGGTGTTTGGGCAGTCTCTGCTAGGTCATGAGAGAACATCTATAATAACCTTTGCTGTGTTGTTTCTCAGCTGCTGACACACACCTGCTCGGCACTGTCCTGAAGCTCACCTTGATGTTAAAGAGCCATGGCTTCATGGCGTCCACCTCGGCCGCACCCTTACTCAGGTCATATACCACCATGTACAGCGCTCTGGGGGTCATGAAATGGGGGTGCGAGCTGTTGTATTCCTCCCCTCCTAGTGAAACAGGAGAAAAATACAGCCTGGTTAATACCACACACACACACACACACACCGCCACACACCACTCGCATGATGATTCGGAACCCCTTGACTGTGATTTGGACCCACCTGAAAAGTCCCACACGTTCAGCACCATGTTCTTCCTGTCTCGGTCCCGGACGGTCCAGTCTCTGACGTCGATGCCAACGGAGGGCCGGTCAGCCCGCGACTGGGACCTCTTCATTTTCATCAGCTGGTGGACGAGCGTGCTCTTCCCGCTCCCAGAATTCCCTACGATGATCAGCTTCATCCTGTGGTAGGGCACGGCCTTCTTCAGGCGCTGCTGCAGGTGCCTGATAGGACAGAAAGAAAAAAATATCTATTGCGTGTTGATCAAACGGCCCAATCAACAGCAAGGGCATGCAGCTTCCTTGTGATCATGTCACATCTCCAGCAATAATATGTAAGCTCCATAGCTGTGCTGCCAATTGGCTGTCTTATCGACATTCAATAGACCGGAGCAATGTTTTTTCCCCAGAAGCATTTCATGTGATCTGTAAATTTTGGAGGTCCACAAATGTATATGGTATTATTCTGTAACAGAGATACAGGGTAAAAAGGCAAAAGGACAGTTGATACGGCACACTGCAGTGACAATTCTCACTGCACTCTAAAAATAGCTGAATCTGATAATTATCCTTCCGGTTTATTGCCCAGCCCTAGGGCAGGAGCCACGCGGCGGACAGAGATGTGGTCTTCCACAGAACGTCACGCGCACCTGATGATGTCCTTGGTCTTGCTGCCGATGAGCTTGAGGTCCAGGTCAAGCCGAAGCTCGTCCAGCGGCAGGTCCCACAGCCGCCCCAGCTTCCCCATCTCATCCGGAAAGGAGCGCAGGCCGGCGTTTCGGCTGACATCCAGAGAGGTCAGGTCTTCCAGCAGGCCAATCTGAGGGGGGATCTGAGACAAAAACCCAAGCATTCGACATGCTTTCACAAAACCCTCTGAGCTTCACACTGCTTCAAGGGAATTACATCATCAATGAAAAGGAATATTAACTTCCTGCATATAAGCATTTAACCTAATTCCCAAACTACGGGCTGTTGGTTCCATGTACTGAACAGCAAATAAGCAGTGAAATTTGTTTTAATTTAGAATTTTTTCAAGCCAAATTAAGTAATTACAAATGTCTGCTTGTGACATTTATCTGGCTGCACACATGCTACAGGGGATGTATGATGTTACCACATTTTCCTGCTGTAATTTATCAGTGTAATTTTAAATGGTCGGTAGGTCGCCCTGGGCACGGCTCTACCAAATGAATTAATTAATTAATACTAATGAGCACAGATGCCCTTATTTGTCTGGGCCTTGGATCACAGCCTGATTAATAGTTTCCACTACCTCTGTCAGCTTGTTATTGGCAAGGTGCAGCTTCTCCAGTCTGGCCCACTTGTGGACCGGTCCACTGAGATCCAGAGCACCGATCCGGTTGTTGCTGAAGATTAACTCCGTGAGACTGGCCGACACCCACGCCGAGGGTCCTGGGAGGGCCGTGATGTCATTGTTTCTCATGTCCACCGATCGTAAACTGATAAGGGGGAGAGAGGCAGACACTACAGCAGTGGAACATCGTACACACAAATTTTCACCAGATTAGATTGCTTTATTGCCCTCGCGTGAGGGTGCTCTTTCAAGAGCTCATATTGTAAGACAGCAAAATAAGACCCTTATCACAGAAGGTACAGGTGACTCAACGGTATATTCAGCAATACAATTATCAAACAAATACATCATTGGCCTAAAAATGTCAATTTATTTGTCATTCAGAGAAACTTAATTATTAGTCTAATATAGTATTACTCAAATCCCCCAAGACCAGTAGTACTGCTGGTTTTCTTCTCTACCTGATAGTTAATTGATCAATTATGCCATTGAATGGCCAAAGATATAACTCACCTGGTGTCCCAGGTTAAAATCTTTCATAACTAGAGGGGAAAGAATGAAAACCAACACTGTACTACTGACCTTGTGAGCCAGATTTCCCGATATGAGTATCACTGGTCTAATACTTAATCGTCTATGGTAAAACATTTAAAAAATGTAACTGACATTTTTACACTTAAATTAATCGTACTCACCATGGAAGCTGGATAATTACATCTGGAATGCAGCTGAAGTTATTGTGAGACAATTTCAATGTTGTGATCTTTGATGGCAAATGAGACAAATTACCTGTAAACAGGGAACAAAACAAAGCTTAATTTCTACCACATCATAATGGTCATACTAGTCACCTTCAGCCAGCCAGAACAGCTAACTGCCTGTACTTATTTAAATCAACTGACCCTACACAGATAGAATAATGTGAGCTTTCCATTTGTCCTTACATAGCTTGTTTGTTGATGCATTGAAAGTCTCTAGCTTGACACAGCTAGACAGGAAGTCCTGAGAAATCTTTTCAATGTTGTTTTTACTGACATCCAGAAGCTTCAATTCAGGAAGGCAGAGAGGGGAATAGAGCTCTGTAATTTTATTCCTGAAAGACAGATGAGAGTTTATTTCACTTTAGGATCAGCCTCTGGTTAATCTATTTCCTCATTCTGTTATTTTTGTTGTTTGTCAACTCTTGGGTCCCTGAAGACTATTTATATCAATTCTTATTCCTGTACTGAAACAACAAGACATAACATCAGACTACATTTCCCTGCATACCCTTCAAACGAGAGCTCCTCTAGTTTGTTGAGGACCTGGCCCAGCTGGTCTGGGAAAAAAGTGATGTGGTTGAAAGCCAGGCTGAGCTGTCTCAGGGAGGGGCATCTAGCAGTAGGGTCCAGAGACAGTAGCGGCCCCACACAATTCCTGGACACATTGAGCATGCTCAGCGCAGGCAGGCCCAAGATTCCTGCTGGCAGTGACTGCAGACGGTTACTATGGAGATCCAGGCGTGTCACGCTTCTCAGACTCTGAACAATATAGTCACAAAAATAAACAAAAGAATTTATCAATACCATTATTTTATTTTAGAATCAGGAAAATTGATGCATTTATCTCAATGAACATGTTCGGTAAAGAAATTTCCATTTGCTGTATCCAGAGGGGCAAATTTTCTTTTACGTGGAAATATAATATGGAGTGTGGTGAGTAAAAGACTGCGTTTATAATGAACAGTACCTCACAGAGGCCAGAGGGGAATTCTGACAAGTTGTTTTGGCTCAGCTCAAGTCGGACCAGGTGCTCCAGGTGCTGTTGGACCATGCCCTCTCCCAGCAAGCAGCACAGAGAGTCCAGCTCATTCCCTGAAAGGTCCAGCAACCGAATGCGTTCTCTGTCCCCACTCAGAGAGGCGGGGCCTGACTGCGAGGGGCTCTCCACTGAGCCCAGGACAGGGGAATAATTACCTGACAAAAGATTTTTTTGTGCTGAATTTATTCTACCATCATACTAAGCTGGCATAATACTGCAATAAAGCAAATCATGGGTATTTGGCCTTCTCTGACTATGTTGACAGAATGATAGGAACTTTTATGATCATTAAACCTACCCATCCAATTCAAACTTTAAATACATTTCAAGTGGTCTAGTCCTTGAAAAACCCACCCCAGGTAACATGTTCATTTGGGTGTACACCAAGGATACAATTCCATGAGCCCTTACAAGTCTCTGTAAAGGTGTATATACTTACATCCCTGGGTTTCATCTCCTTATGAACACTTAGTAAATGTAAAATAATAATAACCACTGGCAGCTTCACTGACCTCTCTGATTTGGCGATATCCTCAAACATCTCTGCTGACGAAGCTCATTTGTTTCAGAATCCGTGCTTCCTCCCTGAGGAGTCAGAAGATCTGATGAGCTTCCGAACAGAATGATGAGCGCAAGAAAAAATGAAGCGGATGAAGCTCACCTCAGCACTAGCATGACTGCGGCGTCGTTGCTGTCGGTTCGCTAGCGGTCCAGACAACTCCTCAGACATGTCACACTGGGGACTCTTCAAGCGAGGGAGTCCATCACTTCCTGTTCAAATGAAAGCACTTCCTGTCAGTTCACACCAATCAAAGAACTTTACTGAAAGCACCACTCAAATCAAAGCTTGAGTAACTGCTGACATTACAGAGGAGAAGAAAAATATATAGCTATTATCAAAATATGATCATCTTAAATAAAATGTCAGCATGGGGAAGAGCTGGAAAATGACAGCCTGAATGCTGGCACATACCGTCACTCTCCATGTCCTCGTTGGGGAAGACCAAGCTGTCGTCCAGGGAGAAGAGGCTGCTGTCATCGCTCTCATCAGACAGGTACCCAGTGGAGTATGCGTCTGTTGACCTCTTCTGAAAATGAACTCTTCTTTTCTGACAGGATGACACCTGCTTGCCCAATGAAGCACCTTTACCTGGAGGCCATTGTATGCAGGGTAGATAGTGTTAGGAAAGCCTTGTTATATAAATAGCATTGCACTACTGGTATATGAAGTAATATTCTACATCTCCTTTCATAATGCTGAAAAATTTTACCTGTGCAGTTCCAGGCAAGAAAATGTCCTTCAAATTACTAAAACTAGAATCCAGCCTAAAACAGAAATCAATGCCCTTCTTTGAAGTGGCACTCACTGGTCGCTCTCCGAAGGCTGGAGGACCTGCGCTCGGAGAACAGCGGTCTGAGCCAGGAGGCCTCGATGTCCCCCAGGCGGAAGCCCCCCAGGCAGAGGGCGCTGTTGTTCAGGTCCAGCCCCAGCTTCCCCAGCAGGAGGCTGACCACGGGACCGTCCCGCTTGCGGACGCTGACGGTCAGGGCGCTGCGCAGGTTCTGCTCGTGGGTCCCGCTGGACAGGAGGAGGTCCACCAGCTCCAGCGGGCCGCCCCTCTCACACACCTGAGACAGAGATAACACCGGACTCTCACACACCCCTGAGACAGACAGCAGATTTAGAAACCCAGGTGTTTATTTTGTGCTACATCCCCAGTTAACAGTATCTGTGTTACATGTTTAAAATTTCTCATTAGAAAGGCTAATCAATTTTCAGCTGCTGCCAAAAGTATTTGCTGATTAATTTGATTGATTAATATGTTAATTGCTACAGCCCTGAATATTACACAGGTATTCATACACAAGCAGTCTCATAGACCTGAACTACAGAAGCATACACTTCATGCTGCACGATTCCATTTTTCCCCAGCGACATTCGCTTCCATTACTAATCATAGGGACAATTCCCTGCCAGCTCACCAGGTAAATGAGAGACTCTGTCTTTGTTTTCCTGTTGATGTCAGCCCCCAGGTGAATCAGACACTCTGCCATGATGACATCGCCGTCCAGACATGCCTTTTCCAGCATGACATATCTGATGTTACTGTCGGCAGCCATCTTGGAGAGGCACAGGCAGCTCGCCTGGTGCAGCTGAAACACACCACAGGAAACACACACTGGATAATGCGATAAAGGTTCCTACATGATAAGGGTTTCAACACAATTCCTGCCCTCAGACTCACCGGGTCGTTCCGCAGTTCAGAGGAGCTCGATCTCAGCTGGAGGAACAGCTCTCTGTCAAACGCCTCTCTCTCCAGCTCCAGGGCCGCATCGGAAGAGGTGTCCAACAGCTTCCAAGCCACCTGGAAGCCCTGCGAGGCAAAGTGCACACCCAGGGTTACACCCAAATTCCCAACGTGGCCATTACTGACAACCTCTCAAATGACAAGCTGTGGAATAATTCAAACCATTTCCCTTGGCTACCAGTCTAAAGACTGAAACAGAATAAAACCATCATAGAAAAAGCATTAAAACAGTTTCCATGTGCACAAACCTTCAGCTGTATCTCTGCATCCTCTCTGTACAGCCTCAAAGTGTCCACAACAACAGAAGCCAAAACAGGGACAATCATTCTGGATAAATTCTTCTTGGCTATGAGGTACTGAAGCAGACTCAGACCCCAGTAGTGTATTTCTAGATGGAGGAAAAGCAATGCTCATTATTCTCTGTACCACAACTTCCTGAGACACAGGGAAGTGTAGAGTGCCTACAGAGTGAAAGTTGTTTGTATGCTTTAAAAAGATGATTACCTCTCTCTACGGGGAACATCTGGAGTGTGTGTAGAACGGTATCTATCGCCCCCTGCTGGCACATCAGCTCCACTGCACCAGAGCAGTCAGCAAGTGCAGTGAGAACTCTCAACCCACAATCCTGGATTTGTGGACTTCCAATAAACTGAATGGAGGAGATTAAACATTGAGCAGTTAAAAATGGCAGAAATAGCACATAAGTGCATTAAGAAGTAAAAAGGAAATGTGCAACGTGCGTGTGTGTGTGTGTGTGTGTGTGTGTGTGTGTGTGTGGGGAGGGGTGTACAAGATGCTGAATTTAACATAAGAACCATGTTCCTACCCGGTTGAGAGCCTCCAAGAACACAGTGTGAGCACCCTCCACCACACACTGGTTCTTCAACACCTTCAGTGAGACGTCTGCTGTGTCAGGGTCTGCCACTGAGACGCCATGCTCCCTCAGTCTTCTGTCTACATCCCAGTCAAAACAAACAATCAAAAAACAGAGTTTATTTATAGAGCACATTTTACATTGAATTTCACACAATACACTTCACACTATACCCTGGCCTGAATCCCCTAAAAGCAAGTCAAAGGCAACATTGAAAAGGAAAAACTCTTGCCCTTTCTATAAGCAAGGAGTTTTTCAATCCATCAGCCAAACAAAAAAAAAGTAAGTTTCGTTGTCATGGCAACACCAAAGACTGTTTGAATGCAGTAAAAAGTAGAGCTTAAGCTCAAATGTTTAAAAAGATGTATCAGCATCTGAGTGTTTATGTGGATGTGGACTCAAAAACCGAAAGGCCAAATGGGGACTGCATTATCAACCAGAATTATGACAGAGCCAAGTCTCCAACAAGAACTGAGCGTTGAATCTTACAAGGGCTCAGTAGGAAGTAAAGTCTTGTTCGCATTCAACAGGAAGTGAGCCCTGACTCTTACCAGGGTTGAGGAAGGCCAGACTGGCCCTCAAGGCTTCCAGCTGGACCTCCGGCAGAAAGTTATGGGTCCTCATGGCCCTCAAGATCTCATTCATGGCCATAATGACCTCATCCAGACTTGCAGTCCTGAAAAAATAGCCATGTGACATGCAGTATGCCTAAATGCATTACACTGCAACAGAATACTGAGAAGCACATTTAAACAGAGCACTTCACCCTAAGAAGTAAATAGACAGAGCCCTTTACCATAAAGTATGCCCACATATGGTATAGATCACTACCATAAACCACGCTTGAAAACAGAATGACTAGGCTGCACTTCATTATAATTGCATGTGAAACATACCGTCCCTGGAAGAGTTTATGAAGCAACCTGCAGGAACTTTCTGAAATTTCAGGGCAGGAGCTGTACTTCTTCATTATTTCCAAAATGTTGATATGGATCCCATTGGACAGCAAGAGAGCCGGCATTTTACCTGGGAACAGAGTCGGGGGGCATTTAAGGCATTATATCACAGTATAATGCTGAACAATTCCAGAACACTTTTATTTTACCTTTTTCAACATTAAAATTTTTTTAAACAAGAATATTTTCTGTTTCCCACTGAGTGTATAATTCTTTTGGATATCAGATTATAACCCTCACAGTATGAAAGTTTATTATGTTTATGTACATGAGATGTGTCACGCATATATTCATGGGAGGAATATTACTTAGAAAGTGTGACAATGAAAACAAGAAACATGAGTCCTGACAAACTGACAGACAATGAGACTGCGGACCATCCCCACTTCAGATAATGACACATAACTGTGCGCTTGATTTAGAGCATTAATCCTTAATGATGAATTCCCTACGCTGAGCCTGAGGGCCTGCCCGGTGGGAGGTGTTTCCAGGACTGGCGTCCTGTTCACCAGCCCCTTTTTTGGCTCAGAGCCTCTATGGCCTGCTGGGGGGCCCTGGGAGAGGCATGCGCGGTATGAGACTCACTGTTGTGGTCGATGAGTGTTCCCAGAGCGGCGGCTGCGGCCTGGAACAAGCCGCGACAGCCAGAGTGCAGCAGCATGGCCGCCATCACCTGCCTGTGGACGGGAGCCCTGCGGCGGACAGAGAAGGGTCACCTTCACGCAACGGTGAGGCTCCTAGGCCCGTTCCCCTGCTGCATTCTGCTTATTCCTTAAACGGCCACCGCAACCCTTGAATCCTAACACACTGGAAGTCTGCACGATCGCATTCAAACAACGGTTTTTGTGGCAGTTAAAGTTTCTGCATAACAGTCCTTCCAAAATGGGGAACTCCATTATAATGATAATGAAATACATTTATAGTTCACACAGTGACTTTTTTTGGTCATAAAGTTTATAATGCTTGGCACAGTAGCCATTTTTCCACCAAAATGCTGACCACGCAGCTGAGGTAGAGGGGAGGAATCAATTCAGAGAACAATCAGACAGGAAATTGAAAGAGGAAACATGGCCATGGCATCATGGGAACTACTTACTCCTTAGGATCAAAAAATAAAAACTTGATGCACCAAAAAAGGAATAACAATATTTTTGGAGCATCAAGTTGGTGAGCAAGTCTTTTCTTTTCTGTTCCTAATATGTCCCTGTGAACCAGCACCTTGTGCAAGTTTTTTGGAGTACATTTGTTTTTTCTAACTACCTACTCCTTGCCATGGAATACAAGATGAACAGAGTCCATACAACATTGCAACGGATGGTCTCATTAGCACAGAGGTGAAGTCTGAGAAAGCCGCTCCTATATATTGATTAATTCTGATGGATCCAAACCTCTTCTCAGCCACCATTATGTGATAATGAACAATCACCATAGTGCACATAAAAAAAATAAACCAATCGATGTGCAGCTGGTAGACGAGGCCAACCAATCACAATCATGTAGAATGAAAAACTGACCTCTCATCTTGATCCCCAAACCTCTGGTGAAGCCGAGGGTCCTGAACCAGAAGGCTGTTTAGAGCCAAACATGCAGCCTCCTGGTTGCAAAGGGACCGAGACAGACAGTGAGATATCTATTCTACAAAAAGAGTAAAAGGGTAGAGCAGAGAGATGTCTATTCTGGGAAAGCTGGGTGTGCTGCAAATATATGCCAGGTGGGGGCGCTGTGGACTTGCCTGAACCAGATGATCACCTGTGTGAAATTCCAGTGCTGTGCAGCAAGCATCCAACCAGGACAACTCCTCCACTTCCTCCTCTTCTGCAAGTCCTTTATTCTGCACTATTGTTTCAGCTGAATGGGTCAAAACAAACATTTATATATATATATATATATATATATATATATATACACATATACATTCAAAGATCAAAGTTTTTATAACAGTGCCGATAAAATGTTAATAGAAAAGGAAATATTATGCTTACACAACAGATTTTGTTAATAAATATACACATTAGAATTTCTGCAAATATGTGTGGTACATTAAGTATGAGGTACCCAGTCAGTTGAATAATGTGCATCTGTGTGAACAACAGTAAATGTCTGATTGGGTGAATGTCAGCATGTGCAAGAGAGTTACAGTGTGCATGTGTGAGTCTGTTTTGGGGCATGTGTGTATGTGAGGGAGATAACATGTGTTAAACAGAAAGAGAGAGTTGATGTGTTTGTGTTAGTGAGTTTGCACACTTACTGAGGGCAGCCAGACAGGACAGGGCAGGCGTCTGAAGTAGCGCGTTCTCTGGGTACATGAAGCATGCTCTGGCGATCATCCTGTGCACTCCATTTAGAACCAGGATGTTGTAACAACTCTCTGCAGAATCAAGCCATCAGACATTACGCAGTTTCCTTCTCCAACCACTATCAGTCATCATCTAACATGATGAAAGCTTATCTTTTCTGGCTGAATTTGAAATCACTATTTTTTTTTTATATAAGAAGGATTTTTTATGGCTTTTTTGCTCATTAGTACACTAAACACCATAATTAACCTTTTTTAAATTTAAAACTAACATAGCTGCAACACAAAAACAATGCTAGGATATAGGACTTGGAAATTCTAGCTAATGTTTGATATGTCAAAGCTTTCCTGTCCTCTTAAGAGAACTGAGGTTTATTACAACGCTCAAAGGAGAGACAAACTCAGAAGCTCAGTACACTCAGGCCGTCTGTGCCAAGAATAACTCTGAAAACTGAAGTGAGTGGTGTGTTTAAATACAGTATGTGGTAATGCATGTCAAAGAGATAAGACAATGACTGCAAGTAGATAGCTGAAGAAACTGGTTTTGGCCTACCCCTCTAGAGATTGGTCATTAGCAGAGGTGTGCTACGGACACTACAGTGATGCAAATGTTTGGTTGATTGTTGAAACTGGCTAGGGCCCAGGTGGGGAAAATAGAAATATACAATTCTCCCCAGTTACAAGGCTTGATATGCCAAATACTGAATATACAATGAAGAGATGGAACCCTACAATTACAAACTTTCAATTTAATGTGACAGGTGTCTTTCTGTGAAGAAGCACCCACACAACAACATCAATAACATACAAATCAATATTTTAACCAATATAATTATTTAAATTGTCAATACTAATTTTCTAACACCAATTAAATGGAAGCAGCTGGAGTCAGCAGTGTGAGCAACTGATTGACCTTTAACCTATAAACTACCCACACACCTAATGAGATGAATTTCTGGAACAGGCAGCACCCGACCTCCTGCAGGAGCTGATGGTGTGGGAAAGCCTGCATGACTTGGTTTATCAGGCTGTAGCATCGTTCATTTCCAGACACCAGGATCTCCACATTACTGGCTGCAATACAGGTACAAAAAAACACTCTTAAATTGTACTTTGAAAAGCATATTTCTTACTTGTGTATGGAGTAATAATTTCGTATAAATTACTAATCGCTTGAATAATCCAGCAATGCATCCCTGAAGAATAAACCACTGGCCAAATACAAATTATTTGGCACAAAGTAGATTCAAATGTCAGTTGAGTATGGGAAACTAGAATTTTATGTTAAAATACTTGTCTGTCACATACACAGCGGCTTCTTTTATTTTCAAAGCATTAGCTGTTTTATCCATACCAGATCATGGTTTGGGCTGCACCAGTCTCATACAATCTATAGTTATAAAAGGCTTTTCTACATTTACTTCAGACTTCAAAAGGTTACATCATTCAAGCACAAACTTTTCCTTAAATTCTTTTAGAAATGAATTGCTTTGCAAAAACTCTTTGCCTGAACACCTTAAAGAATGCACAGTTGCAGTGTAGCACAGTGGGTAAGGAACTCGGCTTGTAACCAAAAGGTCATAGATTAGATTCCTGGATAGGACACTGCCGTTGTACCCTTGAGCGAAGTACTTAACCTGAATTGCTTCAGTATATATCCAGCTGTATAAATTTATGCAATGTAAAATGCTATGTAAAAGTTGTGTAAGTCTCCTAAATGCCTGTAATGTATCATCTTATATACCTGGACATTGAAAACAGCAAATTAGCTTGAGTACTGTACTGTACTGTACACACACAAGAAGCAAAAGCCACACCTGCATGAATTTAACTAGTAATGTTCTGGTTAGGACTCACTTCTCTAACTACTACTCGTGCACCACAGTTGACCTGTGTATCACCATAAGACCTTGGATGAGAGAGCAAGAGTCACCTGGGCCTGCTAAAGGCAGTAGAACTTTCAGCGCCTGTAGAACCAAATCTTCATTGTTCTGGAACATTCGAACCACACTCAGAACCACGCTGTGGTCCCCTCTCTCCACAAACTCCACTAGGTGCACATCGGCAACTGAAGATAAAGACACACACACACAACACAAACACAAACATGTATGCACAGACACATACACAATCATTTATATATTAATACCATGTCAGGTATGCTGTTAAATGGGGTGGGGGGCTGTGGCTTGAAGAATCAATGGATGGATTACAGTGACCATGTGAAGTGACAAAAAAAAAAAACAATTTGGTCAATCGCCGATTGGCTCACAGAATGGATAACACTGCACTGAAACATGCACAGAGGGGATGGTTAACAGTGTAGAACAAGATCAACAGTATTATTCCTATGGTTATTTAAACCCAATTAAAATGGCCCACTGGCACTGAAGGATGTCACCATGGGAATGTGATTGAATTCTCAAGCTTCCAGTACCCTGCTCCAGAAGTAGCTGCAGTGACCTGCAGCCATGGGTCTGAACCTCCTCATTGGTGGAGAAAGTTGTCATAGCGCTGAGAATCAAGTCAAAGATGTCCATATCGTCCTCCAAACACGTCAACATGATCACATCTTCCAACAAAAACAAAAAAAAGAAAATAAAATCACAATATGAAAGCGAGGAATTTAACACATATAGAATAAAGAACATGCATATAAATGATCTATGTATTGCATCAGTGTGTATATGCTATACAACCAGGAGCACCGGACTGCAGGCTGCTCTGGGAGCGATGGGTTCTCTGTACTGCAGAGCCATAAAGGAGTCCCACCTGATTTTAGGAGGAACGTCAAAACTCGAAGGCCCACTGTCATGAGTTTGCACTGTCCACTGTGAAGTGACAACACCTTGAGGATCTGCCTGTTAATTTACACACACATATACACACACAGGATCATATTTAATAATTACAGTGCCTTCGGAAAGTATCATGTGTCAGAAAGTATCATCTCCAAAACAATGAAAATAACACAGCAACCATGTGTTCTACTAAGAAGGGGTATATACAATGAAAAAGGAGTGGACCAAGGATAGGTCCTGAGTCATGTAGTATACACAAGGCATACGTTCTAGGTAATTTACAACTTTTATAAAAGCACCCTCAGACCAATGATTTGAGCAGAAGCCTTATTGAAATTTCTTGCAAACAGAATCATTCTGTTAACTGAAAGCCATTCACATGAGTACAGTTTACAGGAGTACACAGTGAATGATCTTTAACATTCACGTTCCTATTCAAATTTAGATCTCTGTGAACAATACAACATGCTACTAATGTATTCAGGGTGACTCTGTATACATGGAATAATACTTATTTATACAGTGGGATATTTAGTGGAGCAGTTCAGAGATCAATACATTGCCAAATGGTATAAAAATAGGGCACTTTCCACTAAACTGCTATTCGACATTCTACTCACACCCTAATGAGTATCCCTGTATGACCTTTGACTATACCTGGCTGCAGTATGGACCGATACAAATGGACATTGTATTCCTGTGTAAGCTTGCTTGTGTATCCATCAACACATATACACCTATACAAGTGTGTATTTGCCTCTACCGGCACAACGGCACATCCATCAAAAGCGTTTGATACAAGTGTGTCGCTGCCTACACACACCTAAATAAGGACATATCCAAAACAGACACCTACAAGTGTATATTCACCTAGACCTACAGTTATAAGTGCATATTTGCCGAAAGTATCTACAGAACTAGGCCTACACATCCCTGCACAAGCATATATTCACACACAAACTTGCACCTACACACAACCTACACAAGCACATATCCACTTATGCACACACATTCACAAGTGTGCATGTACCCACGGCTGTATACTTACTGATGTATTCCCAGTACCTCCCAGTCCTTGCCAGCACTCAGTGGCCTTGCCAGCTTCTCCAGGGTCCCGGGGCATATTTCCAACAGTCGACAGAGGAGTGACCACCCCACCTGTGGAGCAGAGGCAGAGGTTACGACAACACGCCTATACTCAGCTGTATTCATGGAAGAGAGCGACTGTACTGAGCTGCTTAACATAAAACAACACAACTGCACTGCTATCATAGAACAGCACGTGAGAGTGTGTGAGAAGCTGAACGCTATTCTTGGTTTTTAGGCAGACGCACACCTGCATTCAGAAACTCACTGTTCCTGTTACTGACCTGCTGCACATCGTGACTGTTGATGTAAGATGACAGCACCACCATCAGAGGAGAGTGAACTTCCTTTTCTTCAAACAGATCTGCCGCTGTAGGCAATGGTAGAGGTTGCAAAGAACTTTTAAAATAATTTCTGTATTCATTTTCAGGTAGCCTACTACAAACGTTTACCGCAAAATGAAGGTCTATTTTAACTGCGACTTTCGCTTTCCTTTATAGACGTGTAAGAAACGTTTGGAGGCTAGCTCTGTTTTGATCTACAAATTCATACAGAATATAGAAAATACTTCTTGTAATAATAAAACGAACAAAAAACAATTTTAAAGATACCCACATACGACCAATTGGTCAAATCATGTTTGTCTGCATCACTGACAACCGTAAAATGTCACCTACCCCACTCATCGTTTTGTGCCAGGTAAAGAAGATCTTCAATGATCTGCACCAAAGTGCCGAGCTGCTTTCGTTCTTGCACATTTTTTAATCTCACGACAAGTTTTTTCAGTTTTACTTCTAATTCCTCTTTGTTAACCATGCTCTCTGGTGCACTTCTTTCCTAACAGAGTGCAAATACATTTAAGGACTTCTACATGGCGCGAAGCCGTGAAATCATTGTCCCAGAACAGACAAGACTAGCCTACTGTAGGCTATCGTGCGAAATGATCACGCCTCTGCTGCATATAAAAGAAGCTAAATATGACGAAATAAAGAGTTACAGTTGAGTTTCCCGAAGTTGGTCGGGAGTGGTCACGTACTGATCCACAACGTCTAAACGATCTGGTTGCAGAGATTTTTCTTCAATCACAGCCTGTCGTTTCAAAGGCGTAACTGTAGCAAGCACATCTCTCCTCCCCAAATCTTCAGAATCATATGACTTAGGCGATGTACAATTTCCTTCTGGGACTGGCAAAACCGGTGTTTTCCTGCTCTGCAACTCCCTTGCGAAGATAACGAAAACCAACCAAAAAGGTAACGCTTATTAATATCGTGTCACTTAATCAAGTCAGTGGACAAATAGTTGTTTTTGTTGCTATGTGTTTAATTAAATGTGGGTTTGTTAAACTAGCTATTCACTTGGTTCATTGTTGTCAAACTCGGAAGGAAGCAATCTCTACCGAATCGCTTTACGGCAGACCGAGTAGGAGAAATGTAGGCTAAGGCATGCGACAATCGTAGGGAAATCATACAGTGCTCATTATCACCATTCTTTAGGGCTAATTAAAGTTGCTTGACTTTATATAATCGTATTTACGTGGTGTAAACACACGATTTATGTATAGCACATTTTGTTCAATTGACCTTGATACGCCGCACTAGCGCTCAATCAGTAGGCTAACCTATGGCCAACAGTGTCAATACACTATAGGCTCAGACGCTGCCCTAGTCACTCTCATGTCAAAATTTGCATTCCAGTTTTTAAAAGTGCAGTAGCAGCCAGTCTGTGGACACGCAGCACGAATTAAGTGCAATATTCCATTTTGTCAGTAGAGGGCACAAGAAATCGGCATATCATATTTGCTTTTAGCTCAGGGATACCACTATGTCCAAATTCCAGAGGGTCTTGTGGCTCGATTCGCCGTTAAAATTAAGAATGTTCTTTAACCCGCAATAGTAATGTTTGTTTAACTAAATATGTTCCAGTTACATAATGACATTTGTTCAGAACGACAGGAAACCTTTCATTTTTTTCAAATGCATCAAGATGTTGGGGAGAGAATTTACAGAAATTCCAGTTGATAGACAACTGTGGATTTGAGTTGTCTATCAACCACGGGCGTGATGCTCTACCTCATTTGACCAAAGACAAGATGATTTAGCTGATTGTAAACTAGGCCTGGTGATTTTAGTCAGTGGGAACACCTCTCTCCGTGTCTTAACGGGTCCTTTGGCTAATGTTACGAATGTAGAATAGATGGGGAAATGCGATACCTTTAGAACACTAGGTTATAGTGTCCGAATATGAGAGTTTAGCAAAAGGACACGGCATGGTCTGGAATTATCCGAAATTAAAATATATAGAAGATTGTAGTCACTACAGCAGGCATGTGTAATGTATTTTACGTCACACACTACCGCTCGGTGACGAATTGAATTGACTCCTCCTCAGTCTTACCTTTGCTTCTGTTTGTGTATTCGTCCTCATCGCTGCGAGCGTAGGCTAAACTCACTCGCTCGGGCTACCAGATAGCCTACAACAATGACACCAGCGGACGCACAGTTTATCCGCAACTTTTAATCTTGGGAAGCTCAAATACAGTAACTGTATCTCCGAACTGTGAAGAACGCTTTAATTTATTCAGTCTGTAAGATTTGGCATTGTCGACACTTTTTATATTGCAAAACAGCGTTTCTGGTCTTGACTGAACTGTGTTGTGATCACATTTGTGCTGTTGTTTTTCCCCTATGTCCCGAAAATCCAGTGATAATGACTATAACCTGCGAAGTATGAGCAACCCGATGGGCGAGAGAAGGAAGAAAGTAAGCGATGATGGAGAGCGGAGCCTCATCCAGGCTCCCTCCAACGCAAGCATCGACAGCCAGGGACCCTCGTCCGCCTCCACCGGTGACTTGGAGCGAGCCGCCCGCAAGCAGTTCCAACAGGAGGTCACACCTGCGTTTGTGTATGTCCTGGCAGGTTTCTCCGCACTGGGGGGCTTTTTGTTCGGCTATGACACCGGGGTGGTG
Organism: Anguilla rostrata; assembly: GCF_018555375.3. Classification (NCBI taxonomy): domain Eukaryota; kingdom Metazoa; phylum Chordata; class Actinopteri; order Anguilliformes; family Anguillidae; genus Anguilla; species Anguilla rostrata. The sequence goes on from NC_057939.1 coordinate 13,980,420, forward strand.
TCAGGAGCCATGCTCTTGCTGAAGAAGGAGATGAATTTGAGTGCACTTTGGCAAGAACTGCTCGTCTCAAGTACTGTTGGCGCCGCTGCGTTGTCCGCCCTGGCCGGCGGGTATCTGAATGGAATTGTCGGACGCAGAAAGTGCATCCTGTTGGCCAGCTTTATCTTCGCCTGTGGGGGCGTAGTGTTAAGTGTTGCTCCGAATAAAGAGGCTCTACTTGTTGGACGACTTATAGTTGGACTTGGATTAGGTAAGTTTTGTTTAAGTTTTTTTTCTTTTCTCATAAACCTTAAATGCAGTAGGCTAATGCAATGTGGTAACGTAGGCTATGTTATATGTATGTTTAAGCGTGTCAAAAGTTGGCTAGGTTATTTAATGTGTGAGGTTTTATGTAGACCGATGTTTGAGACTGTCCCAATTCATGAATGATACATAATTTCTTTTTATAAATGGCTTATTCCCACGACTCCACTCAGAAGGAATTTCGAATGCACACCCTCTGCACACCCAAGCGGTCACAAAAAGTCCCCCGTTGAGCCGTTCAAATTTGCTGGTAATTTTCACATTTTTGTTTGTGTAAATCAGGCGATTTACTCCGTGCTATTAAGTGGCCACGGTGTATTTAAGTACGATTTAAAACCATTCAGAGGTTAGAGAAATAGTGGCACAGACGTGTTCGGTACTAATATTTACCTTATTCACCAGATGCACGAATGCGTGACATCTGACAATATTTGCATTAGAGCGCAATCCCTTCTGTGTAAAATCATTGGCTGTTTGAATCAGTGACATTGTTTTTAGAAGCAGTACTCTCATAATGGCCCATTAATTGCCCATCCATTTCCCCAGTTTTGCAGAATATTCTTCGAGTGAAAATCACGTTTCATAGGTGCCAAAAATACTTTGATAGATCCACCTTAAAGGTCTTTAAACCCGTTTTAGGTTATGTTGAATGCTAACCCTTCATTCATTCATTCATTCATTCATTCGGCATCAGTGGAGGGTTGTGAGATTTTTGAACAATGGTTGCCCTTAAAATATAACCCCCCAGTTTTAGAAAACAAAATGAAACCCACTGCAAACCATACTTTTTCTACATTATGAGAAGAGTTTAAACAAGATGGTACTCATAAAAAATACTTCTGTTAATTCTGAGGGGAATTTTCTTTTGGGTGACCCCTGTACTGTGGAGGTTTGCTGGGTGATAAGGAGTTGGACTGCTGTCCATGACCTAATTATGGTTAGTGCTGGTCTGGATCAGATGAATCTGAATGTAGCATGTTTACGTCCGTGTCTGTTTTTAATGTTGTTCTGTGCAGGTAGTCTACATTATTCTGATGGTCTGTAGTGTACCCAGTCAGAGACTTTGTATGTTTGTCATGTAAACCGAAACCATGTTTTTCCAGATTTTTTCTTTCCAATTTCTGAGGGTTCTCTGTATAAGTTGTCAGAGATTAATAAGGTCTGCTAAGTTTTGTTGCTTGTCTAAAATATATTTTCACCTGTAAAGAGGGCTGATCTCTTGTCTCACATTAGTAAATGCTACTTGTATTGCCACTTTGAGTTTTAGCCAGATTATATATTGTATATTATATTAAGAGCAAAATGGAAATGCATGAACATAATTGTTGAGGAAAGTGGTTTGTACTTTAAAAGGTTAGGCTAATTTCAATAATAAGATGTTAATCGCTCTGAACTTATCTGTATAGAGTTGGTATTGTCTTAAATAAGTATAACTGCAGCAGTAGGCTTTATTATTGAAAATCAAATCACATTTAAATTTTTTTAAGGGGAGCGCGACAGTCCACTCTCCTTGAATGGCTCGCTTTATTTGGACGGGTAGACAGACAGCGGAGAGGACCAGAGATAGAGAAGGGACCACAGCTGAGGAACTGCCAGTCTGGGGAGCAAAGCCCCGCCCACGCGGGGGAAATCGCTTAGCTGCCCTATGGACTGTGCCACATCTTGCCAAACCAAATCACATTTGATAGGATGTCTATGTTCCCTGAAAGATGACCACTCATTTTATTGTGGTATAATGCATTTGATTGGCCCTTGAAATAAAATTATTTCATTTCAATCCTGGGTTAACCATGGGGAGAGTTCTCTTGGACAAAGCAACTGGACAAGGAGAATGTAGCTTCTGCAGAGTCTTGATCTAGGCTCTGAATGGTTATTTTTCAGAATTTGACTGAGGTAAGGGTTATTGATGACTGATATGATCTGAGGTCAGTTGTATGAGGCAGAAGATCACTGCAATGTGGATGAATACTAAAGCTGAATGTCAAATGGAACATGAATTGGCTATAGGCTTATTTGACTCTGCTGGTAACATCATTGTCAAGGCGAATTCAGTTCTTTATATTTTTGTTCTGCTTTAAAAATAAAGATCATTTAGACAAGTTTTGTCTCTTCTCTTGCTTAGATTTGCATCTTGGAATGCAATTTGGAATGTTGGGTCCAAAATTTCCATTGTCCATAAGGGGTAATTCCTTTTTACCAAGAATGCTGTCTGGAGTTGACCATGAAGATTGTGTAGACTCCATCAGAAGTTTGAGATTGAAATCGTTAGCTATGGCCTGGAGGTCATTTTGGGGTGTTTATGTATTCTGCTCATTCAGCACTAAGGGATGAGTAGAGCTTCTATTTCAAGCCATGTGCCAATTGTCCAATTATTTTCAGCAAACATCTCATTAAATCATTCAGTTACCACTCAATCAGATACTTAAGAAGAACGAAAGCTGAAATGTTTACTGATGTGTCATACCTAGTGCTATGTATTACAGAATAAGGGGATTGATTAAAATGCAAGAATGCAAAAAAATTGTTTTTCTTTGTGAGGGTACGAAATATTGATTTAAAATGAGTTAAAGTTTGTAAGGTGCAAAAAAACAAAATAAGCAGTTTGCAACTGGGGCAATAAAAAAATAAAATATTAGTTTATGCAATAAAAATTCCAGTGCTATAGCCTACTCTTTGCAGTTATATTTAATCATCTCCTGTTGGTTTACTGGCCTTTCTGACACGTATTGATGTTGGTGTGTGCGAAAACCTGCCCATAAGATACACATTATTTTGTAACAGTATTTGTAACAACTGACAAGTAGTGTTTGTATTTTCATTTACATGCACAGCTATGAGGGAAATGCAAACAATAAATACATATTCTGGCATCAGTTTTAGTGTCCATTGTTCAAGCTTTTCTTCTCTAGCATAGTAAGTAAAGTACCAGTGTGTTGTATAGTATATCCTTTCCTTCCTGTGTTCTGAAGAACTTGTGTCCTTGTTTCAGGGTAAAACATTTTTCTTTTTGTAAAATTATTTTTGTACAAACCTGTTTGTTGAAGCTCCGTACAGAAACTACAGCACTTCAGATAATTACATTTTTTGCAGCTTCATGCTCTATTTCTCTTGACATTGATCAAATAGCATATCGGCATCATTTTGTTGTTTGCTGTGACTTATATAGAAACTGTTCCTTGCAATTTCAAATAAAACAGCAGACATTAATGTTGTTTTTGGTATTGTTACCATAACAATGGGCCAACTCATGGATGCGTCTGCTCAGTTTAATCCATTTACGTAAACTACAACTTCTTATGGTCTATTCGAGTCCGAGTTCACTGGAAATCCTGGTGTCTGAGTTCATACTCTTGCTACTGCTTGCTTTCTTGCGGCGAATGAAACTAGCCTATTTGAATGCTGTTGAAGACACTTTCAGTTCCTCACTTGAAACAAATTAAATGATGAACATTTTGAGGTTGTCAGCATTTTAATTATAAAGATGTGCTCTGTGTATGTGTATTTTTGTCAATCTGATACCACAGTCTGTGCAAACTGAATGGCTTCTCTCTTCTGGTTCACTTCAGTTCCAACTGTCAGTTCTTGTAGGAACACTGAAGGAAATCGTTGAATTATTCAGACCACCAGAATTTTTCCAATCTTTCCATCTTAAAACCTTTCACTGAATGCTTTTCATATCTGTGAATGATCAACAGCAGGGAAGTGCTGTCCAACAGCTTGTGAAAGCTTCTGTCTGTTCAAGCTTTCAGGCATGAAGTTATTTTGAATGAGAATGCATATTATGTAATTTGACTTCATCAGCGTTGTACGATCGCTGCTGTGATATAATGCATGGTCACAAGGCTGTAATCTTCAGAGGCTTTTTTTAAGGAAACCATCTCGACACAAAACAGCGCACAATATAATGGTTCACTGTAGGAGTCTCACCTTGGAGACTGTCCTTTGTCAGTGGTTCATGGTGTGTTCTCATTTTGAAATCGGCAAGTATGAGTATTTTCGGTAATTGCAGTCAAGTTATGTAGCCAGGCTTTCAGCTGTTTCTTGATGGCAGGTAAAATCACGGTAAAAGTATGAAACCCATTATTTGTTAAGTTTTTGTTTTCAAGGCACTTGTTTCTTCCTCAAATTGCTGGTTTTGTAAAGGTTATTGGGTTATGATGGAGGCTTTCTTTTATTGGTGATTTTGCTAGCAGAAATCAATGCAATGTACAGTCATGCTGTGTAAATCACTATGTGGTGGTTTGGTAATTTTGTTATTGTTAGAAGAAAATATTTCTTTCTGCCTGTAATTGACTTGATAGATACGCTTTCTTTATCTTGGGCTGCATCTACAGTACCAATATCAACCAGTGTCATCACATACACTCACCGGCCACTTAATTAGGTGACAGGAGTGGCACCCGGTGTGGTCTTCTGCTGCTGTAGCCCATCTGCTTTAAGGTTTGACGTGGTGTGCATTTAGAGATGCTCTTCTGCATACCTCGGTTGTAACGAGTGGTTATTTGAGTTACTGTTGCCTTTCTATCAGCTCGAACCAGTCTGGCCATTCTCCTCTGACCTCTGCCATCAACAAGTAATTTTCGCCCAGAGAACTGCCGCTCACTGGATATTTCCTCTTTTTCGGACCATTCTCTGTAAACCCTAGAGATGGTTATGCGTGAAAATCCCAGTAGATCAGCAGTTTCTGAAATACTCAAACCAGCCGGTCTGGCACCAACAACCATGCCACGTTCAAAATCACCTTTCTTCTCCATTCTGATGCTTGGTTTGAACTTCAGCAGATCGTCTTGACCATGTCAACATGCCTAAATCCATTTAGTTGCTGCCACGTGATTGGCTGATTAGATATTTGCGTTAACGGGTGCAATTTGCAGTTGAACAGGTGGACCTAATGAAGTGGCCGGTGAGTGTATGTCTAGCCAGCAGGAACCCTTTTGTCCGTAGTCTCAGGCTGCTGCCCTCAGTCCATTATGTAATATTGCAGAAATGTAATCCATGGCAGCATAAATGTCATTGTGCGTCTCTAAACACGTCCTACATACTTTCCACAAGTACTAACATGGCCTGTGGGCAATGAACAGAAAGTGTTCATCACTGAGATGAAGTGAGGGCCAGAACTATTATGGCTTTAATGGCTGGGGCCGTTATGACTGAGATTGAATCTATTACGTTTCATTACAATCAATTGTCAGCCGCTCTTATCCTGAACGGCATACAGTAGTGGAGAACATCAGTGTTGCTCTCAGGAATACTAAAATGCTAGGCTATATCACCTAGGCACAGAGGCCCATTTATGATCAATAATTCTAATATTAAACAAGTTCTAATGTAATAAATTACAGATAACCTATCTTTACACAGCTATACCTATAACACCCAAAAGGAAATGCAAAGAAAGAGAAAGGGAGAGGATATTTTAAAGGTGGTTGTGGGGAGCCATGCTGCAGTCGGAAGAGATGAGGATCTTGTCTGTGTCAGACGGTGGGCAGGGTTTCTGCTGTTCTAACTGAAGTGGGAAGTTCTTTCCACCACCGCAGGGCCAGAACAAACAGGAGACGTAACCTAGAAGTGCAGGCACGCAGCTGGGGGCGGGTGCCAGATGCCCAGAGGTAGGAACAGAGATGTCTGCTGGGTCTGCAGAGTCTGATGATCTTTTGAAAATATACTGGAGCTGTCCCTTTAGCTGCCTGCACCAAGGATTTGAATTTGATGTGAGCTGACATTGACAGCCAGTAGAGGAAAGTGAGAAGGGAAGTGACATGGCTGAGTTTGGGGAGGTTGTAGATGAGATGAGCAACAGCAGTCGGGATGAGCTGCAGAGATCTGATGGTGAAGGCACAAAGGCCAGCAAGAAGAGATTTGCAGTTTTTCAAGTGGGAGATGACAACTGCCCGGACAGAATGCTGGACTAAGTACTGCTGGATTCCTTCAAATGTGTGTGCTTGCTACTAATATTTTAAGTAAGGTAACAACATAACTGCAATAACAGCAGCATAAGGATTTAAAAAAAAGTCTGTTAGAGACATTTGTTCCCTGGTGAATATTTTCAGGGGCTGTACTAGCAGTGTAGCAGTTGTGGGGGAGGGAAGACAACTCCAGCCCCTCCCCCCAACATTGTCGGTTAACAGGTCTGCTGGTCCTCAGTCAACAGATTCATCAAGGAGGCCGCAGGCCTTGCTAAGATTTCACACAGCGTTAATTTTCAGTTAGTACTCAAACACACAGGAATATTTTTAGCCATTGCCCTTGGGTTTAACTCCACAACATTGCAGTCGCACTCCTCAGGAAGTAAAGTGGGTATGGTACAGACCGCGAGGGATGGATGTTATAGCCCAAGTCCTTGGAACAGAGAGGATTTGAAGGATATGACACAGAGCCAATTATACTGTAGCTATGACAGGAGGGTCCCCAGGGTCCAGCCGCTGTGGTATTGAGTTTTGGATAAACTTGTTAGGCTGAGCACAGTCTGGACATAGAGGCTGGTGCGCTTTGAAATCTGAATGTGGTGACTATCTCTGGGAATAATCCACCATTCAGCTGTAGTTGGTGATTTTCTCTGTGGGGAATAATGCACTATCCAATGGAAGGTGGTAATTGTCTGTGAGAATAATGCACTTTCACACAAAGATGGTGATGATCTCTAGAATAATAACTGCCACACATCTCCAGGGTTTCTATTCTAAAAGTAGTTTCTGAGACTGTAACTGTAATAATGTCTTAAGTGGTATGTGTCCTATTGAATATGCAGCTTAATTTGACCCTATTACATACCCTTTCTGTTCTTACAAACAGTTTCTTTCTCTGATTAGTTGTTAATTACAATATGCACTCATTGTAATTAGTCACCTAGTTGTTAAATTGTTTAAGCTTTTAATTGCCTGAATATAGACGCTCCAAATTTCAGGCATTTTTTGGAAAATAAAGGTTATTTTTGATGTTTATCAACTAACACAATTGTCTTTGCATCTCTGTGATCACTTAACATAGCCCAAGCTTCCAGTTCTTGTGTTTTGGTTCAATTGTTTGTGAAGTGACCTTTCTCCAGACATGTAACTGAACAGATGTTACCCGGAGGGGGTGTCTGCTATCAGGGAAACAGAGGATCATCTCGACCCGAAGCCTCGGTTTTGATACTGCAGCAGCTTGGTTTGAAGGGGTAAAGGCAGCCCAGAAAATGCTTTCAGTAGTTGTATGCAAATTTGTTTTAGAGCAGCTAGTCACAGAAAGTCAGTTCAATCTTTTATAACTAAATTATTGACCTTAGACCTGGTGCTGCAGGGGTATGTTGCCTAGCCCGATTGTTAACCAATTTGTTTAATATTCCAGAATTTGGATCAGCCATTGTTGGCCTGTCATATTGCTGCAGCATCAAACCAAGGGGGCAAAATCTCCTCTGAACTGTGTTCTGCCACCTGATGCTTCGTTTAATTTGCGCAGTCCACCAGCTGAGGTGCGCAGCCGTTGTGCCAAAGGACTGCACTTCTCATGCAGACGGTGCCAAAGCAATTGCTGATATATGACAAGGATGGGGAATAACTTCTTGATTGAAACCTTCTTTCTTTGGCTGGTGCTGCGGCTAATGGTGTGTCACCCCGTCAGTCAGTGAGACCCCTGGCTGGAATTGGAAATGACACAATCAGGATTCAATTCTAGCCTGTGGGACACTCTGCTGTGCCAAGAACCAGCTCTGCAGCTGGATGTGCCGTCCAAGAGCCAAGCGGCAGACTTTATCGCCATCGATCATTTTACCACTCAATCATTTTGCCTATCTTTAGTATTTTTGAGCATTTGAGTGTTTGGACCTCTTCAATTTGTAAGCATCCCGTGTGAAGCAAGCCATCCATTGTTCATGGGCTGATTGCATCACACCTGTTGGTAATGCTAGTTAATATGGTTTTAATACAGGTGTGATTAACGTCAGAAAAGAAGGTCACTCAAGAGATATGGGAGTGTTCTTAGAGGGATGCATCTTTGTAATAATGACATTAATTAAGTGTCTGTTCATTAATATCATTAATTAATATCATACAGTAGGAAGGAGCCCTAGTTCTGGCTGTGACAGTAAAATACACACTGTCTTTGTTATTGGCTACACCAGATCTTTAATGACCACACTGAGTTTAGGATCTTGGTTTAAGGATTCAAAGGGTGCCAAAAGAATAATATTTGCTATCATTGCCATGATGCATTGCTTTTACTTTGTCAGGAAGAAAGACTACCTCCTAATAGGCTTATCAGCAACACCGCCACCAGCTTCTCTTAGATTGTCTTAACTCAAGCACTGGCCAGCCCAGGTCCAAGAGCACTGCAGGTGTAAAGAGCTCCAACCTCATATAGCATCTGCTAGAGAATTAAAATAACTTATTTTTTGAACTTTTCCAATCAAGATTTTTTTAAATGTCAATATTAGAAACAAATTTGTCAGAGTATTAATACTTGGTGTAGTCTGAATGGAGGGGTTTCAGCGGTGTGAAGATTACTTTCTGGGGTGTCTGTCAGTGGAAGGTGCTGTACAAACTATGGCTTCGTATTCGCTCTATCATGGTAAAACCAATTGAGTACTTGAGGATGCATGTTTGTCTTGGAGATATCCTCCGTTTATTTGTAAAGCAATTGTTTGCATGAATAAGAGCGACAGTAAACTTGCTTGGTGTGAACGGTCAGTCCCTGTCCTTGCGGCAGGTTTTCGGAACATGCTAACTTTTTCCCCCCGCGGAATACACTCCACTGTCGTGTTTTCGCAACCCAGTGAAGCGCCAATGAAGCTCCTCTTCTGTTGTTATTGATTAACCTCTGCGCAAGTCGCACATTGAGGGTGTTCCCATGGCAACAGGTACGTTGTCCTCCAGGCAGCTGAGAGCTACACGAAAGAGCGCGCGGACTATTAATAGACTTATCGCAAGCGGCGTCGTCTTGTTTGATGACTCTGGATAAACAGGCCTAGGCCTATACCTTGTCTGTTCCTCATGAAAAGTGTGTATATAGCTGCATTGTAACTGGGGTGTAGCCCGAGATTAAATATATGAATGTTTACTATGAGGTTTTAAAAATATGTATTCATATTATTGCCTGGAATTGCCCTAATAAGGAAGAAAGTACTACTAGTCACGTTTCATGTTTTTAGGAAGAACAACAGTCAACTCTTTTCCAAAATACCACATTTTTCATTGACATTAAAATCCCTGAATGCCTGCTGAATATAAGGGTTTTATCAGTTGAGATAAACTGAGCCTGACATTATCATTTTATTGGAAGCACTCTTAATTGCTCTGTCAGTTTCTTTGAGAAGGGCATAGCTGAATCACAGATTTAGTGACTGGATATGAACCACTGGGCTCAATGCATATGAAGTTACACACAGGGATGACATTATCGATATTACTGTTGGATAGTTTTTTTCTGCTTGTTTATTGTCCAATAGCAGAATCCTCATTGCTGTTATAACAATTTATATTTCATGCTGTGACCATATTGATTTCTTACTCAGTTTTATGTCGGGCTGTTGTTTTCTTTTGCCAATGTACTGCTGCAATGCTATGCCATGCAAATAAAGCATTTTAATTGAAGTGAACTGAACTGATGCTCAATCCAATAGTTCAGGTTTACTCTCCCACTGGACTCCTGAATCCTCGCCATTGTAATGGAGCACAGATGGGTAAGACCATCCCCAAGAAATATGCCTTTTTCCTTTTGGATCACAGGCATGATAAATCCTTTTTTGTGGTTCACCTAAAGTGTTGCTGTGCTGCCATAGTGATGTGCTGTCTGTCTGGAAGTGCAGTTTGGGGATTGCATTGAGCGAACGCCACATGTAGACAAGGCAGAACCGCAGTCACAAAAACAAAAGGACAGATGGGGAAGTACAAAAAGAAAGGGGGAAAATCACGGCTCAGAATAACAAGTTAGGAAATAAGGGAAATGGGGACTGTGAATAGCACAGAGGTGCACTCGGGGTATTGACTCAGGAAAAAACGAAAAACTTGGGACTAGAACTTTGGATAACATTTTCTCTCTCTCTCTCTCAACAGGCATTGCCTCCATGACCGTCCCAGTCTACATCGCAGAATGCTCACCCTCCCACCTGAGGGGCCAGCTGGTCACCGTCAACAACCTCTTCATCACAGGTGGTCAGTTTATTGCCAGCATCATTGACGGGGCCTTCAGCTACCTGCACCATGATGGCTGGAGGTACGATTTGTTAACCGGTGCCCCCTGTTGATGATGGAAGATCAGTGTGTTTGGTAGCGTGTTTTGCCTATTCTCACCCCTCAGTGAATGTATCTGTGCTATGTTTACTGAGCCAGGCAGCACGTCAGAGCTGGGCTTCCTGTTGGTCCCACATCACGCCGTTCACAAATCCAGTTCTTTAAACACACAACACCACAGCTTTGCTAATCCCACGCACTGAAAGCACAGTCCTGCAACAATGGCTAACTCACCACATGCTCCCGTTGGACAGACTGAGATTTTCAGCTGCACTACAGGTTCTTTTCATTTTTGGGGGTGGGAACTAGATTGAAAAAACCATGAGCATGAATTTTAAAAAGCTTGCCTGTATATTATGCACAGAGTTATTTTTGGTTGTGTGCAGAGTTTTCAGACGCTGTCCTTCCATTAATGGAAGCCCTGTGTACCTGTATAACACTTCCAGTAATGTGAACAGCATATGCCGCAGTTTGTTCCCTGCTTTGGTGGCCTCAGACCTTCTGTAATTCTACCTTGGAGCCAGGCTGAAAGATTACAAGCTCATTGTGCTTTACATTTATGGCAGATATTCCCCATATGAAAATTTGGTGGGAACACAGAATGTTGGTGGTGCTATGGACATCAGTGTTCACAGGGCATAGACGGGTGGTAGATTTACTGTAGCACACGCACATAAACATTTTCATTAAAAACCATTCATTAGCTTTACATTGATTCAAGATCAGTGATTCAGGCTTGCTTTCACGTGCAACCGTGAATGGAAACTGATTGCCAACAGCTGTCTTCTCAGTAACCCACTGTGGGCTGTTGAACCCCAGCTATAGTATTTTGTATATTTTCATGTGCATGTGTCTGTGTGTGTGTGTGTGCATGTGTGGTCTTTTAATCCTGCTGTATTGTTTTGTGTTTGTGCTCGTGTGTGTTCTTTAACCGCTGCGATAGTGGTGTGTGTGTGTGTGTGTTTTTGTGTGAGCGTGCTCTTCACTCCATCTATAATGTCGTTTCTGATCATCGCAGATGGAGCTCTGTCTCTTCCCGTCAGTGTCCAGACTGAGGGTGTGAATCAGAATGCGTCTCTGACATCTGAATCTCTCCTCAAGCCCTTTGCACGGTGGCAGTGAAATATTGTTAAAGGAAGAGATCGAGCCTCGTGTCAGATAAACATCCTGCACTGATGCGCTCACTCTCCCATTTTGAATCAGGCAGATGATTAAGTGCCGACTGAAGGACGTGAGACTGTTTCGGTTTAATGTGGCTGATTCCGTCATTCGTCAACAGATGAATTGTGTCAGTACATGTTGATCTGTCAAGGACCCTCGGCTTATTTTTGTGAGAAAAGATGCTTTTTCAGGGGCTTAAATAGCTCTATCAGTACATATCGCCGCCTTTCCGGGACTCTATAGAGTCTTGAAGCTGGGCTGCATACTGATTTTAAGCCTTGAATAGTGCGCCTCCACTTGTCACACTCGTTCTGCTCATTTTCATGTCATTAAACCTCCTATGGTTCAAAAGGCGGAGCACTGGAAGAGATATTTCCAGCTCTGCGATAGTCTCTAATGGTTAGGATTTGCATCGGATGGGGTCCAACCACATGTAAATCACTGCGCACATCCTAGTCATTTCTAAGTGTCTAGAAAACTTCACCAGAATTAGGCTTCTCAGCCTTGGCTGTGAGATGCCTTCTTTCCGAGTTGTGACAATATGGCAGGTATGTGCTGCTTCCCCAAATCCACGTGTTCAGTTATTCTAATTTTCCCTTGGTGACATGGAGAGGGTTCAGTATGTGATACCTCATCTGTCACATTGTCTGACTTCCTGTGGTGATGACTTAATGGGGGGTCAGAAGTAGGGGTGTGCAATATAAAAAATTCTGGGGCCAATATTGGTAACAAATATTTTATTAGCTGATGCCAATGCTGTTGCAACCCTGTCTTACATTATAGTACAAGTGCAATGAAGTTTCTGCTTTCAGTGAAGCACAGACGTAAACTTCTGAAGGAAAAATGTAATGAATTTTATTTATATTACAGAATATTACAACTTGCTTATTATAGTGTTATGCAGAGAGCATGCATCTTGGGGTCTACTGAGTCTGTATAGGTTTGCTTGTGAGTGTGGCTGGTAACATTACACAAACAGTAAATGATAAAAAGAGGTTCAGATTACTGTGATTAGGCTACTTTTTGAGCATGACACACTCCTCCCTATTTTTGCATCTGACTCCCTATTGCTCTCACTCAATTGTTCTCTTCACTGTTCCCTCTCACTGCCTGTTTTTATCAGTTCTACCCTATCAATTGTATTGATTCTCTCCTTTCTGTTATCCATCTCTCCCTCTCCCGTTCACATCTTATCTTTACCGACGCTCTGTGCTCTGCCTCAGGTACATGCTGGGTCTGTCGGTGGCTCCGGCGGTCCTGCAGTTCTTCGGGTTCCTCTTTCTGCCAGAGAGCCCCCGCTGGCTGATCCAGAAGGGCCAAACCCCGCAGGCCCGGCGGGTCTTGAGCCAGATCCGGGGGAACCAGAACATCGACGAGGAGTACGAAAGCATCAAGAACAGCATCGAAGAGGAGGAGAAAGAAAGCGGGGGAGGTGAGAGGCGTGGCTGGGTCACATGACACTATCGCAATACTGCCGAGTGGCAGCGGGCGTCGCAAGACTGCGGTGCCCAACCTCGCGGTGCCCAACCTCGCGCGCAATGATGTAATCGCTTCCTCAACCACAGCTACAAAACATCTCGGGCACAGAATGCAACAGAATGCCAGCATTAAATCAGGGCAAATATTGTACAGGCACTGGTTAGCTTGGAGGTTGTGCTAGGACATTGTCAGTGTTGGGAGTCCTATCATTTTTTGATTGAACCTGGGGGATTTTAAAGATAGCTGTTTAGTTTAGAAAGATTAGTTGTTGCAGTACTTATATAGTGCCTGTCTGATACTGTAAAGTGTGGTGAGCGAGTTCCATTTTACTCAAAATAAAGGAAGTTCAATTTAACATTGCTTGGAATTCTGAACTTTATTAAAATAGTTTAGTGTTGATGGTTTATCCTGGGTACTTGGTTGAGCCTTTTCTCTCTTAACTACTCTCAAAAGTCTCATTGGCATCTCTTGCTTGTTTTGGGTATGTTCAGTCCAGCTGTTCAGTACTGTTTGATGGGGGGGAAAAAGCAGTGTCTACAGTTTGTCAGATACAGGCACAAGAAGAGCCAGTGAAATTGGCTTCCTTTTGCCTCTAATTAACTTTGACAGAAAGCTTCCTCGCCGTCAGCTGAAGTGCCCGCTACTTTTTCATTGTCCTTGACGTTGGGGAAGTGAAGTGGCCCTCAGTTCTTTGGATTCAGTGCAGTGTCTCGGTTATATCACGCCTCACCGTTGTATCATTATAGGCCCAATCAGTCACCTTTTCAAATGTCGAGGTCATTCAGCCGAGGGAGTCATTGGACACGATTAGGTCATTAGGGGAGCCTGTTCTCAAGACGTAACGTTTTTATGGCATGCCAAAGCTAATGCTGTCATTTTACTGTTGTGGACAGAATCACTGGCATTGTATGGACTTCAATATACTGCTGTCATTATTTCTTAGTTTTTGCATGGCACGTGTAAGCTATTTAGCTACATGCAAGTTGTTTACAAGCTTACAGGCAAGTTAAAACTGGCCCATAATAAACGTTTGGCAATTCTGACAGTAGAAAATGCGAACAATCATGAACAAAATTATATTATTTATGAGATTCAAACTCAATATTTGAAAAGAAGTGACAGCCGAAATCTGCACCTCCTGCAAAAGAATGTCTTGTGAGAAACAGCTGATTAGTATATCATTATCCTCGTATTCCAATGCAGCCATAGACTACTAAAATTGGCAGTACCCTTTGCGCAATGTGCATGGCTCGTAAAGGGAATGAAAAGAGGTAATTTGATTGGCTATTAATAAATCCAGCTGCACCACACCTACTGAGAATATATTCAGTTAATCCAGCCCATTTTCCAGGTGTGCCGCGCGCTTTGAGCTATACACTCCTTGCCTCCGGTCACGTCACGAAAATACCAGCATTGACGAGCCTCTCCAGTGAGCCCACGCTCCACGCACAGTGCTCCCTCCTCCCCCAGCGAGGCTCAGGGCTTTGTGTTCTGGACGCAGGTGTATTTACCGATGTGTCATTCTGCTCTCACTGCGTAATGCCTTCCCACACCGAGCCTCTGTCTGAGCCTACAGAGCGTGTAAAACCTGTAGAAGCTTGTCAAAGGCTGCTACCTCCCTTTTTTTAGCCAAGCAAAAGTTGGGAGTGTAACTGGCTGCCTCACTGGATTTTAAAACGCAATCAGTTTTGCTTTCTATTTGCAAAACTGTAAGGATTTAATTTTTTTGCAAGCAAGAAAACAAGTGCATCTAACTCCATTAGTTATACAAAATGACAGGTGGAAACTCTGTACCCCGATAAGCAAGGCTATTTCCTGCTGCCAGGCATTCATCCAAGCGTTTTCTGACACTAAGAACGTCTGTCCTAGGAGGTGAACTTACTACTTGTCCAGAAATCTTGCAATTAATGTGTCTCACGCATGAAGAAGTGACTTCGACCTGATTTTCCAGGGTTGAGGAATGGAGGAGTGTCCAGTTTGTGGTCTGGAGACTGAAATCCCTCCACAAAGGCAAAGTCAGGTAGACTTTATCCAGGGGAGGAATTTTCAGTGGTCAGATGTCATTGCGGCCCATACAGGTCTCGTCATTTACAGGCAACAGTCAAACTACAGGCCTAATTCACAGTGCAGTTTTTTTTTGACTGCAGTCCTCTGAGTAAAGCAGCAAGTTTAGCAATTCTTAGACCCTTTTGCATGGTAATTTACATGCGCGTTAAGCTTATGTGATGTTAAATGATATTATTGTCAGTGCCTCGTGCGAGTTCCTGTGGTAAGTGAGTGAGTGCCACATAGCACTGCCCTCAGCCCCTGAGGGTCAGCGGAACGTCGGGCCAAACTGACCAGTCAGCTACTGCGACAGTCAGCGTCTTGTGCCTTTGGATGTTGAGCCGGATCACTGTGCTCACGCACGTGCGCGGGTAATTCTCTGTGAGGGCTTGTGTCTGTGGTAGATGCGTGCTGCCTGTCCTTTCCCTTCAGTGACGACATCAGTTTCTTGCTTCAGCAGTGTAGACGAACGGGGGTTAGTCCCTCACTTCAGAGAGAAGTAGACTAGATGCCTGAAGGAAAACAAGTACGTCATGACACACAAACAAATTAATGTACAAATATTGTCTACCCTCTACGAGAGTCGTGGGACGCCATATTTGTTTCATCTTTTGCTCTCAGTCCATGGTTTAATTCTATGGTCACAATACTGAGGGAGATTTGTCTTCCATTTTCAAAGAAGGGTTTCCTCTGCTCTTGAACTCCCCCACACACTTAGTTTCAAATTGACATACTCAAACACACAAACAGTCATACATTATGCATAAACGCTCGTAATCACATTCACATACATCATTGCATTGATCACACACACACACACACAAACACAGTGGTACATACACATATATTTGCACTCACACATTCACACTTTCACATGCACTCACACTCATGCTGGACCCCTCCCATTCTGTTCAGCCCTGAGAGGGCCATCTGGACAGACTGCAAATCTCATTTGTTTATTTACTGAACTGCCCTTCAGATGAGGGCAGGAAAGTGTACTCCTGCCTGCTGCGCTGAATATGATGGCTGTTCTCTTTCAGTTCCTGGTTTTATGGCTCCTACCTCCTCTTTCCTCACTCAGACCGCCAAATGATCATATTCAACTAGCCAGAGAGAAAGACTTCAGAAAGACATTAAATTTTGGATAACAAGATTGTGGTTTCTGAACGAATAGAGTTGCCCAATCGCTGAACTTTGTGGAAGTTAGTCAGCACTCAACAGCTCACTGCAATCTGTTACTTCCTGGGTCGGTCGCCGTGGCGACATGCAGTGTTCTTCCTTGTGGCTCTTGTCTTGTTTTGATCTGGAGCAGCGGGAACGGGGCTCTGATGAAGTCTTCTGTTTTGGAGAATGTGGAACAGGATTATAATGAATGTTTCTACCAGCAGTATGAAAGGCGATACTACTGTAGTAAACTGTGAGATAGTGAGCCCACGTCTCGTCTATGGAACGCTAATGAGAGAGACTGGAGAGAGTGATGAAAGAAAGATGGAAACTCAGAGGAAGTGACAGGGTGAGATGGGAGGGCAAGAAAAGGTGGGAACCCGAGCTCATTGCAGCAGTGTCATTCTGTACAGGAATTTTGATGAAGACGAAGAAACAAAACATTTTATTTGATGTAAATCCCTATAACACTGCAGTCATGTCACCTTCAACCCTGGCTGCATTTCCATGCATCTGTGCATGTATGGTTATATATGCATGCATGTGTGCACTTGTGTTTCCATGTGCATGCACTTGTGTGTCTGCACACACATGCACTTGATTATGTTCGGGTTTTTGTACTCACTTGTACAAGTGTATCTATACTATATATCTATCTATACATGTGCGTGTGCATGTGTGTGTGTGTGCATGCGTGCGTGCATGCGTGTGTGTGTACGTGTACGTGCATGTACCCACTTGCCCAGTCATGAAGTTTCCTGCAAGAGTCTATCATTATGTGATCTTCTGTATACAGTTATTCATTGCATTTGTGACTGTATTCATTTTCTAACATATCAGAGCTTCATACTTTATGCTGAGTGACATTTGAGCCTCTGCTGTCTCCTGTTGCTGTGCCCAGTGGAGAGAAAGCTGTTCTCCAGCTCCTCAGATCATGTCCTGTGTTTGTGCAGAGTACAGTGTCTATCACCCTGAACTTGAGCCAAAGGACAAGGAGCAGAACAGAATTCTCATATTTCTAAGGCTTTTATGGTCGCCCTTTGAAATGCAAGGCATTGCCTCAGTCACCATAGAGCTCAGGATCCAAAACCAGATCAATATCTGCTCTAATGGTAATGGCCTTGCTTAAGTAAATTTGGTCAATTGGTTTAAGGAGTGAGAATATTTCCTGAGTTAGGAAATGCTCCCTTATCTGTAATTATGGAGTGCTCCATATGATTTTCTCTGAAAAGAAAAATCTTAATTGCACAATGGGCCAGACAGAAAAATGTTTTATGTGAGGCGACATTCTGTTTGGGTTTTGAGGCAAGTTTATGAAACAGACTTTTTTCATTGCTTTATATTAAGTGCTGTATTCAAATTCAAAGAATCCTGTTTACAAGTATTTGCAACAAACAATTCTCACAATATCAATTTTCTGATTTGTCTTGATGTAGGTCAACATCATTTGATTCAGTATCAAACTACTTGTTTGTTTTTTTCTTCATTTTCAGCATTACAAAATGTAATTTTTCTGTATTATATCCCCAATGCCCCATGTTCCTTGGTTTTTCAGATTCAATTAAAAATTCATCACATAATACATTATGTGGAAATCCAAGAGGCACTTTTAACATGATTTATTTCACTGACTCTGGGTTATAAATAATGTAAACTTTTAAAATTACATGATACCCTCTCTGTGCCTGAAGTCTTAAAGGTACAACAAGGTTTGGTCTAATCCAATTAATACTGTATATGTCAGCCAAGTGGAGACCAAAGCAATGGTAGGACGTTTAGACAGAGTGCGCCAAACAAATTGTGGATTGTTTGGGCACTCAAATAAAACATGATGGCAAGATACAATTTGTGCTCGCTCTTATCCGTTCAGTGTTTGAATCATCTTTATTCTCGTCCTGTGGGGTTCTGCTCTGTGTGTATGCCGTCATGAATCTCTACTGTCACAAGGAATACAGAGTTGTCAACTGTTGAAAATGTGTTTATTTTCTTTAATGTACAATTTTAGGCTTATTTAAGCACTGTAAAATTGCTGTCGATAATGATCCAGGCCAATGTTCTTCTGACAGGAGGATTTGCAATGCTTAGTCAAGAGAATGCCTGAGGTAATTGAATATCACCATGCCAGAAACGTTGCCTCCTCAATTCAGCTCTACTAATTGAGTTTTTTGTGAGCCTTTTCCTCTTTTCCAGTGAATCACTGAGGTTTGCCAGTCCCAGTGGGTGTTGGCTGAATGAATGAATTGAAATTAATTGAAAATTGTTTGTAACCAAATGCTTTTATGTTGGAGCTGGACTTTAAGGACAGGCATCTCAAAACCACTGCATTTATGTTACTGAGGGAACATTATGTTGCAGAGAGAATAATTTAGTCCTGCTAATTGAAAAGGTTAATAAGAAATGTTCTTAATTCAGCATATAAGTAGCTTCATGGAAAAACACAGGTCATGCATTCAGAAAACCTTCCCATCCACAACTGACATTGTATTACAGATCTATGACATTGAAGATGTTCTGTGGATTTGACCTCATCTGAGGCTAAGGGGACTTTAGTTTTCTTTTACATCCCTGATAGGAGATGCGATATTTAGGAAGCCCATTTAGGAAGTCTCTGTGACTTCTTAGATTTATTTGCGCATTGGTGAGCACTGAGCACAGTTGCTCCTGAATCTTTTAAGAACAGCTAAGAGTAATTTTCTTGGCCTGAGAACCATTCAATTGGAGAGAGACCATTGGCCTGTTGCTGTCATGTGAGCAGATAGCATGATGATTAGTAGAGGACACTGGGTCTTTGGTGGTGCCCGGCATCTTAGACAAACCTTGCTGCCTTCTCCACACGTCAATGGCCTACAGCCAGAAACAGAGAGAGCCAGCAGGGACTGTGTAAATAAGTATGTATTGCCAGAGCCACAATCCACCGGTGTTTGAAATGGACCATGTCCAAAACAATCTAAGATGGCAGACATGTGTGTGAACCAGTCGGCCCTGTATTCAGGGGACAGGGTCTGATATTCACGACCAGGTCCACAGCAGTGACCGAGTACGGGGTCCGGTCTTCCAGTATTTGACTCCCATGTCCCAGGCACAAACACACACTGTTTTTTCTGTGCCCTCCTGCAGTTATCTAAGTACAGCATGTGTGTCTCTGTGCCTATATTCTGATCAGTGAACTGTGTTTGATTAACATTTATCAGATGCATTTTTCCCCACAGATGGGTAGCAGCCCAGGGTGTAATCAACACAAGAGCATGCAGCTGATCATAACAGTGTCACGCAGTGCTAGACTTTTTTTTTCTTTGATACAGAGCAAACGTCTGATCTCGGGAGCGTTACTGTGTTTTTTTTTGGTCGAGTTAACATTTCGCTTGCCTCGGTTGCATTCAAATTCACCCAAGAGCCCTGATCATTTTACTTGAAAAAATGATTCCTACAGCTAGAGATTTCCATAAAGCCCGTTTCTTTCTGGGTGCTTGGGAGCATGACGTGGCTGTTTCCTGGGCTGCGCTGCAGCTGCTCTGTAGTGCCTGGGGAGCTGAGGGAGGGCCTGCCTTGCAGACACACCCCCCTACCCTTCACCACCCCCGCTGCACGTCTCCCATGGTCCCGCTTCCCCTCACTGACCAATAGATGTTGCATTGTGTGGCCAAACGTACATCGTGCCAAGTCTTGAGTAACCAGAAACTAGCCTGGGTCTGAGTGAACAGGGAGTGCAGACCTGGGGATGGGAATTAGGCTGTAATTTGAGTGCTAACCAGGGAGCGGAAACCACAAGCTTTCTTTCTTTTTTTTTTGTTGCTAGTTTCTTTTTTTGTTTACCATCACCCGTGTTCAGCTTCCCAGAGTTCTGCTCAACCCTGTTTGTGTGGAAATCGGCACGGTTGTGTTCCCACATGGAGAAGATTCTGCTAGCTTTGATGGACTGGCTGAATCTCTCTGCCTCTTTGGCACTGCAGTGCTCTGAGAGAGAAGAACACACTGTTTTCCAGCCACAGTCTTCCTCAGCACGATTACGTGAGGGCAGGTGCACCACGTCAATTTGTCGACAACCGGTCTGCCGTCAACCCTGTTCTGAGCTGAGATAATGAATGCTCAAAGGCCTTGCAGTCAAAAGGAGTGGACAACCCCTGTTCAATAGGTGTGCGATAGGTGTTCTTAATATTACACAAAAGAAAAACATGTGATAAGCAAAATGCCTTCCTATTATCAGGGTGAAGTGGTCCATGCATACTTATCTCAGTTAAGTACATGGTTGTCACCACACATGCGAGGCTTTCTTAAAGGGGGCAGTCACACAGCTGGTGGCTGGAGTGATGAGTTCTTGCCCCTTCCTCTGCAGGCTGTCTCTGTCCGTTGTCATTACAATCCTAGACAGAGCCTCGCCCAGCGGTGCCCAGGTCCTGAGGCAGTGGAGGGAGGGATTAGTTGTGCGTCTGCATCATAAGTCCTATCCCCAGGGAGAAGTGCTTTCATTACAGATTGACTGTCTTGACAGGTGGCCAGTGTGCAGGCTGTGCCCGGTACTGACGTTTGACAGTTTGTCTGGGAAACAGGATGCACAGACCACAATAAGACAGGCAGGTGCTGACTACATTTAGCAGGGCAGGGAGAGGTTTGGTAAACATAACCATACCATTTACAAGGCATACGGGCAGTGCCTCACCTTGGAATGGAACCTGAAGCCCTCACGGGTGACAAACGCTCGCCCGCAGTAGACCCCTTTCTACCCCTACAATGAAGCTAGGAGAAAGGTGAGCCTTTCTGCCAGCTTCTTTCTGCTTGTTTTCTGACAGGCTTTGGAAGTGTACAACTCAACAACATACATGAGACTGGTCAAATGTATTACTTATACATAAAGCATTTATGTTGTGGTTGTTTTTGCTTAACATCTTGTTAAATCTAGGTCTGTTGCATTGCATTAATGTTATCAAATGCTCATGCATTTTGTATGAAATGTAAATGATCCATTTTGAATATGGAGTAGGTGTGGTTTTTTGTTGGGAGAAGCGTGATTTCCCCAAATCAAGAAAGGCATGAAAGTCCTTCTGTTAGTTCTGTAATTCTAGGTGAAACAGGAGACTATAAGCCACAGACAAACAATGCTGTCTCTATGCTCAGACAAACCAGTATTCTTCATTTTTTTAAATGTGAAGAAAAAGAACATAATGTACTAGCTTGGTGAGAGTTCACTCTTTAGATGATGATGCTGCGTTTTCAAATATCACTGCTCTAGGCTTTTATAAAGCTTGTCCATTCTCTTTATTGGAAATGGAAGCATTGCATTGAAGGTCCGTGATTTATTGTGTTTTCTGTGTTTTTGCTTTGCGGCGCCTTTCTTCTCTTTCTCTGCCATTTGGGGGATCAAAGCGTCGAGTTTTATGTTCCAGACATGCAGGTCACTCTCCTGACATTCAGGGTTGTGTATCAGGTGAGAATGTAATATCTCAGCATCGATGCTTTCATGTCTCTGAGCTCCTCCATTTTCTGAAATAGCGTTCTGGCTTGTGCCTTTTCTCATGTAACTGCAATAGCCTTCCTGTGTTAATACAGCAATCTTAGCAACACAGCGAAAGTGCAGAAATCACAGCATTTAGCTGTGCAGCGCAGAAATCATGTGTGCATGCTTGGGTGTGCATGTGTGTTTGTGTATATTTAAATCCTTGCATGTGGGTGCACATTTCTGTTTGTGTGGGTCCATGACTGTGTGTGTATATAGGTGTGTGTGTGTGTGTGTGTTTGGGTGTGTGTGCGTGTGCGCACCAGGGTCCTTCGGTTATTAGTATGTTGATATATCAGCCGAGAGCGTTTGATAGATATGAAATTACTGTTTGATTGTAAAGATTGACTCTGAATGGATTCTCAAATTGTTGGTTTTCTGAAGGGAAATAGGTCTGTCAGAAAAAAGGGAAATGGCAGAAATGAAAACAACACCTGAAATGACAATGGGAAATGAAAAATCTATTTCCAATAGAAATGTGTTCTAATCCCCCTTCACTCAGAGAGAGAGAGAGAGAGAGAGAAAGCCAGAGAAAGCGAGAGAGTGGTGGGAGCCTGCTCTCTGAACAGAGACTATCTCTAGAAAGTTTTTCTGCTTAATTAATTTTGAATAAAGCTCATAAATATTGCAGAGAACGATTTATCTTGGTCCCCTCCCTGTGGATCTCTGAAAACTCTTCTATGTGCAGAAGCATGATGTGAGCCTTCGCATGGCTGAAGGGGCAGGTCTCGAAGGACAGGAAGGGGAGATTTTTTCACCTTAGCACAGAGCAAAAAGCTGATGAGACACCTCTCTGGTTTCATCGATTAATGTGCTCTTTGTAGGACGCATTTGTCATCACGCAAACTGCATTCACTCATTCATAATCATACACACTGTCATATGGGAAACTGCAGATGAAGTATACATTTAGAAGCTGATATCGTCAATTTAATGGAGCAAAAAGGGCCAGATTTTGTCTGCTTCTGTCTACAGGCTATTCATTCCACCAGTCTTTCATAACCAACTTGCTCTAGCTCCCCCAACCAGTACCTCCAAACTGTTTCACCCCCCACCCCCTTCTTCTTCCTCCACTTCCCCCAACCACTCCCCTCGCCCCTCGACCTTAGCACTCTGTCCTCCTTGGGCACAATATGCTTTTGTTCAGTGTGTCATTGTCCCTGCTGTATTTTTGCCCTTCTGAACTTTATAAATGTCACTGTCCATTTGATTGGGCATGGGTTCACCTCAGGAAAGGTCTTCCTATATCCTTTCTTCACAGGGGCTTCCTGCAGACAATGCTGAGGCAACGTCTGCAATGCATTATGTAAGCCCTCCTACCTTGGGCTAACCTTTAAAGGTTGTGATTCCGTATGTAAAAAAATAATCTCACGTGATCAAAACAATCCTCGGGTGAATTACCTTGAAAAGCAATACTCTTTACATCTTTAAACCTTTGTTTTCAGGCAGTCACCTTTTTCAGATGTCATAGGGAACATGTCATACGACATTATGTGCTAACATGTCAGAGTGCAAGACAGTACATGATTTGTACATGGCTCTCACGATGAGGTGGTCTCCCACCAACAGCTTGCAGTTGAAGAATACATTCTTGATCCTATGGGACAATAGGATGGACACGTTTCTAATTAAATTCCCAAATAAAATAAAAACACAAAACAAGTTTAGTACAATACTGCAAATTATGGGCAACAGACAATTTTATATGAAAACATTCAAACAAATCTTGGCTTGTGATGCACATAGCCCAGCAAAGCCAGCTAGCTGTGACACTATTGTTTATTCAACTCTGAAACAGTCAACCCATGGACTTTTCCAGAACTGTGGCTTAGTAAATTATTATTATTATTATTATTATTATTAGAAAAGGGACAATTAAACCAAGGGACATTGTGATTTTGGGGCATGAGCTGTTTTAAGCCTGTAGCACTTGACTGTACGATTATTATCTCCCTTGGAACTCACAGGAGACCAGGCCGGGGTTGGGGCATTTCTGTCACTGTGAATTTGGTTGAAACTTAGCGGGTGCTGTGTGAAGCTGAGTCAGAACGTGGGTCATGTGACTCCAGTTTCCAAACGCCCATCTTGGCTCTCACGTCAGGCGTACGTCAGTATTCAGCCTCCCCGGAGAGACCCGGCTCCTCGTTTACTGAGCATTGTAACAGGCTGAATAATTCATATTGCAGAGAGTGCACTGCAGATTTTATGTTAAAAAAAGCAAGCTCATTCAGTCTTGTTTTGAGCTCATTCAGTCTTGTTTTGGATGCATGACAAAATTGGCCTGTGCCTCCCTCCCCTGCTCCACCCCAACCACAC
This sequence comes from Anguilla rostrata, assembly GCF_018555375.3. NCBI lineage: Eukaryota > Metazoa > Chordata > Actinopteri > Anguilliformes > Anguillidae > Anguilla > Anguilla rostrata. Next base: position 14,004,585 of record NC_057939.1, read on the forward strand.
ACACATTAGTGGTGGTGACTGCAGATGTGTTCCATTCACGCATCCTGCTTTAGTACTGCATCCATACTCCATGATATTGCACTTTCGTATGTGTAGACTAGCCTTTAAAAAACCTACAATAAAAACAATAAATGATACCTTTGAGTTTGAGAAAGTAAGAGTTCATATGAAGTAGTTTGATGTTGCTCTGCTGAGTTTTATCTGTCTAGCTGGGAGTGGGTGGTTTTGTAGGAAAGGGAGAGTTCTAGGAGGCGAGACTTCCCATGTCTGCTGGGCTAGCCTAGCTGACTGGAGTGCGCTGACTTCATGACCAAATCCTAGCAACCGGTGCCCCTCAGTGACTGTGGGTGACGAGACTGCTGCTTTCACACATCCGTGGAAGTCACGCCATTTCAAGGATCGACCCGGATTGTGGCGTGCAGGCTGAGCTAGCCGCCCTAAGCAGTGGGAATGCACGCACACCTGCGTCATAGCTATCTGTGTCTCAATCATGTTTGTTTTTCTAACATTTCCAACCCCTTCCCCTCCCCACCGCCATGTACTTTGTCTTCTCCTGATTTCTGAGAAGGTAGCAATTTTTTTGCCCCAGTTTTCCAGCCCAGGAGATTGCTAGCGCACTGTGTGTCTCACATAAAAGTGCTGCTGCTCGGTAGTGTCTTCCCATGGGATTTCCATCACCCGCACCTCAGTCATGCTCTTGGTAGCAGGCTGGCCTCTCTGCTCATTTATATCAATTTTATGACAGTTTTCAAATGTTTCTATTTAGCTACGTACATTATGATGATAAATAAACAGCTTTGCAGTTGTATGCTCCTTTCTATTGTGGATTTTGGTTGTAAAAGCACTTCTCATTCATACAATGTGATTTTTGGCCTTGATGCCTTCACATTGAAATTGATTTAGGCCTTTGGATTTGAACTTGAAACTTAGGCTTTGATATGATCAAAGTAACTTTGCTGTAAATATGATTATTTGAAGCCTAGATTTCCATAGCAGTGTGAAATGGCAAGTTACTTTTCAACCACATAGATTCCTTTCAGAAAAATGCCTGATATGAGCTCAACACTGTCTGCTTGCATTAGTTTGCCAACTGAGTCAGTGATTCTCCTCACCTTTAAAAAAGGTTATTTCAGGGCGGCTGTTTATACCACCTTTGATCAACATTGGGGAGACTTTTCATGTTCTTCAGTGAACTGTCCTGCCATTACCCATCCCCTACAGTTGTGCGAAAGTCCCCTGGATGAAAAATAATTTAAAAGGTCATAGCTTCTGGTGCTAATGGGAATGGAATTTCATTACTTAAGTGTCGCCACGGATATTAATGAGTGCAAGCTATGCAGGTCATTGGTAAGATGCATTGCCTGGTTACCGACCATTTTCCTGTCCATAATTGTCGCTAAATTACGACTGACAGGTTTCAGCAGTTCATGGCATTTCAAGGTCTTTATGAAATCAATGAGGTCATTACCACAATCAAGGGTATTGATTTCTGTGGCGGTTGATGTAAATCTCTCAAGTGAAGAAGAAAACATGAGTAATTTAATTCCAGGTAAACAACTCATATCTATGCATAATTTCACCTATACCCTTATATATGCTAGAGTGTTCATACAGTATATTGAAGTTATACAAATATCTGACTCTAGTTTGAAAGAATGGCTTCCATTAGCCGTGGTGCACTTTGTACTTAACCTTCAATAATGAATGTAAGCGTGTTTTGTATCTTTTCCATGCTTGCATATTTTAATCTAATTTCAGCAATAAAACGTGTTGTGGTGTAAGACGCTGATGTAATGCTTCCTGTGGGCATTATTCAGAAAATGAGCAAAGAGCACTTTGACTAGGAGGCGTTTTCTATGGAGTCAGTGCCATACGTACTGACAAAGAAAAAATAGAACTCAAAAGGGAAGTAATTTGTAATGACGTAATTATTTTGCACTGAATTGGTTCCATTGCTTTTTTCCCTTTTAAATAAATGTGTACGGGGGAATTGGAGGTGAAGTGGCAGTTTCATTATGGTGATTATTACCCTCTGCTCTGTGACTCCAAAAATATAAATTCCTGTAGTTTAATTTCACGTAGTAATCTATGATAAGATATAATCATCCTAATTTTTCCCAATTTTTTGCTGAGCTGTAGTAGTTCCCCTTAGAGGTATTTGAAACAGCTCTGTGATGATTATCTGAATACAGCTGCAGATATTGTGCTATTTTCTGCTGTGAATCTCGGATCATTTTCTGTTCTTATTCCTCCCTCAACCTCGTGCACATGCGTTGCGTTTTAGTCTATAAATCAATCTGTCCACCGGTTTAAATTTAGTTTGGCGTGATTCAATGTAATGTAAATGTTTCACCATAGTCATTTCCCTTAAGGAAAAAAAATGTAAATGAAAAATAATTTCCTGACGTTGCCTTAACAAGTTAAACTAAATCAGCATTGTTAGCAGTCTAAATAATTAGATTTAGTATTATTGGGTTTTGCGAGGCAGCCAGATTTTTGCTGATGCATTTCTCTGATCCCTCATTATTCTAAATGAATCTCCCTGAATGCCGTGCCATGCTTCAGTAAAGAAAAGCAGCGCAATTCTGTTTTACTGGTTTTAGTCTGTAAAGCCAGACTAAACGGGGGAAGGAGGGGGGGAGGTCTGGTGAATCTGTTGTTTAAACCACCTTGGAAAACCACCCTGTACTGGTAAAATGCTGACTCCTTAGGGGTCCTTCTGTGGATGTCTCAGCACAGGCAATGCAGAAGAAAGGCTCTGTTTGGGAAAAGGGTCATTAAGGATCGCCACTGGCTCTTCCCTCTCTGATGACACCGGGAAATGAGATAACGGCAGATCTCACCGCTGAAATTCATGAGGAAAAATCAGCCCATTCCCGGCAGAACATGAAATATAGAGAGATGTAGAGTGTGACGCTGTGCTAATGCATCTATAATGTAAATACACATACATTTCCCGTGTAGTCCTCTCTGGACCACTGGGTCAGATTGTAGTTGTAATCGAGGAGAGGTCTGGCCCTGCTTTCAGTGCATTGCTGAAGCAGAACTGTAGTGCTTAGGGGTTTGGAATAGCGATCCTTTGAGGGATGAGTGTGACTCACACATTATGTTCGAGGTTTTAGGCTTGCAGGGGGATGATTTGGGCCGGTGGAGCCCCTCTGAAGGCCTGACCTAATTCTGCTTTATCTTGTTTTCTCCAGCCACATACCTTTAATGCAGCTTTTCTTTATTTGGCTCTGTAGTCCACTATTTTAGGTTCGTAATCAAACAATTCACAGGTGGTTAAAGTGCACATTCTCAGCTTTTATTTAAGGGTATGTTTATACATGCAGAAATTATGGCACTTTTTAAACATAGTCCCCCCATTTCAGGGCACCATAATGTTTGGGACTCTAAGAAACTCCTGTGATACACCAAACGGCAGAAGTAACTGAGTGGCGAAGGAACGTGTGTAGTCTTACCCGGTGCTACTGGAACAGGATTAATTGAATGTTATCTTGGTTATCTAACTCCAAAATAATGTTTTAACCTTTCTCTGTGCTAACAGTTATGCATAGAAGTGGAAGTTATTTGACAGTAGTGTGGCTCTATACGGATTGCTATCTGTCTTGGTAGATGCGGATGTGCCTCTGGCGTGTGTTTCCTGAATAAATATAACTGTGTATCTTGCTACTGCACTAGCGTATAGGCTACGGGTACAGTGTGTTCTATGTTTATGTTAGGACCCTGAAACTGCTAGGTGTGCAGCAGTAACAGTCAAAAATGCAGTATTAGCCTGTATGGCCCTTTTTCCACCTCTGCTTCCATGCTTCAAAGGCAAGAGCAGTACTTGGTTGCATTAGGGATGGTGGTACTCTGTGTTGTTTTGTCTGTGAGAGCTACGTGTTCTCTGTCAGCTTCAGATGGTCAGCCATCGCCACGTCCGCTAACTCTCAGCCATGTCACATAGCTCCGGGCCCAACGGATCATCTTTTCTCTGAGCGTCTGAACACACAGCAGCGCCTTTATTTATACAGGGTACAAATTAACTTTTATTTATACAGGTTGGGTTGACTGAGCACATGCTTGGACATGCTGTTTTGCATCCATGCCCTGTGAATGCTCCCCCTCTCCCGCCTCAAGTAGCCTAACATAAATATCTTTGGATTGTGGGAGGAAACCAGGGCAAACCCGTGCAGGCACGGGGAGAAATGCAAACTCCACACTGAAAGGCCCCTGTCCAGGATCATAACCCAGGACCTTCTTCCTGTGAGGTGTCAGTATTCCCTGCTCTACCCACTGCACCTCAGAACAGTAATAAAAGTGGACAAAACGGGTGCTTCTCAGCAAGGACATTCCAAGAAGCATAAAAAGGATCCTTAGCCAGATTGCTTCACAGGGACTAATCTGAAACAAGCAGAGCTAGAGCACTCAAAGCCCATAACATCATAATACACAATTTGTTTAGTGCTGTGCTCTTAGAGTACACTCAGGTGCCTTGTGACTGTTTAATATAACCGGTACGCAGCTGTTGTCAGTGTTGAAGAGGTGTGGTCATAAATGAGCTGCATGGGTGTGGAGTGGCAGCTCAAGCTGAGGTGTGTAACTCTGTCACGGGTTGGACCAGTTATGAAAAAAGTGTGATGTATTTGTGAAATACATACCATGTGTGTATCCTCATACCACAGGACAACAATACAGCAATGACACACTGTTAAACTATTCTTTAAATGATATAGTATATATTATTCTATTCCTGAGAGTAATACTGATGTTCTCCACTACTGTTACTTGCTCTGGGTAAGTGTGTGCCATTGATTTGTTTTTGTTGATTGTAAATATGTATTATTGTTGCTTATGTGCCTGCAGGTGGACCGGTGATCTGGCGCATGCTCACCTATGCCCCTGCTCGCCGAGCGCTCATCGTGGGCTGTGGATTACAGATGTTCCAGCAGCTGTCCGGGATCAACACTGTCATGTAGGCACTAGCTCTTTCAGATAATCCTCTCCTGTACCTGATTCTTCTGAGGTGTCCAACACTCACCCAGATCAAATCTCCTGTGGAAGAGCACCGACAAGATCAGTGTCTGGTTTCTGACTTGCTAAAAAGTTTAATTTGCTATTAGATATGAGGTTAACCTGTCTTCACTTGAATAACTATAGTTGTGCATTTGTTTATTTGTAATGTGTTAGTCCGTGGTAATAGTCTAGAAGTAATGGGTACTCTTGCTATTGACATATGGGAGCACCGCAGGGAGAAGGAAAAAGAAAATTCTTCTTATGTCCTTTAGAAATGATTACGTGCAAGTAGCAGCCTGCCTTTGTCACAATGTGAGTCAAATACAAGCTGGTCAGGTGTACAGAGAGATTGACATCCTGTGATGTAATTTCGGTTGGAGTAACAGTGCAGGTGTTTCTTTATTTGGTTCTTTAATGGGGAATAGAGCAAGTAAACGGATGAATGGTTGAAGGAACATCAATGTCAGGGTAGTTGAGGAATATCAAGGTCAGAAACGCCATTGTGGAGATGCATGTTCTAGTGAACATTATCGGATACCTGGGAGACTGGGGGTCAGCAGATTGAAGAGGAGAGAATGTTGAGCCTTAGAGCAGATATTGTGCTGAGAGCTGTGATATAATATAAATGGGTAATACTGCACTGTATTTAAGGAATAGGGATCATAGTCACATGGTTGCAGTCTGAAGGTTAAAATGTCAGGTGAAGATCTGCTGTTGTACCCTTGGCAAAAGTCACTTTGTAACCTGAATTGCCTTAGTGAACCTCAAGCAATGTAAATGGATAACTTGTGAATTGCCCGGAATGAGGGTGTCATGTGGTGTTAATAATTTAAAAACCCTACAGAGAATGAAAAGTCTGCCTTCTTTATGTATTTTTTTTTACCTTATTCAGAAAGTAAAAGCTAAGAGGTTTTCAGATTGAGATGGGACCACAGTACATGTGAAAGTGTCATGGTGTGGTATGAAACCCAAAACTGCACGGGGAGATTCATGGGTGGAGATTTGGCAGTGCTATGGACTTGCCACACATCTCGCCCACATTTAGATAATCTTCAGCACTGAGAGTATTGAAGGGTATAGTGCTAACATCAGTAGTTTTTTCTGTCTGCACAAATAAATATGTTTTCTATCTGCAGAAAGAAACCTTCTTCTGTTTCTATGTTAAACACATACACAGAAAATTCAGGTCAATTTTGCCTGCTGTGTTTCTGTTATAAATGTTTATGTTCATACATTGTGATCCATAGCTTTGGATTTCCAGCCACTAACATGGCAATAATTAGGAATGGTGCAAATTTTACAGTTCCAGACTTGTGTCTGTGGAGTCCAGATGTCACGTAATATTTCAATGAAATGTTTTAGTTATGTAGTTAATGCTGGTTTTAACATTCAAAGAAATAGACATTGATTGTTTTTGCTGTTACACTGCAGTTTTGAAAATGATAAACCAAATTCACTGTACAAGCGCTTGTACATGGTGATCTCATTGGCCCAATGACTTGGGTTTTGTCATGTGAGAGGCTGTGGTTAACCTTGGAATAGTGGCTGGAAGACTCTGAACTGAGTGTAAATGCCACGGTGAATATAATGCATTCCTGTGAAGTATAATAACATAAATGTTACCCGAGTCAAAGGTAATTTACCTTTTATTATTTAATTTCTGGGATACACAGCACAAGCCACCTCTCAGACTTCAAAATCACTCAAAATAAAATCCCATTATATTAAACTTTCTTCTTCAATATACTGCTTTCAGAGATTGCCAAATCTCTTCAGTCTGATGCTTTTGCTGTTAATTTACCCTCAGCTGCTGGAACTCGAAGTATTATTTCAAGCATTGTCAATAATAATCTTTGAATGCATGCTGTTGCTAGGCAACCATACAAAAATCACTGAAATCATTAGAAAATCTAGTTCCTCCACCTTTCTGCTCAACCCTGCCCCTAGTCCTGTACTCAAAGAATGCCTTCCCAACATCTCTGTTTCCATCTCTCATTTTGTTAACATGTCACATACCTCTGGTTTTGTCCCTTTGTCAGTGGAAACTGCTGCACTCACGCCCATACTTACTATACAAATCTGGTTCAGATAGTTCCTCACTTTGCAATTAGAGACCTATCTCCAACCTCCCATACCTCACCAAAGTCCTAGAGAGAACCAGTCCTGACGCTGGTTCCTTGAACATCCACCTCCTCCTTGATCTCAGTGTTGCATTTGACACTGTTAACCATGACATTTTTCTCTCCTATCTACGCTCCACCATTGGTTTATCCAGTGCTGCTCTTGCCTGGTTCATATCATACCTTACAGACAGCACTCCATTACCTTAGGAAATCACAAATCTTCCACCACCCTCATCACACAAGGTGTTCCCCAAGGATGAGTTATTGGACTTCTTGTGGTCCCTAAAACTAGACTCTCCTCTGTGGGGGTGGGGTGGGGGGTGGTATTTCAGTGGCATGGCCCCCATACTCTAGAATACACTACAGCAACATCTCTGTGCATCAGCATCTCTACATTCATATCCTACTTAAAAACCTACCTCTTCCCCCAGCACAATTTCCCTCAGTCTGCACACCTGGATGCACTCCTACTTCTCTCTTCTCCTGTCCTTGGTTTTGCTTTGTCATTTTATTATTCATTTGTTTTCTCTCCTTATTGTGTTCTTGTTGTAAGTTTTCTGTTATGTCAGAAAACAGAAATGTATTATTATTATAAAAGAAGCAGGAAATATATTTCTGAAGGCAACATTTAGACTTTGTGTATGCACATTTGAGCATCTGCCAACTTGAGTGTGTGCGCGTGTGTGTGTGTGTGTGTTCATGCATGTGTGCTCGGTCATGCATGTGTGTGTGTGCGTGCATGCATGTGTTAGTTTGTTTATAGATGTTTGTCTGTGCTTGTGCACATTAATGTTTCTCACTGTCAGATGTCCATCTCATGAAGTTACATTAGCCTGATGGACTTGACAGTGACAGTGTGGGGCACTAAATCTGTCAAACCTGATTTTGTGTATGGTCAGGTAGCATGGGGAAGTGATGTAACAGAAATAGGCATATTGGCCCAGGAATACCTTTATCTTCGTAATATATTGTAATAGTGCGCCGTCCTGGAGAAATTAACACTGTATGAGTCAAGCTTTCTAACAGTGGGTGTGCTTTACAGTAGAGTGATTCATTGTGTTCCTTGAAGATGGCTTTGCTAGAGAATAAACAATAATGTACGTCAAGCTTTTGAGCCAGCGCCAGGTGAGAACTGTTGTTGCTGTCTGTGCTATACTACACATGCAAAAAGGTGAAACATTTGCTTGTCGGTATCTGTGATGAAGCAGAGTTTTGTCTGGCCACATTGAGCTATTCATCTCTCTTGCTTTTGCATCAGACATGAAAGCAAAGACATTGGTTACCAAGTGATGTCTTTGTTTAATATCACTCGACAGTTCAGTTGGTAAGTGTGTAAAGGTCAAAGCCAGCTTACTGTGACTGCTTCAGCATATGGAAAACAGAGAGCACAAGGTTTGGGTTGAGAGACATCTTCTCGTTCACTCCCTGCTAATTGAAATGAGTGATGGGTAGTCACACAACACACGGAACGGCCTGAGTAATGTGTGGACCAGGAGGATAGCTGGGCATTAGCTGCTGAACCTCAGCAAAGCTTCAGCTGTTCTTCTTTTAGCAGAAGACAATAACATTGGAGTTTTTCCAATGAATGTTAAGGAGCTTAGCACTGTGAGAGAAGAGATTTTGCCATATGGAATGTCCAGACCATGAGGTTTGTATGTTTAGGGTAATATTGGCTCTAATCAGCATCCTGCAAGCTGCTTGTTCCAAGCCAAACGTTTTGTCCCCATTTGAATAACCTTCTTCCACATCTCCCTTAGTCGTTGTTCAGAATACAGAACATTTTTCCACATATGCAAGACAGCAATAATTACAGGGTATTTCATTGTCACTACAAAAACAGTAGTTTTATGCAAGTTTTTAATGAGATTAAAAACTAATTTTTAAAAACTTACATTCAGTGTACTTTGTTAACATGGATATTCGCTGTGCTGGTGGAGCTAAAGCCTGTAATTTTGGACTGTGAATTTGTAGAATTGCAGCCAAGATAGTATTCTCTGTAAAGCGCTTTACCTCTTCCGTGGAAGGTGCTCTTTGCGATAGCTTTTGTGAAGTAAATTTACAAAATGATGAGCATCATGCTTTCCTCAATACCCAGCATAGTCTATTTTAACAGACTTGAGACTATCCAATGCAAAATATTTATTTCCTTGGCATGGCTGATTGGCCCACCCAATTTAGGAACAGGGATATTAATCTTATGGGTGTTGCAACTACTAAATCTAGTCACAGACAGTAAAGAGGAAAGGAGACACAATTTTGCCCAAGGGATTACGTTCGAGATCCACCTACCCTTGACACAATTTTTAAATCCAAATCCAGCTATTTCTTAGATAAGCAATTAACCGAGAACATGGATGGTCCTATTCAGTTGAGGGTATATTTCTTTACCAGGCTAATAACAAAGAGCTAGATGCCTGCAAGGGGGCACACTCAGTGTGACATTTTTGAATTCTTTTTTGAAAATTTCCCTCATAGTTAAATTAACGTGTGCCGGCAAAGCCAGAAGAACCCTGATATTCCCAGTGAAGTAACTTAGGCCGTTTAATGGCTGTTCTGCCCATTGGTTCTGCTGAGGCTTACTCATTTTTCATCTCAGGGGAGAAAGTCCTGTTTAATACAGCCCTCCCAGTCCCAGACACTCAATCTGCTTTTGAGTTTGAAAAGCCATTTTCTGCATTAGAATGTACATGGTATAGAGAATATGTAACGTAGAACTGAAACAGTCTATTTCCGAGTTATTTGAATGGTTTCAAAATTCTTGTCTGAAATAGATTAGCCCTCATTTAACAGTTCCTTATTTGACACAAGGAGGACAGCAGCTAGCATACATATGTATTCTTTCTCATTTTCCTGCCAGGGCTGAATTTCCTGATTGGTGTGTTTAAATTTAGAATTTTGGAGTTTGTGTGATGTTATATTCCTCTTTGTCCTTCAGCTTCCAAATAAAGTCACATGGTTGGCATCATAGTTGGTGCCAGTCCAGATGCAGGGATGGGATAGTGGGAGAGACATTACTTAGAACATAGCTGCATACAATGCATAATTGTCTGAAGTTTATCGTATCAAGGAACATAACACCCAATGCAATGTTATGAGCTTGCTGGAATGCAGTGGTATTTTAATGCTGTGCTGTGCCTCATCCCTCTAAACTTTAACTTACAAATCTCTGTTGGTTGGTTCACAGGACTTTGGTGTGGTGTTGGATCTTACAGTAGGGTCTTTGAGTAACTATATGTCATATCTCTGTGTGTAAAGTTAACGCAATGAATGGAACCACACTTTGTGATTGATCCTTTGTCTTGCATGTAGTTTTCAGTGTTTCTGACAGTTAATATTATTCCCTTCATGTTACGCAAGCAATATCTCTTTCTCTCTCTCTCTCTCTTTTTCCCTTTCCCCCCTCCTTCTCTCTCTCTCTCTCTTACTCTCTCTGATTTGAGGTAATCCAAATGGATGGTTTTCAGATGGTGAAAGCACTGGTCCAGCATTGTTTCTACACTGTCGGGGGTGATTGATTTCCTGTCTGATGAGAGTGATTAGGTGCCTGTCCCACTGTGAGACAGAAATCATTACAGCAGCAGGAGAGATGGGCAGGACTGTTTTGGACGTGATCAGACCAGCTGGATCTGATGCACAGTGCCGTGTGGTGTGTGTGTGTGTGTGTATGTATGCGAAGCATCTCTCTCTCTCTCCTGCTTGTACATTTTTACTGATTTGCCTGCATTCAGGTTAAAGATTATCTGAGAGGAGCAGAGAGAGATGATCTAAGAAGGTTTTTTGTACAGCAGATGAATGTGAAGATGGTGACAGGGAGCGACTCCTGTATCCATGCCAGTATTCCACACAACAGCTGTGCTCTCTACCACTTACTTCAGCAACACTGATTGCAGTTCAGCGCTCAGCAAGAGGGCATCTAAGGGGATGCATTGAGTACTGATCTGAGATGAGCCTTCCTTACTCGATCAGGAAGCACTGACCCCCCTGCCCCCAGGGAAGTGTGTTTGTCAGTCCTGAAATAGAACTGCAGAGAACAGAATGTTGCTTGATGAGATGTGATTCAAGCAGATCAGGACTGAGGACTTCTCAAAACAACTTAAAATGTAGGAGAAACATCAAAAGCCAAAGTCACTGTTGTGATCCAGCCCATCAGTAGGAACAAATGTTGGGCATAGCAGGTGTTTGGACGTCAGGAATTATTTTGCTAGAGATTGGTCTAGCATTCGCTAATTGGGATTTACGGATTGGAATTTACATTGTCATTGCCTGGATCTAAAATTCCGATGATTTGGCATGGATGTAAACCCCCACACCGCACACGCGGCATGCTCTCAGTCCAGTGGCACCCTCATACTCTGCGAGTGCTTAGTCCAAATACACACACTGCACGTGTTCAGTAAGACTCCCATCTAATTTTATAGGGATAAAACGGGCCCCTGTCATTTCTGTGATTGTTTCGTGGGTTGTTGTGACGGAAGATGACAATGTGTGGTTATTGACATTTTCACTTTCTGTGTACATCCACCAGCCTGCTTCTGACTGGTCCCCAGCTTAGTCATATTAAGGACTTGGATACTGAAGTGATTCCCTGCGTGTCTCTGCTTGCTGTTCATTAAAAGAGATGTATTGGCTATAGTGCTCCTGTAATGTATTGGTAAATGGACTGGATAACCCCAGCACTTAAGGTTAAACCTCTGAATATTGCCATCACGACAGAGAAACTTTGAGGCAGTGTTAAAATGATTACAATCTTTGTTTCTGGAGTTTAATGGCAGTGATTGGATGACACATTAAATGGGAGTTACTAGACATTTTTCTTTGTCTGTGGAAGAAAAGTGATGACAGCTGTACTCCAAGCTGAGATAATTTATGCAAAAAGCCTCAGCAATCAAAATCAAAGCTTTTTTTTTCACCTGCTCGCTTAACTATGCCTTTTACATTTCATGAAAGGCTCATGGGAATAAGCAAAGCTCCTCCCTGCATTTACAGACATGCAGACCATCTGTACTTATTTCCGTAAAGTGCGTGATAGTTACCAAATGTACGCAAGACTGGCTTAAGGATGCAAGGCTGCCCATCCATCCACCCAGCCTGTCTCGAGGATCCCTAGGCATTAGGGCTCTGTTATGAATTTGTGTGGTGTGAGATTTGGTGTGAAAAGGATAGACAGACACTGTTTCAACTGTGGGATGACACCAGACTGCTGAGGTGCTACTGCAATATAACAGATATACAGAAAGCTGTCAACAGTAATATAGTCTCACCTCCACCCTCCTCTACCTGCTGGTCCTGTTTCAGCTTTCTTTGCTCAAATGTACAGTACATAGAGATCTCTATACACACTGTGCCGTCAGTCACAAACCACTTTTGGAATAATACCACCTCCACTTCCCCTCTACTTTTCACCCACATACTAGCTCTATTTAGCTCACAGGTGATTATTTTTTTTATTGAAACTTTTTCCACAGTATTTCTTCAGTTCTTTTGTTTCCACCTTCCTCTCACTCTCATCAGCCCTCCTCTTCATTACCATGCCCCTCTCCTCCTTATTCTCTCTATCTCTCTTTCCACCATCTCTCCAGTATAGTCTGTTCTGCCATCTCATGTTGAAGAGAGGGTGTGAATGCTTGGTGCCCCAGAGCGGCTTGAACTCTGGGTGCCATGCTTCTATTTTCAGCTGAGAGTGAAGGGCAGTTTAGACACCTCCAGATGCTACTCTCAGGTGTTATTCCTCTGTGATGCTATCAAAGAATGTCCATACAGAGTGTTTCACTACGAATCACTTGGCTAAATACTGTTTCACTTTATTATGAAAACAGTGCGAAGTATCAGAATTTATCTAATAATTTATTATGTGTTTCTGACATTAAAATATAGCAATAATGATGACACTTCAGTATAGGGTAGAACTTTGTTAATTAGTATGCCATAGAATTCTGAATAAATAATGAAGCGCCTTCATCAGCTGTGCTGTATAATATTTAACATGGTGAAGTTACAGTTACAATGTGTGGCAGCATATATGCATTATATGTTATGAATGGAAGGGTCAGTAATTTTGAGCAATCATTCTTTGTATCTGAGCTGAACTGGTCATATGGAAAGGTAGAATGAAACAACCAGGCACGCAATAAGTAAATAACTACGGTGTGTTGTGCAGTCCTTGGATCCAGATAAGAGTCTAACAAAGCATGTCTACGTAGGGCCCTGACCTGTGGCTAGGTGCATCATATCTGAAGCAGTTGCCATGGTGAGAGCATGTGCATTGAAAGCTCCATGCCACAGGATTCCCTCATGGTGAGAACCGAGGGACTTTATCGAGAGCCTTGATTCCTCTCTCTGTACTGCTGGAGAGGATACCATAATAGTACGCTGTTCCATTATGATGTCATCCTGTTGTATAGCCAATTGCTCCAGGAAACAGTTTAGTGCTTGAGCTTCAGTGCGGGAGCGGTTCAGCTGAAGTTCCTCCCCATCCTGGTGTTGCAGGGTCTTTTCCAGGGGTAGAGTATTGGTTAAGGCAGGACCTCTCCAAGCCTGGGACCCACTAACTGGGAATGCTTTTGTGACAACCCCCCCCCACCCCCCCCCAACATACACACACACAATTCCCTGAGCCTGCAGCCCTATATAATGGTCAAAGTATTGTCTACTTGTCAAAACATCTCACAAATCTGTCATTATACCATCAAAGGTGTAATGACCAGCCTCTGGTTTCCCTGGTTACCACATCAGAGTCACAGAAGCCAGCACAAATTGCATTGTACTGTACTGTTCTGCTCTTTCTTTGCACGGAACAAGTGAATGCGGGTGCATCGATGAACCTCTTGTTAAGCCACAGCGGAGTGTATGAAGTCACTGCCTGGAAGTGAGCGCTGTGCCTTTATCAGGGCAGGACGCTTAATCAGCCTCCTTTTCTGGCAGAGAGGAGTCGCAGTGGGGGGGGGGGGGGAGGGAGGCTGGGGGGCTGGGAGGCTGGGAGGCTGGGGCGAAATGTGGACCCGCTGTTCTTAAAATCGCACGGCTCTGTGTAGGCAGGAGCATGCTGCTCTGACGGGAATACGAGAACAAAGCTCCACAGTTCTGCTCAACTCTCCGGGGAACGGCATTGTAACACTCCTATAGTTTAATCCTGCTTTCTTATATCGCGGTCAAGTTATCTTGTAAAAATACACACGCACACAGATGGTGCTTGTTGACTTAAACCGTGGCTTCTGCAATGCATTGTACAGTTTTTACACTTTTACGTGATCATTTCTTGTGAACAGTCAAATATACTATTTTTTGATTATATGGGCAATTCTTCCCATTGTGGACCGAGGAGTTTCACTGGGGATATTTTTCAGGCTAAGTACCTGTGCAGCTGTGGCCAACTTCTAATGTGACTAATTTCCGGGCAAATTGTAGTCTTCAAATGCACTCCCACTGTGTGATTGGCAGTTCCTCCCACCTATCTCACAGCAGCAGGTGACAGCGGTCTCCTTTCTTTCATTATAGGGCCTAAGAGGTGTTTATATTTCCTTATATTTAAATCACTGAATTTCCATCTTCGCCTCCTTGGAGTGTACTGTTTTCATGAATCTGAAAGAACATTGTGTTTTTCCCACCCACAGTGAAAACATAATGACATTATGTCTCACTAAAAATTCAGATTTTCCAATTTATTCTAATTGAAAGGGATGATTCCAGTTTTTAAATTTTAGTTCAAACAAAGATCTACGTGTCACCGTAGAGTTCCTAAGTCGCTGCAGCATGGTTTTTCTTTCTTTGATGCCTTGATTGGATGGGTCATCAAATCAAAGATCCGCATGTCCACCATTTGTCCTAGCTGGATTCCTTTAGTGCTCTACATGAACTTCACATGATGCTTTAATTCTCTGTATTCTTTTTTGGGATTTGTATATCTTTGATGGAAGATTAGGTGACTTTAAAATTTGCCACTCAAGTAGTTTTGAAGGGAAAAAACACAACCATGAACATAAAAAGCCTGTCTGTGAACACAGACTACCAATCCTCTGTGGTTTTACAGCAACTCTTAGTGAAGGCTCTCCTCTCTTCCTGTTTTGATCCTTTGAGGTTGGAGTGGAATTCCACCCACTCATTCAGGAGATGAGCTTGCAGAATGGCTGGACTGTTAGCACCTCAGGTCAGAAATGTAATAACCAATGATCTGAGGCCAGTTTTTTTGTGAATGTGCACACTGGTTGGGACCAGTGTATGGATCCACTCAACCATGACTGTGCTCATAGTCAGTGGGTCATCATGATCAATGCAGGAATTAGATGGTCACCACAGGCAGGGCTTAGCTCCCCACTCACTGACACGAGCGCAAATGTAAAGGTCAGAGCTGTGAGAGGGCATGGTGTGAGTGCACGTGGTCTGCATCCTGGACATGCTTTCAGCAGAAAGGTGGCTCATCAGTTACACAGAGTCTACAATGCTGCAGTGGAGGAGTGAGGGATCTTTTGCGGTTGCCCAGGTGATTGCACTGCCAGCATGTTATTGGCTAGTCATGACGTAAAAGGTTTGAATGTGATGGAAAAGAGAAGCAGGCCCTTGCCTGAGACACAGGGAGAAAGGGAAAGTGAAGTAGAGGTAGAGAGAATCTTGTGCCATTGAGTTCCATTAACACTGATGGATAGCACTGCTCTGTCAGTCACATTTACAAAAATACTTCCTCAGATGGACAAACTAATCTTAGCAATCAGTCACAGGCTGCATCAACACTGATGCTTTTTTTCCCAATATAGGCGTCATTTATTCATTTATTTACTTTTACCCCTAGTAACCCGTTGCTGGCCATAATGAGAATAACAATTGTGGTCTGTTTCTCATGGTCCATCTGCAGGTACTACAGCGCCACCATCCTGCAGATGTCAGGGGTGCGGGATGACAAGCTGGCTATCTGGCTGGCGGCAGCCACAGCCTTCACCAACTTCCTGTTCACCCTCCTGGGGGTGTGGCTAGTGGACAGGGTGGGCCGCAGGAAGCTGACCCTGGGCAGCATCATTGGTGAGGGGGTGAACTTTCTGCATGTTCTTCTAGCGTTCAGCCTCGAAGTACATTATAGGATACTGTGTATCTTTACAATATTTAGTCATTTAAATGGGCTGATTTAATATTTTGGTCATTTACTGTGAATGTGCTTTGGTATATGCTCATATGTTTGACTTTTCTTTTTAAGTATGTTGTTTTTTTATGTATGTTGCAT
Organism: Anguilla rostrata; assembly: GCF_018555375.3. Taxonomy (NCBI): domain Eukaryota; kingdom Metazoa; phylum Chordata; class Actinopteri; order Anguilliformes; family Anguillidae; genus Anguilla; species Anguilla rostrata. The sequence continues at coordinate 14,020,914 of NC_057939.1, forward strand.
TTCGTTCCTCAGGTACGGCTCTGAGTTTGACCATTCTGGCCATTGGCTTCCTTCTGTCCTCCCAGCACGCACCCCCCGTCACCTTCCACCCCACTCACGCGGGCACGCCCAACTCCACCTGCACAGGATATAGGTAAGAATTTTGTAACGTCCCACCCCAAAAAAAGTAAAGAAATAATAATAAAATAAAAAACAGTTCAGATGACAGTAGTTGAGGTCAGTGTCTGTCTAGCATTGGATATGGCCCCAATAATCAACATCCCCTGATAGTCCTGGAGATGGCTGGCATCACTACTGTGTGTGTCGCTGGCACACATTTCACCAATTAGCCTTTTGTCTCTCTGTCTTTGTGCATTTTTTAGTGCTTTACTGGTGTGACACGAATGGTACCATGTTGTAGTTGTTATGTGTTACCTGGGTATTGCATTATTTATTTGCATGGTGCATAGCCTTATGTTGGGTGACTTACATAGTTCAAAGTTTTTATATACGTATCATCTATTAATATGGCTGGATATATTATTGAATTAGTTTTGGTTTTTTACCTTGTTCAAAGGAACAGCAGTATTAGTGTGTTCACAGAAATATTGACCCTCAGCTTTTTGTTCAGCCGCCAGTCCAATCAGAAGCTGTGGGAGGCGGAGCCATGGGGCTGGCAGCAGCATTAGAAACTCCACACTGTAGAGCACTCGGAGGGACAGAAGCTCTGAGAGACTTTAGATAATGTGAATGTAATTTAAACCCCAGGGTGACAGCAGTACCTTGCAGTAATGCAGTATAGGTGTGTCCTCTGAATCAGTGTCCCTGCTCCCTGCAGCCATTTACTGTCTGCTAGTCTGAAAACCTTTTTGTGAGTCCAGCCCAACCAGACAGGTTTGCTAGTCAGTCAAAATGCTGTTACAAATCCTCATAGTGTTGCTGTAACCCACAAGTCACACTCCAGTACAAGTCATATTTCTGTGTGGTCAGGTCATTTCTATTTTACCAAATTGGTTTTTAAATGGGATTAGTCTACATAGATAATAAATATAGAATCTCATGTGAAGGAAAGGTTTTTTTATGAGATGATGGACATTTCTCTCCGTGGCAAAAGGTGGTTGGTATATGGCAGAGTGAACAGTGTCCCACTCTGTCTCCTGTCCCCCAGGTCCTGTGACCCCTGCATGCTGGACCCTGCCTGTGGGTTCTGTTACCGTGACAACGGCACTTCTTTGTTTGACTCTTCCTGTATTCCCGCCAATCAAGCCTCTACAGGGGAAGCAGCATGGGGCAGGTGAGAGTTGGTGAACAGGAGTGTGGGAAGAGGGAAGATGATGGTGTGGAAGTAGGTGAGCATTGGGGTTGGTGGGGGCAGGCAGCGGGGAAGAGAGGGGTGAACGGTCAGGACAGAGGGATAAGGAAGCAGCAGGAGGCACAGCAGCATGTGGATTATTCCTTTCATTCTCTCTTCCTATGCACACATCTGTCTTCCCTCTCTTCTCCATCCTTCTTCTCATTCACTTTCCTGCTTTCTCTATTCTACTGCACTCTTTTCTCAGTAGTCTTTCGTTGTATTCTTCCATCCTTCCCCTCTCCCCTCTGCTACACCTGTCATCTCTCTCTCACTCCACTCGATGTGACATGAAGCCCCCTGAACAGAGATATTTCCCACTGTCTGTCATCTCCTCCTTCCTCAATCCTCAGCCTTTGCATCATTCAACACAAAGGTAAACGCTGACATGGTAAAAGACTAAAAATACTCATTTATATCAACAACCACAGAGAGACTGCCACTCAGTAACTTTACAGACACACATCACATAACATATGTGTAGCACAACATTGCAAATACACATTCATATTAATGGACCCAGAAACTAGAGCACAGCATTACAAACTTACAGATGACAGGACAGAAAGACTGTAACTCATTGTAAAAAAAATAAAATGAAATTATCAGTACAAGATTTCAGGTATTTAGGTAACTTAAAAATGTATGCTTGCCAGATGAGTCCATGGGTTTAAGAAGGAACATGTATGATGTTTGTGAACTTTCTCTTTTGTTGTGCTGTGGGCCTTTTCAGATGTGCAAACACCACTCAATTGCCAGAGGGAATTTACTGGGCCTACAACTACTGCCCCACCTCCTACTCCTGGATTGTCCTCTTTGGTCTCATCCTCTACCTGGCCTCCTTCGCCCCCGGTAAGAACATGATCATTGTTATCATCATCATCATCCTGAATAATTTTTAGAAGTGTCCTTATCAAGGATCCATGTTGTGTTACAAGTAGGATTCAAGCCTTGCAAAATTTCAGGTTGCAGTTGCAGAAACAGAAAATTGCTGTTTCTACAACTGCAACCTGGAATAATAACTCTCAGCCAGAGAGTACACTTCTCCAGCATAGAGTATCAATTCCTGTCCTGAAAATCCCACCTGCATCTGAGACACAAGCTATTTCTTAACCACACCTCCGCCTGCTGGTCATGGTCCATTTAGGTTCTGTTTGACATCAGTGGTGTCTTTTCCTTCAGGAATGGGTCCCATGCCCTGGACGGTCAACTCGGAGATCTACCCTCTGTGGGCTCGGAGCACAGGCAATGCCTGTTCCTCTGGGGTCAACTGGATCTTCAATGTCCTTGTGTCACTCACCTTCCTCCACGTAGCACAGTATCTCACCTACTACGGTAACTTATGCATGACCCCTTCACCAGTGACACCACTGTATCATGCGCAATGCTGAGCTTGCACAAATTCAACTTGGTGTTTTTAAAGGCATACTATGCAGGATTTTTTTTAGCTTTGCTGTCAACAATTAAAGAAGTCTCTACTTCTATCTTCAACCCTGCCTACTCACTCCGAGTAGGCTGCCTGTCCAAGTCCCTGACACACAAATTCATTAGAAACTACTGGTTAATTTTGTCCATTAATTACTCTGCACCATGAAGCAGATATGTACAAATAATTTGAAAACCAGACACTCTGGTCAAAAACCAGACATCTGGCAACCCTAGCTAGATAGCTCGAGGTACCCATACTTAGAGGTCCATCAGCAAACAGTCCAATTCTGCATCATTTTTCATCCCCTTGGCAAACTTCAGCTGAGGCCATTGGGGAAAAGCAATTCCAAGGTTAACTCTAGATCTTGAACTAGCTCTGTCGGCTTGCCCTTTTGATTTTCTGTATCTGGGCCAATGCAGTGGCTCGCAAGCAACAAACACTCCACTGAGATATGATCCCAAACCACAGGCTCTGTAGCCACACCTACCTGTCCCAACACAGAAAAGAGTGTCATGCCCAGAAATGTTCCGTACACATTTTATAATAATAAATACAGGTGAAGGTGCATGAATTGAGTTAAAGTACATAAAGACAGATTGACAGTGCATCATAGATACATTTTAACCCGGTTATTTAATATTTTCAAGGTAAAAATCCTACAGAGTATGCCTTTAAGAATGCCTGATTCTCAGCTTTGGTTATGTAAGGACTAGTCACGAGTAGCCATATTGTAAATATGAGCTCAGTATATTTTATGTGTATTCAGGTAGTGCATAATCACGTTGTGGCTGATCGGGTTTCCCTGTCATTCCTCCAGGGGCGTTCTTCCTGTACGCTGGCCTGGCTTTGCTGGGATTCATCTTCATCTATGGCTGCCTGCCGGAGACCAAAGGCCGTCGCTTGGAAGAGATTGAAGCGCTGTTTGAGAGCCAGCTATGCACATGCGGAGCATCCGATTCAGATGAGGCTCGGCAGATCGAGTACATCCGGGTAAAAGGAAGCAACTATCACCTGTCCGACAATGATGCCTCAGATGTGGAGTAGCTGGTCTGGCCATCTTGCCTCCTCACCTCTCTTCGCTCAAAGGCATTCTGGGAGCATGGGAAACCATAGATTGGTGGTTTTCATCCTTGGTCTTCACCCTGGGTCACTTCATTCATATTCCAGAGGATTGAGGGAGGGGATGTGCAGCACCCAAGATGTTGGATTAAACTTACTTTATGACCTTAACACCTAATATGATTGTTTAAATTCTTCAATTAACAGACCAGTGATATATTTTCCTCACTTCGTGATATGCAACATGTACAATTAGAAATACAAAGTCCTGGAAAGAAGATATAACCGGAATTTAATAGCACACTAATTAATGAAATTAAATTAAACAAATTAACTACACATTATGTGATAATGACAAAGATGATGTAATTTTCAGGTAATAAAATATCTGCATTCTCTGGAATATGACATCTGAACAATTTTCTGATTCTCTCTGTCCTTAGATCTTTCACTAATACAGCATTCTGTGGTGATTATACCAGTAACCCTTTACCAGATCTTTGTGACATTTCAATTAGTAGCATCATAGAGTATTTTCATTTACTTGGTATATGGTGGTGGGAAGGGTGGTTAGCATAGTAATCATCTTGCCGTGGCAAGTTTTTCTCTTTATTTACAAATTTTTATTTTTTGTAAATCCGTTTTGGTAAATCAGCTTTGTCCTTAACTTTGAGTAATTAATTTAAGCAAGTGTTCCTTTTTATAATTTGACAGTCCTTTACAGTTACTGGCATTCTCAAATAATGGATTCACAATAGTGTGGGAAACAAAACCAAAATGAAAAAACTTGCTTTTACTTGTTACACAAAGTTGGAGGCCTGCGGTGTTGTTCTTGGGCCAAAAATTAATGAACCGTTGTCAGAAAATGAGTAGGTGTCTAATTTTCTAGCCTCGTATCGAGTTGGGCCAGTTACGAAAAAGGGTCCTGGAGCCAGAGTGTGGCATTGCATATATATCTGTAAGTATGAAAGTACCAGTAGATATATTCCGTTCTCAGTTGATGTTTGCCAGCTTTCATGGTAACTGGTATAATGACCATCTAAGCAGAACTGTTTTGTTTATACCATACTAGAATTACTTTCATTGGGGCTTTCTGGTTTTAACTAAATTTTCTTTTTTCAGTTGCAATAGTTGAACAGTTGTACCTAACCAGGAAGATGTTTCATTATGTTGGAGCAATGCTCTGCAGACCAAGAGGGAGAAGATATTTTTGTATGTGGCGTATTTATATTTTTCTTTCATGATTTGATTGTGGTTATGTTTACAGACACATGCTGTGAATGAAATCAAATGCTGTGGTGGTTGTTGTTTTGTTTTTAGGAAAATTATTTTTGACGTAGGTCATTTTTCATTTGTCTTCCTCTGTAGCCTTGTGTACAAATCAAATTGCCTAACCGTCATTCAAGTGGCTGAGTGGAATGCTGATGTAGTATGTGTTGAATATGTACTGTACTGTAAATGTTATTTTCATATGGTAATCAGATCTTTGTGTAGTACTGTACCTGTTAACACCTTGGTAGACAGGTATGCTTTACACAGTTTACTGATTAGATACCTTTTTTGTAATAGGTCAGTGACACAAGAAGACCTAGATGAAAACATGTATTGTCTGTGACACAGACTTCTCACATAACCATCTGTAAAAGCCGGTGTTATTATGCTATTGTGTGGCCTGTAATCTTGCAGAATCTTGAGTTCCTTCAGGGGGACAAAACACTGCCCACGTCAGCGCATATCGTACAGTAAATCGGCAGGCAGTAAAATATGCCGTTCATACAAACTATAATATGTACAGCACAGTCCGTAAGTATTTGGACAGTGACACAATTTTTGTTTTGGCTATGTACTCCAGCACATTGTATTCAAAATGAAACCATGAACATGAGGTTAAAGTGCAGACGGTCAGCTTTAATTTGAGTGTATTCGGATCCCTATTGGGTGAATCATGTAGGAATTACAACCCTTTTCATACATAGTTCCCCCATACTAAAAACTAAAGTTGTGTCACTGTATAAATACTTAGTTTTTCAGGTAGAAATTAATGTAGCTTTGGTGGAGAAAGTCAGATTTTCCTAGACTTTTTCAGGTATAAAAACAGTTACTGGTTCCTAAATTAGAGGTTAAAGCTGAAGTTTTAAATGAAGTAATCAATTACAGATTCAAACATCAGTGGTTGTATTTGGTTTATTAACAAAATATTTAACTGGAAATATATTTTTTCCAACTTTAATTTGAAAACATTACAGAAGTTTTTTTTTTTTTTAATTAAATATGTTAAAATGCCATGCAGCCATGTAACAAAGCCTTCTTGTGTTTGACAGTTACGTAAATGTATTGTGACTTTAAAAATGCACTTTGATAAAGGGAAGCATCTTAGACCATTACAACCCAGTGTTGGTCTAGTTTTATTACTGACAGAGATGTCCTGTAAGTTTGTGGTGAAACAATTTTCCTATGTAAAACAATTGAAAATAATAAAGTGTTTGTACAGTTTATGACAATCTAGTGATAAAATATGTATGTGTATGTATATGTATATATACATGCACATATACATACATATCAGTGCTGTATAGTAAATTCAATTATTGTTGCTATCCATCTTTTCCTAGATTTTATCTTTATATAAAACTATATATATTCATGAAATTTGACCCTTGAATATGTAAATGGCCAAAATAAATGCTAATAATCTTTCAGTGTTTCGTTCTACTTTAATAAATGTTGAATCAAAAGAATGCTAATCATTTCATGTCTAATTTACTACTGTAGAAACACATACATACAGTACATCCACATGCAGAGAGACACACACAAGCTTGCATAGGCTGTAAAAGCTACTTTTTACACTATAACTTGTTTTTTTGTTTCATCATTAACAGAATATCTGCAATTTCCTGCAGTGTTTCAGTCTCCTCTGAGACCTTGGTCATCAGCGTGCTCTCGGTTATGAGCTCTTCTCCCTCTCTTCTTGCCGCGTTTTCCACAGAATGCTGTTTTGACTGGTCATAATTCTCCACCTGTTTCACCTGCCGCTGTCTGCCATTTTGCTCCTTCCTGAACTCATCCCTCACTTACAGGAGCAAGACAAAATGATGGAATTAATGTTGGAAATGTCCCTTTCACAGGCTTCTTAATGGCAGGGACAAACTACAGGCCCAAACCTGACAGTACAAAAGTTACTGTATCCACGCCTTTGGCATATACTGTATATCATACAGAATAAATCCACAATACTACAGCGATGTTTAACACAAAATGCAAACCTATTTGCTCAACAAGGATAGCATTCAACTGATAATGTGTGAAGTCCGGTGCTGCCAATGTTTACCTGGAGTTTTCTTCAAGTGGATATGCTTGAGGGGTGGAGTGCTGAGTCTCCAGTTTTCAGGTATGGTCTTGGGCCTGTAGAGGATTTCTGGTCCCCCTGAGAGTAGCTGCTGTCCTGTAAAAGCAGCCCTTGTGCTCTGCGGTGCTGCTACTCCAGACTTACTCTGGGGTAGCGGGTCCTCTTCTCCAAGGCTGTTTGGAGTCCCTGCTTGTGAATCCACTTCCAGCAGCTCATCGGCTGCAACATGCTGCCCCCTGGTGGCCTGGTTGTGCTTCTCGTGCCAAACCTGGCGAGAGTGAGATCGGAACCCCACGCAGGCGCTGGGGGAAGTGGACACTTCGCCCTGTTCCCTGGGACTGCACTGTGTGGAAGCGTCAGAAGTGCGACACGCAAAGAAGCCGTCGGTTTGCGTCCCGGTTTCTCTCGTTTCGTAAGGCCGGATCTCCGGCCCTGTCCAGGCTTCCCTCCCCTGTGTTGTCCCGGGTTGGAGACGAGAGGGCACAAACTGATCCCCCTCACCCCCTCTACTTCCCACCTGCCAAATGTATTGTGGGTCATGGTTAGTGAAGTATTTAGTATTAATGTGCTTTACAGTGTCCAAGGCAGAAAGGCCTGTCCTGAAATTTCCAGCAGTGCCCGTAGCGATTATAATGCAATGAGTAGTACACCATGTGTGCCAGAGGGCCCAGCTTCAAGGTATGACTGCTATTTATTCATCCTTGTGTTTATCTATAGCCTGGCCTATAAGTTCCCCTCAACCTCCCCCCCCCTCCCTCTAGAAGAGGAAAGGCTAAATGATGTGCAATCAGAACCAGAGCAGCACATGCACTATGTGATCCACAGAAACACTTCCACTACCAGGTTTGGAGCAACACTCACACTATCAGAGCTGGAGCTGAAGAGACCTTCACAGGGAGAGGAGCACACAGATCCACAGCTTTTCACCGAGCCCTGGCCACGCCCACAACACATTGCAGACTCCACAGGCTGTGATTTATCAAAAGGACAAAAGAACACAACATTCACAAAATAATCAAATAACCGAAATTTTCACAGGGCATACAGTGCATGAAGACAGAATTATAAAATGTAGCAGATACATATGCATGTTCCTTGGTTTACTTACATAATGTATAGAAACATTATCCCCTCTGTCAAAAACAAAGCATCTGTTCGCCCAGACGGTATAAGAATGAAACCTTAGATCTTAAGGTTTGATAGCTTCTCAGCTTATCAGTCTAGCAATTGTGATAAATCTTACAGGAAATGATCACTTTTCACAACTGAATATCTGAATGAATAAATTGTCAATGTTGTACCTGAGACCGAAAATCAGCTTCATGGTGCCTGCTCTCAGATTCATTTGGATCCCTGTAAAATATATTAGCACAATCAAAAATACAAATTAGTTTCAAAGATAACTTTTCATTTTCCTTCCTATAGTACAATAAGAAATCAACTTGCATGGTACTTACCCAATGGACACAGAATTTTGTGGTGATTCCTCTTGAAAACTGATTCTTATTTTTCTGTTGTCGAATGTTGTTTCTGAAAGTAAAATGTGCTTTTTGAGTACTGCAAAAGCAAAGCCTTTAAGTGAAATCAGTAAGTTGCTAATGGTTACCTTGGCTGTTGTAGTCGCCACCGTCAAAATCCACTAATGCTGTCTCTTGATCCCTCTCCTCCTCTTTAGAGAGGCTGAGAAAGCATCCTGTGGTTTTCAAAGTACGTCCTCTACTCCTCTGTGTGCTAATGACACTGTTGGATAAACAGATCCATAGCGTATTCTGTGTTTGGAACATTTCATGAATACATTTCTTAAATGTATATTCATAATGTACACGATTTTGGTAAATCCCCACTTGCCTGGATTCCGTACCACCAAACTGAACTCTGGACACTGGAGGGTAATGGACCTTAAGCTGTGACCCATGCGAAATTGCTGGCCATGGATTGGCCTCTCTCACCTCTCTTGGCTGGCAGAAAGGTTTGAACTACAATGGCAAACATGTTTGCAGGTATGAATCCAGTTAATTGATACTCATATGTTTGAGAGTGAGAAATGCTGGATGCACAGAATAGATTAAAATGCCTGATGGACAGTGAAAGCCTTGAGGGCTTTCTGCAGCTCTGCACTGAACATGGACATACCATAAAGTGTAAGAACTGTATTTGTGATCATTTCATTTTAATCTGTTAATGGCTGTGTTTGCTCTGTGTGCGAGGGCTTGTGCACCTCTCCCCTCTGCCCAACAGGAAAGGTCCCGCTCAGAGAGCCAGACGTGGCCGATGATAGGGGACTGAAGGTGTCCGAGATGATGTGCCGGTAATCGGAGGCACTGCAGTCGGACATGTTGGATTCTAACACTGGCGAGAGCTGGAGGGACATTAAACAACTGAATGTCTACTGAGGCTACTTCACCTCTTATAATGGACATGTTACTCTCATGCCACCTAGTGGATCTATATGGGTGACATGAACTAACCATACATACAAGGTTGCATACATTTTTCCCCAGGTAGTGAAATATGCAGCCAAAACCAAGCATTTAAGGCTGCAACCATCCCTTGTTTTGTAATTGATTATTCTCAATTTGTTTTATTATTTTTTATAATCAAAACTGAATTACTTGGTCTTTTGAGATTTACAACATAAAACTACAGAAATGCCACCAACTATATGAATGGTGACATAAAAAGTAATCACTCTTTAACGCTTCAAAATATTTGAACACAACTATATTGCTATATTGTTTGTAAATCTGAGCTCAATTTACCTGTCTATTGTTGTTCCATTCAGACAGATGTTGCTTTCTTTTTCTCTGGACACTACATGATAGAAATAAAAAGAAAATCAATATAAAACCAAATCAAAAAAGGCCTTATGTGCTTGAATTACACAAATTCATGTGTTTAATTAGATGCATGGTAAGACCCATTAAAACTTCAATTTAACATCATCTTGCGAGGAGTTTCAAGATACTTCCACAAGTAGGGCCTACAGTTGTTCCTTCTGAGGAGACATTTGTTTTATAAGTTAAATCGGAGGACTGCTTAATGGATTCCAGTAAGGCATGGAGTTTTACCTGTACTGAGGCTGACTTTCCATCAGACAGAGACGTGAAGGAGAACAAGGGCTCATGGGCAATTCCAGCGTGTCCTCGTGGATGGGCCACCGGGCCCCTTTTCTCTGACTCAAATGGGTAACTTTATGGCTATCTAAAAAACAAGATATTGGTTTTTGTGTGGCTACTGTTGCTCTGACACAGAAATGGTTTACATATTTTCATGCTAGTACTATAATTATGCAATATCGTGCCATATGTAAAAATCTGAATACTTGCATTTGTTCTCCTTCTTTGCAGCAATCTGGTTCACAATAAACAACGTGACCAGGTCTATACTGCCAGTAGCAGCCCCCTGAGGATCTGCAGCTAACCCCAAATGCTCTATCCTTTTCTGCATCTTTTTCTTTTCAAAGAACTCCTGGGCAAAAAGAAAAAATATGTCAAATACTTCTTGCAGAAATTTTTATTTTCAGCCACACCAAAACATAACTAGCAATTTGTTTTTGAGGCGACAATGAAGAAAACAAACGATAGCCAGATGGCAGGACGAGAAAACGCAGGCCAAAGTTACTTGAACGAATGTAGGAAAACACGGCCTTATGGCTTTTCTACACTGAATTATTTTGTTATACGGTTCTAAAGTTCATTAACTTCAGCCTTACCCTTTGTTTTCTTGCATCATTTTTGAGCATGCATCGGTTCCTGAAAGTGAACAAACATGTTTTTTAACATTAGCTGACCTGAATTAAAAACAACATGTCAGTGAAGTTAGATAACGTTACTAAAATAAATTATGTTTACATTGCTTGTGTTGAGTCCTTTAATCCGTTAGTTATAACATTAGTTATGTGCTTTAATAAACATGTTTGTTTCAGTCGGCAAAACCATTAATTTCCTCTAGCCCATTAACTTACCGTGACCCTCCGACCCAGTTCATTTTGTATGGCCGACCGTAGCACGTTAGCTGCTGTTGCTAGTCAGACTGACAAGTGAGCTACTGCCGACCGTTGGCATGTGAATTTCAAAGGCTCGATGTTCAAACCTGTCGTCAAAAACCAAGCGAAGTACATCTAATCCTTACATTTTCCGACGTAACCAACCGCATGTCAAATGCTACTTAGCTAGTGAGCAACGCGCGAAACTCCATATAAATTCTAATTTCCAATGACAAATTAAGTGGATAAATTGCAGAACGTCGACTTGATGGTAAGCTAACGATGACTCGCGTTTAATTTATCCAGTTGTTAACTTTAACCTCTTCCAAGTATAAATTTGTTGTTCTCTTAGTTCAGTGTGAGATACGCACGAGCCAATTACACAGTACTTACGTAGGCATAACTGTGGCAAGTAGCCAGCTAAGCTACAGCGCTGTGAAATGTTTACCCCCTTCCTGATTTCGTCTGTTATTGCATATTTGTCACACAGAATGGTGAGAGATCTGTAGACAAAATATAAGACAGTGGGAAACTGAGTGAACACAGGACACACATTTAATTGATAATTAGATTCACAGCCAGGCTTCACTGCAGCCAGCCCTGTTGAATCTAAACCTCACTCATACTGAACCTTACATTACAGTGAAGTAGCCTAGTCACCACAAAGTTCCTACAAGCCCTACAAGTACACTATTCCATGATTAAAGGAAATTCCAGAAAACATGAAAAAAAAGTTGTTGAAATATATCAGTCTGGAAAGGGTTACAATGCCATTTCTAAGGCTCTGGGACTCTCTGGCACTGAACCGCAGAGAGCCATTATCTCCAAATGGAGAACACTTGGAATAGTGGTGAATCTCCCCAGGAGTAGCCGGCCTGCCAAAATGTCTCCAAGGGCGCAGCGACTACTCATCCAGGAAGTCACAAAAGATCTCAGAATAATATCCAAAGGCCTCTCTGGCTTCAGCTATGTTCAGTGTTCATGACTTCACAATACACAATTCACAAAGAACATCATACTAATAGTCAAACGTGGTGGTGGTAGTGTGATAGTGTGGGGATGTTTTGCTGCCTCAAGACCTGGACGACTTGCCATTATTGAAGGAGTCATGAATTCTGCTTTGTACCAGAAAATTCTAAAGGAGAATATCTGGTCATCTCTCCTTGAGTTGATGTGCAATTGGGTCATGCAGCAAGACAATACATACATAAAAGCAAGTCCACATCTGAATGGCTGAAAAGAAACAAAATTAATGTTTTGGAGTGGCCTAGTCAAACATAACCAATTTGTCTGAATTAAAGCAGTTCTGCAAAGAACAGTGGGAAAAAATTACTCCAGGATGGTAGATGCTAACATGGAAGCATGCCTATCATAATATGGTAGGCTATGTAAAACTGTTCATATAATATAGGTATAAAGAGCTAATGTTTATACATTTATTGTCAAAATAACAAGATTTTGGAAATGGTACATTTCATCTGTAACTAAAAAATGCATCCAATTTATGTATGGGAAATGAGGACATTCTTGAAAGTTGTCTTCTTGTTTTATGTACTTGTCTCCTAATTTGTAAGTTGCTCTGGATAAGAGCCTCTGACAAATGCCAGTAATGTAGTGTTATGTAAATATTGTTAAATTTTGCTGAGGGGCCCCAAAGCAGCACTTATGTTTACAAAACTGTACAGGCAGGGCGTCCCCACCACAGCCATCATTGTCCCGTCCATGCTCCTATTCCCTGAACGAGCCATTGGAAATTTTGTCAATAGTCTGATTTGAATTTAAATCCAAAGGTGTTATAGACTACAGTCAATGCAACTTACATAAAAAAATAAAGTGACGAACCGATTAAAAACGTGTTACATAATGTATTATTATTTGCATACGGCACAGTTATTCTTTAATTATTTATTATTATTTTTATATTTATAATTTATTATTGAGTGTTAGTGTTTATATCACTCGCATGTTGAGTGCGTCTAAAGTAACAGCCGAATTAGTAAGGAGGACGATTCATTTTTCTCAGACATATTTATTTGGTGTTCTAAATATAGGCAGTAGTCTCTATAACATGGACAGCGTGTACTGTTCTTACAGTTACCATAATGCATCTTCATTTCTGTGAAGGATGGAAGTAAAATTAGTGTTACGTCCTTTTTACAGTCTCTGGTTACGTCCAGTGGTTGACCATAATCGCTCCTGTATTGGTGCAGCCAAGCCGCCGCGCAGCCTGACTACGTAGGCTAGATATTCTGTACAGGTCACTGAAACATCACAGCCACTTACTATATTTGAATTCGTCGCTCATTCAACCAATCGTCTCCTTCCGGGGGAGTTGCCTGCAAGAGACGCCGCAAAAGCTATTGACGGAAACATTCTGGACCTAGCGGTGCAATCTCCAACACACATTCGCACTGTATTTTCCGTCCGGAATCGACCGTCATTGTGATTTTTACGGCTCATGTTTAGGTAATCTAAATGGACATGATACCAAACAACACCAGACACGAATAGCTATCAAGTTCGCTGTCGCGCACTGTGTATAAAAATGTCTAATATGTTACATGCAGCGTCAAATGTGAAATGGAATCAGTCTACTGCGGCGAAACGGGCAGCCTTTTTTGTGGCCGCTGCCTATGGGGTGAAAACGCTCTACCCCATCCTCTGCAGACAGATAAACAAACGGAAAGAGCTAAAAACCCCGACCGCACGAGAAGGAGAGGAAAACGGCTTGATTCTACCATCAGCAGCCGAGGCAGCACCAAGCAAAAAGTCCCCCGCTGTAAATGCAGAATTCTTCAATCAAATTCTGGAACTCGTAAAAATACTATTTCCAAAGCTTATAACCAAAGAACTTGGTTTGCTCTCTCTGCATTCAGTCGCTCTTGTTTCCAGGACGTTTTTGTCTATTTATGTGGCAGGGTTGGATGGCAAGATTGTGAAGACTATCGTGGAGAAACAACCGCGGAGCTTCGTCTTCAAATTGATGAAATGGCTTCTGATAGCCATCCCGGCCACATTCGTGAACAGCGCAATTCGTTTTCTGGAGTGCAAGCTTGCTCTGGCCTTTCGCACGCGCCTTGTTGACCACGCATACAGAACCTATTTCACGGACCAGACCTATTATAAGGTCAGTAATATGGATGGGAGGCTGGCCAACCCGGACCAGTCCCTCACGGAAGACATCATGATGTTTTCGCAGTCCGTGGCACATTTATATTCAAACCTCACCAAACCCATCCTCGACGTGATGCTGACTTCCTACACCCTCATTCAAACAGCGAGGTCTCGGGGGGCAAATGCCAGTGGACCGACCCTGCTGGCAGGGCTCGTGGTGTTCGCCACCGCGAAGGTCCTGCGGGCTTGCTCCCCAAAATTTGGGAAACTGGTGGCAGAGGAGGCACACAGGAAAGGATATCTACGTTATGTGCATTCACGAATCATTGCCAATGCCGAAGAGATAGCTTTTTACAGGGGGCACACGGTAAGGCAAATTTAATTTCATTCTTTATGTATTAGGATATTAATCTACTGGCCTGTTATTAACAGTAAAAACCCATAATTTTGACGTTAAAATAAACTACTTTAGCTCGTCATTTGGAGATATGGTTAGCTAAGTATAAAGCGTGATCTAGCAGTTGCCAATGGCCTAAGTGGTAAATATTTGTGGGGTGGGGGGATTGTATTATTCATCTTGTTTTAAGAGATGGTAAAGAGAGGTAATGAATCGCCCAACGACAGCACTATCAGAATGTGATCAGGTTGCTTTCTAACGCGCCAGGTGGAGATGCGACAGCTGCAGAAGTGCTACAAGGCTCTGGCAGAACAGATGAACCTCATTTTATCCAAGCGCTTGTGGTATATAATGCTGGAGCAGTTCCTTATGAAGTACGTGTGGAGTGGGAGTGGCCTCGTCATGGTGGCTGTGCCAATCATCACCGCTACCGGCTTTGCGGACAACGGTATGTGCGTCGTGTTCGACAGTAAGGGCCATTTGCTGTACAACAGCAGTTGTCACACGATGTTCAGATACGTCCATGCAAGACTTGTTTTAATTTGAATATTCAGGCATCACCAATGTTGGATAATCCAAATTACAAATACAAAAATTGTATTCAAACTGTAGTTGAGTCTATTAATTATTTCTGTGCAGAACATTTATTGCTTTCTGCACATGCTGCTGTTTTTGTGAGACAGGTGAAAAGACGATTAGTTAAGCAAGGCCAAATGTATGTCACGGGAAAGTTGAGAGCTGACTGAATTGTCTACCTCTGGTGTCTTAGCTTGGTATATGGAAATGACTCTGTATTTGGTATTTTTAAACGCTTCCCCTTTTCTTCTACCCAATTTGGTATGCATAATCATTCTGAAGCTGGAGCGCTCAGTTATGGATTTGAGAAAGTGCAGTCTTGGTAAAGAAAAAAATGCTGTCAGAAATGTAATTTTTGGCTGTATTTGAGATTGCCGGTATGTGCGAAATTATCATAGAATAAAGCAACTCAAGTCACCAATTTGTGTTCTGCCATGTGGACCTTGAGCAGTTGTGCCTGATAACATAGTTTGATCTTTTGATTGCATATTTGGCATGTAACCTTAATGAAATGTCTTCCTTCAAGACTGTACCTTTCATATGTCTGATTAATGATGGGTTAAGAAAGGAAAAGAGAGAACTCCATCCTTCATAGTAGTTTGTGTCAACTTTAGATGGCTTAGTATAGGGTTTGAGTTCACAAAGCTCACGTCCTATACTAAGACAAAAACAAAACTGTAAATGGATAGTAGGCTAGATTTGCTGGAAAAAAATGGGAGATTTTATCTTAGTGGGGTTGCCCCTAGCAGCCCTAGCTGTCATCCAAACACCCTCTGGGGTTCAGCTTTGTTGCAAAGAGGATAGTGGCCAGTTCTTTGTTGCGGCTGCAGGCCTGCCTTTTGTTACATTGTTCATTTCAACAAAGGAAACAAAAGTAATTCAGCTTATATTCAGGATAGTGTGTTCCCTGATAAAGCCACACTCAGCTGTGTCCGGTTTTCTGGGGTTCCTGTAATGGCATGGTACTAGAGATAACCTGACACAGACATTTTTACTTCTGGAAAGATCTATGTTTCATGGAGAAATAGAACATTGATGCTTATTTTACAGGGAAACAAAGATGAAAAAAGGCAGAAATGTAATGGCGATAATGTACAAGTGTGAATTCAAATTTTTGGGCCCTTCTTAGTGTAGCTGCTGATTTCCAGAGTGTGTTTGGCCTGCAGAGATGGTATAAAGTGAGGATAAACAAATGATAAAGTACCTGAAAGGAAAGACGATAGTTTAAACAGGAAATAGGAACAGCTCTTAGCCTATCTATATAAATTGAAAGAATGAGGGCAGAGAAAGAGGTAAGATGAAATGGAATAAGACAAGTTATGGACACTCTTGGTTCATGTTTTGCAGAGCTTGCGGATGGGCAAACGCAAGTGTTGGTCAGCGAGAGGACAGAGGCCTTCACCACGGCACGCAACCTCCTGGCCTCTGGAGCCGACGCCATTGAGAGGATCATGTCTTCCTACAAAGAGGTGATGCAACATATCCGTCCCTTCTCATTGGTGTGTTCAACAATGCTGAATTGATGGAATTCATTAGAATGATATGTGAGAACAAATATTGTAAAAACAGACAAGATTTTCTCCATGTCCTCAACATTGAATAGTCATTGATTTTCTGACTCATTCTGGAATGTTCGTGATAAAGCGTAGTTAGCAAAAAACATCATGAATGATACAGCATATGGCAGCAAAACCCTTGTTACCAACCAGAACCTCCTAGATGTGGAAATATGGAAGACGAAAGCAACCCAGAGCTGAATATCTGGTCAGCAAGTAGAATATTCAGTTTGATATAACCCAGTCTAGGGTGCTGCAAAATAGGGACTTTCAGTACCTTGGTCTGATGGGAGTGTAAAAGAAGTGTGGGCAGCAACTGAATTCTATAACCTCATGACACAATAAAAGATATAACCCACTGTATTTGGAAATGGCTAAGACCACTTTTTTCAGATCAAAGAACAATCCAATACGAATCAAGCCAAATCCTTATGATATTATCAGACAGACTGGACCAGTCAGCATGTGATCTTTAAAACAGGTTTTTTGGTAATAATGTTGGCTAGGGTATACCTCTTTTTAGAGTGAATTTTAGTCTGAGTTCTGAACCCCCAAAACTACCAGAGAGGAGAATATGCTGTTAATATGAAGTGAGTGTGCTTCACATTATATTGGCAGCTATGGGATATGATCATAATTCATAAACCATCTCTCACAATTTTGGCCCATCTCACTGAAATTGATAGGTCAGTCCCTCATTAAGTCACCAGTCAGAATTATATGCCTTGCATCTGCATGGCTATTCTAAGACCACATGACTGTATACTGCCATTTTCCCTTGACCCCACTGTTACTTTTAACCTTATCAACCACAGTAATTGATATCCCTGAAGCTTTGTTAATTTAGAGGCATGTCATCCTGCAACACAGTATGCTCTACAGATTGTTTCACAAATGCACTTGCATGCAGATATTATGTACTTATTGATGAATGTGTATGCACAGATGCAGTGTCTTTATTTTATTCCTCTTGTTCCTTTTTTAGAAATGGTCAGGCAATTCAAAAAAGGCCCCTATGGGTAAATTTTATGATTCAGCTTGTCACATATTTTTCAGGTGTCACCCTATGGAGATGGTTGGCTTCCCCATAGAGCTCTGACACAGCACATTCCTGGCCAGTAGAGATTAGATGAGAGTACACTGGTAATAGCAGGGCTAAGTGCTGTTTGCACTGTGAATGGGCTTTTAGGATGACTCCCTTTATCAGTCACTGGTCTGAATGGCAGAAATGTGAAGATTTATGCATTTCATTGTGGAGCTGGGGGCTATTTTAGTGTGACAAGAAATAGCGACTTGAAAGCCTATGTGCTTATCATAACAACATTTTGGGACATTGTCAAAAGAGTGGTCTAAATTTGGAGGCTGTGAAGGACATTAAAGGAGGAATCAGGAAGGCCCCGTCCACTGTGGCATGGGCAGTTTTTCTATTTTTAGAACTGAAAACAGTGTTGTCCATTCATGCAGTTTGGAGGGACGATTGAGTAAATCCTCTCCAGCTTGATCACGCTGGATGTAAGCAGCTTTGCTGCGAGCAGGGCCCCTCTCTCTGTGCTCCATCGCTGCTTCGACTGCAACAGACTGCAGCCAGTGCATGCGGCTGCTTTGCTTGCGTGTGCTACCGCAGCTCAGTGCAGTGTAGGCGCCAGTGCATGTCTCTGTGCTGGTGGAAATCTTATAAAACCTGCTGAATGGCAGTGAGACTTCAAGAACTGACCACTTTGATCTTTAATGAGTCATTGTTTTGTCAGAGTGGCCAGTGGTACACTGTGCTATTTATTACAATTATGGGAAAAAGGCAGGTGGTTCTGTGATTGATGTACTCATAGGCAAATAGAAATGGATGAGTGTGAGTCGTACATTCTGATTATTATGGATCATTTGTTTGTACAGACGATACCACATAAATCTTTTCTCCCACATTTTGCTACAGGTAAACATTCACTGAAGCAATTAGGCATAAGTAGCTTGCTAGAGAGTACAACAGTGGTTTCTCATCTGGAATTTGGCAACAAATTATTTCATGTTCAGTTTTTAACCATTGCTCTGCACTTTTTCATGCTGGTGAGCAAGAGTCAATAGCAAACACTGGGCTTGAGTACCCTGAATTAGAACTGGATGTCAGAGAAGAGGGTTACAGTCAGAGCAAAGGAGAAATGTTAGAACAGGTGTTGTCCAAGTCATGTGTGTTGTTTGAATGTGTTAGAACAGGAGGAGGAGGGGAAACTGACTCAATTAAAATTTTGTTCCTCCTCCTCCTCCATGTAACCTGGTGTAAAGACACAATCAGTGAAAGCTCGTGGCTCGTCATCTGGCGATGTGCTCATTGACATTACCATGCAAGTGCAGCTTTAGGATACTCTGGTGTGCCTGGTGGCTTAGCCTGGTGAAGAATAATCCTCCATCTGTTTAGCATTCAGCAGGCTTCCCCGAGTCAAGCCTGCATTGCTGTTGCGTTCCAGCTCCTTGCCGTCACAGCATACCAAGTAACCGGGGAGAGGTTTCCCCCCTGGCTCATTAAAGCAGGCGGACAATGGCTCAGCTTCACCGTTCAGTCTCTTTCATGAAGTCTCCTTTCTACAAATTAGTCTTGTTCTCTGTGAAGGCTTGTACCGCTTACACATACTTGGAACGATGATGTTAGGACAAGATAAAGAGGAAGGCATTGCATCTCATTTGAATTATCTCAAGATGGTTGGTAATCTAGTTGTTTAAGAAAATCTGAAAGTTATTACAAAATTTGAATCGCATTACATTCATTTAGGATATGTTCTTGACCAGAGCGACTTATAATGTAAGAGTAATTAATGATTGATGACAGCATATGTGGTGCAACTGTATTAAACACAGAGGACATGGTTTAGAGGCTGCTACCCTTCATGACAATGAACCCGAAAAAGGGTGCAATTTATTTACGTTTCGAACAGGTTGTTGTGTGCGCACATGCTTCTGTTATTCAGCCTAGTCAAAGTACTACCTACTCTCTTTACTGTACATAATGAGCTTAGGCTTGCTGGAAGAAAGCACCTCTTTGACTAAACTGCGTTAAATTGTGTTGAAATAATAGCTTTAGCGCTGAGCACATGACTCTTGTAGTACAGGAGGTGTTGAAAGCCTGATGCCATGTGCATGTGCTGCTAAGACACGGCAGCTGAGGCAGTACAAACAGTGACTGTTGTGGCAGCAATGAATATATCATCAGGTGGCCTCCATATTGGAATTCCTCATTTTTCATGAAGCCTCACGGTGTGGTTTCACCTCTGACTTCCCTAATTCTCTGTATGGGGTGAGTGCTGAACATTTAGGGGGAGGGTCACTATGCGGGATGAA
Source organism: Anguilla rostrata (assembly GCF_018555375.3). Classification (NCBI taxonomy): domain Eukaryota; kingdom Metazoa; phylum Chordata; class Actinopteri; order Anguilliformes; family Anguillidae; genus Anguilla; species Anguilla rostrata. The sequence continues at coordinate 14,041,036 of NC_057939.1, forward strand.
CTGACCGAATGGTTTTTCTGTGTGGCAGGTCACAGAGTTGGCTGGATACACGGCCCGTGTACACAACATGCTGCGAGTGTTCAGCGAGGTGCAGAGGGGGCTGTACAAGCGCTCCACACTATCCCAGACTCCTGCAGGAGAGGAGAAGGGTGCAGCCAAGCCTGAGATGCATATTGACGGGCCTCTGGAGATAAGAGGTACGGTACTGATCGACGATGCCAGAATGACCCACTGAGCATGCTCAGCCTTTCAGACAATCAGCATAAGGAATCAGCATAAGAGCATTGGATATGTCTTAAGTGTAGTGCACGGACACATTATGTCACTACCGTGGCTAAAACAAGGTGGATTTTTAAAAACATGCTAATAGACTTATGTACGTTTCCTCCAATCTGTCATTGTAAGGTGCTCTTGTGAATGACCTTTGCCTGCATACTTGAATGGGTAAATAAGGGAGATTAACAGCTGTGAGCAGTAGCTTATGAAGAATAGGCAAAAAACAGCCATTCGTCATCCTGAATGAGGGGTCTGTTGCTAGACTGGCCTCAAAAGAAGGATACAGTGACCTGGCATAAAATTAATATAATTTACATTATGCATGTAAAATGATAAAAACTCTTTGTGGAACTTATGTTCTTTGCCTATATTCTGAGTCACTATAATCTTGCGCTTATAGAGACAGAGAAATCCACTAATTCTTCCAATATCTGGGTTTTAACTGTGAGAGTTGTGAAAGGCCCAGTCTTGCTGACACATGACTTTGAGCCAATGTAACATGATAGGAGTGCTATTGCTCAGCAGCATTGCATGAAGGTTATGCCTTAGCTGGCTCGGTCCTTGTTTGCGCAGTGTACTTGGTAAAGCACCAATGGGTTGGTCTTCACTGTGGAACAGCGGGCAATCGCAGATGAAACATATCCGCTTTTCCTCCATCCTGTCCTGATTTAGAGAGAGGTGGTATCTCTGTACTTATATGGGGCTTACAACAAACATCCCTCATGCATTTAAATTATATAGCCTTGGTGCCATTTACTGCATAATCTGCTCAATTCAGATTATTTGCTGTAAGAGAAAATCTTAATGCCACTGCATTATCCATTTACCACCTCAGTACCAGTCCGAGCTCTCTCTTTTGAACCTATGCAGGAGGCCTTCTTTAAGTCATGTTTTTTCATTCCGGTTGCTATTAAGTTGGATAGTCTTTTATATAAGTGGTTCTGAAACAATCTCACTGTGGTAACTTTTTATATTGACAAGTATTCATCTTGTCTATATTTTCATAATCCAGGTACGTTATGTAAATAATACATTTAGTTATTAAACTGAATTAATTTCTATGTATTGATAATAAGAATTCACAAAAAATAATAGTTTTCTCATATTTCGTTGGTTTTATTTTCGGTTAAAATATGAATTGTTTCACTGTAAAAAGCTGAAATGGTATTGATGTGTGGGTATCTTTGTGTGGGTGTTTTTCCAGGAAAAGTCATTGATGTGGATAAGGGTATCGTGTGTGAGAGTGTCCCCATAATCACGCCTAACGGGGACGTGGTCGTGTCAAGCTTGAATTTTAAGGTCAGTTTCCTTGTGGCAGCAAAAAATATGAACTTTCTGTCCAAATCCAAAACGCGAGTGCGCCATGTTGCGTGCTCTCTTTCTCACGTGTGGTTGCGCTCTCTCTCTGGCCTGGTGCAGGTGGAGGAGGGCATGCACCTCCTCATCACAGGGCCCAACGGCTGCGGGAAGAGCTCTCTGTTCCGCATCCTGAGCGGGCTGTGGCCTGTGTACGGGGGCCTACTGCACAAACCGCCCCCACAGCACCTGTTCTACATCCCCCAGAGGTACTGCACCGGTCTGCATTACCACACACCCCACACAACAGCTCCTCACGCCATACTAGCACATGTACAGCATACCCAGCATATCCCAGGCCCACTTACCATCGCATAAGCTCGCTACTCCGCATCACCCTTTATCGCATACACATGCAAAGCAAGCTCCTTGTTTATAAAGAGAGCCTGAGGCCTAACCTCTCTTTTGTCAATCCCTTTCACACATACACAGACTGTGTGTAGTAGTTACCCGTGAGCTCACGCTTTGTGGCCTACACTCCACTGGTAACCTGAGAAACAGTCACTGGATCCGGGAGTGTGCTCTGAGGAGGAAACTGGACCCACAGTAGTGAAATATTTACAAGCTTGTCCAGGTGCCTGCAGAGCCGGGGTGGACTAAATATTTAATGTCCAATGATTGAGTTAATAGAGGACTGATGCGTCCTGGGCCTGCCTGCTGCTGACCAATAGAAAGCTGAGCCTACCTCCCGTTGACCAACTGGGATCTGAGCTATACGGGAGTTATCTCATAACAAACCTCTATACAGTAATGTGTAGAATAATGAACCCCAATCATCATAGAGTTATACAGGATCATAAAGATATGACTTTTTTGCTGACTTTCTGTAGAATTCTGCCAAAATGGAATGCTTCACGAAGCAAAAGGGCTGGGAGTCTTGAACACATCCATTTATAAGAACTGAACGGTCTATGTATAGATTGGATGTTCACTCTTTTAAAGTGGAGAGAAATTATAAATAATGGGTTCCCAGTATTCTTATGTCAATTTGTTTATATAAGCATTAATTTGTAAACATTTTAACATTGAAGCTGTAAATGCTTACTAAAGTTTTCACATTTAAACATCAATGATTAACGCAGGTGATTTTTGTTATTTTTATTTTAGGGGCTAAATGGCCCTCTCACATCATCTTATATAATAAGTATAATCATGTGGTCTCCATCCTAGGCCGTACATGTCTATTGGATCATTGCGAGACCAAGTAATCTACCCGGACTCGGTGGAGGACATGCAGAATAAGGGCTATGGTGACCTTGACCTGGAGACCATCCTTAACATTGTCCACCTCAACCACATTGTCACCCGTGAAGGAGGTATGCACACGCACCCCAAAACTCTGTACCCTGGGTTACAAACAGCCATCACCCTGACCAGTGTGGTACACCTCATGAGAGAACAAAACCAAGCAGAGCAGTTGCTGGACTTATTTAGGTAATGGAGACTAAGAAACAGGGTAGTCATTAAACAAATGCCATTAAGAATGCTCAGATGTAGATAATGGATAGACTAAGACTTGACCAAAACGTGTCACTGTTGCAGCCATCTGGGGTTCTGATTTCGGATTTTCCTTTGAGATATTCTATAATTATAAAGGCATTTGTTGCCCAGCAACAAGAGTTCCTTTACCTGTGGATAAATGAGGACCATTTATTTACAGTAATCATCTTTATACATATATGAGGGCACTCTTCGTTTTTCTCACGCTCGTGAGTTGAGTATCTGGTGTTGGTGGGCAGCTTTCTATTAATTTTAAATGAACACTGTCTATAATAAGCAGCTCTGTAATAATAAACTTGCCCTGTAAATGTGACGTAAAGAAGCATGTATTTCTGGTCTCTATGAATGTATGAAGCTTTTCCAGCTAAAGATCATTAAAGGGAAGATGCCTTTGCAGTCCTGCTTTCTTTGAACTGGGTCCCTGCCAGCTGGACCATCATTGCACCCTGCACAGAACAAAAGGGTGCTTCTAAGAGTTCTCTGAATGCATCTCACTCTTGGCTCTTAGTCCGGATTTAAAAGGATTAGATGTGGCAATTCTGCGGCATAAAGGTTTTTAAAAAATTATTTCACAACTGAGGAGAATTCATTCATTTTAGCCGAGGGCAAAGCAAAATTCTGAGTCTGTGATGTACTGGCTAATCTCCTTTACATTACGCAGCGTTTGCTACAAAACACAGGACTTTCAGCCTGGGGACCGGGCTGCTTTATGGCAGAATATTCCAGATTTGTGTTTCCACAGCCTGCATAATCTAGCTGAACCGTGGCTGATTCTCAGTGTACTGACAGCGACAACACTGACTGCTTCTCAGTGTTTTCACAGTATCAGTGCTGACTGCTTCTCAGTGTCAGTCATGCTGTGTGCTGTGCCTGCAGGCTGGGATGCTGAGACGGACTGGAAAGACGTTCTATCTGGGGGAGAGAAACAGAGAATGGGGATGGCTCGCATGTTCTACCACAAGTGAGACCACACCTGCCTGTGTCTTATACCTGCATTATTCCAGAAACCACACCTTTCTGTTTCACCTGCATGTTCTACTATAAGAAGAAGATTAACCCTCTGGTTTATCTCTGTAAATGATTACAGTCTGACATGTCCATCCGTCTTTCCTAAGGCCAAAGTACGCCCTGTTGGATGAGTGCACAAGTGCTGTCAGCATCGATGTGGAGGGGAAGATATTCCAAGCAGCAAAAGATGCTGGGATCTCCTTGCTGTCAATTACCCATAGGCCCTCTCTTTGGTGAGTGAAAGTGGCTGCTCTCCAGCCAACAGACCATTTGACCTGTAAACAGGCTGTTCAGCCCCTGACCAGCAGGCTGTCCAATCACTGACTGGTAGGCTCTCAAATTCCTGAACAGCAGAATATCCAATAACTGACTATTAGGCCCACCAATCAATGACCAGTAGGCTATCCCTCACAGACAGGCGTTCAATAATCAGGCCTGTGCGGTGCTATAATTCACTGATAAGAGCTGAGTGCCTGCAGTTATTGACGTGTGAGGTAACCCCCTCTGCTGTGTGACTGTGGTGTTTGAAATGACCACAGCACCACAGGTCATTGAAGTTCCATACACTGACATTTCGTACCTTTTCAAAAGTTTAATTTTTTCTTCAGTTAAGGCTGTTCCCTGGCTAGAAGTTCAAATAAAGACGTCTTTCTCTTTTCTAGTGGTTTTCTGGTAGAAAGGAGGAGGTTATAGAACAAAAGATATTGCTGAATGATCACTACCCCTCACTGGCTGGCTAGCATTATAGAGGCCACATAGTTTTTCCAGGCTGCCTCCCACTGAACTGCTAAGGGAGTTCTGCTTGACGTGAGTCGATTTGGGGGGGGTACTAGTTCTTGTCTTTGTACATCTCCAGGAAGTACCACACGCACCTGCTCCAATTCGACGGAGAGGGGGGCTGGCGCTTTGAGCAGCTGGACACAGCCACCCGACTCTCCCTGACGGAAGAGAAGCAGCGTCTTGAGACCCAGCTGGCCGGCATTCCCAAGATGCAACACAGACTGAATGAGCTCTGTAAGATACTGGGCGAGGACTCTGTCCTCAAGACGACTGACCCCGAGGAGTGAGAGAGGCACAAATAGAGAGTGTGTAAATGAGTGAGAGAAAGAGAAGATCGAGAGAGAGAGAGAGAGAGAGAGAGAGAAAAACAGGATTGAGTGTGACAGATTCCTGAGTCAAGTATCACTCATCCCTTCAACGCACAGAAAATTGTTACTTTTCCTGTTTTTAAGTCTTAAATATGTTTTATCTGTTCATAAAATCAAATGTGGTCAGATCAGTAACATCAGCTGTAATTGTAAAATGCAGTCAGTCATTTATTTATTTGACCAAACAATATGGTACCCTAATCCCTCACGTTTTTGCACTTTATATCACCTCTTCATGAAACTCAGTTCCTTTAATGAATCCTATGAATGTTAAGATACAATTTTATGTTTTAAAGTACTATGAATATTTATTCATGTTTCATATATTGAGGTCAATGCAGATAGCCATTTTATGTGAGATGCAGTATTTCATTTTAATTGTGTAGTGTTTTGTTATGTATTGCTTTGTCATTTTAAGAGAATGTTTACTAAATCAAAGCCTCTTGTGTAGAAATATGGAGACCCTTAATGCCCTGCCCTGTTTTAGTCCTTACCACACATGCATCTACATCTTAAGTGTTGGTGCTGTGAAAAGACTAAAAATGACAACCCACCAAATGTTGACAGGGATAATAAACCAGGGGCTCATGTCAGATCCACCTGATACATTATGTGCTGTCAACATTGGTGTGACTTTCCGATCCTTGGCATGCTATGTAATATACTGTTATAACAATATAACCTCTTAGCTGGAAGGTTGTCTTTCAATGCAAAAAGCATAAATCAATAAAGTTAACACACAGGAATTTATCAGTTGCTTTGAATGTAAAAATATTGCCAAAATCCAGATTGACTTGCCAATGACCTGTACATTTATATATGTATTGAATTTGGCGGGATTTGAAACTGGAGCACACTATTAAGGGCGACTATATTTTCCCATAGAGGCACAGCACAGAATACAACTGCGTGTCTTTTTATTACCATAAAAAGAGCCGGATCAAGTCTATTCTCATAAAACTCTCATGAAATATGGTTGAAATGCGATCAAATTCTAGTGTTCTGCCTTTTGTGGACCGGTAGCTACGCTGTGGCCTGTGTGCTGAACAATGGTGTGGTCAGGTTTGTAGTAGTCTAGCTGGTTGGCGTAGGGGCATGGGTTGGTTTCACGTTAAATTGATCCTTGGTCATGGTACCTGGTCATTCTTGCAACTACTCAATTGTTACACTCACAGTAATAGTATGAGCTAAGTAAACTAAAGGGCATTTGGAAAAAACATTGGGCCTTATTCATGAAACATGCATACAATCACATTTGATTGTAAACTGTGTGTAGGAACTTTCCACAAACATTTTGGCATTCATCATTTTTTTAATTATCTGTATATGTTCATGGCTGTTTCCTAATGCTAATCACATAAACAGGATTGCGCATAAAATGTACTAACAGTCGGCAATCATCATCTCATACACCTGGGATATGCACAAAAACAAAGGTCTGCACGTGTCATCCCATATTGGTTTTTCATAGGAACATTTTTAAGAACAAAAGTAATTTAATTTAAGAAAGGCTTTGTGAATGAGGCCCATTGTTTAAATGTTTGGTTTCTTTGTATTTCTGGTGGATAGCACTGTTACAGGTTCCAAGACAATCTACCTCTGCATGAATTGGGAGGCCAGACAAACTTACGTGATGTTTTGACTGTGTTATATACATGATCCCATGCTGTTCCAGCTACATGCTTCACTTCATAGCCATGATAATTTGCACATAGCACCTAATTTTGTGATGCACTGTACAGGCTCATACTCATCATAACTTTAGTCATCTTGTTGTTGACTTGAAACCATGCAGGTCATTTTCGTAGAGTCCTTCATAGACAGTGGTTGAACAGCTCAGGATGCATGGTTAGGGGTTTCTGGTTTACTGAACGGACACTGATCTAGGAGCACTGAGTTCAGGTTTTAGCAGATCCTTGTCCCATTCTCCACCCCCTCCCCCTGGAGCCTGCAGTGCCCTTCTCCTTTGGTGACCGCAACAGTCCGTAATGAAGGAATACCACATTTAGTGGAACCGGTGTGTATGTTTGTCTTAACATTTTCATCAACTGCGTGTTGTACTCCATATAAACATCCGCTTATTTAAACCCTTGTCAATGATGAGGCAATCTCATATGCTTAGAAATGTTCAGAAGTTTTCAGTGACCACCGCATACTGACTGCTTTGTCTGTGTGGAAACATGACAAATGCAACAGTATCCTTTTAAATTGAGATGTTGCACTCTGGTGCAAATGTATAATCTGATAAATTGTGTAATATTTTCAGACATAAAGATCCTGCACACCATACACCATATCAAATTGTATAGTCAGCAACGGGAGCAACCTTTTAAATATTGTATGAAAGAATTTATTGCAGTCTTTCTTTTGTGTAGTTTGCACAGTATATTGTACATTGCATCAGCAGCTATGTGAGAGTATGTATATTAGGAACTGTGCTCACCTTGATTGCAGCATACATAGCCCAAGCATTCTGAGGATTTCTAATCAGCACTGCTCCTATTAAAGATGGGCAAACTATTTGTTTGACAATGGGACTTACCTAATAAGACCCATAGAGCAACAGCAAAGGAATTGTACGTGGAACTGAAGCTTGTTACAACTGCAACTTTCTGTTCCATTTTGATCGCATTGCAACTTTGTGTTTATTTTTTATGCTCATGTTGTTTTGATCATGAACTGCAATTCCCTATTCCATGTATGGTACCACTGCAATATTTTGTTCCATGTTTGGTACAAGTACAAGTTTGTATTTGATTATAGATATGGGTATCACCTCTTATTTTTATGTTTTGTATGTGACTGCAGCTTTCAGTGAGGTGAAAACAAGGTTTTCACAGATTGAATTTTGTTTTTAAATTGTGTTACATTTGAATTGTACTGTCAGTTACTTGTCTGATAAAAACTTTGTGCTAACTGTACATTTTAGAAACCACTGCAACTTTGTGTTATATTTTATGACTGCAATGTTTTGTTCAATTTTAGATAGAATGTTTTAATGCGGTTGTAACTTCTGTTCCAGAAACAATCTTTATTTTACAGTTGAAATGTGATCTGAACTTGGTCGTCCTATATCTGTTACCAGCTGCCTAACACAGACTGTTATACTGTGAATCTTTGTTTTGGACAATCTCATGTTGTGTTTTCTTGTAATTAATTCAAGCAAATCCTTATTGTGGAAAAACAAGTTCTAGATTTGTTGGATTTAAAGGAGGTAAATTACTTGGAAAAGACTAGATATGACGTATTGATCCATGTTATTGTGAATAGGACTACAGTACCTTATGTTTTTAATGAAACGATTAGCTTGCTACATTTCAATCTTTACATTCCTCCCTGTTTATGCTATGAGAGTCCTGTCTGCTTCTCTCTTCTGTCATCTGAGCTCAGTGCAGCACGGTGTGAACCTTTAGGATTAGCCTTAAAGACAGCGTGTGACTCTCTATTAATGGCGATGTCCACTGAGCTGAGACAGCACTGTCCTCCTGTGCATGTCCACCCAGTCTGAAGTTACCGGGCACACTGCATCTGACACAAGATCTGCTAGAGCCAGGGTACTGTATCACAGCTCCCCTTTGGTATGTTTCAGTGGCGCAGCTGCAGCATCACAGAGGCATGGCCCTTACAACAGACCTGTCGAGGCCTGTCAGTGCCCCCCCCACACCTCTCTTTTGTACATAGGTGGGCAGGCACCCTGACATCTCCTGTCAGAGTGACAGTGTGAGACTCCCACACATTGATTGACAGTGAGAGACCCAGCCCCCAATTTCTTATTTTTTCAGAGTACAATAACTGTTAACCTAGACCCAGTAAGATATTAAGCTTTCCGTTTATCATTACTCAATAAATCACACGTTACACTTTCATGTTACCTTTACCCAATGACACATTAATCATTCAGATTCAGAAATTGCCCATTGCTCTTTCTGATCAGCATTACTACCTAACAACTAGGCCTGCTACTTTTCCGTTTGTACCCATTCTAAATATAACAAGAACTGCATGTATAGAGAAGGACTATATTTGACAATATATTTATTTCTCAGGCTCGATTGCATTGGAATGATGCAGACAATTTTATTAAAAATGATGAATGTGTACCAACATGTATGATTTGTAAATATATGATGCTTGTAAATATTGCCCTTGCATGGTCTAGTGAATGAGGGGCCCTGCAATTTAAAAAAAGAGAAAAATCTGCCTGTGTCTCCATGTCAACCATGTTTTCCAGGAATTGTGGGAGGATTGTGGGAGGGGTATGCACTCTGATTGCTGGTGAAGAGGCTGGCTGTGTTAGTAGATACAATTAGTCTCACTGTAATTAAAATATTGTTGTTACAAACATTTTGTCTTTTATATGACAATTTAAGTCTCCCCCAGTCAAATTTAGGTTGTAGAGAGATCCTAGATGCTAAATTAATTTAAAATCCCCTAATTAATTTGGACATTAAACCCAATAGTAAAAATGATTAATATTTTGGAAAAAATAGAAATGTCAAACACTGAACCAAATAATGTTTATTTTGTGAAATATTTACTTTTTAAAAATACAATTATTTTGTAATTGCCCCAATGAATAATAACAAAAGCAAATGTATTGTAATGTGCTGGGATTTGTGCCTGTAGACATACGAACATAAGATCTTCCATCAAAATGCTTATTTTATTATACATTTCTGTATAAATGTAGAAAATACAAAAGCTTTTGTCAGAAATGTTGCCATTCTTGTGTTTTCCCAAATAACCTCTGCATATTTACTTATACACAATTGGTTGAATAAGACACATAGGCATTTTTAGGATGATTTCTTCTACATACTTCACTATTTCTGCAATATGTCATTCTCACATGTGTAGAACTTTGTCATTATAGCAACTGCTACAGACTGCTTAAAATTGCACGGGATTGTGGGGCTGTCCTTTGATTCTGTGGCAATAACACAATGTTCTTAAGGTTTTTAATTATTTCATATGAATAATTTATTTGTACTCCTACGAAAATAAAATGCGCTAAAAAATATTTCTCTGAGCCTTTTTGGATATGCATGCCGATGTGAGTTAAGAATTAATTTGATTGTGCCGTATATATAAATCCTTACATTACATTACACTGTCTGTCTGTATTGTGTATCTCTTGTACAGGAAAAATGGAGGGATTAACAATGTAATAATGGAATGATTTCAGATGTGAACTTGGTCCTGGAATTGACTGGAGTGCTACAACCACTGCTGTAGATCATTGTTAGTGTTTCTATTTTTGACTCAAACTTTTTAAAGTTAAAGGTAGAATCATTGCAGTGAAATGTACAATTTGAGTTGTGAAGGTAATTTGTCAGTGTTTGTTGGCCAGGGTGTAATAGTATGTTAGCCCGATTGTGTAGAATTAGACAGTATGACCCAATGTGTGTAAGTACAGCACTTTTAAATACTGCCCTACAAAGTTATCACTTGTGTGATACAATCTTTGAGTGACCCTAACAAGTCGGCTTTACGCAGGATTGGCTGTAGCCTACTCTCCAAGCCATATCCACAAGCCAAAAACTGCTTGGGAAGAGTATTGTGTTAGTTAATCAGAATCAGAATCAGAATCAGAATCGTATTTTATTATCGTACGTTTACACATACGAGGAATTTGTTTTGGTCAACACACCGAGGCAGCCATCTGCGGCGCCAACTTATTAGATGAGAAATGAGAGAACAGGAGGAAGGAGGAGGAAAAAAACAGTCCTTTCAATGAAACGAGAGGGCACTCGTTTCATTGAAACGAAGAAAAACCTCAGCACATAGCAACATCATAAAAACATTATCATCGAAGACTTGCACATGTGGTAGGGGGTAGGGTGTCGGGGAGGGGAAGTGTCGCAGCACAGACACTGGGGGGAGCGCGCAGCGCGCAGCCGCTCAGGCGCATCGCATCAACCCTCAGCAGACTGCACTGTAACGGGGGAGGGAGGGGGGGTGGGAGCCAAGAAGGCGTTGAGTAGGAGGTGGTGTGCGTGTTATCTTCATGTGGCTTTAATTGGGCACAGGTCCTAAGGTCATGAGTTTTTATCCCTGAATGAGACTGGACCAGCACTGGATTACAATGGCAAACAGTGTGCATTTTCCTGGATGAAAGCATCTGGAAAATACTCAACTAAAATAACAACAATAACTCAGTAACAACATCAGAGAGTAGAAATCACTTTAAATGTGCGCAGTTTTGGAATCGCTGCGTTATCTCTGGGAAAAATAAGTCAGTGCATATAGACCTACGGTACAGTTCAAAATAGCAGACAGCAGAAAAAATCCTGAGGTAGGACTTTCGAACTGAGCCTTTTGCATAATTCCCAAGTGTTGGCGTTTGTGGCAGCACTACAGTTGCACACACAATCAAAATAAAAAGGGATATTAAGTTAACATCCATTGAGTTTTATGGACAGGCAATATTGGCTAGCAGTAAAGGAGCAGCCATTGAGATAATGCACGGTACCACAGATTTTCAAGCTACTGTTTTGCATAATTTCAGTGTTCATCTTTTGTGGGACACAATAATAATCTGCGTTTTTGAGTGGTGTTTGGTGGCAGTTTAAGGGGGAGGATGCTCCCGGCTGCATGGTGGTCTCTTAAGGGCTGATGATGCAGGACTCCTGGGAACTGTTTAAAAGAGTAGAAAGCTGTATGCAGGGGGTGAGAGAGCGAACAGAAAGTGGTGTGGGTTTTTTGTACGGCCGTAGCCTACTCCCAGGGGAAATAACAGGGAAGCTTTGTGCCTGGAGGGAAGATAGGTAGTTTGGGGGTAAAAGTGCTAGTTAGATAGGCCATTTTGTTTTACTTGGGGAGTGGTACCTTAAGGAGGCTCTGTGAATTTTAGCAATAATTTGGGGATCTCGCCCGTGCGTGCATGGGAAGTGCTGGTTGTCTTGTGTGATCCTTATTTTAATTTGAACATAGCCAGTAGGAGGGTGGAGCTTAAGGGGCCAACTGGGCAGGGCCTAATTTATGATAACTATCGGAGTTTGTTGTGTATCCCTTTCTAGTAATTTTGCAGTGGCGTGGTATGCTATGGTTCAGTAGATAAATTTATTAACTGCAGTTAAACAGATGGTCTGATGTGGTGTGTGAACTCCCTACGAGTTGTGTTGCCTCCTTGGGGAATCTGGGTTCCTCTGAGAGGTTGATGCTGGCTTATGAATTAATGTAATAAAGATTTTTCTTTTTATTATTCTCAGGCGTGTGTCTTCTGTTCTCCATTACTGGACTTACCCAGTTATTTAAAATGGTGGCAGCATCTTTTCTGGTGGCAGTTGGGCTGCCTTCCTGACATCGCTTTACCTTGAATAATAAGACTAAAGACTATAACGTTACACTAAAGCAACTCAAATAAGGGTTTGATATATTTTAACACATTACAAAAAACAAGCTATGGCTGAGAGAATTAATGTGATTGTGAATGTGATTTGCAAGCACAGAACTGTTCTTTGTTCACATACGACCACAAGGTGGAGATAGTTCTCTCTCTTTGCACTCTGTTGTATTTGTGTGAGCTCTAATTTACTCATCCCCCCCATTTTATGTTGATTTATTAAAATTCCCATAAGGTTGTGTGAACTTCTGGGTGCAGCAAGGTGTACAGACAGATTAGGTTGTGGCAAATCCCATAGGCCTACATCAGATGTTAATGTTGGTGAAAGGGATATAGCATGTCATTGCAGACAGGGTTAGCCTGCCATCCCTTTTCATTCCCAGACTCTCTTCAGATTTAGTTCTCTGGTCATCCATCATAGTTGTTTTCCTTTAACTGGTCTTCACAGTGAGCTTGTGATCAATCAAGTACCTGTCACGTCAAATTTCCCTGTGGACCAAGTACAAAAACCAACACCCCAGTAAAGGACTGCATGCACCAGTGCTTCAAGAGATGTTATCAAATGAGATTAAAAATAGGGACCAGATTTATTATGGCTATACCCTTCCAATAGCTGTGTGTGTGTTCCCTGATGGCTGTTTCGTTTTTGATTTAGAATGACTCCCATGCACCATCCAGGAGGGGCACTAATTCCAAGGTGAAAGATTTCATCCCCTCCCCATCCCTATAAAAAACTTGGATTGGTTTTATGATTTTTCTTTCTGTCTGGTATGAACACTCAACTTGGTAAATTGGGTTTCATATAGAAGCAAAGCATTATTGGCAACAACATGTCAAATATTTCCAGTCAGAGGGGTGTTACTGGATGAAAATTGCTCAGACATGCCAAGCATGCATTTTAGGGGCTGGACATTGTTCTGTTTTCGAAAATAGGTAATGTTAAAATAATATTTTTCTTGACTCATGTGGTTTAGGATCATAAATGCTTTAGAAAAAACATGATTAAATGATAGTCCAAGTATAAAAATAACACAAACGCGAGCAATGACGCCTTGTTTCAAAACTCACTGAATCGCATTATTATTCTTTAATATTATTCAGTTGCACGCGAACCCTGTTGTGCCGGAAGAGGTGAGTCGGTTTTTTAAAGATAACGTTAGACTAAAGCTGAATGTGTGAATAGTATAATTGAAGAAACCTAGTCACTTGTTGTGGAACAAAGCCATGTAGCCTAATCCATGATTTCTACGTTATTTTAGCTAGCATTTGAAATCTCAATTTTAAAATAGCGTGTAGACGTTAAAGTAGGTTAGCGGCTATATTGCTAATGTTACTCCACCTAGCCTATCTAGTTCGCTAACTTATTTTGTGATGCTGTGGACCAACGGTCAAATAACTTTACGAATATTGTGAATATTGTGTTTATTTATTTCTTTATGCAAGAGTTGAAACGGGGTATGTGGCATCCATCAATCACAAATTGGCCAATGTGATAGTATTTAACCCACTGTTGTGTTTATGCTATATTAGTTCCCCGATTTAACGGTGAGTTGACACACATTTAAATATGCAGATAATGTTGCTAGCCAGCTATTGCTAATTGCTAACATTTGACATGTTACTAGTTTTCGAGATGTAATGGTAGCACAAGGAGATGAACTATGCTTTCGTCTATAGTCTAGCCAAGTCATTGTCAGGTGGCTTATTCTATTAAGAGCCAAGGAAGCTCGGAGAGCTATCATCAAACAACTTTATATTTGAAGTGTCCAGCCTGACCTGGAGCGCTGCACGACCTATGATTAGCATACACGCTGGCTGACGTTACTTGAGCAATATGACTGGTTTGTCATAAAATGGGCAAATGATTACTGTAATTTGTAGCTTTTGGTTGCGAAAGGCATTTATGTCGAGCCAACTACAGAAAACATTGTTTGATAGTCTACGTTAGCCAGTTAACTTTCCTACTGTACCATACCTGGCTAGCTACCAGGTGAACTGAATTGTAAACGCAGGGGGTGGGAGTTCAGAAGTGAACTCAGCTTTCATTATTTAGTTAATATTTCATTTACTGTTAATATTTCATGTTTGAAATCGGTTGGGCCATTCAAAGTCGTTATTTCCATATGTGCAAAACTACAACAGAATTAAATTCTACTTCGTAGTCTAGGGGCCAACGTTAAACATACATGAAACTCGCCACCTTCGGTGCGTTGCAGCTTTGAGGGCGTGGTTTGGTGACGCATTGCGGCTCGAGAACCAAGGCGCAGGAGCGCGCGTGTCCCTGCTGTCCCCGGTTGTACCGACAAGCAAGACAAGGCAGCGGTAGGGAAAAGGGGCTCTCCTTGAAAGAACGCGGTGGAATTCGGCCTTAACAAAGATGCCGTTTATGCAACTGAAAAATATCTGAACAAATAAACTTTTGCTTCTATCATAGTCCATTTTATATTGTTTTTAATATGACGGAGAGACGGAATTGAGCCAGTGACATCGCTCTCGCAGGCTGGAGCGGCGTACTCGCTGTCGCCGGCCCATATAAAAAAGAAAAACAACCCCACACATAGATCTGATCCTGCGTCTCGTTTGTTTGCCTTTCTTCAATCAATAAATCCCGGACTGCAGAATCATGTCGGGCGGACAGGATGAAAGCTCGGTCCGTGTGGCTTTGAGGTAAGTCACTGACATTTTATTGCTTTTGCACAGTGATGCTCTTGCTGATCGCTCATGTACCTGCTAGCTTGTTGCAAGCATGCATCTCTATTGGAGCCAAATGGCTGATTTTCAGTGTCAGGGCCTGGTGCTTTTAAGTGATATAGGCAGCGATGCAGTTTTCGTTGGTAACTTTATATTTAATTAGGAGTACGAATTTGTGTGTTGGCGCATTGTTTTATTTTTTGTAAAGGAATACAGTCAGTTAATCTGCGTTTTATTTTGTGATGACTAGCAATACCCCCCAATGCTTCGTACTTCGTGTCTGGAAGTGCAGAAATCCTGGTAGCATTGTAGTAAGCCAGCTAGTTAGCTAGCTGTTATGCCAGTAGGTAGTATTATTCAAGGCTACGTGGAATGTCAGTTTATTCATTAAAATATTGGAAATCTACGGAGATTCAGCCTCGCATCCAGGGAGTGAACTGCAAGGTGAACAAATGGGCGTTGCTTTCGCTGGTAGTCTGTCAAGTGGGAGCCAAAGGAGTGACGACATTACTGTTTAGTAACGGATGAATCGTTGGAAAATCACAATATTCTGCTATGTTTATTTCTGGTTCTGCCCACGATGCCGAGCTCAAAACCTTAGGCCGCAGTCCAAACAGGACGGTTGAACGACCGTTAATCGATGAAAGAGGAGCTTTACTGACACTCCTACTGTCAGGAGTCGCCCACCCTGCGCACTGTTAATGTTGAAATTGTTGCTGAAAACAGGACTCTTTGTTTGCCGCTCACCCAACCGCCCAGTAATTAAATGCTTCATCATGACACTACAGTGCTTTAGTGCTCTCTTAGCTTATCAGATTTGAGGTGTCCTCTTCTTTTTGGGCCTTCAGGCTACATTTTGACTCGGGACGTAGGCTATTTCTGCAATAAAAAGCACCTCAAAAGCATCACAGCGAGATCCAAAGGAGTTTTTTTTTTTCTTTTTTTCTTTTTTTTTACAAATAATCAAAAGCTCAAAAGTCTTGTTTTACAATTAGCTGATTGATCATGTTGAAATAGTGTTAAAACTGCTATAGGAAGATGATGGATATAAGCTCATTGTTTTCTCAGGTGAGCTGCGAAGCATTCTCAGTCTAGAGCAGAGGTGTCAGTGTTAAAATGGAAGCACATAGTGTGTCCCATCTGCTCCATGGTGCAGACCTCACACCCTGACAGACATGTGGCTGGGGGCAGGGGGGCAGAGGGGGGTGAATCCCAGCCAGCACACACTATTAAATCATAACGTCAAAGTGACAGGAAATGTAGTGCTAAAAGGGAACATTGGTACGCAAAAGGAGGCTAATGCTGCTGTCAGCCCCCCACCAGTCTACAAAAATCAGTCTAACATGCCTGCATCTTCAAATCCCCACTCAGCCGAGGAGCTCTTAGCAGGAGGCTGTGATTGTCAGCAGCACTCATGCTGATGCAGGAGATATCGGGGGACATATGCAACCTCTGTCGCTCCCTGTCTCGTCTTGCCAACAGCTGACATCGATAAGTGGCGTTGGCCCTATTGCACGTAGACGGGTTTGTGGTTTTGTGCCCCGTTGATGTGCTCCGTCAGCCATATTTGAGTATTTACAGAACAACGTCCATTATGAACAGAAACGAGGCTCCTGCCATCCGCTGAGCTTTCTCCTGCTCCTTCTCCTCAGGGACTAAAATGTCACCATTTCACCGTCAGTGCAATTATGACAAGCCATGGATGAATAGCTGCAGATCATGTTTGACCTGTTGTCTGAAAAGGTGACAGCAGTTCATGTTTCCTTGTAAATGGTTATTGTCTTCATAAAACAGCCATGCCTTAGGAAGTATTCTCTCCCTTGTTGTGGCGGATCCTGTTTGATAGGTTCTGCAATTATTTTTTGAAAGCAATATACACTGCAACCTATAGCCTATTTATTCTTGACGTAGATAATAGTGTGTAGTTGAAGGACTGCTGACATGCTTTTTTACTGTCATACAATAAGCATTGTTTTATCTCCAGTACACACTGAGAAGTGAAGACAATGAGTAGTGAAGTACTGACCACTAATCCTTGTGTTAGCGGTTGTGGGGGTTGTTCACCTCAGTGTCAGTGGAGCTGTGGGCGGGGCTTATCCCTCTCCCCTTGTGAAGGCCCATCACTCAGCCTGACCGCTGATCAGAGAGGCAGTAATACTCTCATTAGGGAATGGTTGTGTGCGGGCGGACCTGCACTCTAGAGAGTCTGACCCCTCTCCGCTCCAGTCCTGCAGTGTATCCTCATAACAAGCCGCTTCTACCATTGTTCTCACTGCGGTCCACCTGGAGATATGACCTCTGTCCTGGGTAACTTGGTCCATGGTCTTGTTATTTTATTTTCTGAGGAAGAGTTTTGCTGTGGCTTTACTGGGGCCGTGGGCTCATGTGGTTGTGACCCTGGTTGTGCTGGTATGACAAGGCTGGGCCCTGACATTGGCTTTGCATTGTTTTTGCTCACAGTCTCACACTGTAACGCTGCTTCAGATGGAGAGAGCTGCCCAGGACCGGAGTACATGTTTGTTTGAGACATACGAGTACATTCATGAAACTCTTCTGCATTTTTCTTTGTTTCTCAATTAATAATGTGGATTCTGCTAGAGGTTCTGCCGCACCCTGCCACTGGATGCTAATGCTAACGCTGATGGCAGGGCTGAGGCTGTGGGGAGGCGGCTTGTTAGCACGAATGCATGACAGGCAGTGATGTCACCACCTTCTAATATTCCTCCAGGTTGACGACATGAACCTTTTGTTTGGCAAAGCAATTTTTTCATTTCGGATAGCTGTGTGGGTTTGCCTGGCAAGCTAAGTGAATTCCATTTCAATGAGCTGTAAATGTTGTTCTACTAGCTAATTGTGTTTCATGTCAATTATCTGCAAAGGCTGCCTGGCAATAGTTGTGTATAATGCGGGTTAGAACTCAGCAGCAAAGGTTGCATGTTCCATTTCTCCTCGGATGACACACCGCACCTGTTATATGTGTATTATTTCAGCAGCGATGTTTGTGGAACTTGTCTGTATTTGACACAGTGGAATAAGTGTGCAGCTCGTAAAGGAAAGAGTAATAAACCAGCCAGCCTCAGGCTGTGAAGGGTAGACTGAAATGACCTCTTCCTCCTCCCGTTCGTCCTAGTGTCTGCAGAGCCTCCCGCTTCTCCCGCATCAATTTCAGACCCTTGCACTGATTGTAGGTCCTCCATCTTCACCCTGCTGCACTCCTTTCAGTTCATCATGGTATTATAAATGCCCAGTCAATTTTGGAATGGAATCATGGAAACCAGGAAGTGTTGATCAGGACAGGTTTGATCTGATTTAGTGCTTAGACGAGGAAGTGTCACAGACTGCACAGTGTGAGTTGTAGTGGGTGTAACCTGAAAGGAGCTAATCATGCTATTGCAACAAAGTAATCGTCCAGAGCTTCAGTAGTAGAGTCAATGAGGTGGGATCATGATGTGCTAAAATAGAGAGAGAGGCCTGTGATAGTGACATTTATGGTGGTGTAATGTCTATAATTATACAGGACATATTCATAATTCATAGTTTAGAGTTAGCTTTTACTTAAAGTGATATCAGATTTGAGTTATAGATCCTCTCCTCCCCCAACCTCACATGCAGGTAATCCAGAAGGAAGGGTTTATGCAAATCTCTGGTGATAATTGATAACGGTTGTGACTGCGTGCATTGTTGCTGTGAGGTAATCATACTGGGATGGTTCATATTGATAAGAAAGCAGATGGCCGCAGTGGGTTTACAGAGGTTCACTTGTTCATAGTGCTGTGGTGTACCATACAGTTTCTATCAAATACTGGCTATGGTCAGGCCAACTGTAGCCGGTAATCTAGCTCATACACGTTTAGTGTATTTAGTGTGGGCCAACTAGACTGGTTTATTTTGTGTCTACAATATTTTGCGCTCCTGAGCTGATTGATTGTAGAAGGAAAAGAATTAGTGGCTGACCGCATTCTTCAGAGAACATGCTTAGATTGCACCTTCCCAAACACTAGACGTTGCAGAAATAGTATGGGCATACAATCAAGATTTGGCATTGGAAACTGAGAGTCCATAAAAAACTAGTGAATTGCAAGTTGTTAAGAAAAGAACATAGCTGCCGGCTGGTTTGCAACAGGAACTCCTCAGGCAATGCAGGAAGGAATACAGGGAACTTGGTCTCCCTGTTGACAGACAGTCTTTGCATCGGAATGACAGCTGGAGCACTGTGACCTAACGGGCAGAACAAATCAACTGACAGCCGTTAGTCTTCAGCATGAGGACATATTGATTACTTCCTTAGCATTCAGTTTGCTTGAGATGCTATCTGAACATGAGCTGAGGAGACTGGTGAAGCCACAGCACTGAGCAATGGAGAAAAAAATGGGTCTTGTTCATAAGGCATTAAAAAACTATGATGGATAATAAATGCAGTTATCTGCAGCAGGAAGGGCAGCTCCTCTTTTCTCCTTCCGCCTTGCTTTTTTTGTGCAGTATAGGTAATATGGCAATTAATTATGGCAGTGTTATTGTGCGGGTGTCTCATTATTCACGGGAGGAGCATAGTAATATTTGGCTGCGCTGTGATTTCACCGCTTATTAAATGCGATATGCTGAACCGTAGGGGACAGAGCGCAGAAGTGTGCAGTGTACAGTAAAAAGAGCCGTTGTGTGAGCGTTCATTGTTCGCTGGGACAAAGGGGTGGGTGGGTTTGAGGGGGGTGCGTAGCTCTCAGGCCTTCCGTCTTTGTCATGTAAGACACACCTGTTGAAAACGGTGACCTGCCCAGAACAAAGGCTCCCCTGCTCACATTACACTGTTCTGGTCCGCTGGGCTGCCCTCGGAGGCGGACTGACCCAGATGAGCGGTCCTGGGGACTGAGGGTCACTCACCACCGCCTCCCTTCTGCCAGCACTCTGACCCACGAAGAGCAGCCTGTAGGCCTATCTCTTTACAACGAAGAACTTTCGGGAACTTTCCTGTGATACTGTAATCTTATTTCCAGTATCCGTTTTATTTTATTTAGGATAGCATGACCGGCCCTTTCTCTGTCGTTCAATACCATAGCAGGACAGAACATTTGTCATGTGCAAGTTAATGATGTAATGTATTTGGCATTAATTAAATGGTTAAACAAGCGGTCTTTTAAGCATTTTTCCCCCTCAGTGAACTCAAACCCCGATGTCTCTAAGTTGCAAGCTACTGTAAGTTCTGGCAGCCATACAGAGCGCAGATTATTTTAGTAGGAGACAGCCCTCAGTATAGCCTACACTTAAATCTGACACGCACGGAACCGTGCCCGCGGTCGAGAGCCGGGTCATGCGCGTGGCCCGCGGGGAGACCGGGCTTTCTCCAGAACCCCAGGACCCCGTGGAACCTCGGCTCAGTCAGCGTGCGGCGTCTGCTCGCGTGCAGAACCGCGCCGCTAGCACGGTCCCGCACCCTGCCGCGCGCGTGCTCGCTTACGAGATTACGGCGCAGAATGGAGACCCGCCTACTGCACCGCGGTTGGATTGTGCTCAGAAAGCAAACACTTCATGCAAAACAAATTGCGGGTAATTATACAGTGACTTGCCTGTGTTCTCTCCGCCCACGTACGCTGTATTTGTCTCTTTCTCCCTCTCATTTTTTGTTTTGCTCTTTCTTTCGTCCTTTGAAGCGCTGGAAGCGGAAGTGTAATCCCGCAAATCCCTCTGATTGTTAAAGTTCCCGCAGTCGCTCACCTGGGCTTTGACATGCGTTGTGCTAGTCTCTAAACATGCAGAGGTGGGGATTTTTAAGCCCTTTCAAGCGCACAGGCATTTGCCTGAATGAAAGGGACACCTTCTTTGTGTATCACGTTTGAAAGGCTCACAAAAAGTTATTCACGAAATGGTCAATTTCACATATAAGAGCTCTCTTTGGTAGATGATGTCATTTCGCAGGTATCTGTTATCTGGTTTATTTTGAAACTGAAAAACGGTTCAACGATCTTTCAGCTCTTTCACAGCAACTTATAATGTACCTGTGTAAAGGAGGGAGAATATTGTGTGCAGAAATAGAAAGTGTGTGCAGACACATTGTTGACACCGGATTGAATTTGGACATAGTGCCTGTGAGTAGAATGTATTTTTATATTATTGATATTAGTCACTGTTTGTGCTTTGTGACTGTCCGCTTGCAATTTAATTTGTGAACTGATGTGTTTTATGCAGTGGACATTCACAGGTCAACCACTGTGAGACTGTTGCAACACATTAAAACCTAGGCTAAATCTTGCGGGGTGGAGTTAGCTGTGACCATACAGATAAAGCACAAAAACTACTTTGTTTGCACACTTTCTTAAACAAAACTACAACACACTGCGTTACGCATGACACGACAATGCAGTGTTCAGACCGTTAAAACGTGAGCGCAGAGCTGCGCGGCTTTGCGCTGCGGTGCACAAGGCCGCGGAGTCGCTCGTGCGAGGGAGCTGCAGTCGCGGAACCTCTTTCTGCAGCCTCAGAGACGCCGGCGACGGCTCGGCCCGAAGGTCACACAAACCGCCGGGCTCTCCCAGGGCTCCGAACACAGATAGAGCTGTGTGTGTGCGTGTCTGCCTCAGCCTGTTTTCTCTCCTTCAGGACTCTTCGTTTCGAAGGCCTTTTGTATTTCAGATCGGCGAGTCAGCGGGATTCTGCCTTTTGTGTCTGAGAGCCGTTTCTGCGCGGGCTCCTGTGATGTTTTCTCAAAAACAAGGCTTAGTTTTCCCTCGCCATTTAGCATTTTTAGCAGGTGGGAGCTATTAGTGTATCATTTGAACGAGTTGCGTTGTTCAGTTTGCATGTTTCCTATTATTTAGACCTCCCCCTTAAAAAAACAGGATAAGTTAATGTCATCATGGTGTCTGTTCTGCATATTTGTTGGTATAAGTCACTTTTTATTGTTGATCCTTTGGAAGATGCAGAGCCTTGGCAGCCTTTTTAAATTATTTGCTTTTTCAAGTTGTATCAACATACACTGGAATTCTGTGAAAGAGAATGTTTTATTCCTTTGTGCTTATCTAAAAGGGACAGGTGTAAAGGTGCACAGCTGCTTGGTAGATGGTGATGGTGATTGTTCTTGAAGTACAGTGCTTGTCTGAACTTGTGCTTCTTATACGGTCTATTCATGCTATTTTGTACTACATTTTGGGGTAAAAGGAATGGGCTTCCGATAATGTTCCATGGCAGTACTGCGGGAGGAAAGCAGACAGTTCATGTGTTTGTATGCAAATTCAGTCTCATTAGCATATGTGTGGGTGAGGTAAACCTGTAATAACTGTAAACCACAGCTCAAATGTGTGTGTGTGTGTGTGATTGTATACTGTAGCATTAAGATTTACCTTCACTGGAACTAAGCGGCCTAACCCAAAGCACGTAAAACAACCTCAGACCCAAGGGGTGTCCAGATACTTTTTGTCATATAGTGTATGTGTAATTCTGTGGGAAACTGAAGCCGGTACTCCACTGTGGTGACAGCCTGTGTGGTCCCCACACATCTCCGCTGTCCAGTTGTTGTGGTAAAGAGTGACAGTTCAATCCACACGCTGTTTCAGGACTGCTCAAGCTTTGAAATGCTCCAGTAAATTGCTGCAGTGGCAGCGCATCTTGATAAGCAAAATAATTCCTGTGGTGTAACTGACGGATGAAGCAGAGTTCAGTCCATGGTTGTGGATCCAGGACTGAGTCCTATAGACAAGATGGGTGGATGTGTGGAAGAGATGTGTCTGGGGTTATGACGTAGGGAACCTGTGAGGAGTCTGCAGTGTTTAGGCCAGCAGGTTGGATCACGGCTCAAACACAGCAGCAGATCTTTTGTAAATGGGTGTGGGATCACTTCCACTCTGCGGAGTGAGTGCTTGCCATCTTCCCCAGACTCTGTTTAATGGTTTTCTGAGGCAGCTGGGGCGTGAGGGGCATTAACCCTGGTGACCAGCTCATCATCCTCAAGCCCTGCCTTCAACAAGGCCCCCCACCCCCTTCTCCCCCACTGCTGCTGACTCCTCTTCCATATGTCACCCTGATGCACAGCAACTGAATTCATTGTAAAATCAAGAGTGAATTTAACTGTAATGGACTACATTTGGTCCCAGTTAGATTCAATTTCTCTGTTAGGGTTGATTTAATACTGAGAATCTTTCTGTTTTTCTTGTCATTCAACTCTTCAGTTATCAGCCTCTGGTGCATGGGGCCCCCTGTTACCAGCCCACCCCACTATACACCCCCCACCCCCACCCCCAGGAGACCACCAGGATGGGGGTGGATTATGCTAAAGAGCTGGGTCCACCTGCTGCTTCCATGCGGGGCAATATGCAAATGACGTTAATCTGCTCATACATATTCATGAGGCATGTACAAAAACCTCGAAGAGAACCAAAATGTGGCCGTGAAACTTGAAGTGACTCACATGACACATCCACTGTCCCATCAAAGACATTGTTTCCGTGTCACAAGATCTTTAAATCGTTCCTGGCCTAGGCCCAGATTCAATCAACGTTTGGGTCCCACTTGCAAGCAGTTATTGGTGTTTTTCTTCATAAACGCAGTTTAGTCATTCACTCCCCAAACTTTTTTGTTTCAGTATGGACCACTGTAGTCAAAATTTGAATCTTTATTAACAATCTTATAAGGCTATGGTCCAGAGAAAGGTTCTGGAAGCCCTCCCACCCATCGATGTAAGCATGAATGGATGAGACAGAGAGTCACAGCAGCAAACCCCCCTCCCCCAGAGGGGTTTACGCTGAACAGATCCAGCAGCAATGAGGATTATTATTAACCTTCATTTAAGTAGGGTAGGTTGCTGCATGTCTTTGGATGAGCGAGGAAACCGGAGTACCCAGAGGAAACCTTGCTGCCCAGAAAGGACAGTGTAATAAACGCATGAGGGAAGGGCTGGGGTGGAGGAGGGGGTTTAGACTGGCAGCGTGCAGTAAGCATTCATGCAGGAAGAAGCAGGTTTAGACTGGCAGCGTGCAGCAAGCATTCATGCAGGAAGAAGCAGGTTTAGACTGGCAGCGTGCAGCAAGCATTCATGCAGGAAGAAGCAGGTTTAGACTGGCAGTGTTCAGCAAGCATTCATGCAGGAAGAAGCAGGTTTAGACTGGCAGCGTGCAGCAAGCATTCATGCAGGAAGAAGCAGGTTTAGACTGGCAGCGTGCAGCAAGCATTCATGCAGGAAGAAGCAGGTTTAGACTGGCAGCGTGCAGCAAGCATTCATGCAGGAAGAAGCAGGTTTAGACTGGCAGCGTGCAGCAAGCATTCATGCAGGAAGAAGCAGGTTTAGACTGGCAGTGTTCAGCAAGCATGCATGCTGGAAGAAGCAGGTTTAGACTGGTAATATGGAGCAAGCATGCATATAGGAAGAAGCAGGTTTAGACTGGCAGTCTGCAGCAAGCATGCATGCCAGAGGAAGCAGGTTTAGACTGGCTGCATGCAGCAAGCATGCATGCAGGAAGAAGCAGGTTTAGACTGGCAGTGTTCAGCAAGCATGCATGCGGGAGGAAGCAGGTTTCAGACTGGCAGTGTGCAGCAAGCATGCATGCAGAAAGAAGCAGGTTTAGACATAATATGCAGCAAGCATGCATGCAGGGGGAAGCAGGTTTAGACTGGCAGCGTACAGCAAGCATGCAGGCAGGAGGAAGCAGGTTTAGACTGGCAATGTGCAGCAAGCATGCATGTAGGAAGAAGCAGGTTTAGACTGGCAGTCTGCAGCAAGCATGCATGCAGGAAGAAGCAGGTTTAGATTGGTAATTTTCAGCAAGCATGCATGCAGAAAGAAGCAGGTTTAGACTAGCTGAACTAAGCGATGTTCAGTTTACAATGAACAAACTGAAAGCAACATTTATCTTTAATTGATTCAAAGTTAAGGGCAAATATTGATTGAATCCAAGCCGTAGTGTTTGTTTTAGTAGAAACAGAGGCGTATGCACGCGTGCACACCCTCATGCCCATCTCTCCCCATGACTGTCTCATCTCTGCCTTTCATGTTTCCCCACTGGCCCCAGACAGCGGCCGTCTTGCCCCCAGTCGTATGTTTAGCCATTGTCTGCAGCGGCCTTTGTGGAAGTTTCCTAGCCACCGGTCCTCTGTTTGCACAGAGCTGTCAGCCTTCTGTCAACATGTCATGCCTGAGCAACAGTGAATCCTGAGTTTTCCAAGGGGGGGTGGGTGAGTTGGGCGTGGCAGGTGCTGGATTGGGGCCTTTCCAAAACCCTGCTGTATTCCGCTGCTGTAGCGGCGGGCCAGATGACATCACAACCAGCAGGACTGTAGCCACACCGCTGATAGAGCGCAGGAAATATGTTAGCCTGACCCTGGGGCTTAAAAATGTCAGTCTTTGTTGGTCTCTGGTGCATTTACAAGTGTTTTTAACGTGGCTGCAGAAGCGTCCGGCTTGTCTTCGTGTCAGAGACATTTCCGGTTGCCATGGCCTCTTGTGTTGTCAGAATTCCCCTTTGAGGGTTTTACAGCTAGTAGCAACAGGAACATGTCCTCGTATAAGCTGTATAGCTTGTGCTCAAGGGACTCTTTCCTCTTTTTCCCCTCATTAACATGAAGTGATGGGTGATAACCATACTCTTGTTTTCCTGTTAACAAAGGGAATTCTGCACAGTGACCTCTCACCTGGGAAGCACAGCACTACGCCAGTTTTTGGCAAACAAAGTAGAGGAGACCTCTGGGTGCTCAAATGTCCTGCAGGCCACAGAACATTTCCAAGTCAACAGGCTGTTTGGAAAGGGTGTGGTATAGCAAGTGTGGCCTGCAGACACATTCTGTTTGGACATCAGGAAACATCAGGCACAGGCTTTTTCCATGGTAACTGCAGCTGTTGGTGTAAATGAAACTCCCAAAGCCCAACAGAATTTCTGGCATAATTCTTTGTGTTCTTTCGTTAGAGAATTTCACTTGTCCCCAGGCAGAGCCTGTTTTGACCTGCTGTTTGATATTGGGGTGAGCGTGACTAGCATGCGAACAGTGCATTTCTAAACCGTCAGTGCTAACCTGTAAATTACGTTTAATGAGCGGGACCTGGGGGCAAGGAGTGATTTAGCCATCAGAGGGAATGTTTTATTTAGCAGGAAAATCATCACACCGTCGCTGATCTCACTTGTTGTTTCTTGTTTCATTCTCTTCATTACGGTCGGTCAGATTAACAGAACTATATTCTGGGCCACTATCATCTTTAATGAAAATACCAGCCAGTTTATGCGATGTACTGAGCATTTTGTGATTGTGTGGTTGCATAAATAAAATTTCAACATCAGAATTATATTTTTCTAGTGGTATTTTCTAGTGAATACCATTTCAACATTCAGAGACTTTTACCTGCCATCACCTTGTGGATATGGTTGACTGATTCCCTACAGGGAAGGTCCCCATTGACCCCGGCTGTGCTGCAGAGAGGTGCGTTTGTTAAGAGTAAGAGGGCGCTGAAAGCCAGGGCGGTCGCGGTGATCTTTTTTAGCGCTGCCGCGGTGATGTCGCTGACAGATGTGTGTGGGGGGGGATTTAATGACATTTTGAGATGAAGTGGCTGCGCAGCGTTTGCTCATCGGTTTGGATGGTCTTCCGATGCTAATGTCCCTCTCCTCCTGCATTCAGGCGCCCGGGACCCTGGGGGGGGGAGGCTGCAGGGGCCCAGGACGGAGGAACAGGTTGTTCGGTGTCGTATGTCACCTGACGTCTGTTATGTAAAGCGGTTAATTATCCTCAGACTGACGTGAGTTGTGACACAGAGTGATCTGGAGGCCGTGGAGGGGTTTAGTCTCCGGTGGTGGAGGGAGAAAGCCTTCTTCCCTTCCTGCTGCAGGCGTTTCAATGCTGAGGCATGAAGAGGTTTGCCTGTCACAGTCCCTGTTACCATGGTCACAGTCCCTGCACTGAAGCTGGCACAGCCGCTGTTACCGTGGTCACAGTCACTTTGCTGAAGCTGGCACAGCCCCTGTTGCCATGTGTGATTCTGAAAGGTACCCCAGGGTGTGCGTCGTACTGAAATACTCATTAATATCCCCAGAAACCACAACGCAATGCCAATGTAGAGATCTCAGAACTAATAACGACACCAAAAGAAACAATAACATAATTTGATGCATAATGTTTCCGATTGCTTTATTCAAAGGCAGAAAAATCCGAATGGACAAAATTGTCCTGTCTGTATTCTATAATAATCTTGTTTCCTGAGGCTGTGGTCAGGCCTGCGATGGCTTAATGATGGCGCTGACATTTCGCTGTCCTGTATGACGTCAGACAGAGGAAGGCAGACACGGCTTCTCATGTCCGGGCTGGTGAGTTATCGGAACAGGGGAGACGGAAATCTAATCAACCCTCAGTCTCTGCCGTCACCGTCTCTGCAGATGGCTTTATGATGAATTGGTGGTGTTTATGGTTGACTGTAAGGAAATTATTGGCGTATGGTAAACCCTGGAATACCCAGCAT
The DNA here is from genome assembly GCF_018555375.3 of Anguilla rostrata. Classification (NCBI taxonomy): domain Eukaryota; kingdom Metazoa; phylum Chordata; class Actinopteri; order Anguilliformes; family Anguillidae; genus Anguilla; species Anguilla rostrata. Next base: position 14,068,784 of record NC_057939.1, read on the forward strand.
AATGCTTGTGCCTATTGCCCATTGACACAGTTGACACAAAGTATCTTGTGCTCCTGAGATAAATTACTGTGGCGTGTTGAGTGAAGACTTAAGTTCTTTGAACGAGTGTTCAGGACAGCGTGCCGCAGTCCTTTAATAGTGGGAAATATTTGGAGGCGTGTCTTCGTGTGAAGTGTGGGCGGGCCCCAGCTTTCCTCTGACTGTAATTGGAGTAATGAGGCTGACAGCTGGGGGTTAACTACAGGAGTCACATGGTGCAGATTGCTGTACATTACTATAACTCCACACACACTACTGAGCTGTACTACGACTCTATTCTCACGCTGAGGTTATAATGGAACAAAATTAACTTTAAAGAAATAATAATGGACACACAGTAACCGTGTTTTATTATTGTGGTTTAACATGCAATTTAACATGATGGAACAACGTTCTGCTAAAGGCAAAAAGCATGCTCTTTATTCAAAGCGATGAAATGCAGCAGCCTGTCAATGCATTTTAGTTATATTTTTTCCCAGCAGCAACTGCCCGCTGATTTCTTTGAAACGTCAAACCCTTATTACTGTTACTACAGTTGTGCGTGGTAGTTCAGTCATTTCCCTCTACTGTGCATGTGAACTAATTAATTAATTTAATAAATTGTAAATGCCACTTTTCAGTTTTCCGTAATTTTCAACAATTTTGCCGTTACTGCTTTGTGAATTTAGCCAATATTTTCTATGACAAACATCCAGCCTTAGTTAAAAACAGAACTGTACTATAAGTCCACACACACAGTGAGTTTATAACAGTTTGTAACTCCACATGCACACTGTATGTATACCTCTCCATACACTGTATGCCCTGGCCCCCGAGGTTCTTTCCTTTCTGCTGTAATACAGACTGTAGGTTGAGGGCTCAGTTTTCAGAGTGACTGGTTATTTGTGTGGAAGATTGAGCGGGACGGCAGGGGAGTAGGGGGGCCCAGGACTGAGTGGGCCGGGGGGGGGGGGGGAGTCAGAGAGGCCAGGGGGGGCGTACTTGGGAGGGAACGCTCTCCCAGAACCGTCTGTGAACTGCTCACCCTCAGCTACTTAGCACTCATTACTTAACGCACCCAACAATTTATTTAAGGGAGCGTTATAACAATGCCTGGGTCTGGCCGGCAGGTCTGGGCGTGCTCAGAAGCACGCTGGTATCGTTTCACGCCCCCGGGACACCACAAGCATTTTCACTGCGGTGGCCAGGCAGGACCGAACAGCGCGAGCTCATTATGAGCCCGTAAACACAGGCCTCGCTCATCTGAACCCAGCCCGGCCCGCTGCGTGTGTTTGAGCTCCTACAGCAGCAGGGCGGCCTGATTCCCCGCCCCTGCTTCGCCGCTGCTGCCATTTCCCCTGATCACGGCTGGGAAACCCTGGAAACGGAACCAGGCCGAAGGCCAGAGCGCCTTCCCTGCCGCAGCGCCCTTGTGGATCTCGCCCGTGTGCGGCAGAAGGAACGCTGGCACGGAATCGGCAATGCCAGGCCCTCAGCTGAGGACAGGGGAGCACAGAGAAGCCCTTTGGTTTGCACCACCTTTATGAAAATAGCTCTGACGTGCTGGCGCTAGCTCGTAATAGCCGCACGCTTCCCTCATTCACTCATGTCAGCGTGAGGAACATTTAAGACCCTCTATGTCTGAGTTCCTAGTGCTCTTCCGTCGTCTGTTGCCATTCGGTGAGAGAACTTTGTACGAACCTTGCACTGGCTGTCAGGACTTTTGGGGCCAGATTAATAAAATGAATTAGGCCTGTGTGTTTTGCAATGCGTAGCCTGTAGCCATCCTAACTTTCCCAACGTGCTGCATAGACGCGTTGCTTTATTCCCCTCCCTGGAGAAAGAAAGGTGCTGCGTGTGGTTGGGAGTTACTCTGGTGCTGTTCCAGCTGGCATTGTCACACTGCCGCAGTCTGGAGCTGGAACTGTAGCTGCCTCGGTGCTGCGGGTATCATCTCAGATGAGGTCCTATCAGCGATCGTTTCATTGTAATTCCAGTTCGCATCTGTGCAGTAGCACTAGAGAGCTGATGCAGTGCTGTTTCAGAGGGTATTTATTGCTGTAGCTCACATGTTTACCTGGGAGCAAACAGTCTGATCTGCTAATACAGCTGAGTGTCTGCTGAAACATCTGATGTGCGCTACAGTGCTTTGCTGAGGAGTGCGCAGTGTCCAGACTTGCCACCATTGTGTCTATTCTGAAATTCTACACCCCCCCCAATGCTCATGCAAACAGATTTATACACACACATGTAAACACACACACACAGACTTACACACACACACACACGCACACACAGACTGTCAGACACGCACACACGCACAGACTCACACACACACACACACACATACACTGTCAGACACACACACACACACACACACACACACACACGCTCCTCCATGCACATTCCCTGCACTCTGTCAGTCTCTCAGCCATCTGGTCCCCCAGCAGTACTGACCTCACAGCGCTTTCCCCACAGCCCTCACTGGCCAGCCTCCACAAATAGAGCCCCCGGCCCCCGCCCTCCCCAGGCCGGCACCGCTATCCCTCTGCCCCAAAACATGAGTGGGGGAGGGGGAGGGGGCAGGGTCACTTATTTTGTGTTTTTTTTTCTCCTTTCTTTATTCCCTGTTCTTTGTCTGTCATCTGACATTTAGCCTAAGTCTATTCAATGAACAGTTTCAAACACGCAGTTCCTGTACGTGAAGCAAGTACACTGAAATACCCTTTTAGTCCAACACAGTTTGGCATAATATTGTGCCGTTTTTAAGGAATGCACTGTGTGGTGAATTTATAATCATCCTTTCCCAGACACAACCTTTCCCCTTTTTTTGTTGCTAGGGCTGTCTGTCCACTCAGCTGCTGCTTCCTGCGGTAGACAATGAGTATCAAGCACGATGTTTCTTGTGCATTTTTTATGAAATATCACTGTTGTAATGCCCACTCAGCTGATGAGGATTCACAGAACAAGCACGCCCTGCAGACAACTAATTCATTAGGCTACTTGGTGAGCATGTAATAACGACTCAATAATCAGCCAGTGACCCCAGTAGCCATTCTCAGAAACAAAACCTCAGTATAACTGCATACTGTATAACCTGCCCCTGAGTACCAATTTTATCCAGCACTAAAAAATATATACAAATTAAAATGACATAAACCTTGTCATACTTAATGCAGGTTGCACTCAGATTTAACATTCTGCTGTGCTACTGGGATATGCCGGTCAGTGGGATTAATGCGGATTCTCGCTTCAAATCCTGACCGTTTTTCAAATGTAGTGGTGAAGCTGAGAATGCACACGGCACGCAGTGCTTTATGGGTAGTACTATCAGTCTCTGCACTGGACATGGTTTTGTTGGTTTAGCCTTTTTTTAGATAAATACATGTAATGGAATATGAAACGAAGAATGCAGAATACTGTACTAGTCTAAAAATACTACACTCTGACTTTGCTCCCAAATTAGACAGGCTTAGTTAAATTTTGAACTAGCTACTTTGGTCTGTGGCCCGGCATGTTTGTGGAGCGGTCCATCCCACAACAAACAGACATGCCTGGCTTAGAGAGCCCACCCACAGACGTGCATGCATTCACGCGCTCGCGCCTACACACACACACACACACACACACCCACCCACACACACCCTGTCTCTCCCTCCCTCCCTCCCTCCTCACTGCCCACCATCACTCCGTCCTTCCTCCCGTCCCCCTCTCTCTCTTTCTGTCCGTCTTCTCGGAGCCGGGGTGTTGGGTACAGTAGCAGGGATTCGGTGTCTCACAGACACAATGTCGGCCCTGTCGTCCGGGCAGAGCCCCGCTGTCTTTGTCCGCGCCCACAATGCGGGCCCTTATGCGGTGAGTCACGATCAGGTGACTCCTCGGCCGGCCGCTCGGTCCGTTAGCTGACTGTCAGGCGCGGACCGGAGGCCCGGGCCGGAGGACAGAGGGCGGATTGTACCGCGCGTGCGGGGAGGGCGTGCGCCCGCTCGTGAGGAAATTGCCCCTGTTTGTGCCCCATAAAGAAAAATAACCCTAAAAAAAACGCGGAGTGTCAGTGTTTATCTAGCCCTTTTCCAGTGTTTTTCCCCCTGGAGTGCTGAGACACAGTGAGCGTTCTGTCTCTACGGGGTGGTGGAGTGTGCAGGGAACACTCACACGCACTCAAACACTCGCTGTCTGTCTCTCTAAAGCACACTTACTGTACAAGCGTATGCTCTCTCGCTTTCTCTCTCTCACACACACACACACAAGCACATACACGCACAAGCATGCACAAACACACACACACACACATGCCCAGAAATCCTGTTGTCCAGGGAGCAGTAAGAACAAGAACCCTGAGAAAAGATTAAACAGGAAAGCAATGGCCTTGCAGGCCTTTCAAACTTGTGGAATGTTTTCCTTCACATTTCATGAAGGCCCAATGCTTAAGCTTTCAGAATAAATAGTAAAAACCTTCTCTGAACTATTTGTATTGGCTTTCCTGGCATGTCATGTCATTTTGGGGTCACATGCCATGTTTTGCCCATAGTGGTGTCCCTTGGGATTTACCAGTGTAAAATCTAAGTTGTGGTAAAGGACTGATGTTTGGCGTGGTAATGTGCAATGTCTTTTTGATTACGTGTTTCCGTAAACCCCTCCCCCTCGGTAACTGGTTTCCGCGTGACTTCCCCTCCAGGATCCGCCCCCAGCTTCCTCGGGAGAAAATCGAGGGATGTCACATCTGCACATTTTTGACGCCCGGGGAGCCCCAGGTGATTCTGGGAAAGGACAAGGCCTTCACCTACGACTACGTGTTCGACATGGACTCGCAGCAGGACGCCATCTACGCCAACTGCACGGAGAAGCTGATCGAGGGCTGTTTCGAGGGCTACAACGCCACCGTCTTCGCCTACGGCCAGGTGAGCTTCCCCAAAGAGCTCTTCATCCGGAGTCTCCACTCAGATCACCCAGACTCACCTTAATGGAAAGCGCTGGTCAAAATAAGTCTAAGAACAAGCTGTTGCTATATTAGAATACAACAGAGAATACAATGAAGTTTGCTTAATGATGTTAATTGAGTACAAGGATCACGGATCGACGGTCATCTTCGGTAATGTGTGGTGAGCCTTCTGGCGCAAAACGGCTGCCGTGCATCACCCATTGGTGGTGGGCGAGGTGACTTCCCCTTCACTGTAAAGCACTTTGAGCATTCGCGAAAGTGCTATATAAATGCAAGGATATTATATCTTTGTAATACAGTTTCAACAGTAGGTTTATTTTAAATGGTTTATTGTATTTTTATTACGGCTGCTGAACAATACTTGCGCTATAGTGTTAGTTTGGATAATAATAATACATACAGTTAAAAATTAAATGTATTGTTCTATCAAAGGTTCTGCTAGATTTTCTATAAATGTAATTTAAAACAGCGGTGTCAGAGGTGCTTGCGGAGATGCAGTTTCAGATATCCTAAGCCTTTACAAAGCTGATTTACCCTTACACATGTGCTGGCCATGAATAATCCATCAATACAGTAGCTGATGGTGTTTTCTTATGATGATACTAAGTTTAGTGATAATTTTCTTACTGATGTTCGTAACATTACGCATTACTCTTTATTCAGTATGTAAGCTATATTGCCTTAGCACTGCCCTTTTTCGCAGTACAGCTCGTTCCCTTATTCTTAATCCCTCCATTTGTCCTTTTCTCAGCGGTTGCCATCCCTTCTTCACACATTTTTTCACATTTTTCTGTCCGTTACCATGACAGTCGAGCGGTTCCATTAGCAGTATCGCTGAAGTCCGGTGGGAATGCTCCTGAGGTCTAGATTTAAATATGCCACTGTTCATTGGACTGTGTGTTAGCCATGACCTATGACCTTCCCTCCCGTGGCAGCACACCTGACGTACCTTCTGAAAACTATGCTGCTGAGCCTCCCACAGCTCCCAGCACCCCACTTCACTTGGCTTGGCTCCTCGTTCCCCCCTGTGTCTCCACGAGGATAAATACCTGCTTTATTTCAGTCCTGCCGTCTCAACTGACCTCTTGTTTGTGCGCCTCGTCCGCTTTGCCCGCGAGAACAGTGACATCGTTGTGCGGGGCCTACAGTACGCGAGCGACACATTACACCACGACCCCCGTCCTGCCCTTTACCCGTATCACACTGAGCGTGCCTGATGTTCTCTGAGTGAACCAGCGGAGTGAGAGTGAGAGTGGAGAGAGAGCACAGTGAGGTTCTATGTGCCTAAACCTGCTTAAAGGCAGAGTGTGTCTGGCTGACCCCCCCCCACCCCCTTTTTTCCAGACGGGCTCGGGGAAGACGTACACCATGGGCACGGGGTTCGACGTGAACATCACGGAGGAGGAGCTGGGGATCATCCCGCGCGCGGTCAGCCACCTCTTCAAGGGGATCGAGGAGCGGCAGCAGGCCGCCACCGAGCAGGGGCGCCCCGTCCCCGAGTTCAAAATCAACGCCCAGTTCCTGGAGGTATGCCCCCAGGCCCCGGGGCTCGGGGAGGGGGGGGCGGGGGTCTCGCAGCTGAGGCCTGGCTATTTCTGGCCTGGTTTAAACAGGAGTCATGATTTATCAACCCCTCCCCCTCCACCTTCTTTACCCCTCATTTTTAAATTTAACCTTAGGCAAGTGCGGCCCACAGCTGTTGACTGGAGCAGCAGGTTGAGGGTGGAGGGGGTACTCGTTGTGGACTGTGTGTGAGTGCAGCTTATTCAGATATGCGAGGGTCAGTCACTAACTCCCCTCAGGAAGAGCAGGGAAGCTGGATTATCACTACAGAATAGCCACTTTATAGCCACATAACTTTCACTCTTCAGACTTGAGCATTTGGCCTCCTCCCTGATCATAACATTGCTCATGATAATATCATGTAAGGCACCTTTCCTGTTTTAGTGTACACTGGGCCTTAAGCACACACATGCCCTGTTTGCTCTCAACTGTGGAAGTACAGACCAAGAGAGTGACGTTTTGGAGTGAAGGACAACTTCACTGCAATAAAATTGTAAGAAAACACACCAGTTGCAATTTGCAAGTTGTACTTATTCTTGAAAGATCACTGAGGCAATCACACTCACTTACAGTAATGTAGTAGCAGTATACACCTGATTCGATTAGGCTTATTTAGGATAAAAGGGGAGAAAATATAAAATGCAAAACCTGAACCTGAAAAAAAAGATCTAATTTTTTAAAGTCTTTCACCATTGGCGAGATAAACAGAATATAAAATTTGTGTGTGTTCTGCTGTCGTAGCTGTATAACGAGGAGGTGCTGGACCTGTTTGACTCCACGCGTGATATTGAAGTACGGAAGCAGAAATCTCACATTCGCATCCACGAGGACGCAAATGGGGGAATCTACACTGTGGGGGTGACCACACGCACAGTCAACTCTGAGGAAGAGGTCAGTGTGTGTGTAATCCTGTATACTCAGTGTGTATGTTTGTTTGTAATACTGTACACTTAGTGTTTAATGTTTGTGTATAATCCTGTGCTCTGATTTTATGTGTGTTGTGTGTATGATGTTTATGTGTAATACCGTATGCTCAGTGTGTATAATGTTTGTGTGTAATATTTTATACTCAGTGTGTATATTAATGTCCTTATCTCTCTCAGATGATGCAGTGTCTGAAGCTGGGCGCTCTCTGTCGCACCACGGCCAGCACACAGATGAACGTCCAGAGCTCCCGCTCCCACGCCATCTTCACCATCCACCTGTGCCAAGTGCGCGTCTGCGCCCCCGACAGCGTAGGTGGCACCGCCCCCCGTGTTCAGCCTGCCCCACGGTTCTGCCCGCTTCCTTTACACACCTTCACACTGTTTTCAGTACTGCATCTGTTACAAACGCACACTTTTTTCCGCAGTTCACTTCATGATGTTCAGTACCATCGCTGATGTTGAGTCTTATCTCCAGTATTCTTCCAGGGTTGTAATGTTGAGTCTTATCTCCAGTATTCTTCCAGGGTTGTAATGTTGAGTCTTATCTCTAGTATTCTTCCAGGGTTGTAATGTTGAGTCTAATCTCCAGCATTCTTTCCTGCATTGCTCTGTGCAGCAGGAGGGCGAGATGGACAACCGCCTGGCCAACGGCTCCTCGGAGATGAACGAGTTTGAGACCCTGACCGCCAAGTTTCACTTCGTGGACCTGGCTGGTTCCGAGAGGCTGAAGAGAACAGGGGCGACCGGGAACCGCGCCAAAGAGGGCATCTCCATCAACTGTGGGCTGGTGAGAGAGACTGGCACGGTGTTAAACCCAGAGAGATGCACAACTGCTTCTGGTTTAGTGCTCTGACATGGTCGCTGCCACAGCTCTGCTGTGTACAAGTCAGCATGGCAGCAAAGAGGGGTGGCTGTGAGGTAATTAACTACCTGCATGCAGAATATGAAGAGAATCGTGGGATACCATGCAGTTTGGTGGGATGTTAACACTGCTGAGGACTTTTCCAGCAGTAAATAATCCACCTGTCATCTCAATCAGAGAAACTTGCTAACCAGTGCCACCTAGTGGCAGTTATGGATAATTTAAATTCCATTATCATCATTAGCTGGTTTTTAAGAGCATGTTTACGTAAATGACAAAGCGCAGGAAAGTGAGCTTGATTTTTATGTTCTACAAATATTCTTTCTTCACAGCTGGCTCTAGGAAATGTTATCAGCGCTCTGGGGGACCGGAGCAAGCGAGCGACGCACGTGCCTTACCGCGACTCCAAACTCACACGCCTCCTGCAGGACTCACTGGGCGGAAACAGGTCCGAGCTCGCTGCCTACGGCTCCTCCCAGGAGATGACAAATGCATTCTGGCCGATGACGCTCTTGCCCTCCACGCTTTGGGTTAATGTCCTCCTCTGATTGTTTCCAGCCAAACGGTGATGATCGCCTGCATCAGCCCGTCCGACCGGGACTTCATGGAGACGCTGAACACGCTCAAGTACGCCAACCGCGCGCGCAACATAAAGAACCGCGTGATGGTGAACCAGGACAAGGCCAGCCAGCAGATCAGCGCCCTGCGCACCGAGATCGCCCGGCTGCAGATAGAGCTCATGGAGTACAAGACGGTGAGAGAGACCGACTGACAGACAGACAGACGGGAGGAAAGAGAGTGATAGTCGTGAAAGAAGTGATAGAAGAGAAGCAGAATATGTGAAAGAAGAGAACTTTTGGCTGAATTGCAAAACAACAATATTCATAACATCGTACAAGTGCTCATCTCTTTTTCCCTCTCTCGATCTTTCTCTGTTTGTCTCATTTTCCCTCTCTCTTTCCATCTCTGTCTCTTTCTTTGTCTCTTATCCCCCAACTCTGTCTCTCTCTGTCTCATCCCCCCCTCTCTGCATGTCTCATCCCCCTTTCTCTGTCTCTGTCTCTCTGTTTCTGTCTCTGTAAAGGGCAAGCGGATGGTTGGAGAGGACGGCATGGAGGGCATCAGTGACATGTTCCATGAGAACTCCATGCTGCAGACGGAGAACAACAACCTGCGCGTGCGCGTGAAAGCCATGCAGGAGACCATCGACGCCCAGAGGGCCCGGCTCACCCAGCTGCTCAGTGACCAGGCCAACCAAGTGCTCGCCAAAGCAGGTGCTGCGTGTGTGTGGGTGCGTGCTTGTGTGTGTGTGTGTGTGTTTGAGTGTGTGCATGTGTGTGTGCGTGTGTGTGGGTGTGTGTGTGTGAAACTATAGTGCATCAGTGCTGATGAAGTGTGTGTCTGTTTCTGTTGTACTTATCACCTGCTGTTCTTTAGGTGATGGTAATGAGGAGATTGCAAACATGATCGAGAACTACATCAAAGAGATCGAAGACCTCAGGTATAGAGCCCACGCCCACTTGTGTGTGTGTGTGTATGTGTGTGTTATGGTATGGTGCCCATGTCTGCTCGCTGTGTGTGTGTTATGTTATAAAGTCCTCATCCACTCACTGTGTGTTGTGTGTGATGTTCCGTGACAGTGGATCTTGTCGGCTGTGCTGATTGGCCCGTTGGCTTTGTTTCCAGGGCGAAGCTGCTGGAGAGCGAGGCGGTGAACGAGAACCTGCGGAAGAGCCTCTCGCGCGCCTCCTGCCACTCCTCTTACTACGGGGGGTCCACCCCCTTCTCCTCCTCCTTCATCACCCCCGACTCTGAGACGTCCGACATCATCGAGATTGCCAAGCGGGACGTGGAGAAACTCAAGAAGAAGGAGCGCAAGAAGAAGAAGAGGTAGTCACGGACAAGCATGTCTGACCTTGTGTGAGAGTGTGTGTGTATGTGTGTGCATCGTTTTTAATAGGATGCAGTAATCAGTTTGAGGTGAAATGGTTTAAAGTATTGCCGTCCATAGTAAGGGCGTGTTTTTCAGATTAGCTTTATGGGTTCTTGTTTGCATGATGCTGCAGAATTATCGGGTTTGTGCGTGCGTGTGTGGTGTGGGCGTGTGTGCCTGTGGCCTGTGGCCTATGTGTATGCGTGCACATGTATTGAACATGCTGAATGTGGTGAAGGCTTATGTTCTCAATTTGAAGCCATGACCACAGGAAGAGCAGATGTGTAGAGATGACCTCAGAAAAATGGAAAAAATACGGTGTAGAACTGTTAAACATCATCTGGTATAAACAGAATCCATCTGTGCATTATTTGAATGCACATTGTAGACACACACATTCCATTAGTGCACTCCATAGTTTTCTGTCCTGAAGACGAACAGTCTTTGAACAGCGCCCTTGTGTGATTTTTTCCCTGGTCGATAAATATAAAATCCAGAATCATGGTGCTCCTCATAACAAGTAATTTAAAAGGTTTTAGAATCTTATATATGGCTGATTTCACATGAATGATTTAATTATTATATACAAGACATTTTCAGTGTTTGGTTTGGCGAGTTTAACTGCGTTCAGTTTCAGTATATCTCAACATCTCTGTAGAATGCACGTATGTGCATATATATGTATAAAACCAGTGCTTGGTGGATAATCAGGAAACATAAACAGAGTAACTCACGATATGGTGCTATCACAATACGTTGCCCACAATGCTATAGCATCACTATGCAGGCAATTCTGTGATGGCGTGATATATTGCCTGAGAATCATCTACAGTACATCACGATATCTGTGTAACTGAAGACAAAAATTTCCCAACGAAGGCAAAATAATATCCCAAAAAGCAGGAATCAATCATATGCTATATTTGCTGCATTTTGAAGTGTTGTCATTTTCACAGAATTTTAGACGACTGAGATGAAACAATGTAAAACTAAGTGTATAGAGTCTTGGCATTTAAATACACACACTGACTGCAACATGTACGCCTGTGCCTTCAATCAAATGTAACCACAAACTGGCAAAAGGCCAAACTGCCAGAAAGAAAAACAGTTCCAGAGTTAAAATGTCAAAAGGAAGGGAAAAAAACTTGCCTCATAGTAACTCAGATCTTTTCAATCTGTACAAATCAGGTTTAACAGAAAACTCAAAATGGCAAATAATGTACTGCAAAAAATAGTGTATGCATAGCAGGTAACGGCAGATATTCTATGTGTTGCATAGAATATCTCAGTTTCATCAACACTGAGCTAGCTAAGCAGCTTGGTGTAAATAGGTGAAATATTAATTAATTTTAGCAAGTGTCATCACATAGGTGCTCAAATGAACGAACCCAGTTTTTTTACGATTTTGCTACAACAGTGTGCGTAGATGGCTAGCTTGCTATCTTTGAAAGAAAACATGAAGTGAGACAATTTTATGCGAATGACAGCAAACCTACTACTGCTACTGAGAGACCACAATGAGTGCCTGGTTGCTAGGTTTGGGGTATTTGCAGAAATCGTGAAGTAACTGTAAACTACTGTTTATTATCGGATGGCAGTGGTTGTTTTCCAGATTTAGTTGTCAGGAAAACTGCACATCTCTTGCTAATAACCTTTCATTTTGAGTGCAGAATGTCTGGAAAGAAGTGTTTTAATTTTTCACAAGTCTAATAATGGTACAAAACGGATAATCCATGAGGAGATATATAGATAGATAAAATATTGATACTTTTTACACAACTGTATCGGTACTGTATTGCAGAAAACAGTAATACTATTTTGTATCAATGTTTCTCCCACCTCTACTACTACTTTCTTGAGTTTTGTTTTACTAGAGGTGAGTGATCAGTCTTACCGATAATACAGTTATGTAGTGGTTCGTGTGTTGTGAAATCATATCAGAAGCACACATTTTTCCATTTGGCCTTTTTTGTAGAGAGTACCTGGAATGTGGAGAAAGAGAAACCTTGAGTGAGATTGGATTTCAGGCATTCTAGTAATTTTCAGTTGAAGTCAAGGCTCCGTTTCTCAGCTATGGTTAATGGGAGGAACATTGTATTGTTCTCTGAGACACAGAGCCAGGAGCACTGTGTCAGGAAGCTTATAATCACACTGACATACTGTATGATTAAGTATCTTGTGATGTCAGTGAAGGTATAGGGCAGTAATATGTAGCTAGGCTAATTGCATTGATGCTTTTGCAGGGTTTTTGCCAGTGATGTAGTTTCACAGTTACACACTGTCAGCATATTTAAAGGAGTAGGGTCTTGCTGATAAACCTTCAAGTCTTCCTTCTGGCATTGCGGTTTTTCAGTTGTGGCGTTGGTCTCTTGCTGACCTCTTCTTCCCTTGCTGCTCTCTGTGCTCTCTGGTTTGCCCCCTCCCCGAAGGCTCCAGATGCTGGAGGAGAGTCGGCAAGAGGAGGTTGAGGACGACAGGTTTGCTCAGTCGCTCCGACGCGCTTTTCTAATCCAGCTTTTGGTTTCGACAGGTAGTTGCCACACCCGGAGGAAAGCCCACTATCTGCTGCTCTAACCCCCCCAGTCTGCCCCTGCCCCCGCCCCTACCCTCCTGTGTACAGAGTCTGCTGAGGGACGCCCTCACCTCTGTGCCTTTTGCTTTTAGGCCCCTCCCAAAGGGGTTTGGCTAGACCTCTGTCTGTTCTGGCCAGAAACATTGATGAAGTAACAAGCAGGTCTACTGAACAGCCTTTAGACCCCAGAAAAACTTTGGTTGGTTATTTAAAAAGTATGGTTATTTTTTACAGTCATGGAAAAAGCAACTGCTAAAATAAAGAATACTCATTTTTTTCAAGCAGGAATTTGGTGGATAAAACATTTTAATAAATTGCGTATTTAGACTACTTTCTTAGTTTATCTTTCTCCGTGGCTTGTATCTCTCTCACACTGAAGTGTGGAAATTTTTACCAGAGCCTGTGGGTTTAATGAATGTGGTCTGGGAACTACCGCTCCTTGCTTTTTGCTGTCCTGCTTTTTTCAGTTTGATCACCGGATGATTTAGCTATGTTTCACCTTCATACGCTTTGCAACGTGACTTCAATCATCTGCTAACATCTCAGATTGACTATAACAGTCATCTGATTTAGTTAATTTTGATGATTTATCGGCTGTAATGTACAGAATGCGCTACGCTTCCCTTTATTTTGCCTTTTTTAATCGAGGTTGTGTGTGACTTCTCTGTTCTGTTTATTAGCACAGCTATCACCCGTGATCAGCATGATCACTCACTGTGTGCTTTTGCCATTGAGTTTAACTTTTGAATAAATGTGTCATTGAGCATGTAGGTAATACCCTGCATTTTTTACAGCCGATAAATAATGAACAGGTAGTAGCACTAGATGCTTCCTTTCCCATTCATGTGAGTGAAAGAGTTGTCGGGTAGGAATGTCAGTCTCATCTTGCTGTCTGTCTTTCTCAGTGTGGTCAAAGAGGACACTAGCAGCGAGCTGGAGAAAGGGGTGGAGAAAGAGCTGTCTGAACAAACCAATGATGAAGCTGACGTGGTATAGTATGCTAATCAGTCTCTTAATCACATGTTGAGGTACTGGGCTGGGTTGCCAGAAAGTAATGTTAACTTAACACTGGCTCATGAACAGCATTTATTTCAATAAACCGACAAACTATATCATTTGCTGATACTGTTTTGCTTACATTGAGCTTGTATGCACAGTTTTCATGGGCACTGTCACAATCTTTTAAAACTGATTTATGTTTATGACCTTACCAAATCAAAGTTTGAGAAACATTTCTGCAGGACTTTCCATTGACCCAATAGGTTTGCTTGAATTCCCGTAGCCTAACCTTGTGTGTGTGTGGTTCCTTCAGGATATGCAGGAAGGAAGTGACCACGATGAGGCAGATGAGGACGATGATGAAGAGGAAGAGGAGGAGATCGAGGCGGAGGCAGAAGAGAGCTCAGACGATTCCGACTCCGAGCTGGATGAGAAAGGTACCGTAGACCCCCCATCCCCTGTATGGTCAGAAGAGGCTGATACAGCAGGGTGGCTAATTTTCCCAGGGAAATAGGGAGCCCTTAAGGAGCTGTGCTGTGCGTCTGTGCTGCAGAGAACTTCCAGGCGGACCTGGCCAACATCACGTGCGAGATCGCCATCAAGCAGAAGCTGATCGACGAGCTGGAGAACAGCCAGCGGCGCCTGCACACGCTCAAGCTGCAGTACGAGCAGAAGCTGATGATGCTGCAGAGCAAGATCCGCGACACGCAGCTGGAGAGGGACCGCGTGCTGCACAGCATGGGTACGGCCGCCGCGTCTGTGCCCCCGCGTCTGTGCTCCGAACGTGCTGTTCTGACCCGTACAGGGCCCTTTCTGACCCGTACCGTCCTGATCAGTCATGCTATTAGAGCCCATTAAGATAATGACCACCACCAGTGTTCACATGAAGCCTGTGTCACATAGTCCCCAAATTAAAGTGGCTTTTATTTCTTTGTTTTTAAGTCTGCTATCTCAGATAGGCATCGTCAGGGACACACATGGGTTGCTGGGAAGTCCCAATAAAGTCCCATAAAATTCCACCATTAACATGTAGTTGAAACTGTATTATTGAAGATATTATATTAAATTGTAGCACACTTGTTAAACAGTTCGGTCCAGGATGGCAAGCGCTCCACCTTTAGGTGGCGCTCTGGCCCTGACGGGAGGGGTCTTCACGCAGACGCTCAGGCGCCCGTTTGTCCGCAGGCTCCGTGGAGACGTACAGCGAGGACAAAGCCAAGAAGATCAAGGCGGAGTACGAGAAGAAGCTGAGCATGATGAACAAGGAGCTGCACAAGCTGCAGGCGGCGCAGAAGGAGCACGCCCGGCTGCTCAAGAACCAGTCCCAGTACGAGAAGCAGCTGAAGAAGCTGCAGCTGGACGTGGCCGAGATGAAGAAGACCAAGGTACTGCACTCGCAGTGCCCCGCCCCTCACAGTGCCCCACCCCTTCCAGCACATTGCCCCGCCCATAGCAGTGCTCAGTCTGGTACAGTGCCCTACTTAGTGCAATATTTTAGACAGAACAAAGCCCTACCCCCTGGTGGACTGCAAAATAGACACCTGGTACACAAGCTTGGGAGGGTATTTAGCATTCATCAGCCTGCATTCTGGAGCATATGTGCTTGGTGTGTTTTGTGAATCCTTTTCCCCTGGGGACAGTAGATAATTAGAGTAAGAACAGATGCTTATTAACTTTCAGGGAAAACAATGCTCTTTGTACTAATACATCATGTAGATGTGTATGGTTTGAAGCTGATGTTTGAAACTAAACAGCAGTTGATATTTTAAGCACGGACTAAACCGTCTAAAAATATCAGTGGTATAATTAGTGATTCCCGCGTTGTCATGGTGATTTTTCTTTCAGGTTCGTCTGATGAAGCAGATGAAGGAGCAGCAGGAGAGGAACCGCATGGCGGAGTCGCGACGGAACCGCGAGATCGCCACGCTGAAGAAGGACCAGCGCAAGCAGGAGGTAGACAGGGGGCGCTGTGGAGCCGAGCATTGCATTACAGAACCCACAGAAAAATACTGATTCTTTGCCAATTGTGATATGACTGTTTATTGCATATTGGGATTTGGTTAAATCTGTGTGTCCTCTCACAGCACCAGCTGAAACTGCTGGAGGCCCAGAAGAGACAGCAGGAGCTGATCCTACGCCGCAAGACCGAGGAGGTGAGATAAGCCGTCCTCAAGCAGGCATCAGCTGGGTTAGCATCTTTGAGCTGTGCTGACCCAGCTCACTGTTCTTTAACAGGGCCCTATTGAAGCACTGGTGGTGTTCCTCACAGTCTGACTAGGCTAGCCTCTTTCAGCTGTACTGACCCAGCTCACTGTTCTGACTATGTTGTTTGGTAGCCCCACTGGATGGTGCGTAGCTGGCTGCATTGTGTCTGAGGGAGGGCTGTCTTTATTTAGATAGATTATCTCCATCTCAATGTGCCTGCTTCTCTGTCTGCCTACATCTGCTGTGATTGACGTTTAAATCAATCACTGTGCAGTGAAGAAGTGTGAGTGAGGGAGATGTAGCTTCAGAGGAAAAACATGTCAGCTCTCTACTGAACTGACAGGACATTGCAGTAATGCCCTGCGAATACAGTTGAGAAGTCCAAATTTGGGGTGGGGGAGATTTGGAAAAATTACATTGAAATCTTTCATTGACCAAACTGTAAAAAAGATGTTTAGGCACTGTATTCATCCAACTCACTCTTGTTGGGCCCTTTCAGTACTGTGATGGGGCCCTTTCATAACTAATGGGGCCCTTTTAGAACTGTACTGGCCTAAACCGTTCTTCTTCAATATAGTCCTGTTATAGATTTTTCAGAATTTGAACCTCATTTGAGATCTCACCCAGAGCGTGCCATTTTGTAAAGAGGATGCTTGAATTGCTGAGTCCCTTAGTGTCGTACCCGTTCACCCTTGGCCTAACGGTCTCTCTTGGTCAGGTGACAGCTCTGCGGCGCCAGGTGAGGCCCGTTTCAGGGAAAGTGAACCGCAAGGTGAGCTTACCGGAGCCTCTCCAGGACTCCTCGTACCGGCCCTCCTCGGGACGGTCATATTCTGGAACCAGCGGGCCGTCCAACGGAACCAGGTAGCGTACATCACTTCCTCTGCACACTTCCTGTCGTGTGTGTGTACGAGTGTGCCTCAGGTCTGATAATGTAACTGACATGGGCCCGTGTTTATGTGCATGTGATTGCGTACGTGTGTCTCAGGTACCAGAGGAGGTTGACAGGCGTGTACTCCACCAGAGGTGCCCGGTCTAAGTGGCAGTCACTGGAGCGGAGGATCAGTGACATCATCATGCAGAAGATGACCCTCTCCAACATGGAATCTGACATGAACCGGCTGCTTAAGGTACCATAAGGGTGAGGGCAGCAAGAATAGCAGTAAGGGCCAGTCCCCTGAAAAATCATATGCAGGTTCAGTCCCTAAATTTAGTTATTTACTATGTTGGATTGACATCAAAATAGTAACCAAATACCCTTGCTAGGACTGTTATATTGGAATGGTCAAACTAACTATTTAACAAGGTTTATATATGTTCAGTTTATATACTGAGATTTGCTTTGATGTGTACTATATATACATACTTAGATAGGTACTATATACATACTTGTGTTACACTCTGTGTTTACTTTGACATACCAAGCATACAGAAAACCACTTCACATAGCCTATGTCATACGTCCAGCCCAAATGGAGATTTATAGGCGTGTGAAATTATGATGACTTCTTCGTCAACACTTGGTGGATTAATGTTTAGATTTATCGCATGCACTTATCCAGAGAAACTTAAAGTGCATATAGAAAGATTAGGAAAATGGCAGAGACACCACTTGGCATGTGGTATGGCCAACTGGATTTATTTCACGTTTATTCAGTGTTTTCCTAAATTCAGTGGCTTTTTTCCACCTCAAATGGAGATTTATAGGTGTGTGACTGTTTCTTCAGTGATGACTTTTTTTGGATTGCTTCCACTGACTCACAGCAACGTGAAGAGTTGACCAAGCGCAGGGAGAAGTTTTCCAGGAAGAGGGAGAAAATGGCTGCCAAGGGGCTAGACGCCGAAAGGACGGACCTGTCCATCAGCGACGAGATGGAGTCGCTGACCGCCAACATCGACTACATCAACGACAGCATCGCCGAGTGCCAGGCCAACATCATGCAGATGGAGGAGGCCAAGGTGAGCGCGCTCAGTCTGATTCGGCTCCACCTACTCACTTCTTAATCTCCTCCACCAGATAACCTGGAGTTAGCTTACAGTGTACATGTCTGTTTAATGATAGCGATCCACAGCCCTTTACCACAGGCACAGTGAAATGGACTGTGTGATAAGGCTCCTATGTAACCAGTAGCTGTTGCTGGTGTGAATGGCCCTGAGCCTCTACGTGCCTGTGCGTCTGTGCCCCTCAGGAGGAAGGCGACACGGTGGACGCCCTGGCTGTCATCAGCTCCTGCACCTTAACCGAGGCTCGCTTCCTGCTCGACCACTTCATGTCCATGGCCATCAACAAGGTTCGCGCGTCTCTCTCCCCTCTGCCCACCCGTGTGACCCTGAGCCTGCTCTGCTATTGTGCTGACCCCCCCCCCCCCCTTGTCATCGTCGGTCTCGCCCACCACAGGGCCTGCAGGCGGCCCAGAAGGAGTCCCAGAACAAGGTGATGGAGGGTCGGCTGAAGCAGACGGAGATAAACAGCGCCACCCAGAACCAGCTGCTCTTCCACATGCTGAAGGAGAAGGCCGAGTTCAACCCCGAGCTGGACGCCCTGCTGGGCAACGCGCTGCAAGGTACCGACCCCGGGCCGGACCGCGGGGCCCGGAGCATGTGCGTGTGCGCGCTCACACAGCGCCCCGTACTGAACAGATGCCGGATTGAAGGTCACATGAACGATAAAAGGGACGTAGCGAGCCTCCTAGTCCAGCCGTCTCATTGGCTCGGTGTCGGTTGTTCTCGTGCTGGTTCACTGTCACTCTTTTCTTCCCTGGCTCAGTGGTGTCTTTTTCTTGGGCTTAAATTCTGGGGGAAAAAGGGTCTGCAAGCGAAGCAGCTTTCACAAATCCCCGCAGAGCTGAGAAAGAGCTTCTTCTGTCACAGGCCTCCTCAAACACCATCTCATCCACAAGGAGAGATCAGTCACCCTCCCATCACTAGATGAATCAACATCAGCTATTCATGAGATTCAGTAGCGCCCTGATATTTTCCCTTCCTGTTGACACACACTGACGGCCTACAGGCCAGCCTCCGCCTCCTGCTTTGGACGCGGGCCTGACTTCATCATCAGACACATTCTGATTCATGTGCCTCCGGCTGCATCTATTCAGCACACGTTTGAATCGACCGGGGCGCCTAGATTAAACAGTGGGCATAGCGTTCTGTTGTGTTCTTTTGATTTGATTTGATTAGTTTTTTGTTTTTTGATTTCCTTTGATTAGGTGAATGTGTTTTGATTTGTGTGTCGCCATTTTTGTTTCCCTGTTGCCTGAATTGAAACAGAGCTAGGTAACATGCCTCTGGGTAAGTAATGGACACGAGAGTCTCCTTTACTGGAATGAGTGCATGAGTCCTCCAGACTAACCAGTGAGCGTAACAGCGTGAGGGCGTGCATGTGGTATTGCGCCGCTAAGCTTCCCCCCCCATCTGTCTACTGATCCCCCCCCCTCCATGCAGAACCCCCCCTCCTCCTCCAACCCCCCCCCCCCCTTGTACTGCAGCCACACATTAGGACCTGTTAACTGTCATTAGCAGAAGCCTCCCTGACCCCACCTTCACACGCACATACTTACCAACACGAAGTTCTACCGCAGTAGAACCAGAAAACTGGTACTCGTTGATGGATATATCCCGCAGGCGTTTCCATACTGATGTTCTAACTCCCTATCTCATAAGGGGGTTTGCTGATGAACCTACTGATCCTGACAAATGACCTTTGAGATCAGGACTCCTTACCCTTCTAGTTCTGTTGAATTCAGAAAAACACGATGTGAACTAGTGTTTTGCTGCAACTTCAAATGGCATGACCTTGTCTTCATTTGCTTTCTTTTTTAATGCCAGACTGTAAATAGACGCAGAAGTTTAACTACCAGTGTGTAACAACGCTAACGAAAGGTGGCTTCAAGTCCGATCCATCTGCAAGACTAGGATAGGAGTAATGGACACATATGCCGTAATATACTGTAACCTTGAACAACCTGGCATTGGAAAGATCAATATATGTTTCATCATTATTGAACCATTAAACATGCAGCACTAAAAGGAGAACTGTAGCATTGTGATTGGCTGTGAGGTGTGAAAGGGCGTGTTTTCTTGTGATTGCACAGACAATGGAGACTCGAGCAGCAGCGACGAATCAGCCCAGAGCCCCGCCGTGGATGGAAGGTAAGCATCACCACTGCAGATCTCTGTGTCGCTCTTGGCAGTCTCCATCACAGCCATTCCTACAGGGTCAATTCAGCTGCCTGTCAATCACAGCGCTTGGAGCTGGGCCTTGCTTTGAGTAAACAGATCGGTATGAATTCCATCACAGCGGTTCTGTTTTTCTGTTCCAGCTCCTTGGCCTCTGACCTCATGAAGCTGTGCGGAGAGACCAAGCAGAGGAGTAAGGTATGATAACAGACAGTGCCATGCTGTTTTGACTGAGTATGAAGTTCTGTGAAAGGCTGGGACTGGGAGTTCATCTTTAAAATGTTCAGATGCAAGATTAGTTGTTAAAGCATAAATCTGGTCAAAAATAAAAATATGTTTAATGTGCTTACGTGCATATTTGAGTGTTCTGTACCTCATCCTGTGGGCCTTGAACCCACGCTTCTCCATGTGACAAGTCTTTCTGGCCCTCATTTCTGTTCATGTGAAGACATTTTAGCTAAATGGCTCTTGGTGTGTTTGTAAGGTCACCAAGAAAAATCTGCCTTTATAAATAGGGTTTGTAGTTTTACATTCACAAAGGAAAAACTGACTGAATCATCAGCTGAATGAGGGTCCAATTTTAGGCCAGTCAATCAATGAAAATGTATCAGTTAATAGCACATTTTTTCAGTTTTATCGTTTGAAATGGAGAATGCTCATGTAGGCACTTGACACCCATGATGAAAGCCCTTGAAAGCCCTTAGTGTTCTAATACCTGTACTTAGTATACTAGTATTCTCTGGATGTTTGTATCGTGGGTGTAGAACTTTTCTCTTCCTGATACAGGCCCGCCGAAGGACCACCACGCAAATGGAGCTCCTGTATGCCAACAGCAACGACCCCAGCACTAGCGCGTCCACCGCGGAATTCTCCGCCCCTCTCCTCCCATTGGTTGAAGCCCAGGAAGGGAATGGGGAGCTGGAGCATTTTGGGTCGTCATTCAGGGACAGAGATGCCTTGACCTCTCCCTCAGGCTTGTCCTCTAAGCTGGGCAGCATGTAAGTTTGTGCCTGAGAATGAATGCTAACGTGCTAATGTCACCTGCACCTGCATGATATGGCTGCTGCTTCTTCTTTTGATGTTTTATTGGTTTGGTTTTCGTGTTTGGAAAGGTGCCCTAAGTCCCCTCCCATATATTCTAATCAAACAATATTCTTGTACCTTTTATACCCAGGAATATGATACGTGATTTCTTTTCTCTCAAGATAGTACTTATTTTAATCTTCGTTTTTCTGAGAATTAATAATGGCCTTTTTATATTAACCCACACTTAAGTTAGATCACTTAAGCTCTGTACCTTTAGATAGATTAAGTTGGTGTCTAATACAGGGAATTGTAGCTGTGTTCACAGGGTTTGTTGCTCTTGGCTGAGTCCTGGCAATGTTGAAAATGCCTCACGTATGGCGAGTCTTACCACTTGTCCAGATTCCGTATTGCGCTTCAGCTTGGCACTATGCTTTACCTGGGTAAATTGCTACTTGGCTGTGCAGTGTTCTCTTTAAAGGCCCAGGGCTCATACAGCTGTTGACAGCCCCCAAAGCGCTTTGTTAAATTCCAGTGCGCTGGCTGAGCTTAGCGACCTCTCGCTGCTTGGGTCAAAGACGGTACTGGGGACAGGTTTCAGTGTGACGCACAGTGTATCCTTGAGTTTGTAAAGAGCCACCAGAAACTCCAAAGTCTGGTGAAGGAGGACCCTGAGTTGGATCAAGGTGTCAGGTAATGGTTTGTGCTCTCAACCCCCATTATGCATGTTTAGTTCTGAGAATGTATGTGTTTTTGTTGTTACTTGGAGTTCTACCTCCCCACCTTCCCCACAGCCTGACTTATCACAATTTTTAATTGAACAAAAAAAAATCCCAACTGTCAGCTCCGGCTCCAGGCCTTCCTTAGGTGTTGAGAAGAAACCGTCAGAGGGCTCGCCCGTCACCCGGAGGAAGATGTATGAGAAAGGACAGTTGACAGTCGACAAGGTCAAGGGAAAAGAGATCAAACAGTAAGAGCTAGCGCCGCCCTGCAGGCTGGAGGCTGAAATGGTCGCTTCTACTGATCGCTTCTAATGAGCACTAATGAGTTAGCTTTCTGAAAGAATTGCCACATGCCATAGGGAAAGCATGTTCTCTTATCAACCTTAGCAAACAACTGTCAACTTTGCCTGGTTGGATTAAATCTCCCCGGTCACACACTGAATGTCTTTAGTACAACAAAGAAAACATTTCTCCTGTGTACTGATTTATGTACACAAGGTATATTTGTGCCTGAGTGTCTGCCAGGTATACCCTGAGTTGGATACGAGGCATAGAGAAAAATCCTGCTGAGGTGTAGCAGAACATTCAGTGTTTGACTCGCTTCCTCTTTTTAGCCTTTTAATCTGATTACATTGCAGTTACATTGCAAGTAATACATTTCCTTTTTTGCTGACAGTATTAACCCACTGATTCTCTTGTTACCCCCATAATCCAAGCCATTCCTGTAAAGAAAATGGCAGGGGTAAGGGAAACATGGGTGGAAAAATAAAACTGTATGATTGCTATCAGTTCTCTTTCTAATGACTCACTATGTCCCTGAATGACACAGGAGAAAGAAGGATCCAGTACCATAGAGCTAAGCCGTTGGTGTCCAGTACTGTGGAGTTAAGCCATTGATGCTGTAGTGCCACAGAGTTGCGTCAGTGTGTAGAGTCACAGGAAAGATCTGAACATCCCAATTCCATGCATCATCATACTGCTGTCTGAATGCTGTGTGTATCCTCTGCTTTACCATGTGTGAGGACATGACTGGTGTGTCTGTGTGTGCCAGATATGGTTGTTTGTGTGTGTGTGTGTGCGAGAATCCATCCAGAAACTCAGCCTACATGTCTGCTGTTTCAGCTCTGATTCAGGGACCCCCAAGGCCAGTTCGTCACCCCCTTCCCCCCCCATCATCCGGTCCCGTAGCCATCAGAACGTTTTTAACCGCCTCTCTCGAGTCTCTCTCGCGAGCGCAGATGGTCAACAGGATAAGTAAGAGAAGAGACTTGCATTCACACATCTCATGTAGAAATACAGTAATAAATGAATAGTAAAGCAGTAAATTATTGTATTCACACATCTCACTGAGAAATACAGTAATAAATGAATAATAAAGCAGTGCATTACTGTATTCACACATCTTGCACAGAAATACAGTAATAAATTAATAATAAATAAATAAATTAGTGTTAATTGTGTGATACATGTTTGTTGAAGGCATCTGTAATGCAGGTGTTATTGCATTTAATCAGAAACATAGTGAAACATGGGAGTACTGTAGTGTAACTCCATCTAATGAAGTGCTACACTTACTGTGCTTCAAGTGAAAATGGACACTGCTGTGCACTACCTTATCATTGTTAATGCTGATAGGCTGAGTATAGCATAGCAACTGATGTTAATGACCTTAAACCATTGACGGGAGAGTATAAAACGTTCTGGTCTGTGTTCCCTTTCCTATTACATGTGTTAGTGTCATCTCTCTGAGTCTCCTCTTCTAATTGTTCAGTGTTAGGGATCGTAACCCTTTTCTTTGGTTTGGACATGTACGCAGTAAGGACTTTATTAATGTTTTCATTGGTCCCAAAGCACTAAAAGCTTAAGGTCTCTAAATTATTTTGTGCATGAGAAATTATAACTCACAAATATTCCTCTGGGCTATACTTTTTTGAGTTGTAGTGATCCTTAATTGACTCACGCAAAATCACAGATACCGTACCTCTTGAGACCGGAAGAAGTCTTTGCCGTCATTTCTAGGGAGTTGTTCAGCCCCAAGGAGCCAAGATTTTTATTTTACATTGATAAAAAGTTTTTTGTAATTGTAATCTAGTAAAAACTCTATTTTAATCTAAACTAAATATTGAGATTTTTTGCAGTATTTCTAAAAAATAATGGGTCGTCTTTGTTTTTGTAACTGCTGAAATATCAATGGAGTGGATTGTGTTTTAATAAGTTGTGGCGTCTCTAAAGTTCATAAATAATTAGCAAAGCTCAATTGGGTAGAAAAAGTATTTCTGATTGAATTCAGTTTTGCTTGTTCAATTCAATTGGGTTTATATTGCGTTACAGTTACTGTGTACATGTCTAAACGTTTGAGAAAATCACCAATATAATTTTAACATCCCTACATTTGACTAACACACTTGTTCCTCCCATCTCTCTCTCTCTCTCTCTCTCCGTGTGGAGTGACTTCCTCTTGTGATAGCAGCTGTCCGTCATCCATTCTGTCATCAGTCATGACATCACGCCCCTGTCCTGTGTCCGTGCCATTGCAGGAGCGGTGCGAGGTTTGGGACGGAGCTGTCCTCGTCGCTCCACTGTGCGAGTCACACGGCATAATATAAAGCTCTGAGCTGGACTCTGATCTCCTTCCTGTTCTATTTGGTTCTGTCCACAATAGTGCTTTTCAGCAACGGGTGTCTTGAGACAGCTGAAAAGATCAAATGGTCCTCTGTGGGTTTCTGACAGTCTCTGGCTGTCACTCTGGCTGGATCAGTAGAGTCCAGGTCTGCGTCCATCTTACTGATTTGCATAGCTTAGATGTTATTTTTTTGTTAGTAAGCCATTCAGGATAAGTACTGTACCTTGAGCAAGGGTACATCAGCAGTGCCTCACTAAAGGTTTTAATCTTCAGTCTTCTGATCATGAGGTAGTTTTGCTAGCATGGTTGACCCGCGGTCGAACCACGGTCACTGTACTGCTGGCACGCTGCTGGTTCTGAGTTTGTCCCTGTCTCTGTCTCTGAGTGGCTTTGCTGTTGTTGTTGTTGTAGGTGCGAGGAGAATGAGTCCTCTGTACTGCCTCTCCTGTAGGAGCCTCTCCTCTTCCTTTTCTCCTCTGTTCTGCTGTGAGCTCACTGATTGGTTTGTGATTCTCAGTGTGGAGGGCGGGGTCACCTTTTGTTTAATTTGCTGCATGCCGCAGTCAGAGTGTGGATTTGTGTGTTTGCGCATGCTGGTGCACTCGCGTGTGTGCAGCGGCGGTGCTCGGCTGTGAGTGATTTGCATGCTAGTTAGCCTGTGCTGCGTTTAGCCGATGTGTTTAGACAGTGATTGGATGCCTTTCTCTCTCGCGGGGTGTGACGTTTCGTGTGTCGCCTCCATCAGAGGCGTGATCAACCCCGTCCCATCATCGAGGAGCAGCCGGGGGGCCACTCTGCAGTGCGTCCACGTGGCTGAGGGCCACTCCAAGGCCGTGCTGTGCGTGGACTCCACCGATGACCTGCTGTTCACTGGCTCAAAGGGTAAGACTGCCTACTGGTCATTCACCATCAGTCAATGCTGTTCACCACTGTTCACTACCATTCACCATACCAAAATTCACCAGCATTCATCATCATTCTGTACCATTCACCAGCATTCACTACAATTCACCAACATTGAAGATCCTTGACTGTCATTCAGGATCATTTAGTTATTGAAGTCGAATGTTATGGAATGTATGAATCCACCTCTGACCTCCGTTCCTCAGACCGTACCTGTAAGGTGTGGAACCTGGTGACAGGACAGGAGATCATGTCCCTGGGGGGCCACCCCAACAATGTGGTGTCAGTTAGATACTGCTCCAGCTTGGTCTTCACCGTCTCCACATCCTACATCAAGGTGTGGGACATCCGCGACTCGGCCAAGTGCATCCACACCCTGACGTGAGTCTCCCAGCCGCCCTGCCACCCTGAGCGCTTTCCCCCTGCTTTCCACATTACCCACTGTACCTCTGAGTCTCTCCGATATTGTATCACCTGCTTACAGGACATTCCATAAGTGTAGATTAGAGGACAAAGGCCATACATGTAGATTAGAGGACAAAGGCAGTCTTACTCGCAAATAGTGGCAAGTGGACTGGATAGCTAACACTAGTTCTTCTGGGTTGAATTTCAGACCTCATTAGGTTTTCCAAAAATTAATTTCAGAATGGACAGTAAGGTAAATGTAAGGCATGTAGTCTTTCTTTGAACTGAGCCTTGGGATCTTTATAATGACTGTGATGACTGGGATACATGTGTGTTTGTGTCATTCATGTTTGATCGTGTGTATGTGTGCACGTGTGTGTGCGTTCACTTGTTGCAGGTCCTCTGGTCAGGTGACTGCTGGTGACGCCTGTGCTGCCAGCACCAACCGGACCGTCACCATACCGGCCGGGGAGAACCAGATCAACCAGATCGCCCTGAACCCCCCAGGAACCTTCCTGTACGCAGCAGCTGGGAACTGCGTGCGCATGTGGGACCTGAAGAGGTGCCTGACTCTGACCCCGCTCTCTACACTGCACCATACAGATACATGGAGACAGCGCTTTGGGGGGTTCTGATATGAGCCAAAACTGTCACAATGACATTTCTGCTCTCACACTCCCTCTTTTACTCCCTGCTCCACCTTGTTCTCCCTCCTACTCTCTTTCACCTTGTTCTGTCTCTCTCGCCCTCTCCTCCATCTCTCTCTCTCTCTCTCTCTCTCACTCTGTCTCTCTCTCAGGTTTAGCTCTACAGGGAAGCTGATAGGACACTTGGGTCCAGTCATGTGTCTGACAGTGGATCAGACAGGAAATGGTCAGGATCTAGTTATCACTGGGTCCAAGGATCACTACATTAAGGTGAGCACGCCAGTGTGTGTGCGTGTGCGTATGCATGCATGTATGTGTGCATGTGTGTGTTTCCGGTGTGTGTGTGAGAGAGAGAAAGACCTCTGACGTTGCTGTCTGAGAGCTAGGGTTGTGCGGTTTACTGGTACTAAAGAAAGTACCTTGGTACCAACATTTTGTAATGGTACTGTGCCAGCATTTTGCTAAATTCAATACTTAATAATGTGATTGCTATCGATTGGAAAATAAGTACTGTGCCTTTAAGAAGTGAAGGGAACACAGACGTAGTGGGCGGGCCTAGTGGCCTGTGAGTGACAGAAAGCTGGCTGCGCAGCTCTGTCCTCACAGAGGAAGAGAAGTTTCTAGATATAAAGGCAGCAGTGGATCACACTGTCCCCAGCTTGTTGGAACAGCAGGTGCTAGAGAGAGTGACTCGAGTACACATGCACGACAAAAAGATGAAAGCGTCTATTTTTAGGTACGCTTTTTGTCATGGCATAAAATTGCCGGGCATTTTTTTTATTTTTGCCTTGCATGCATACTCGTGTACCACTTATGTCAATCCCGTGGCAGTTATTTGCCTATAAAGGCAATCCTGACAAAATGATTGCATCGTCCGTTTGCAAAAAAAATCTTAAAAGTTTGTTTCCTATGTCCAACCTAGCAAACCTAGCAAAGCATCTGTCAGACAGCAACCCTAATCTCTTCAGGGACTTCAAATCTCATCAGGTGTAATGAGATAGATATGTAACAAGTGTAGATTAAGGTCTTTCAATGGTTTAACAAGTGCTGTGCTAACACATTTTAGCTTTTGTTCGTAAATATTTTTGAAAAGATATGTTAAGTTTACATCCGAGAAATTCCTGGCTACTACTGATAGGTATATCATTGCTTTCATGCTGATATACTGCACATTGCATACATCATGTGTTATCAGCACGTGTTTGTGTTGATGTGAGGGGTTTCCCTGTATGCTTGGTGAGAGTTTGTTGAATGTTGGAGGCTTTTGTGACCGTATGTGACGTTTGGATGCCGTTCCAGATGTTCGATGTGACGGAAGGGGTCCAGGGCTGTTTCAGCCCCACGCACAACTTCGAGCCCCCCCACTACGACGGCATCGAGTCCCTGACGGTGCAGGGGGACGCGCTCTTCAGCGGGTCCAGGGACAACGGCATCAAGAAGTGGGACCTGTCCCGCAAAGATTTACTGCAGGTGAGAGAGAGACACGGGGGGTATTTGGGGACGGGCGGGCGGGCGGGCGGGAGGGGGCGGGGCTTGAGGGCAGCACGTGAGCCGCGTGATTCGCTTCTCTCCCCCCAGCAAGTGCCGAACGCGCACCGCGATTGGGTGTGCGCGCTGGGCGTGGTGCCCGGCCTCCCCGCCCTGCTGAGCGGCTGCAGGGGGGGCATGCTCAAGCTGTGGAACACCGACACCCTGGCGCCCCTGGGGGAGCTGAGGGGACACGAGAGCCCCATCAACGGCATCTCCACCAACAACAGCAACGTCTTCACTGCGTCCGAGTGAGTGTGCATAAGCACGCACCTGCACGCTGTGTATAAACACGCTGTGTCACCCTTACATACTCTTATGCGCTCTTTCATGCACACGTGCATATTCTCCCTATTCAGACACACACATGCATGTGCATACATGCTTTTCATCACGCACTTGCACATTCTGTACACTCACACACACACGCACACAGATTAACTGAGACCGACAGAAGGTTTTAATACCTTAAAACTATTCTATTTGGTCTGGCAAGCTGTCTTCTGGTGTGATGACCGTTTCCTGATCTTTTGATTGACAGCGACCGGACGGTGAAGATATGGCGGGCGAAGGGGGCGCTGGACGGCGCGCTCGACGCGGCAGACATGGACGACGGCGGCTGTAACTGAGCGGAGCGTGCAGGCTGGCTGCTAGCATCATGACCTGTGACCCGGGGGTGTGGGTGGGGTTCCAGCGGTGTAGTCCCGTGGCACTGTGCACTTTCAAAGGGGGAGGGAGGGAGGGAAGGAGGGGAGCAAGGGTGGAGTCCCGGGGGGGAAGAAGTGGGCGGAGTCTCAGCTGAAGCCAATCAGGGCCCAAAGGTGAGGGTGTCCTCTCTGTTTCGCTGCACATGATATATCAGCAGTAACAACCGCATTTAAACCGAGGGCTCCTGCTAATCGCATTCAAAGGTCTCGTCTCCACACACGCAGTCTGTGGCTCCTAACCCTGCATTCCCACAGCACCGCCGCTACAAGGCTCGCGTCTGTCTCTGCCGCGGCTGCCGAACGCGGCCCAGCTGGAGAAATCCCACGGAAGCTCAGCCAATCAGCCGTCTACCTACAGAACCACAGTCCACGCCCCCGAGGACGGCGTGGGCGGGACCCAGGAGCTGGTCTCGAGGGTCCGGCACGCCCATCCCAGCTGTGCGCAGGGTATTCCATTTAGCCGAGGGTAACCATGGCGATCTGTATTACATATGTGCAAGTGGCTGCCCCTCAACTTTAAAACACACTATGCTCTTAAACTGTTCCATGTCTGCTTTAATGTCAGTAAGTAACTGGAAACCATAGGTGACCAAAATTGTGGAACTTTGCTACATTTCTCATTAGGCCACAATAGAACGTGTGCTTTTCTCATAGTTTAACGTCGAGACCCCACTTACAGAACAATAGCAGTATTAGCGCTGGTACTATGCCAGCCCTTAATCTCACTTTGTGTATATCCCTATAAGGATTCTCCCATTTTCCCTGTTACGGTCAATCTTTTCTCTGTTCAGTTCTGGACTTGATGCTGTTAAACATTTCCCTAGAGGCTCTGAACTAATATATCTGCTGCTATATATTCTGCACTCCTGTAATCTGTAGAGCTTGACCTCAGAGCCCAGGCAAGCTGTGGCTGGTGTAGGTACACGCTGTAGATAGGCATATTTGTAAAGAGAAGAGTTTTTTCCCCTGTGCCTGTAACCCGAATACGATAGACTGTATGGTAATGGTATGTACTGATGTTGGTTGAACACTTCTTCCTTGTGTAGTTTTGTGGTCCGATTTGTATTATGCTCAAAGCTTTATGTATATAAAATACCTTTTTTTTGTTTCGTTTGTTTTGTTCCTCCTGATTTTTTAGTTGCGGAAAAATGCCTGACCTAGCGATTCTAATGTCAGATGCTGAGCGAAATAAATGCCATCTGTCAAAAGCACTTTGGTCACTGGTATCATTTACTTGTTGGGAAATGGCAACAGAAGATTGACATTTAGAATGAAGCAGCAATGCATGAGTGAACATATCTAATTGAACTAACTGAAGTGTGCACTTTGCTACGTCCTCAAACGCGACGTGTTTAATAATGAGGCACGTAACACATCGTGAGACCAGCTTCAAACTAAAACGGACTAAAAAGGTTTATTTTCTTACACAACATGAAAAGACTTAAATGTGAAAAAGGAGTCCAGGGATCTGGCCAAAAAGACCAAAAGGAAATGAAGCTCCTAGGCTAACCATGTGATAGGTCATTGGCCCCAGGGCTTACCTTATACCAGGGGTGTCCAATCTTATCCGAAAAGGGCCGGTGTGGGTGCAGGTTTTTGTTCTTGCCGAGCACTATGACACCTGATTCTATTTATCAAGGTCTTGATTGAAGATCATGATTAGTTAATTATTTGAATCAGGTGTAGTAATGCTGGACCCACCTTCACCCACACTGGCCCTTTTTGGATAAAACTGGACACCCCTGCCTTACGCTAACCACAACGAAAAATAGGAAAAAGGCTCCTCTTCCCAAAAAGAAAAAGGAAACTAAACCCTAACAAAAAGTTGCTACACAGCTGCGTTTCCTGCCTTCCTCTCCCAGGCATCCAGGAACCTGAAACAGGCGCACCAATCAGGTGTGAACTCTGGCACCTGCAAGTGAGGGGGAAGAAGCAAGAGCAAACAAAGTAGTAACAACTGGCATTTTAAATGCTAGAGCTAGTGGCTAATTGAAGAGTCACTGCTGAACACTTGTATCCTGTGCTAAACTATGCCCTCTGCTGGACAGGCTGCAGACTTGTTTATGACTGTCCTACCTGACAAATTGAACAGACCACATATCTGTAAATTTGTATACGTTAAGTCCTTATGCATTTCTGTTGAAAAGACCTATGAGAGATAAAGTTCTATGAGAGAACTTTACCATAAACCTGTTCTTTGTGCACAGTGTAGGTTTAGAGTGATAACAAAGTGGCTGTTCAGACTCTGTAAACAGTTGATAAATGAGTTGCAATCTGTTAAAAGGCATATTCAGGGATTTTAACCTTGAAATGTTAATAAATTAACAATGCACAATGTCACTTATGATGCACTGTCAATATATGTCTTTGTGCACATTTGCTGAATCCGTGCTCTATTGCCATTTATCATTTTTAAACCCTAATGAAACAGGAAGTGAATGGAAGGCCACAGTTCAATTCCTTAAGACCTGAAAAGAGAACAGTGAGTACAGTTTTAACTGATTTTATTTAAAGGAATCTTTTGGATGTGTATAACTTTGACACCTGTTATTTGTAGTATTACCCAAAAAGTTGTTTCAATAGAATAATTATGTTAGAATACATATATAGTTTTCCCATATGTTTGAGCTTAAAATTTAGCTCATTATCTGTTTTTTTTAATGCAGCTTTTTCCCTACTTTTCATCAAGGGTGCCAGTAAATTAGGACCTGGCTATATGTGTTTATGTGCTTGCTAATGTCTTGTGTGCAGAGGGACTGCCATTATGATCACAAAAATGCTGATGGTTAGCACTTTAAGCTCACATTCCTCGTTTCATATCAAATCCACTGTGCTGGAATACAGAGCCAAAACAACAAAAACTGTGTCACTGTCCAAATACTTACGGACCACACTGTATGGGCCCTGTATACTTATTACCACTAGATGGTAGTATGCAGTCATACTTAGTACAGCAATGCCACTGGCTTCAATAAGTTCGCACACTGAGGAATTTCAAGATTCATTATAAACAAATTTATTTTCCCTGGTTGTAAAGTTTTCAGTTCACCTATGTAATTAAATAAAAGTAACTACATATATCTGTATATACGTAAGCTGATGGGAAAATAGTAAAGTCAATATACTACGTTTGTACAGTATATCAATGCATTATATGCATCTCTGTGTTGTCTCGTGTACCCAGGGTGCAACTGCAGTTGTGGTCGCATAAATACATGCGGAACCTGTATTGTCCCTTTAATTAAGCGAGGATTAGGATTCTTTTTGTCTTTATTGAGTTAATGAAGGACTGTCTCTGGAGTGATGTAATGAAAATATTGAAATGTGTTCTGTAAAACCTTTCAGCTTTAAAAAAAAAAAAAAAAAAAAAAAAACATTAAATGAGTTTGGCAGAAAGACAGTGGTGGATAAACACTAGCCAGTGGGTTTGGACATTATGGAATACTTCCACAAAACCTACAAATCAATATTTAATATTATAGCATGCTTTAAGATGTGTTTTGTGCTAATGGACTTTCTGAACCATGTTCAAACTCTCTTGGGTGTTTCGCTGGGGAGAGAGGACACCACTCACCACTTACTGCTGTGGCATGTGTTAAAGTACACAACACTAATTGACAGATAGGAGAAATGAATTCACAAGGGATAGTGATATAAACAGCAGTGGAAGTAGTGCCAGAATTTCAGTGTGTCACAGGAAATGAAACCTTTGTGCTTCTGGGCTTTGTTTCTTATTTTCCCACACGTGACTCCACACAGCTATGGTGGCAGCCCAGAGAGTGTTTTTTTCCTTTTCTTTTTTCTTTAATTTATAAATATGAATACACGTCTGTGACTTGTAAATCTAGTCTATATGGGTCAATGGGGAAAAAGTGTGTGTGGTAAGTTCCCTCAAACATTCGAGACCAAATTTTAAAGACCAATGGGGTCATCAGTTCTAGCTTCACAAAGAACCAGAGCCCGGTCTAGCCATTTCAGAGGGCTGTTTCATTGATCAGTATCTTTAAATCTATCTTTGAACAGAACACATCTGTTCACATGAACAATCCCATCCCATTGATTTGATCAGATTAGGTTTGTTTTCTCAGGATCACACTGTGAGTTTATGAAAGCAGATGAACAGTTAAATTACATGAATTAATGAAATAATTGGCATGTAAGGTCAGAAATTTGGCACATCTGTCAGAAATGTGGCACTTCTGTATAGACACGGATGATAAGCAAATGTCCTTTTAAATCAGTAGAATCTGTCTCACTCTGCTCTGTGAAGTGCAATCTATTTACTTGTTTGCCTCATTTTCCAGCCTTTCTTCATCTTGACCTTGATTTTCATCATAGTCACATACAGAGGAGGAAAAGCGCAGGGGTAATTATAGAGAAGATCGCTCTGTATGTACCATGAAAAGTTTGTCATTGAACACCAAGAAAAGCCTTAAAAAAGTGAATTCTACTACATTTTGTAGAATGACTGGACAGGACTGTTGTAACAGAATGCTGAAAGCTGTCTTGGGAAGGCGACTTAGGGTTGTATCGCACCCGCTTCTGTATTTCTGTCAGAGCCCGGAGCTTGGACAGGAGTGAGGTCTGGAGGGGGGGGCAGGGGAGCACAACCAGAATCACTTGTGTGAGTCCTACCAATCAGAGCCGGAGGGGGCATTTCCGAGGGTGGTTTCAAGAGAGTTAGGGGTAGGCTGGATGCAGGACACAGGACAGCACAGCGAACCTCTGAGGAACCTGAGCCACAGCCTCCTGTGCTACTCCGCTGTGAAACAGCCACATCACTGAAAAGTGGTAGCCCCTAAACTGTCTGAGGATTATCCCAGTCTGCTCTAAAATTCCTTGGTTGTGGTTAGTCACAAAGCTTCCCTGCTAGGTACCCTTATTAATTCATGTGACTTTATATTTTAGAGCACGCCCCAAGGCACACTTATGCACACATTACACAGCTTTTTATGTCGAAGCAATACCCATCTCTGTCCCCAAATAACAACATGCATATATATCATTTTTTACAATTTACCTTATGTTTAAAATAGTGATGGCCATGTAGGGGCAGTTTTAACTGATCTGATTGGTTAAAACCTGTGAATCACAATGATACAATTTGCTCTAATTGTTACACCTATAGACAGCATTCCACAAAGTCCTGATTGGCTGCTGTTGCTTTGATCTCTGCTTTTCCAATTGGATGGGACAGCATGCTGCGGTGGCATATGTGATCTGGCTTTTATGTACAATGGCAACAGACAGCGGAGCTGGAGCTATATTTGGAGGGCACTCCAGGGGATAAATGCACAGAATAAAAGATGAGTTGGATCAGGTGTGATGCATGCCAGTAGCCTGTCAAAAGATAGGTCTTCAGGGCTAAATGAAAAATGTACTTCATTTCACATTTACATTTTTACAAATGTGCGTTAGAAACACTCTTCTAGGCAGAGATTGAATTTCGCTCAATCCACAAAGCTATAGGCATACAAATTATATTAGAAAATGGTACTCAAATAAGCATTAACTAATGCTTAAACTAATGCATAAATCATGATGAATGAAGACATGGACTAATGCTTAACACATCAAGAACTAATGAAGTGTCTACCTAAGCAACCAAGTCACATACATGTGAATAATCATTAAAAATTCTCCCTGTTAACATTTGGAGTTAATTACTACTGTTAATGAATGCATTATTAATAGTACACCTAATTAAATGAGGTGTGTGGTTTGAACTAAAAGGTATAAACCAAAACTTCGTCCAGTCGGTTATTGGTAAACACTTGGCATTACCTTGTGTTAACTACACAGCTCAATATCAGGACAATGTAGGTTGACCTAAATACAGTATTTCCAAATAACAGGAAGGTGGAGTTCAGTCTTGGCCTACCCTAACCCTAATGAAGGCACAGAGACACTGACACTGTAACACATGGTTGGAAGTTGGGCAGGCACCCTCCTATATGCTAAATGGGTTTGCCGGGAACAGCTAGCCTCACTCATGCCGATGGTAGGTGCCATCATACCAGGGCTGCACATAGCAGTGGCAGTACCAGTTCTTGAATCCCATGCCCTAATGCAAAGTTGATTCATTTAATCAAACGGGGATCCGTCCATAGGCGTCAATTGGGTAGCCTTTGGCAGCTGCCATACCTTAGCAAACAGCTGGCATAGCTGCTATGGAATAGTGAAGCTATGGAACTCCCCTCCCACCCAGTATTCACTATTTGCCATCCCTCATCCCTCATAGTCCATTTGATTATGTATACAACAGACTGTTAATTAATGCATTATAGATAATTAACGCATTGTATACTATGCAACTCATAGTAGAAATTAATACCAAATGTTAACAGGGAATCTATATAATCATTAATTTATGACTCTGCTTCTTAATTTTCTTTCTGTTGGCTGCTTCATTAGTTTTTGATGGGTTATGCATTAGTCCTAGTCCATCATTCATCAAGATTTATGCATTAATTCATCATGATTTATAACTAAGTTCAAGTATTAGTAAATGCTTATTTGTGTCTTCCTCGAACATTGCTACATATCAGTTAAATGTAAGCAATAAATTTCAACTCCAATTCAAAGAGGGATCTTTACAGAGGAAAGACCTCTCTTCATTCCTGTCGAATTCTCTTTCCCAGCCTCTTTGTCTGAGCAGACAATTAAGACAATTTATATTGCTATTATCAGAAGTAGGTGGTAATGTTCTTGTTCCAATTTGATTCAATTTGATCAGTGCACTAAATTATTAAAACATATTTCACAACCTGGTAAAATTATTTTTAAACCAGGTCATTTCCATTCTCTTTATAAAAAGAAGCATAAACTACACATTTTGCATTAGCTTTAAAAACATTTTTTTAAACTGTATTTACAATATTAGTAAGAGATAAGACAAAACATTACAAATCCATGTAATATTTTGGTTTACAATGATTAAATCAAGTCCAATTATTGATGATTAAATCAAATTAAATAATCACATAATTATTATTTTTGTTAATTATAGGTTGGTGTGACATACATACAACTTCATACAGCCATATAAAGCTGGATTTAAGATTGTTTTACTGGCTTATGTTTCCACATACTTTTTTCCTTCAGGAAGTCATTGCATACTATACATAAATTTAAATTTTAAATATGGTATCATGCATAGTTTAACAGATAATAATTCTAACGATGTTCCAAAATGGCTGCCAGTTTGGGGGGTTAACATTTTTATCTGATATTATCTGTTTGATGTAAGGATATGACAATCTGAGTTAATTTATAGTAACTATACAGAATGCAAAGAGCACAATATGAGTTTTGTCTCGAATATGAATGTAGTACATGAAAATTAAATTACATCAACAAAAATCTTTAAGGATGGAAAGTCATATGTGGGCATATACTCATGACACATTCACAAATAAAGCATAGTGGTATAACGCTGATATGTGCACCAGGTCATTAATCTGATGGAATTCCTTCATGGTTAAAATCTGTTCTTTCATAACCCTGATTATGGACCAAATCTTGATGTAGTACACTCTTTGGACACAGTCAATGTGTATCTTGGTAGTGCAGCCTCTGTAGTTCTATTTGTGAAGTCTTCTGCAGATAGTAGTCACCGACACATACAAACCTGCCTCATGAAGAATGTTTCTAATCTGTCGGACAGGTGTCTGGGGTTTTTCTTCATTATGGTGAGAATTCTGCAGCCATCAATTGTAGAGGTTTTTCTTGGCCTACCTGGCCCTTTGTGATTACTGGGCTCACCAGTGCTCTTTCTTCTGCCTGCACTAAGGGAACAATGGAACATATCTGACTAATCAGAAACACTTGTGAAGCCATTTGTTCTGAACATTATGGTGCTCTCAAATGGGGGGCCTATTTATGAAAATTGCTGTAATTTCTACGTGGTGAAACCAAAATGTATAAAATGCCCTTAAATAAAAGCTGAGAATCTACATTTTATCCACAAGCACATTGCTTGATTACATATTTAATAGTTGTGGAGTACAGAGCCAAATCCAAAAGCAATACATCTTTGTCCCAAACATTATGGAACACATTACATTGGAAGTTTTTATTCAACAATATAATAAGTGCACAAGCACACCTGGACAGATCTCAGTGACAGTGAAAAGGGCATAATCTGATTTTCCAAAACTAATACAAACAGAGGATGTATAATACAGATTCTAAATCTCAGCTGCATATTTTCAGCCATTACAGAGATATTTAAATTAGAAAATGAGAACTGCCAATCCACAATGCTCTCTGATCACACACAATATGAAAAACCAGGGAAAATATGAGTGCATCACCCTGCTGTGGTGCCAGCTTGCCTCCTTGTTCACTACTATTGCACAAAGAGGTGTAAAATTACTGTACCGACAATACGCTGCCAGAATGTATTTCTCATCACTTCTCAAGGTAAACTCACATCATATTGTTTTGTGATTACACCTCTGGAGAATGTAGCCTTTAAATGTGTCATCAGTATGTGCCATCTTGCTAATGATAGGCTGCGAGATGAAGGTCTGCTGAATGGTTTGTGGAATGTGAAAGAACTGTTTTACATTTGTTTAAACTTAACAAACATTTAACAAAGCTTTAGCAGTTCCTCCCCATAAAGCATAATATTTATGTATGTTACATGAAAAGAGAAGACGTTCATTTTCCATACCATAAATGCATTGTATATTAATTCAGGATGATTTCTGTATTTTTGCACAGGCTGTTATAATAATAGCAGTTCAAATAGCCAAATACTGTATGCTTAAGTGACAGTACATGAAGTGTTAAGAGGCAAATAAACATTATAAGAAAGATTTGCATATGCTTTCCAGATTGTTATATTATTCAGGCGTAAAATAAGAAAATCATACTAATGATTTACTCTTAAATTAATGTATTATTATTATTGTTCTTGTTGTTGTTATATTATTATTATGCACAATTATCATAATAAAATTATTTTACTAAAATGGCTTTGTCCTCATGATCATATACCTTCACCCAACATATCTACTGAATATCATGATGATTGTATAAAATATTGATGACTTATGGCCAATTTTGTGCTAAGAGACGCTGTCGGATGACTTAGTTGCATCGCCATGGATGTGTCCTGGCTGCTTCCCGTAAAGGCCTTTACTATGTCGTAACACTTAGATGGCCCGATGTGTATGTACAGCTGCAGCGCTTCCATGCCGCAACTAAAAAGGGCGTCACACTAGTGTTGTCACGATACCAAAATTTTGACTTTCATACCGATACCAGGTTTAGTATCACGATACTCGATACTGAAACGATACTGATTAAATACTTGGTACCTAACTGATACCTAACGATACTGAAATTACCTTAATAGATCAGAAACGTAATGTCCACAAGGGTTGACCTCATTTTCGAATTCACGGTTTATTAAAAACCTGGTTTATTAACAACCTTTAAGTTGAAGCCTGTTCAATAAGCATAGGCCTATAGTGTTACAACATTAAAACAATAGAAAAATATATTAAATATATTTCAAAAATTAAACAGTTGTAAACTAAATAATCTTTGAACAGGTCTTTCACTTTTAAATAGATCTAAAAACAGCATACTTTAATAACAATACAGCATCTTCCTATAATAAAATATTTCCAAATTAGAACACCTACTGCTACCGAAGTGAAGTGAGTCGAAGCTTACGCTGTATCAACGAGTGAGTGCACAAGCGCAACGTCACCTCACTTGCCATCTAGCGAAGATTCTGACAAATTACACTTTTCATCATCTCAATCAGAAATGTGGGAGACACATTTCCCTGGCTTTTGCATTTGACACAAAACTACCGAACGTCGGAAAATTCTAATACCCAACCGTTTCTTTCTTTTTTTTTAAGTACCGAAAAAGTTCTGAAGTTTCGGAATACCGTGCAACACAGACACATATTCCAATCCATTGCCCAGTTCAGCAGATAATGCACACTTCAGAACGCCTCAGAGACAGATAGAGTAATAACACATATTTCAAATAATAAATTCGACATTGAAAAAAAACGAAACAAAAAACGAAATATCAACTCGCCATCCCTGCTACCTGCGAGCTGCGTGCAGAGTAGCCTTCCTTATTATTTAATTCGACATTGGCAGACTACAGCATAAATTGCGTCTTTTGTTTATATTCAATATTAGTAATTGCAGCGAGAAACTGCAGCTGTAGACACAAGAAATTTTGTTATATTATGGTAGCAACCTAACAAAGCGGACTATATATATGTATATGCTATATTTACCGTCATTGTTTTATATTGACTATATATATGTATAGGCTATATTTACCGTCATTGTTTTATAAACATATACCAGCATGTTTTCCCGTGTTTGCAGAGAAACTCAAATAGGCCTACTATCAATAAAAATGGTTTAGTTATTTCTCAGCAAAATGACGGATGGGGATGGGATGATATGAAAAGAATTTTCAACCGTCCAACACGTTTTAGCAATGTTCCAAAACTCTCGTCGTCACTGTTGCATGCATCACAAAAACGATTACACTAACGCTTACATTACAGTGTGAAATATCCACATTATATAATACCACTAACCTATTTAAAGACACTCAATTAAAAAAATAACGTATATGCCCCGAAGTCCTCAATAATAATAGTACTCTCCAAGAAATTATCAAAATCGTTGACAACGTTTCGTTAGGTGCATCGTGTGCTACCCCACAGTAAATTGGGTCTTTTGTTTATATTCAATATTAGTAATTGTTATGTTATGGTAGCAACGGAACGAAGCGAACTATATATGTATTACCGTCATTGTTTTATTATACCAGCGTGTTTTCGCGCGTTTGCACAGAAACTCAAAACCTATAAATAAAATGGTTTAGTTATTTCTCAGCACAATGACAGATTCAAAGACTAAAAAGTCAAAATTGCAGCCAAACAATATGGCGCACATAGGTCCCAATAGCAAAGTTGTAGAGCTCGTTCAGATGCATAGGTCAATGAAGTTTTGTGTTGATCTAACTTATGGTGTGGGAGTTATGGCCTTTTACGCATGACCCTTTGTTATAGCGCCACCATCTGGCCAACATAGGTAATTTGTAGTGCCTGAGTAGTAGGGGGCCATAGGAACGCACCTACCAAATTTGGTTGCTCTAGGACTTATGGTTGCTGAGCCTCAGACACTTTTAGCGGAGAGAAAAAGAAAAGAAAAAATAAAATAAAATCCTAACAGATACAATAGGGGTCCACCAGTTTCGCTGCTTGGACCCATAATAATAATAATAATCCTAACAGATACAATAGGGTTCCACCAGCTTCGCTGCTTGGACCCCTAATAATCCTAACAGATACAATAGGGTCCACCAGCTTGGCTGCTTGGACCCCCAATAATAGGCACACTTAGCGTTAAACATCTTATCAGTTCTCTTGGCTTCTCCTTCCTGCTCCGAAATCTCCAATGAATGTTTAGAAGAATTTCCCGTTTTACCATACCTTCGTCCAAGCAGCGCGCGGCGGTGACGCGAGGTTTTGTTATGATGTGACATCACTCCTCTGTTCCATCCAGCGCCGGAGCTTATCCTCCCTCGCTCACATGCATCAGTACTTCAACGCCGTGTAGTTTCTCAAATCTTCGTCTTAGGGGATTGGACAAAAATATTTCAGCAATGAACAGCTTCCTGAACATGGCCTCCATAGGAGATTTCGACCCGCTGAACGCCAATATCCCTGCCACCAAAGTTGAAATCACGGTGTCATGCAGGTAAGGGAAATGACTTTATTCGTCCTATTTTGGGCTTCCGCTGTCACGAAATTCCTCCGTGCGAGCGAGTTCCTGCAGCATTTCTGTTGTATGTAGATTCACTATTCAGCAGTAACCAAGTTGTCCAGAAACTATTCCAAAACTTGTGGTCCAGTAGCCTAAATGTTTGAAAATATAATGCCACAGGCAACGTGAAAGTAAAAATGCACATAGATGGAATATGTTTTTTTATTTTATTATTTTTTTAAAATTCCACTTCAAGTGCTCAGTTGTCCGAAGTATCTTCACGCTTGATTTGGAACCGTTATTACTTGCGTGTTTGTCTGTATTATTTAGAAGTTGACCGACCATTTCCAAACTTGTAAGCAGCATTATGGGTGATGCAGCCCAGCATGTTTACATGGATGGTTCATATTTGCCTTTAAATTCACTGAATTGGCCAGTCATTTAAAATGATTCGGTTACAGCATTTTGCAGGGTCATCTTTAGTATTTTGCTTTTTATTTACTTTTTATTTTATTTTTATTTTTTACTGTTTTAGGCTAGGCTATTTTTAAGTGAATACTAAATTATGACGCGCGCACACACACGAACACAGACTGCAGGGTAGTTACTACTACAAAGGAGATTTTCATATGCAAGTTCAATTATGGAGCTCACCGAGTGCCCGAACAACCTATATTTCTCTTGACTGTGGAAAATAATTCATTAATTAAATACATCTTGCTCTTTAGCATAAATGGAGTGTCTGTGTTTATTAAGCTACTTTGGGGAATTTCAAATAGCGATTTTTCAAATGTGTTTGGACTGCCTTTGTGGGGGCTGACTCTCTTAATTTGAATGCATTTCCCCTCAGTGACAGAGCCACGGAGCACACGTAATTGGTTGCTTTATGTGTTCTGACAGTAAATGGGAAGAAATGCGAAGGTTGGAA
This sequence comes from Anguilla rostrata, assembly GCF_018555375.3. NCBI lineage: Eukaryota > Metazoa > Chordata > Actinopteri > Anguilliformes > Anguillidae > Anguilla > Anguilla rostrata. Next base: position 14,110,227 of record NC_057939.1, read on the forward strand.
TGATTCATGCGTGTTTTAACCCCATCTCCCTGGGGAGATGTGTCTCCCGGTCCAAGGCGGCTCGCGAGCAGGCAGCTGTCTCCGGGTTGCATAACCGCCTAGCTCACCATCAGAGCCCCCCCCCCCCCCCCTCCCTCCCATCCTTGCGGAGATCCCTACAACCAGCGCGAGGTGATGGCCCACAGGTTGGCTGGTACGCAAGAGGAATCGTTTAACACGAATAGTATTTATATTCTTTAACAAAATTTAACAGTTAAAAAACGATATTGTTTCTGAAGTTCTAGTCATGCATAAAGGAATGTAAAGATACTTTACACTGCATTGAATACCTGAATGCATGCTGTGACGCTGTAGCCATTTGGTGAAAGGATAAGGTACCTATTGATACTTACCCTACTCCATGGTAAAACAGAATATTCTCTGTCTAAGTTTAGCTTGAGGAGAATAGATGCAGATGTTATCAAGAATGTTGGTATTACAAAATAATTGGATTTTAAGGCCCTCTGTGAATACTGTGATATAAGGAATGGCCAGCCTATGTATTCTTGGTTAGGGAGGCACACAGGAGAGAGGCATAGATGTATGGAGGAACTGTGGCGGTATTCAGGGGTCTACCTTTGACAAAGAAAAATGATCACCATAGTTACCAAGAGTTTTGTCCCACAGGGGGTTAAGGTCCCCATGGTAACAGTCCTTGGACTACAAGAGACAGAGGGGTATAGGGTCACCATGGTTACAGTCAGGCGTGTCTTACCAATGGGTACAGTTTGATGTGTCTTTCATATTTGCTGAAAGTATTTGCAATCGGGTTACATATTTTATGGCGACAGTTTTTGTTGCTTCCCCTCTGTTCTCCCCAATTTGGAATGCTCCAAAGCACATGTCATCCACTGCTTCTTATCACACTGCACTTCACAAGTCAGGCTCACACAAAAATGAATCAGAGGAAGACACTTAGTGTGCAGCTTAACTGGTGGACTTACAGGCACCCGGCCAGCCAGTGGGTGTCACTGTGGAGCATGAAGAGACAGCCTGACTGGAACCCTCCCACTGCTCGATGACACTAGAGTCAGCCCACAGGATACAGTGTCCAGTCCACACTGTCATACTGCAACAACCCCAATAACAGGATTACCCCGTGACTCCCCCTCACCAAACACATCCGCAAGCCAACTATACTTCCTATGTTCCCAAAAACTACAGCTTGGCTAAATAAGGAGTTGGGGGTCACTGAATTAATTTAGGCTGTGAGATACTACATGTTATTATAGAATTATCTGTATAATAACATTAGTCTAGCATGCTATCCAAGCATCCTGTAACCTTACTTATTCTGTATCTGCAGTACGCATTTTCGGTATTGCACCATTGGCACACCCATGTGATTATTGTGCTACTGTACTGCCATTGTACTGTCGCCTCTTGTCTTGTGGTGAATTGCTGTGGCTGGAAAATTGCTCCTTTCATAAGGAAATTGCCCAAAAAGGAACAATTTCTGAATTGGGATGTGAAAACGTGGCGTGCAGATCATGTGACTTCTTTGATGCTAATTTGTGCAGCTGCAGGAGGCTTGTTATGCCCTGCTTTCCCTTATTCCTGTCCAAGGTAGCCTTAATGGCTGTCCTTTCAGGGCCTGGTACGTCAGTGCCAGCATTTAGTGCTCCCACTGACTGTTTTCGTTGCTGGTTTCCTTGCAAGTGTTGATAAGTTAATCAAAATTGTGTTTGAATGTTTAATCCAGACTGTTTTTATAGGGTGTACGGCAAATGAAAAATGTATCTCAAATCAACCGATTGGCTTCTTTGAGGGTTGAGTTATTGAAGACACTTTGACATAATTGATTTGGCATGTTGGCTGTCATCCCAAATCAATAACCCAGGGACCATGGCAACAGCAAGATGCCAACAGAGGGAGGGAATAAGGTACTGGAGCATGACAGCTGCATAAACACATAAGGATAGTTCACAATTATTTTGTCTTCAAATTTTCATACTCTTTTTTTAGGCCATGAATTGCAGTTACAGATTACTGTGGTATAAAAGTACTGGAAAGGAAGAGTGAAATAAAACTGCAAACTGGCTCTGTAATAGATATGAGTGGCAAATGTATTGGCTACATCATCCTGCTGCAGATCGCAGAATAAACCTGTTCACGGCTCATTGAGTCACCTTTAGCTAAAACGCAGTGACCAGACCAAGGTGTTTCTCCGACTCCGTCATAAATAATTCACAGGCGGTTTTTGAAGGAAATGTATTAAAGATGTATTTATTTGTTTTCCCACTTTGTGCTTTTCAGACTGTAGATTAAAAATTCATCGGGTCGTGTTAGCATTTCACTCCCACTTGCCCCTGTGAATAACATTTATGGGTGTAGCAGCGAAGATGTTTACTGGCACGAAATTTGAGAAACCATTCTGTTTCCTCCTGTAAAAAAGCCATCACCATCTGTCTGGCAGTTTGCCCTTTCAGAAAAACCCTGTAGCCCAGAGAGGGAAGAAGAACTGCCATTCCTGATAATGTAATTGTCTTATGCACTTGTTGTATTCACTACAACACACTGGAAGGAACCCTCTTATTGACAGTTATCTGGTGGAAAGCACCCAGTCCAGATTTTTAATTGTAGACAGGCTGCCAGGTCCCTCAGGAAGTGAGGCAGCGTTTTTCTACAACCTATAGAAGAGCATTCTAAGCCTCAGTGATGCCATTTTTAGGATTCCAGAGGTTCAAGTCAGTGTGTTCAAAAGATGTATAAATTTAGTGCAGCTCAGAGGCATGGGTAAGCACATTACTGTCTGCCACAGAAGCCAGCGTCACCCCAAGAGCCAGATCAGGAGTTATGCTCCTTCCCTTACCTGGAGGGCTTTGTTCTTGAGGAAGTGATAGTATCTCGTGGCACAGATGACAAGGGTAACAGTTTAACACCTGCAACACACCTGACCTCATTATATGAAAAGGAGGCACCAGTCCCTACCCCTCTTTTTTTTTTTTTTTTGCAAAAATGTGATCAGGTGATTTCTGGTATCCTGCTTTTAGGAGGCATCATCTGCATAAAAATGTCCACTGGTTTCACATAGTGAAACAGTAGTAGCCTTAATGAATAAACATTTTCTCTCCCATGGAAAGTAGCACTAAAGGTTTTAATGTATGAATGTTAATTTGGGGTTAAATAAGAAATTGGACCCCCCCCCCCCCCATCTATGTGCCAGTCTTGAATTCATATTTTAGGGCTGCGAGAGAGGTTTGGTTTGAAATAGGAACAGAATGGAAATCGTGGGTGAGGGTGTTCAGGACATTGGACGAGCAGCGCGATACGCAGTGTGATTTTATAAAGGGCCTGGGGTTCATTTCCCACTGTTACAGACAGCTCCATTAACCAGTGCTCTCCAAGCACTGACACACCCCACTCTGAGCGCCCCCTGAAAGAGGGGAATTTACAGCTGCACAGGTCGGGGAGGAAAGGCAGAAGAACGGCAGAAGAACCGCGATAACACTGATAATCATCTTAACACTGAATACGCCCGTGAATTGTGGACATGCAGCGAAGCTTAGTCTCTTTTCAGGATAGCTCAATTCTATTATCTTCAGAAAAAGGCAGTGGATTGCCCCTAATGACAGCAAGGATAGAGTTTATCTTCAGTTGCCATTAGGGGAATGAGGGAAGATTTTCTGCTTTTTCCTTCGTGGTGTATGAGGTTTGTTGTCCTTTCGAGAGCAATTCTCTTAAATGGCTCTTTACAAAACTATATTAGGAAGCTCCATTAAGATGCTTCTTTCTGTCTCACATGAAGCAGTTTGATCACATCCCACTGCCTCTTCCATCTCTAGGCTTTTGTTTTACTGTTGCCAGAACAACACTGCTCCTCTTTAAAATGACAGAATAGCCTATCACTATATCACTACATTTGTATTAAGGGGAATTTGTTTGTCATTTCCTTTGTAAACAACGTATATCAAGTTAAATGTGATTTGGCTGATGCTTTATTGGTTGATTAGTTGATTGGTCGTGTGGGAGGGATGCCCGAGACGTTATTCTTCATTGGCACAGAGGCTGATGCGGAAGGTTTGAGCGTGAGGTTGTTCCACAGTCCCAAACCTGCCCCCATGCAGAGAGCTGGCAGTACCAGTGTTGTACAGTAGCAATCAAACCTGACCTCCTGCTTCCTGTCACATTTGTTTATAAGGGATGATTGAATAAGTCATCAGTCAGGTGCTTGTGTGTGACAGGCCTCATTTATTCAGTGATGGAGACCCAGGGGGGTGGGGGGGGGGGGGTTGGGGACTGGTTGCATGGCTGGTCTCACCCCAGCTGGGTCCCGCTGTCTCCTGGGGCAACACTGAGCCCCTGTAACTGACAGTCGGAATACAGCGTTTTACGGAGGAATTTATTCAGGGAAACAAGAAGGACGGCCTCTGAATAGCATTAGGTTTGCCTCCCTCTCCCCTGCTTCAGTTTTGGTTTGATTTGTGCCAGCCTTAATGTGTGCTTTGGGAGAGCGGTGTTGACTAAAGTCTGATTCAATGGTTTCACAATGACTGTTTTGTCCTGAAGGGAATTAATTGGTTTTAAGAACAAAGAACACTTGTCTTTTCAAAAATCTAGGAAATTATTTGTTACTGTATGTCAATAAGCTTAATTGCATAACACCTACATCTATTTTGATAGTTTTGAAATTTTGGCTGATTGATATTTTTGATCCTTTCACTTTGCAACGCTGTTCACTCTGAAAGCTGTGTTCCTGTGTTCAAGGTGTTCCTTTCCTTTACATTGCAATAAATTTGACTGGTCTTCAAAAGAAGAAAAAAGAACCCTTCTGACATGCCATGTGATTATAGACAAGCGCTGTTGTAAGTTTGATTATAAGTTTGAATGGAGTACTCGTTTTTTTATTTTGCATGACGTGAATCTCTGCTTCTGATTGACTAAATGTGAAGGTTTCCTCTGAAATGGAAAGCTGCTCGTCCCTGGCTGAGCTGACGCAGAGGGGAAGAGTGGGACATTTTAAAATGTTTTAAACACAAAATTAAATTCTAAATTATTTATATTATATTATTATTATTTCAATTATTTAAAATGGAAGACTTGAATTGTGAGTTGGAATCCTGTGGGATTGAAATACTGGTTTACCTATATAGTTGACCTTAAGGCCCTCCAAAATCAGAAAAAAGTGTCTGGACATATTGAGCCCAAATGCATGCCTGCTGAGTACCAGGTCAATACACTTCAACAGAAATCACAAAGAGCACTCGCTAGAAAGGAGAGAATAAAAGAAGAAGAACGTCAGTCTACGCCGAAATCATTTGTATGAGATGCACATGCAGAGAGATTTGAAAGGCAAGGTGTGACATCACTGCAGTTGCCTGCTGGTTTATTGGTGCCAAAGGTTGGGTAACCCATGACAACGCTCTGCGTTTTGTGCTGCGCTGTGATCGTTGAGGCTTTTTCAGAAAGGGGGGGGGGGGGGTGCTGACAAGAGAGACAGTAACATGCTGCCATCCTGTGTCAAAATCATAACTGTAGGATTCTCCTCTAGAGCGGAGGCTTTTCGTCAGCATGTCAGGGTATTGAGCTTGCCACAGTCCAATAAGTTGACTCCAGTGAATAAATTCATTTTTGAAAAGATGAAAAATTTATCCAAAGAGATTGGTTATGATTTTGTGCATCAGACAAGCTAGTTCAAATTGTATATGGTAGTATATTAAAGTTAATTTACATTTGTTTTGACACTGATACAATTAGCAACTAGCTTCTGAAGACCAGTGCAAATTGCTTTACGATTTAGCTTGAAAGATTCATTGATAACCGTCTAGAATGCTGTTTTACTTGCTGTATGACTAATTTAACACTTCAAATGTATCTATACCTGCTATCTGAACACAAGCCTGGCCAGCTAGTGATCTAATGAGCTAACTTGAAAATATTATTCACTTGCTTGTTAGAAGGTAGCTCACCTTGGCTCATTAGGCTTAGCTACTGCTTCAGATTGATTCTTGCACTGTGGCAGAAACTATGTATATTTACATTATGTTGCCATGGCTTCACACTTTCTTCATGGATGTGTATGTTCCTTTATGCGCATTAAGAATAAGGAAGCTTTGCTTCATACTTAACTTGTACTGCAGATACCTGAAACAGTTACTTTGTTGAGATCTTTACAAGACATGAGATGTTTATAAAGTATTATAAAGTTTTTAAAAAGCGGACAAATACTAGATGACTGGAAAAAAGTGTGCGGTTGGGTGTTTGAATCCCCCTGTCATGGCACCTTCTGCTTCGTGATCCTTTCTCTATCTGTGCCCGCCCTGCTTTCTCCCTGTTTAAATAAAGTTTAAAAATACAAAAAGCGGTCAGGTGACTGTGGCTAGGCTACTTTTTGGGCATGACGCATTTACTTAATTTACAGCAACATCAGCGCATCAAATTTGTTGCTCTCTGGATCATCTATTTTTTGTCATCACGTCGGCCCATCATATTACCCATAATTATGCCATCTGGCTGATGCTAATAAGTGAACTGTAAGCTATTATCAGTGGACACCAAGATGACACCGATAATACTGTGCAAGGTGGTCATTTTAAGGTTATGCAATGCTGTTGTCAGACCACGAGCTGAATGACCTGTTCTCATCATTATGTGTGGTACTGTTGTTTTTTATGTTACAGTAAAGGGACACATACTATGGTAACAGTTAAAGATGCATGAACTAAATAACATATTTCTGACATGTATTTTGTTCTGAACAGTCTTTAAATGGATGCCATGTTTCTGTTACAGTCAGTTGTACGCTAGTAGTTGCAACGATTAGGTCCTATATGAACCCCCCCAGCTGGGGTTTTTTAGAGCTGGATATTTACTGAAGAGATTCTAATTTTGTATATTACTGTGGAGTGCAATTACATTGTAATGACATTTCTTTTGTATCCTGGCCGGGGCCTTTCTGTGTTGAGTTTGCATGTTCTCCCCGAGCATGTGTGAGACATTCTGGTTAGGCCACTTGGTGGGTGCATTAACAGGGCGTTGCTGTAAAAGAACATGCGTGCTCACTGCTCAGTCAACCTACCCAGTATAAAACAAAGGTTGATACTGTAAATGATAATAAATAAAATTCAGGAATCAAACCTGCAGGCTTCTAGGGACTTCACAGCACTGCTATCCAGCATGTTTCTGAAGCCTCTCAAAATCCAGTTCCCCTGAATCTCTTCAAAGTATATCATGTGCCCTTTACTTGACATAGACATATAGCGATTAAAATGCATAGTTGAATACTGTGCAAGGGGTACCACTGGATAAAATGGTGGCTCCTTAAGGGTAATGGTGCATGTATCCTACTCTCATATGGATGGATGTGTAGCTTTATTGCTGCCATATTTGGAGGGCAGACCTTTCTTAATGAAACCCCTGGCTACTATCAGAGGATGGCTGCAAAGCCCTATTAGCTTATGAATCTATCAGTAATGATAACCATATTGATGCCCCAGTATCTGCAGCACTGTTATTGATGAGCTTTAACCCACAGGCTGACTGACTGCATTTGCCTTTGAGGCTGATTCAGGTATTGATTTTCTCTTTTAACTATCACAGTTGGATAACTTCGGTAACCCTCAAGTTTACATTTTCATCTTCCATCAATATTGTTCCTATCTTCCATCAATATTTTCTCATGTTTTTCTCTTTATGGAAGCCAAATCAGTTCAAGTGCAGTAGCATTTCATTCTTACATTTATTTAGCCTGTTTATTTAGCATTCGCTTGGTCTAAAGACTCATATTTTATCCCTGCTATTTTTACATGGATCGGTGTGTAGTTTAATGTGTTGTCTATAAACAGATCAGTGCATAATGAAATGGACAGGTATGGTTGTGACTGATAGGAAAAAGTGACGATTAAGCTAATCCTCTGGTCAGTGTAATGAGTGAGATTTATATATAGGATGTGTGGAGAATGAGGTCATGTTTGATGAGGAGATTCTGGCTGACAGACTGCTGTAGAAGCAAATATCCACGTCTGTTTATCTCCCATGAGTACCCGCTGCTAATGTGTGTGTATGTCTGAGTGTGCACATGTGGGATCTTGTGTGAATGTGTTTATGCATATGCATGCACTTCTGAATATATGCATAAATCTGCGAACTTGAAAGTCCTTAGTCCTTACTGTATGTATGTTAATATTCAGGTAATGCCAGTCAATAATCAGCAGGGTAGCCCCACAGAAATGGAATTCCCCCATCGTCTGTTTTCTTATGTCTCATGCAGTTTGAACAGTTGAGTGTATATGGACATTTATCTTACTTTGATTTAAAACCTCCAAGTGAGACCTAGTCAAGACAGTGTGAGTGCAGCAGAACAGAGGCTCACAGTATGAATCTCAGGATCAAGCACAATCACATCCAATTCATAAAACCTTTGGAGGCATCAGTCCATATAAGGGAAGCTTGTGAGTATTGTGAGGTTTGTGTGTGTGCAAGTGTGTGTGTGTACGTTTGTATGTGTGTATGTAATATGTGTGTGCACGTGTGTATATGTAATGTGTGTGTGTATGTTTGTATGTGTGTGTGTTTGCATGTGTGTATGACTGTGCATGTATGAGGGTCTGTGCTGCTATTTGTGAGCCTGCCTGCCTGCCAGGATTACTCTTCATTTGTACTGAGATTGATGTGGGCATGTTGTCTGCATACATGCCATGGCAACGCAGCAGATGTGTGGCGTTGTGTTACTGTAGAAGCAATCCTCTCAATGTTTGAAAAGAAAGGAGTGAGTGTAGGCTTGGTTTGATGAAGTTTACCGGAAGGCTGGAAGTCCTTCATAAAGTTTTACGATTGATATGATTAAATATTCAGAGGGCCGCCAAACCCAGGTCCAAGAAGGAAATGTCATTTAATTAATAACAAGTTTAGATTTTCTGACAAGAATGAGACGTGCCTATGATGGCCTTGTGGCTTTATGCTTAGTTTGTCTGAAAGGAGGTGGGTTTAGTTCAAAGCTCTATGTATGTATGTGCTACTGTTATGGACACATGGAACACAATCTCGTTAGGGTGCTCGTAGCTAGTTTTAAAATTGAAGTTATAAATAAATGAACTAATCTATGTTCTGTATGAACCATTCAGACTCAGATGCGTTCATAGCATAAGCAAAGCCTGGCCCTACATGTGACATTCATGCATTGAGCACAGCAATGGTTGCCCAGGGAAAATAATAAAATGCTGTGACACCTGGATGTTTGGTTTTGTCATTTTTCAACTTTTCCAGGTCCACAAGACATTGTGTTGAATAATGACTTCCACCTGTCATTGCATCAGCGGTGCTCACCCTGCCCACGACTTTTTGTCTGCCCAGATAATGCGGTCTGTTCCAAAACCGTATTTCCTAAACAAAAGTGACAGGCAGTTTACTATTGTAGCGATTGTGATGTAAGGACACACTCAACGGGGGTGCCACCGAGGTGACCGCCCTAGGCCCTGTGTGGGGCCCTGCACCACTTGGCCCCAAAAAAAGCAACGTAACTCCATTCACATTTTGTCAACAATTTGCTGCTTAGTTGCTGCGTAACTCCTGTTGCAGCGATGCACTAGAGACAGAGACCAGGAGGATTTGCAATAGCACTCATGCGGAAACAGGGACTTTGTACAGCAGACAGAACTATTTGGCCTCAGACGAGCTTTACAAACAGGGAAGAATGCCCGAGGGCCATCTAGGGTTGCCAGACACCCAGTTTTCACCCTGGAATGTCAGTTTTTCACATTTTTGTTTACATGTCCAGTTTGTTGTCCTGACCGGACAATTTAATGTCCGGTCTGAGTAATTGACGGGAGAAACCGGTAGTTGAATTTGTGTGTCAGTGATTCCCTGATCTGACAGCTCACCGTCTGACAGCTCCTGGCTTTGTTTATGATTAAATGCATGTTGTCCAGTCCTGACAGATTTTAAATCTGCCAACACTAGGGTCATCCTCCTGACATACAACTCCATTCACGGCTAGGACCCAATCTTAGACAAACACAAAGCATCATGGGCCACAATGAACAACCTAGAACATTAGCTAGTTGGTGGCTAATTAGCTAACTACTGTGCTAACTGACGGTATTACTCAATTTTGGCCCTGTGAGCCTCCTAAGCCCCACTCCATCCTTAATATGGCCCTGCACACACACACACACACACACTCACACATACAAATGCACGTGCTTGTGTGCACATGTGTATGTACTGTATACATGCTCACACACACACCCAGAGGAAATCAGTTGTCAGTGTGGCACACTCTAATGTGCCGCCTGTCAGGGAGGGACAGCGGGCTCTTTGTTGTCTGCACCACTCCACCCAGGTTCCCCTCCCCGTCTGGGGCTCTGTGCCAGTGCGCGCGGGTGCCGCGCCCAGGACGGCAGCGGAGTCCCTCGGAAGGAAGGCCTCGGTGCCACAGCGAGAGCGCAGGCTTCTGTCGCTCCGCACAGAGAAGCCGCTTCTGCTGCCTTTCACACCGTGTCAGATCACAGGAACAGTGGGACGCTGTGCCTTTGTGACGGGGGGCTGGCTTCGTGCGAGTGCACCACTGTGCCTGGTGCTAACGGGCAGAGATTTGTGTACATCACTCCCGGGGACTGCGTGTGAGAGAGCGCCGGGCTGTTTCCTGTGTACGCTGTGTGTGTGTGTGCGTGTGTATGTGCATGTGCGTGCGTGCTGTGCATGTGTATCTGTGCATGTGTATGTTAGAAATGTTGTGTGTGTGTGTGTGTGTGTGCATTTGTGCACACATATGTAGAGAGAATGTGTGTGTGTGTGCGTGTGTTGTGCGTGCTGTGCATGTGTATCTGTGCATGTGTATGTTAGAAAATGTGTGTGTGCATTTGGGAACACATATGTAGAGAGAATGTGTGTGTGCACGGTTGTGTGTATTACAGAGTGTGTATTATGCATATTTATGTGTGTGTTTGCATTTGCATGCTGCGGCAAATACAGCACTGCCCCGTTGTCAGGACAAATTAGGACAATCTTCTGTGTGGAACTACCAGGGCAGCTGAATCTCCACTGGGGATTGTGTCTATGAGAGTATGTGTGTGTGAGTGTGTGTGCGTGTGTGTCTGTGTGTGTGTGTGTGGTAGGGATGGGCCTGAGAAAACTCGGGAAAGTGCTAAATGGTTTCACGGTGGAAAAAAATGCATTTACACGTTAAAACAACAAGGTTGGGGAGGTCTGCCACATTTCAATTTAAACCAATGCGCTACCCAAGCTATGGCCCAAATGTGCTTTTAAATACGAAGTTACCAAAGTAGCCACAGAACAGACAAAGCAAATACTGTAGCCTATATAAGTGCGAATCAGAGAAAACTGTGATATGATGGTTAGTACAAAGCAGACAATTTCAAATGTGCTGAGAGGATACAACAGCAACAAGGTGTTGGGTTTAATGAATCTAATGAAGATGTATATATATTCTACAAATGAAAAAATAGGCAAAATATTAAATTAGTATGTAACAACAAAGAAAAAAAAAGCTCTCCTTTAATGAGAACAGGAACACCGCTAGTCAAGTTTTCTTGAGTCGTTTTGTCGCACCTTTTCAAAATGAAAGCTCTCGTTGATGTTTGCTGAGAATGCGATCGGGCTCACTCACAGTCACTTTTGAGTATTTATGTCTTATATGATTTTCCATCGTTCCAGTGCTGATGGAGCGTGGAGTCGCAAAGTTTAATTTGACTTTATTTTCTGAAATCTGCTCAAAGTGAGACCAAACAGCACTTTTCTCTTTGTTCTTTACAAAACATTTTGTCAGTTTGAGTTACAATACTGTACGGGCATTTAGCAGACACTCCAAAGTGATATACACAACTCTTTTGCATAAAAATTTTTTTTCACCACATGCACAAGCAGATACGAATGTTATCACTTGAGAGCTGATCAAGGAACATTTTTCCCATGTAGGTATCAGAGCTGCACTCGTTTGTCAACACCGACACCAGATTAGCACTAATACTTTTAAACACGAGCCTATGGCAATCACAGTGAGAACAGGACACCGTTAAAGAAAATGGTTGCCAATTATTTTGATAATGTTGGCACCTTAAAAAAAATTCCTTAATTGTTTTGAGATTTTCCTAAAAGCATTTTTGTTGATGTTTAGCGGTTAATTGTTTATAAATCACACCCGTAGTGTTTGGTTATGTGAGTGTGTGCTTGTGTGACTGCATGTATTTGACAACGCTTAATTTGTGTTAAAGCTTAATCACATTTACGAGTTCCAAAAATACATTGTTATAATAATGTGCTGGGCTTTTCCACAAATTCTTACACCCTGTATGTGTAAGATGTGTGCAGAGTGCAACATATTCCAATTTAATATTTTACAACAGGGAGCCCAATTTCTGTGTCACCCTCAGTGTGCACTTAGAGATGGAGTGCAGACAGCCTGCTTCCGCAGGACCTGAATGTGGTTCAGTGAGGTACAGTCTCTGCGGGGACATTATCCAGGTCATGGTACAGGAAAAAACACAGACCGAAAAGGGCCTTCTGGGATCTCGCACAATCTGGCAACAGCCTCACCCCCCTTTTTTAGGGTAGAGAGGAGAATGGGAAGGTCTGTGTGTCCCCTCCCCTCCCTGCACCCTGCCTCCTACCCCCTCCTCTTTGGACCCTCCCGCCCAAACCTCAGACCCCACCTCATCCTCTCCTAACTCCTCCTCTCTTTGCACCTCACTCCCTGCTCCCCCCCTTTCCAAACCCCCCCTCTCTCTCTGCAGCTTTCCCTGACTCTCAGGTCCACGACTCTGGGACATAAATAACCGAGGATAATTCTGCTGCATAGCTTTGAACACCTAATTAGTGAATGCCTTCTCTCTGCCTGTGGTGCTCCAGTCTCTCCACCCCTCTGATGAAAAATCATTTGTTCCACGCTGTGATGAAGGACAGCTAGTTTAGCCACTGCCCGAGGACCACGACGCTGTGAAGGATGTCTAGATTAGCACCTCCGCGAGTATCGAGCGGCTGAGCTCTTTTTGCCATTAACTTATTTACCTGAAGCTATAGTTGGCACAATGTTTAAATGAACACCACAGGAAGAGTAATCACGTAAGCCTGGCTCGTTGAAACTGAGAGTGCTAAAGGAGAGGGGATACTGTGGGCTCATGAAGAAGGTTTCATTTTAATGCCATTCCAGTGTATTCGGTCGGGCGAAAGAACAAACGTCCATCAAAACGGCTGCTATCACCTAGTCCCATTGGCTGGTGGTTGTCAAGGCAACTGTTGCTGTAATGGTTGGGCCCTGCTGGGGCCGATGACTGGAGGCACTTTGAGTGGCAGGCACATCGCTGCCCCCGGAGGCACAACGCAGCGTTGCACATGAATGAAGCTTTAAAAGCCATTAACACTAATTAGATCCCAGCAGTTCTTATCAGTACAGGAAGAGCTGGAGATGAAGGTGCTTCTCAACCATCTGTCTTTTTACCTCCCTCCACCCTATATTTTGTGTTTGGAAGGTTCATCCTGAAGTGGACACCATCTTAATTCAGCTGCTCATTCAGCCTCTCTTCTTCTGTCACATTGCCTACTTTATCGGTGTGTGTGTGATTCTGTGAATGGGCTATCCAGCCGTGGCTTTGATTTGTCCTTTGCCTTAGGGTTCTTGTTTATCCTCTTCCATGGCAAGCGCCTCTTTTTGAAAGATTAGGAGATTTCCACAGGAATAATTGCCCCACCGCGTTTTCTTTGCCTGCCGTCAACACGCATCGCGCTGTGAATGTTATCGGGGTTCCACGCGTGGCTGATGAACATGCGGCCCAGCAGATGGATAAATATCATGCTCCTCCTGTCCTCCGGCAAACTCTCTGGACCTCTTCCGCGCTATTTGTTGTGGGAAAGGTCACATCAGACATGCCTCCCTGCGTGTCTCTGTCAGTGTGATTGGCAGGTTTCTCGGGGGCGGGCCACTAAAAGCACAGTGTAATTAAAAGCCTCTGCGTCTTCATTGCCCTGATCTCCAGCCGCGTTCCGTGCCTTTGTGCCCCGCGGAGAGCTCGACGAATCAATTCCCCTCCCGATCCATTTTGAGTACGGGGAATCGACCCAACGGCGTTAAAAGCACAATACCCTTCCCCATTGAGTGCGCCTTAATGCTGTGACATTGTGTTAACAGCGCGCGGCGTGTGAGCGTGACGTCTCCGCAAGCGGCCGCTCGCTGAGCCCGGGCCCGAGCGCGCGTTTGCTTCCCCTTCTCCGCCATCTTTTACTTCCCTCGTCAGGCTGTGTCTGTGGAATTGAATGAATGTGCAATCATAGTTTGCGATGCAATGAGGCCAAGAGAAGAAGTGCGAAAATGAAAGGGACATCAGACGCATTAAAAGTGGGAAGAGAAAGAAAGGAAAAACAGTAGAAAACTGTAAGGCTTTCTGAAATGTGTAGAAAGCCATTTCATTGATCACACATTCATTGAGATTGAGATGAGTATAGATAGACAGATAGATAGATAGATACACACACATACACACACATATAGAACTATAGAAATATAGAACTACTATATATACTGTACATGTAAGTAGGACTATATAAATATCTATGCTTTGCTATATTTGCCTATATATTTTGAATTGTTATCCTGATAATATATTTAATTTCAATGTATTTTCAGGATATTCAATTTCCCGAAAGGTATGATTATGAAGGAGGGAGCAGTGCTAATGTTATTAATTCATTAGTGTTTTAAATAGCAACCTGAGCCTCAGAAAGCATGGCAGACAGACAGCTGAAATGCTTCCGGGATGACATCGAGGATGGTAGACAATGGGGAATATTAGATAGTTCGTTTGGAACTGCTAATCAAAGGTTTCTGTGGAGAACTCTCAAACTCTCAAATTTCAGCTTTGTGATTGGTTTTGAGTAACAACTCTCAAACTGATGTAACCTCAGAGGTGTAAGCGGTGTGCGTTTGTGTTTTGCCTAATGAGGCCAGAGGCAGAATGCCAAAGAGATCTGGTATCATTGTGCTTTCTTTACTCAAATTCTGCCTGGGAATCTGCAGTACAGAAATGCTGTCGACATCCGTCCTCATCATTATTCTTGGTTGATGTGCTCATTGGAAGGTCTTCCATGGGATGTTTTTGCACACCAGAAAGGCCAGTGCCTGACTCATCCACCTTATCTCCTCAGGTGGAAGACCTCCACATTCAGACGGACTTGGCCAGAGAGTGTGACGCACTGTGAGTGCACAGTAAACATTTAAGACATTTCCTCATGGGGGACTCTGTGCCTTCCCTAATCTGGAGTGCCAGGTTTCCCTGTGAACTGAGGCTGAGAGAAGATTTGGGGAGGCTAGTTTGTTACGTAACATGCTTGCACCGGCACACTCACGAAACCATGAAATGGCTGTTAGCGAAAGCCGGGGCAATCCCTGGGATTTGGGTGATAAGGGCGACGTCTACGACCCTGTTTCTGCGGGGCACTGCAGTGTATGAAATATCAGATTGGCGGATCGATGCTCTCAAAGCTGGGAGATTTAGACAGCTGCTCATAGATGGCAGGGCAGGGAAGTCATCGGCCGAAAGAGTCATGATGTCAGCTCCATAAGAACTGTCCCAGACCACACTCGGGCACAGGGCACCTTATCGTGCAGACGTGGGAGTGGGCAAATGAGTGCCCTGACCTGTGATGTATTTAACTTGGGGGCGTGGCTTAGTGGGTGAGGAGCTGATCTTGTGTCAGTACAAAGTAGATTTAAACGTTAGCCTGAATTTCTTCAGTAAATAGCCACAGTTACACTTATGTAATAAGAAACATGTTAACAAAGCAAATATCGTAATGTCACACAATTAAACTAGGTTGCTGATCTATGTAGGCCTACATGACCAGCGATCAGTGAGTGAATATTGCTGAGTGTTTTAAAGCGATATTGAAGAACTTGTCATCCGTAAAAGCGGATTTTGCTTTCCTCATTCACGCAGTACATTCCATTTCACTTAGTGTACAAAATATGTCTGTTCTGTTGTCTGAATAAATCATGTGGCACGGCATGTGCTTTTGGAAAGGAACATTGCCAGCCTCAAAAAAGGATCATAAATGGTTTATTAGGTAAAATCAAGATTTTGGCATGGTAAAGGAGAAGAGTTTGCATTTACGTCTTTCTCCTTATCCGTCTCTTTGCATCTTTGAAGCCCAGCCTTGTGCTTTGGACTCTCAGGATCAGAGATTATTCTCTGTGCTTTCAGCAGGATAGGGAATTGACAGCGGTCGGTTTTCTACCGATGGGCGATACAATCGTGGTCCAGGATTATTTTTTCAAAAATACTTGAAAGGGATTGACACAATGTATTGTGATTTTTATTGCCTTTAACATTTATTGTAATCCAAAAATGCATTGTTTAAAGTCTTTGTGGTGTCTCATCCTAGTGCTGGACTGCTGCTATGTAAGTGCTGTTTGAAAATGTTATGGTCCTGTGTTTTAATTCGCCCCTGTATTTGAAAATAGAATTGGCCTTTGAGCAGGCCTGTAGGTAGAATGGGAAGTTCATACACAGTATTTCAGTGAAATCTGTTTAAAAATACCAAGCTAACAGGTATTCATGTCCTATCCTTTTGTTATTTTTATATCTCTGATGTGACCTTTGTGGAAAATACACTGTATGTGTCATGCCAGTTTAAGGATTTTGCTGCAAAAAAAAAAAAAAAAACACAAAAAAAACCGAACACTACATTCTTGCGAAGGCTGTGCCACTCTGTGCTTTGCCGTCATTCGTGTAGATTCCTGTGGAATTTTAGCTGAGCCTCGGTGCTTGAGCTGCTTTGCTGCGCATGATTTAGAAGTCTCTGGGCGGCACAGTGAGGGGCCTCTTTACGGCTGAGCTTCGCCGCTTTGCTCAAAAGTAAGTCTACTTGCTCAAGCTCGTGCCCCCGCTGCAGTATTTTTTACACAGCATGTTTGCGGCAGGGTTGTTTTTTGAGGAAGGTGCTGCAGAGGGCCCTTCTGAAACCCCTGGTTGTTTGGGTGGGGCAGCTTTCCAGTGGTTGCTGACGCATGGGTGTGTGAGTGCAAAATAGACCTGATGTCAACTTTCCAAAGCGACTCGACTACAGTGCTCCCATTGAAGGTTCTGTGTGACCCTGTGTAACCCAAATACCCAAATCTGCCTGCCTTTGGTCCCCTCCCCACCAGTGAGGTACTGGGTAACAGACAGGGTGAGTTGAATCGGAATACTGGAAACAGATTGACAGTGGATTTCCCTGAATTTGTTTAGTTTATACCCCTCAACCCCCACCTCATGTTTTCTGGATGGTCTTTGAGAGTATGATGATGGTGAATTAAGCTGTGCTCTTTTAAAAAGCTGATTCTCATTGTTAGCATTTGCTTGCTGTGTCTCACTACTAAATCCCATTTTGTCATGTGTCCCTGTATTAGCCCTTGAAAAGCTGTAAAGGCAGAGTATTTATTTGCTCTGGAGTTTGTTAGTAGTTCAGCCATTAATCAGTGTTTCTGTTCTCAGATGTAGCTCAGTGATTTGTAGCATAGGCTGTTATCTTGTCTGCTGTGTGTGTTATTTTCATGAGGAGGACTTCCTCATTTATATGTAGGCATTTCTACATGTAGCTGTAATACACAATGTCCCTCATTACATGTGGCGTTTATTTTACACATCCTTTCTCGACTGTCTTTATAAACAGTGCCAGTCATTTTGGAAGTCCCGGTCTATCGCATTGTAATTAATGTCAGATTTTAGCGGCTAACTGACACAGATTTACACGGGGTCTAATTCATGGAGGACGGGCTCTAATGGCAGCCTGTCAGCCCACCCACACCTGGGTGTTTACTGTCGCGCGGGCTCACCGCACAGGGTGGGCAGCTCTCGTTCCAGCAAACATTCACGACAGCAATGTCTCATTCACTCCTCTGCTGGAGCTGAATAATTCACATTCGGACTGAATGTTTCATGGGATTGCACTGAGTGCTTTTTAGAGCAAAGGAAAGCTCAAATCCCCTCCTGCTCCGTATGAGAAACGCTCATGTCAGATGTCAGTGACGGGGAATTCCCACCGAAGGAGCAGAACCTCGGCCTCTTTCCTTAGTTGTGCTCCAGGACGAGGGGGTCACAGACCTCCTCCAGATCGCCCAGACTTTCCCCAGGGCTGCTCCTCTCTCAGACGGGGACTTCTCCGGGCGGCCATGTCGTGTTCTCAGGAAAGCAAAGCCTCATTTGCAGGGAATTTCATGCTCCAGCGGACGGTTATTGTGTTAATGAATTAATGAAGCTCGCAGATCTGGATGATGGACTGCAGAAAATTGCCCGACGAAACTGTCACGTTTTAGATTTGTGTGCGTGTGTGTGTGTGTGTGTGTGTATGTGTGTGCATACATATTTGCATATACATATGTGTGTGTGTGTGTGTGTGTGTGTGTTTGTGTGTCACACACACGTCTCACTGACAGACGGAATTAAATGCTCTCTAAAAGAGAGGTGTCTCGGATGGCCAGGAAGGCGAGTGAGCTAACAGATTGGATGTAAAGACGTACTTCCACTCTGCCTCATTTGCAAACGCATTTGTCATGCAATCACAGTGTAAAACAGATGTTCATTTTCTGATGTTAAATATGTTTCTCACCTGTATTTCTGAGGAGGTGTTCTATAAATTACCTTGCTAAACAGATAACACTTCGAAAGACCTTTATAATTCCATCATTAGCATAGTGTTGTGATTTTAAAGCAACTAATAGAAAGTGTTATACTTTATGACAAATGGCCTACAGTGTAGCATACATGCAGTATTGTCATCATTGTTGTTACATATTTTATGGGACATTCACTATATCACAATAGCACAAAGGCATGAGATGATAGATAATTGTACCCAAGGATCACGATCATCTTACTTATCCATCCTACCTACTGTTGCTCTAAGAGAACAGATCACAAAACACATCAACATGTGACTTAAGATATTTTTATTAGAAATTGTATGAGTCAGTTGATGCTGCTCTGCGCATGAAACTAAATATATTTCAGTTTTAATGTCACAGAATGGTCGATAATTGGCTAAAGAGCAATGTGCTACAGACGTGGCTTTTGTATGAATCACACAGCCCTCTGTTGGAGTAAGCTTAAAGCCTCTGGCATGGTTTTAGTCAACATATGTCATTAATTTTGACTTGTGAAAGGGTTATCATTTTCAGCGCTAACACAATTTCTTTTGTTATGGCCATCGCCAACTATGCATTTAATTTAGAATTTTGAACATTAGAATGAAGGTAAGTAAAAACTGGTTTCATACTGTAGCTGCTTTCTTGCTGACATGCTCAGTTCTATTTTATTCTCTTTTATTCCAGATTTATTAAAATTCCTTTGTGTGAAGCGAGCCAGAAAGATTGGCTCGACGGTTCGACTGGTGCTGCTGTAGTTGACTGGAAGGAACTATTCATTTCTTCACTTTATTGCATTAGGGTACACATTATCATCATGGTTTCCAAAATATATGGGAAATGAACATAACTGTGAGAAAGTGTGTTGAATTCTATAATTTGGACATTGTTGATCAATCAGTACATATTTTAAATTTAGTTCTAGGAATGTGCATGAAGTATCTGTCTGCATGCAATTGTTTGTCACAGTATTGCAATCTTTTAATGGTAACCTCTGTATCACAATCAATGCCATGTCATGATTTTGATATATCATGTCATCACTAATAGCAGAAAGCAATATGGTTGTCAATTTGTGAATGTTTCTTGTCATGCCTATGAAGATGTATTACTTGCGAAGACTTTTACATTTTATGGCTGTATAGATAGATACATTTTTTTTACTGTGGCATGAATATATGAAAATAACGAATTCACACTCTGCATGTTCTTTTCCCTTTGTCTTACAGAAATCTGCTGGACAGGGATACCTTTTCTAAATCTGATCCAAGTAAGACATTTAAAATTTCATTGCAATGTTCCAACATGTTTTTAGTGCTGCATTTTGGGTGATTTTTTTGAATTGGAAGACACATTGGCTTTCCTCATTTATAAGGTTTAGCCCTCTAAATCAGTGGTGTCAAACTCGTGCCATGGAGGGCCGTGTGTATGCAGGTTTTCATTCCAGCCTCAGATCTTGATTATATAATTAGTTAAATTATTTGCTGAATTAGGGATGCAGGTTTGTGCACAATGGTGACCCGACGTCTATGGTGACCCGCATTGTCTAAATAAAATTTTTTTCATATTCTGTGCTTCAATGCAGTTAAACGCATATGGCTGAATGAGTAATTGGACTCAATTAAGGCAGCATTAATTGGTTGGAATGAAAACCTGCATACACACGGCCCTCCATGGCACGAGTTTGACACCACTGCTCTAAATTTTACAAATCATTGGTTTCATGCCCCAACCATCACTGGCCCCTCACCAAAACAACCCCTCCTGTCATTTCTCTCTCCATCCACCTTTGGCACAGCCACCTGTCATGTCCTCACCTGCTAGTTTTCCCTTACACCCTCTTTAACCCAAACAGATGGCTCACCCAAACCTCTCTGTCCCTGCAGTTCACAGAAACACTGATCCAAGATCAGGAGTTTGGGAAAAGCCACTGATCTGCCCAATAACTGTGCATCAATGGGGGATCAGTGCCTCTGAGGGGAGGAGGGAAATGAGCACAAAAGTTGTGGATGGCATTTCCATTTCGGGAATCCTGTCACACGACACGTGATCTCACCAGCATCCCCACACATTCACACGTTTATTTTTCTTCGTGACATTCGCGCGCAGCCGTAAAAAATGATTAAGGTGTTTCCAAAAATAGGTTACAGAAGGGAGGAGAAAATAATAGAAAAAGCTGAAACAGCCCCTAATGCTTCCTTTCTTTAATATCCCTTGTTTCTTCTGGGTTATTACATTATCAGCACCTATTCTACAGGTACAGTTCTGTGCAGATGTGCTCTGGTCTCCCTGTCTCTCTTATTTTTGGAGTCTTGCAGTAAATCCTGTTTGCTCAGGCAAACCTCTAGCTCTCTCCCGGGGAGCCGGTACCTGCTTGACTGGAGATTGGGTTCCTTATTGGTGAATTAATGATGTCAGACTGCATCCAGGTGCAGGTCTCAGGATGAAGCCTGAGCTTTACAGGGCTTTTCTCAGCTATGGAAATAGCATAGACAGCGGGGAACGCTGAACACCATAGCTGCCTTGGATTTAAGGGGTTCATACCTGTGTTTCATGTATGCTTGGCCGGGGCACTGCATGTGTACTAACTTAGCCATCAGTAATGAAATCAATGGTTCAATCATTCATTATATTCCTAGCAGGGGTCTGCAAACATGTTATTTGAAGCCCTTGCCTGAACTAACGCTAAACACCATAATAAGGGCTGAGAATGACACTTGCACACATTTAAATTACATATGCACTTATCAGCCATGGTAAATTTTCCCTTTGTCTATTTTTACACAGGGCTATTTTCAAGTTAGCCTGCAGCACAATATGACTAATAGAAATTCCTATGCAGCCAGGATTCAGGTATAGAAAGATACAGTAGGTGGCGTTTTTTGTAATTACCAACTGGAAGGTGTAGTAATAAAAGTTAAACGCTGTTTCTACAGTGTGTTTCTCCCATCATGATAGAATTAGTTTCCCCGGTTTTAATTAATTGCTGAATAGTGCAGTTGTTTTTAAGCAATATAGTGTACATGTAACCATAAACAATTTGATTTACATTTCTTTATTTAAATTAAGTTAGCTCAAAGATCATACCCTCTAACTGTAATTCAAAAAGTAATAATAATGTCAAGTAATTGCGGAAAAAAGGGGACGTTATTTGGTGCATGACCTCACAGCTATTTCTACGGGTATAAACTTGGAAAAGGAAGAAAAAGGAAAATGATGTAGTTCATTTTGACTCATGCTACATACATGTAGCATGAAAATACATTTTCTTCCTTTGATCTTCAAATCCCTTTCTTTCTGTGGCAGTGCTGCCATCCTTCCTTCTGTGGCCCTGAGGTGCCAGGAAAGAGAGAGTGCACAGGGCTTTTCTGTGGGGTGCTGTTCCCTTCCTTTCGCTGGGGTCTGTTAATAACACGCATCTCATCTCTCGCTTGTTGACACCCGTCCGCAGTCACATGACATGTGAGGGGTCCGCTGCTTCACTAAATGACAGCAAACAAGAATTGCCAGGGGCCTAAGTCTTTGATGCTAGTCCTTGTGCTCCTAACCACTGGGAGTAATCCCTCCCCTGCTCCACCATAGTGTGTGTGTGTGCATGTGTGTGTGTATATGCATGCACCTGTATATATCTGTATGCCTGTGTGCCTATATCTGTGTGTGCATGTGTGCCTGTATGTATTTGTGAGTCTGCGTATGTGTATGCATGTTTATATGAAAAAAAGATAGAGTAAGAGATAGAGAGCTGGAGATTGAGAACCAAAGAGAGGTAGAGAGCGAGCAGATAGAAAGCCAGAAACTAGTTATGGGACAGCAGTAAATTGCCTCTTTTGGCATGAGTTTGAGAGCAGGAACATTGCCCTGCTGTCTGAAAAAACCCCTTTCATTAAAACTATGTAAGGGCCTTCTTCTCCACTCTCCAGATTCACCGACATTGGCTCACCTGTTACGCTGGTATTTCCTCATGAGAAATGTGTAAAATCTATTTGATTCCTCGTCTTACTCTTACTCTTACATGTGCGATTTCCATTTTCATCCATCCCTCAGTTGTAACACCTCTGTGTTCTTACACTGCATGCATTCAAGCCTACTAGATTCACTTGCCTTGGCTGCTTGCTTTTCCGAATACCAAGGAGACGTTCAAGTCTTTCAACGAGACAGTGTATCTCCTAGGAAGTAGCATTCCACTCAGTATAGTCTCACAGCGCGATCAGTATTCAGATACGCATTAATCACTTGTCATTGTGAAATCAATCAGCAACTGTGCTTTGCTTTGCTGTTCTTTTACGGAGGGTTCAGTTGGGTTTTTCTGCCAGTGGAATGCCAGTTTCATTTCTATTTTTCTCCTTTCAGGCCTGCTATTGTCTGCTTGTCTGCATCTCTTGCTATTCCTGTATTACAGTATACTTGCATGACTGTCTGCATCTGTTCAGTTTATTTATGTATTTAAAAAAAGAGAAAAATCTGCATACTCTGTCTTCACAATGGTGGACTCTTTCTCACTTTAGATAGATGTGCGCTGTTCCATGTGTTCTCAGCAGTAGCCTGTGTGTGGCTGGAATGTGAATGGACCGGTGGACACACGCCCCTTTCACGGATCATTAGCCGATGGTTTGACTTCAATCATATGTCAGGGATCACTATCTCAAGACTGATTTGTACATCCCCATGAGCCTTGTCTATGCTGTTGATTGGCATTAACATGAATCAAATGGAGGAAATGTCTCAACCTCATTAAAGCTGCTGTGGTTATGATAACTGCCTGTGATTAAGTACTGCGTGAGAATTATGGGTAAATGAGACTTACGGGTAATGAGAGGGAGAGAGAGAATATAAACATTTGATATAGTAGGAATACCATTTTGAACTTTTTATTTTTTAAATTATATTTTCTTCTCTTATTTCTTTTCCTGTTTTTTTTTTCTTTCTTTTTTGTCATTTTCTTTTTCTAAAAGGCTTGGGCTTTTTGTATTCCTGAGATTTACACTGATGTTCTCCACTTCTGTTTGCCGCTCTGGATAAGAGTATCTTATGGGTGTTTGTAATGTAATGTAATGTTGTAATGGACTCTGGCTACTCTGTAGCCTTAAATACTAGGGTCTTTTAAACCATGGAAAAGAAAAGGAGAGACGGGGATGGCAAGAAATTGAGAGAGAAAGTGAAATAAAGGAACAGAGAGTTCAAGACAAGATTCCTTATTACCCACCTGAGTGAAGAGGAAGAGAGAGGGACATACCTGATTTATATCCCCTTAAATAAACCTGGACCCCTGGCACAGTGGTGGCATTTAAGAGACCTCAGCACTTTGTAGAATGATTACTGAGGGCAAGAGGCTCTTATGCTGAGTCCGGGCCTTCTTAATGCTGACACTACCTCTCAAGTCTCTCGGCATTGACCTGCTTCGATAGGCACTGAGACAAGCTCCATAACAGCATATCACCACCATAAAACTGCTGCAGTTCATTTTAGAAGTCACCATTTTTCAGTGATGAGGATGACGACACTCAAGAGCTTTGGCCAATGATATCAGTGTGACCTGGAGTGAGAGAATACGCGTATTGTCTGTGTGTGTGCACAAGCTGTATGTGTGCAGGGGTTTGTTAATAATGTTGATCACATCGTCATATCAATGGCACATATCTCACCATCACTTCTATCACATACAGTACCCTACACTATCATGTCTGTCACACACCACTCATATGTATCACATAGGTCTTATCACTTCTGTAACACTCATCACATCACCATGTATATCACAGGCATCACACCATTACTTCTAT
Source organism: Anguilla rostrata (assembly GCF_018555375.3). NCBI lineage: Eukaryota > Metazoa > Chordata > Actinopteri > Anguilliformes > Anguillidae > Anguilla > Anguilla rostrata. Next base: position 14,134,614 of record NC_057939.1, read on the forward strand.
AACACACATTAAACCAGTATATCTTTAACACACATCACACCACCATTTCTGTCACACATCACACCATCACATGTATCACACACATTATACCACCATATCTGTCATACATCACTACGTCAACACCTCTGTCACATAAACCATCACTCTTGTCACCCAACCACTTCTGTTAAACATGAGCACACTCGCTTCTGTGAAAAACACATTTGTCACACCTGATTATAGCATGCTTATGTGTGACAAACATCACGTTTGCCACACATGATCGTGCTATAATTCCTGCCGCACCACCACTATTATCACACATACACAAGTTATGCTTTTCTGCAGGTCAGCTGAGATATGACGTTCACCTGAAGTGTCGTTAGTACATCTTACATTCTGCTCCGCTGTGGTTTTCGGTGATTAATATTCATGTGGAATGTGATAATGGGCTTTCTTTAACGCAGAGCTAACATTTGCTCTAACATGTAGTTTGAAGACTTCCTGCATATCCCAGAGGCTCTGCTTTCAGCAATGATGGAGCATGGATGATCATACTGGAAATAATATGCATGCATTATTTTATCTATGTGTGGCGAATTTGTTTTTGATGTTGTGCCTGTGAATTACCATGAAGAAAGTCAAATTCAGGGGTCTGTCTAACCACAAAGGGAGAAGCCATGTGTTCTCTTATGGAAAGTCTGGAGACTTATTTTTTTAAAAACAATAACGGGGAAGTAGTTTCACTGTAATTCAAACTGGATAGAACTTCTGTGTAAGTTATCATGAATTAAATGTTTATGCAGTTAATGTGTCTCTCTTGTGTTTTCCACAGTTTGTGTGCTGTATACACAAGGCATCGGCAACAAAGAATGGAGAGAGGTGAGTGTGATGTGTTGTTGAGTTATGCTAAAATTTCTTCGTTAACTTCCTGTCATGTCCAACAAACACATCTATTAGAACTGTGTGCAAAATCCCATTTTACAGCCAAATATTTTGCATGCAATTCCCTCCTTTTTAATGAATTTCCTTCCCTGGTAAGGTAAGAATTATATATTCTAAATATATAAGATATTGCTTTGCATACATCATTGCATTTTGTCCTACTGCATTTAAAAAAAATCTATTTGCTGTTTAATGGCTTTATGGTCATCAGTTATTGTTATACAAATTCTAAACTATGATTAACCTGGGTTGAAATGAAATGTACCCCCATCCTCTTTCCTCTTAGTTTGGGAGAACAGAAGTCATTGACAACACCCTGAACCCAGAATTTGTGCGCAAATTCATCCTGGACTATTTCTTTGAAGAGAGACAGAACCTTCGTTTTGATCTGTAAGTAAAATATGTGTGCGCATGCGTGTATGTGTGTGTGATTTATGTATAAGGTACACAAGTAAGTGTATGGTTGTCTGCTTTGTAGTTGTGTCTTGTGTTAGCATGTGGCAGCTTGGCTAGGCGTGTTTGTCTGTGCATGTGCATGTGTTTGCATTCTGCGTGTGCACGCATTCTGCGTGTGTGTGTATCTGCGTCTGGCTTTTCAAGTGGACACCGTCAGACGTGAGAAGGGCCACATGGTCAAACGGGTACAAAACGCTGAGACCCATCTCCAAAGAGGCATGGAATCAATGGATCAATCAATCAATAAATCAAAGTGCAGAAATAATATTAATAATATTATCTGTTTTTTTGTAATTTCAGACATTATATTCAGAGCAGTGGGTGAAGATAATTGTTATCACATGTAAAAGCTAATAAAACCTAGATTAAATATTGGCTAAATCAAAAACACAATAAGCATGTCAAAAAGTAAATCCATTTTGAAGTGTACGGCTTTAAGACACGTCCTAAGGGAAAGCCAGATTGAAAGGTTTTTTTAATGTTTGAAACAGAAAAGTCAATTTGAGGCATGAATAAATGAAAAATCTGATACTGTCGGTACAGGAACACAGGAGTTATGATTTAAAGACGATGATAACAAAATTGAATACCCAGCAGCTTTTTTTCCATTTTAAAATGACACATTTTCTATGGTTTCTTACTGTGGATTTTTGCTAAGGCAAAGCCACAATCCCTTTGTATTCATGCAAGGTAACAGCATGAGGGAGCCAAGTGTTTTTCATGGTTGAATAGATGCAATATATTTGAGGTCTTAGCAAACAGCGGCATGTGCTCTACCTGCAGCCACACAGTCCTCTGTTTATCGTTTATATTTTTATTGCGGGCAAAGGATGGCAGATTCGCACGACTACATTATGAGCTATAAATAGCCACAGAGGCCTTAACGTTGGCCACTAGTGAGGAGTGTGAGTGGCTTTGGCTGGCTAGCTGTCTGCCCCTAGGCCCAGTTCTGTGAGTGGGCAAACGTCACGGCATGTGAAGTCTAAGCTGTACCCTCATCGCAGGCTGAGATATCCCCCCTCACACTCTCTCTCTCCCTCTCTCTCTATCTATCTCTCTAGAATACACAAAGGTGTTGCTAAATGTCAGACACAGATATGTAGGTCAGGGGTAGGCAGTCCTGGTCCTGGAGTAGGGTTTTTGCAGTTCCTGGTTTTTGTCAAATCTGAGCTTGATCACAACAGTTTGATGGGTTAAGAGTCTGAGGCTGGATGGGTGAAATGTTCAGCACATGGTCACCTACATTCATTAAATGTAATAATTAGCACATAATACAAGTAAGTAGTGATGGAGCCGAAACCAGAAACATCTCTGGCACTCCAGGACTTGCTTACTGCTGATCTCTATGAAAAACAAATGAAAATAATATGGAGCTGCTTTCTGTGTTAATGAGGCACTTGATAAATATAGGAAATACATAAAAAGCTTGCCCTAGTTTCCAGAGTTTTCTTGGAGTTGACAGCATCTCTCAGAATGGTGTAGAGAATGGTGGGCTTCCTGGCATTGTTCCTTGTGATTTGATTTAGTGTGTGTGTTGCTGTATGTTTGTGTTTGAGTGAGCCCCTGTGCGGTTTCCCTTTGTGCTTTTGCTACTGGCATAAAGAGCCATTTGATTTTATTCCTGCATGTTGGCGATGGGAGATATTACATAAACATCAAGTGGAATGTCCCATAAGCACCATTCCCTTGACTGTAAATGTCCCGATTTCACATCTTTCATAACACAGAAACTGTAGAAGTGTATACTACATAAAAGGCTGTTCTATGAGTATGTGTCTCAGTGTTTTTCATCCCTGGCTTAGGGGAACATGTGACGCAGGCCTGTTTTCAATCTAGTTGACTGATTTTTCTGTCTTCCTCCTTCTACAGGTATGATGTTGACTCAAAGAGTGCCAACCTATCAAAACATGTGAGTTCCTTTTGTCTCTTTTCTCATGCCTGATCTCTGTGTTGGTCACTAGTTGGATTGTTTTAGAATTGCAATTGGATTTCCATGTGTAGCACCCTCTGTTGGTCAGGCTGTCCATATACCACCATTTTACGATGCTGGAATCATATACCACCATTTTGCAATGCTAGGATCATTAGGGTCATCTTCTTGGCCCCTTAATAGGTATGGATTAGCAAAATGTAGACCACTGATAAACTTAATGACATTTAGCAAAACGTAGACCACTGATAAACTTAATGACATTTGTAGTAGCCTATCAATGTTAATATTTGAGTACTTATATGAATATTCAGCAGAACATACAGCTACCTATGCTATTTGTTGTGAAACTGTAACAGCATGAGAAAAAGTTATTCTCAATCAGGCAAAATTATTTCTGGAACAAATGCCAAATATGCTTCATAAATGTGCAGAAGGAAGCACCATGTAGACTGGGGTAGTGTCATAAACCGCTACTTTGTTTTAGACCACCTAGGCATTACAATTTCTATTATACCAGAAAATACGAGTTGTTTAGTTTGTGAATAAAATAGGCTATTTATGACAATGTTTGAAAAAGTCACATTGATTCCCATTCAATCCAGAATACCACTTCCTCTGGCTTGCCTCTCTGTCTATTGCCTCTTCTGCTCTGTCACTATCAATTTCCAATTCCTTTTCCTGCCTCCATAATTAGCTAGATAAAGGAGAGCCTACAAATGACTGTGATTGAAAGTGCATTGTGTTTAAGTCAGTGCTGTCAGCATGCTACTCGCCGAACTCCTCGAGGCTCATCTTTGGCATGCCCTTCTGCTTAATCCCCACCTGCCCTGACTGAATACCTCCGATATACGAGATTAGAAAAGATTAATTCAGAAGACATAGATGCATATCCAGCAGAGAGCACTGGAATCGTATCTCCAAATCACCAAGTCAGCAGTCTGCAGTGGAAGCAGGAAAGGAAGAGAAAAACTCACAAGTGGCACGCGCAGTCTGCTCATTTTAGTGCTCGATGGCATTGAGCGCATTATTACAACTATGAGGTTTTTCCACGTGAACTCCTTTTTTTTGTATTTAAATGCTGAAATATGGATTGAATCTGATGTGTTTTCCACATCTTCGGAATCAATGGCGGTTAGCGAGTGTGTCAGATGTGAGACGTCCGGTGTGGCTGCGATGAATTATAGCTACTCAATTTACACTCTGTTAGCTAGAAACGCTTGAGCGCTTCATGCTGTGTCCTGTGGCCATTGTGTTTGTTCTGTGGTATACCCCTGTCACAGCAAATTGTCCTTAAGTGGGTAAAAAAAGTCCGTCCACCTGGAGTCCAAGTCATTTGTTTCGTCTCGTTTTGTGCGATAATTGCTTGTTGCATTGAGCTATGAGGTGCTGTGGCTTATTGAAAATTAAAAGCGAACAAAGGCTGATGACATTTATGTTCTTTTGGTGGCTAACAGATGTGACCTTTTACTCGACTCATTTATTTTCATTCACTGTGTTTTCCATGTCCTCATTCTGTGGGGCCGTGGGATGTTTGACTACTGTGCAAAACCCGCTCATATTTTTTATGCAATGGACATTTTCCTTATTCAGTGAATTTTCCCGATTGGTTGGGTGGGTTCAAGGAGATTGGCCTGGCCACAAATGCAGAAATGCAGGCTATTTAACAGTGTACATAAGGCAGCACCACACTGTACATTATAGAATGAACGCCTGAACACGCTCTTTGGTGTTTGTGTGTGCAACTGTGCATGCGTGTTCCATGTGCGTTTGGATTTTTACATTTATGCTGGCTACATGTGCACAGGTTTGGGGGGCATGTCTTTTGTCTGTAAAATAATAAATGTTATTATTTTGCTTGTGTGTGTGAGAAGGAGGTATCTTTGTTGTATATACAAAGCAGATAATCATTTAGTCTATATTAAGAAGAGATGTCATCTAATTTCTGTTCAAAAGAGTGTCTTTGCAATGAAATGAACATCTGGTTTGCTTTGCTTGCCTGTTAAAAGGAGAGCATCGTGTATCTTTGTGCGCTAAAAGGAGATCTTGTCACTTTGTTAATTTTCACTAAGAGCAGGAGGACAGAAGGGAGATGGAGACAGTGTAAAAACAACACAGGTTCTCTGAGCAGCTTTCTTTCCCCCAGCGACACTGTAGCACTGCTGCCAAGCATGTTATCGGCCCAGTAGGCTTGATAATGTGCTCACAACACGTCAGCTTGTCTTACGGATATTAATCCAGCGAAATTCTGGCTTGAAACCATACTTTATGTTAGCGCTTTGTTGCTGTTATTGTAAGGAGGAGGATGAAATGGGAGTTGCACACTCATCTTGTCACACGGGACCATCCTCCTGGGGCTGTTTCCCCAAAGAATCTGCAGAAAAGCGGGAGTCCCTTTAACAGTGTTTCTCCCATTGAGTTAAAAAAAGAAAGTCTGGGACTGAATCCATATTCAGCTTCAGCACTTTACTGAATGTGACATTTCCAGCTGTGGCAGAGGTCTTTTACTCGTCTGAGTAATTCTAGGGGAAAACAGGATGGAAGCGCCGCTGTTTGTGCGAATATGTAAATGCGGATATGGAATTGGCCGTAGAGCAGCCCTGAACCGGTTTTTTACCTCTGCCGTTCGCATCGTGTTGCGGTTCCGTTCCTCCAGCCCGTGCAGCCTCTTTTGTTTTCCCAACTCCGGTTTGCAGCGTTGATGTTTTCGCGGTCTAGACGCTAATAATAATCGCAAGCCTTTGTCACCCTCCTACTCATGAAATTGGATTAATGTCACTGTCACGTAGGCGTACATAAACAGTGCTTTGCTCGCTGCGGCGCGGCTGTAGGAGGTGTGTGTCCAGCATGTGTCTGTCTGTCTGTCTGTCTGTCGTTCTGCTGCTGCTGTAGGTAATGGAGAATCCACTGCCGCATATCCCTCCCCTAAAATTCACATTCAAATCTGTCTGATTGTTGAGTATTAAATTGTTCCCACGATCAAATATGCAAAAACCCAAATGCCACTGTCTCTCTTTTACAAGCTCTGTACAAAAGTGCAGCTCCTTCTGTGTAGAATAGTGACTCATTGAAAAGATATGTTCATCCACTCAGGCTGGAAAATGATATTAGTGAATCATCTGTTATTCAATGCGTGGCTCTTGAGGTGGCATACCTCTGTGAATACTGATGAATAGAATGAAACTCAGCATTACCAACCATTTTAAAAAGTAAGATTAATAAAATTATCACTAAGTGATCTCAGATATTCCTGTGACGTGCCCAGCAATAGCTCTTTGTGCAACATGCACCCCATAGTTCAAAATTGAACGCTGATGCAATTAGCTACAGTTTGCTCCCGGGAGGGAGGGTTCACTTAATTCCCATCATCAGCATCGCACAGTAGCGCCCCCTCTGGTCAGTCAGGCACCAGCTGTGTTTGCGGTGTTGGGCTCTTAACAATGGGCACTTAAACTTAACAATGTCATTTTGTGAGTAGCTTGATGGTGCTCTGACAGCAACGGATGCAACAGGGAAAACCCATTCTAGATATCTCAGCTAAAATCAGAAAACAGCTAGACGTATGCTAGTTGCTGCAATTGAAAAAAAAAAAAAACTAAAATAGAAAAGTATTATAATTAGAAAAGACTAACATTACAGTCAGAAATAGAAAATGGAATAACAGGACAGTCTAAAAAGGATTTCTAGCTAAGCTAATCTAAAGAGAATTAATCAGTGTCCAGGCTGTCACAACTCAATCACAGGTGGTTTGAAATGAGCAAGCTAATTTGTACAGTTATATTAGATTAATTTAAATACAGAATGCTTGCCCATCAATCAAGTGGAGTGGAGATGCAGCTTTGACTTGCTTAAGTAGAAACAGGTTTTCACCTATTTGTTTGTCACAGGTGATTGCTGGGTTCCAGGTGAAACCCATCTTAAACTGTTCACCTTTAGGTGGCAATGCATGGCTGTTTTTTTGCACAAAATGTGGTGTTGCAGCTTAATCACATTTTAGCTTTTTAGAGCTTATGTGATTTATGGAGACAGGTTACTTGGCTTTAGAACTAAAAAAAAAAAAGGTGATTAATGTTTATTACCACCTTAAAGGTATATACTCATATACTTTAGCTTTTTGCATGTTTGTTACCTTTGGTTAACCAATAAAACAGAGCCCTAGCCCTAGCATAAATCAGCAGTAACTTGATGCTATGTGGATGGAATTATATCTGTTGAGGATGAATATGTAAATCAGAAATGCCAACAGTTATTTTAATATCAATGAATTTTGACAGGTGGCCTTCACTGGCAAAGAAATTAAAACGTTAGGTAAGGAGTTCAGATCATTATACCACAGCTGGTGATTGCAAAAAGGTCTCCTAAAATTAGTGTCATTGACCCCAGCCTGGCTGGCTCCAGGATATTAATTTTCCCTCTTTATATAGCTGAGAGGTAATTCTGTGCGTAAATCACTGTAGTGGAACGCTCACTGCACCAAACAATGGTCCCCATCTACATGTGAAACAATAACCACTGCCCACTTCGATATTAATCATCCTCCATTATCTTTATACCATGTCCACTGTACCATGATCTTTCTAACTTTTTTATTTCATTCAGGAATGATTTAGACACCACGGCTTTGGTCTTGAGGCAGCTCATGCGCGTAGTGGTTTATCAGAGTGCTGAGAGTTTAAACATTGACATTTTGGTCTTCCAGGTGAGGATTAGGGCTAAAGCTTGGTCTTTTGTGGTGCAGTGATGCGCTCGATGGTCTGTAATCAAATCCTGGCGTTGCCAGTGCCAAGTGTTGCTAGGAGATGCATGAGACTGTGCATAATTGCCAAAGCATAGCCAAAGAAGAAGGGTTGCCTTCAGCACTGTGCTGCTTAGTGGACTGCAGGGTAAAATGGCTTGGCTGCTGATTGCTCTTACAAACAAATAGGCAGAGGATGTTTTGGAGGCTAGACACACTTTCAGAATTTTATTTGGAAATTGAAAAGGTAAAAAATAAAAGTAAAATAAGGGACAGAAGATTAAAAAATAAGTTATGTTTCACAAAAGGGAAAACATGAACAAAGAAAACTGTCAAAAGAAGTATTTAATCATGGAACAGACCGGCAACAATGTGTCCCAATTATATTGCAGTAATAATAGCAGAAATGACTCACAGTATGGTGGCTTCTGTCTTGAGCTGGTACAGGTACAGCAGACTGGGTTGGCTGGAAGGGAGAGGTGGGGTTTGCAATCAGCTGGGAGGGGTTGTTTTTGATTGATGTGGCTGCTGACAGAGAGGAGGAGCATGAACTGGGAGGAGCCTCCAACAGATAACAATGGGAAATTTTTGAGTGATACCTTCTGCCCCACAGGACTTCCTCGGGCAGGCCTTCTGCACCCTTGGGGAGGTGGTAGGGTCCCTGGGGAGCCGACTGGAGAAACCTCTAGTGTAAGTAACTTCCTCTCTTTTTACTAACCGTGCTGTGATCACGAAAGGTACTGAAAAGGGTTGCCTGACATTCATTTCACCACAGGTTCATGGTAGGGAAATCATTAACACTAATAAAATTACCTGTTAGCAGATGTAAATTTGTCACTAATTGAAAAGTATCACTAAGACCCGCCGGGCTCCTGACAGATGGCAGAAAGTATAAGTGCCCCCCCCCCCCTCCGAACGGTGGCTGTGTACTGTGTAACAGAAGGGATCTTCACAACAGAGGTGTGAACAGGCCGTCTGATGGAGGTGAAGAAACCTTTCCCCGGAGCACATACGATGGGGATCCTGCTAACCGTCGCAACTAGCTGCAGCTCTGTAACGAGCTATTTGCCCCTCGTATCTCATTAGCACGTGCCAGGCTAACTCATAATGCCTGTTATGTGCACCGCTCTGAAGAAGCCAACGTTTTTTTCCTCATGCAGCTCTGAGGCGTCACAAACTGCCATACTTTCCCGGAAGAAAAAAGTCATAAAAAAGTAATAGGAGCAAATAAAATCAGCTGGAAGGAAATAAATTTTTCCATCCTGTGGTACAGGTTGTACAATACTTGACACAAACGTTTAAAGGCATACTATGCAGGATTTTTACCTTGAAAATATTATAAAATAGACATGCTAAGACATATCAGTGATGCAGTGGCAATCTGTCTTTATGCACTTTTGCCAGATTCATGCTCCTTTACCTGTATTTCATATTATAACATTTCTAGGCGCAGTCATTGAATAAATGAAATAATAATTTAAAAAATGTGTTTTGTGCTTACTCAGGTTTAACATTTTGCTTAAAGTTACTGAAACCATTCAGCATGGTAGGTAAGCAATAATAGAGAAAATCAGGGGGCAAATGCTATTTCACTCTATGTGTTTTTTTTCCTGCTTTGCACATGCCTCAGTCTGATATATATCTGGTGACAGTTGTGTGCTTGACTGAGAAAAATATACACAGACTGATAGCCCTGTGTTTTTTCATCTTAATAATTTAGGAAACATTGGATTACATTGCTCTGGAATAGTGCTTGTTTAATTTGTGTGAGCTAAGATAACCAATATTGTTTGCTGTTACTTGGCCTCATTTTAATATGGCCTGGCATTTTTTCACGTTGAAAACGTGTTTTTGTTCAGATCTCAGTTTGCAGCAAGGCTGACACAGGCTGTGCTGTATAGGAGTGTACATGTATCCTCTCTCAGTTTTGCTTCATGAGATTCACGGTGACGTCATCATAAAGCCTCTGAATAAACTGATTGGTTGTAAACCTCTGCTCTCACTGAAAATAACAGCTATAAATTGTTCCAATAAAGTAGTGATACCTATAAGCATAAACTGTAACAAAAACTCTAAGCCACAATGAGAGTGACCCATCATTTCTCATTCAGCATCTTTTCATCTCTCATAACCTCTTCATCATCAAAGAGCACCGAATTAGTCATTTTTTATTACTTTAACACCGAACCCTCGGAATAAATTACCCTGAAAGTGATCTCAAAGAATGTCAGAGATCATTTGCATGGTTATCGCTGTGGTGTTACCAGCTCCATTCATTTGAATGTGAATAAACTGTATACTTTTAACGTTATGGTTATCGTTATTATCATTATTATTATTCTGGGAGTGTGCGGGGCTTAGCTTTGTGCCGAGGTCCTTAGAGCGGCAGTGTTTATCTCTGCTCATTATTTTCCAATGCGGAGCCTCTGTGCTTCTTTGAAAAGATGCAGTACGAAATTCGGCAGCCACAGAGTGCATCCCCAGACTCTCTCTGCTTCCCTGGTTATTTTTACAACCTGGAGTTTTTTTTTTTTTTGCTGCTGAAACAGAACCATCACGAGAGAGCAGAATGATGGCCTGGATCAGTCATGCTTTTTATTTATTTTTTACTTTAACATGAAAAAATATGCCTTCTTTCTACTGGGTTGTTCTTTTAAAAAGAAAACTCCTAAAGGAACAGTTCAACTTTTTTTAGTTTAAAAAAATATATAATATACTTTTTTGTGTATGTTTTTGATTGCCCCAGATAGAGAAAAAATAAATAAACCACTCCCAGAAAAAATAATGAGGTGGTATACACATGTACTACTACAGTAACAGTCACCATGGTTACCAGGGCATTTATTGTACAATTAAACTGAAAGAAAAAATCTGGTAGCACTGCTGACAGTATGGGGATGAAGTGACATTTTCTGTGCAGACCCCCCACCCCCTATCCCCTCGTCTGTCTCATCCAACATCCACTCATGCACCACCCTATGGCATCACTTGTCTTAAGGTAATAGCAGACATGAAAACGGTTGGAAATGAAATCACTAATGTATCTCACACATGCACATACACACACACACACACACACACACACATCTACACACATACATGTACTATACACACACACGCACCCAGATTGCGATAATCTGTGATTGTGATGAGTGTTAATTACTGCCAAACACACAGCTCAGCTTCTGGCCCAAATGGTGTGGTGTGTAGGAGTCCTTGTGGATTAGGAGTCCTCTTTTTTGTTCCTCGTTTTTTAATAGCAAGCTCTGTGGTTTTTCAGGCTGTCTCGGTGCAAACAATGATCATCTGGGATTTTGAATTGCAGCGGATATGAACTGAATTCAGGCTGGCTCAGTGCCAGAGAATATGCTTACCTGTGGCCTGTTGAATTGATTCACCTGTCTGTTGTGAAAATAGGGGAGTGCTCAGTTTAGTCAGAGTAGAGGATGCATGACAGATATGATGGTTATTTTGGTGATGTCATGTGTATGTCTGTCTGCTCACACTCTATCTCTCTCTCTGACTCTGTGTGTGTATGTATGTGAGCATGTGTGTGTGCATCCCCCCCCTCTCTCCAAACTTTCTCTCTCCCAGTGCACTGCTACATCAATATCTGAGAGTGCCTCTCTGTAAGAAAATAGCTCACCTTCTCCCCTGCAGGTTTAAAGGCCTTGTTTTAATTACTCATCGATTTCTCTAAATAGTTGTGTTGTGTGACCTGTTTTGCAAACAGTCTGGTAGAACTGAAACTCCCCTACAAGTAAATCTCTCAGGAAGACCTTGCATTGCTTGTCACATCTTCACGGTAGAGTCAGCAGGAATTATTCACAGGATGTTTGCTGCTTGCTAATATTTACAAGAGTTTTTCTCAAACCTCCTAGTGCATGCTGTATTTCATATATCAGGCTCTGTAGTAGAGCTTTATTTATTTATTTGGCAAACACCCTTATCTAGTTTGCCTTTAATTGCTCACATTTGACATACTGTAAGTAGCTTTAAGCTTAATGGTGAAAGGTACTATAAAAGTGCCCTACCTGGGAACTGAACCAGAAACCCTCTGGCTCCCTCTCCTGTAATCTCTGCTACTGCAAGGATGAAACAGCTGCTCTTCCTCCTTGATATTTGTCTTTTTATGCTTGTTTGATGAGGTGAATCATTTCATATCTTCTCCCTGTTCATTTTATTGCTTTTTAAACATTTAATATGCTGCAGAGGTTACTTCAGTTTAGAGTCTTGTGTTTTGTTTGATCCTATTAGGTTGTGCATTTTCTGATGTTCTGTGGATAGAGGGGAAAATGGCCCTCTGTGCCGCCTTGTCATGTTTCGCTCGTCAAATGTCTAAACATCAATTTTCTCTTTGACCCCTTGTCAGGAGAGGTCATGATGTTGAGATGTGTACCATTATTAGCTAACTATAGTGTGCAATCTATTGAAGTCCCCATGTACAAGAAGTTGAATTAGCTTGCACACACACGCTCATACACACGCACACACACACTCACACACATTTTAACAGCCACCGCATTTGCAATATGTAAGGTCTGCTCTGCTTTCTGTATAGAGAGATAAAGGTATCTTTGCTCGGATGTGTTTCTAATGATAATTGTCATTTCATTCAAGTCTCCTCCTTGCCTGTGTGACAGTAATTATGCATGATTCCCTGGCAGGCTCTTGCACTTAATTACCTTGCAAACTCAAGACTCTGATTGCAAATCAATGGGTCTTGATTAGACTTTTTTGAGCAAATGCACTTCCCTGAGTAAGGAGAGTGCTACAGCCCACAAGAGCACAATTTATTCTTGTTTTTAATTTTGTTATTCTTCAAAAAACCCATTTTATAACGTTCTGCTACATTGGATTGCATGATGACAGACGACATTGTTCAACAGCAGCTAATGTGAGGCATGACTAACAGTGCATATATGCTGCGTAATGCACAGTTAATCGCTATTTACCTGCTAATTTTGGTTCAGGTGGTTTAATGCCACTGCTTTGTGATGATACGAAAATACTTTCTTACACAGACAGCCCTATTTAAAGGCTGCAAACCTAGCTGGTAACTGCAGGCAAGCACTAATGTACTGAGCAGCCTTCCACAACTGTCGTGTATGACTGTTCATTATGCATGTAGCATGGGTTTTTATGACTTCTAAAGTGTTTTTGCTAATGGACTGCTAATTAGATATTAAGGTTGTTCACTGGTGGTTAATTGTAATGTGGTGTAATGATATAGTGCCATTGATTATGTATTAATTTGTTGTGTTGCAATGTCTTTATGCCTTTAAAACTGCCTGTGCAACTTTATAAAAAGTAATGAAAAGATTGGCAAAGCTGTGAACTTCCTAGGGAAACCAATAAGTCCATTTTAACAATATGGAGTCACTGCTGGAGTTTGCCTAAAGCCATGTGAAAGAACCTGAGACCTGGAAGAAAAATTTGTTATCTGTTAAGACTAAAGTTGAGCTTTTTTTTACCTGAATGCAAAGTGCTATGTGTGGCTCAAACTAAACACTATCCCTGGCAATATGCGTGGTGATTGCAGCAAGTTATGGGTTGCTTTTCAGCGAGAAGGATTGGAATGCTTGTTGCCATGAGGGCAAATCGATGGAACCTAATACTGACAAATCCTTGGAGAGAACTTGATTCAGTCTGCGAAAGATCTGCGTTTAGGTTGAGGATTCATGTTCAAACAGGACGATAACCCAAAGCACAAGGGATGGCTTAAAATCAAGGCAAGTGTTCTAGAATGCCCCAGCCAAAGCCCAGACTTACATCCCATTGTAAATCTGTGGTACTGCCTGAAAATTGCTATCCACTAATGCTCTCCTTATGATAAAAAGAAATATGCTCAACAGACATACAGATAGCTATAAAGGCCTTTTTACAAATTGACACTGAGGGTGAATACTTTAGTAATTGAGGAAGTCTTCCATTTAAAAAAAAAAAAAAATTTCAACATTGAATTGTATTAGTGAAGACGATAAATATTTCAGTGCATTAAAATTTTAAGGTTTTCTCTCTCATTTATAATTTGTGGGATTCAGCGTCCAATCATCAGTTAAGATGCTTGAGTGAGCACATTCATTTCTTTGATTTTCAAGGTGTAATAGAACAAAATGTTGAAAGTTGGATGGATACTTTCTGAAAGTGCTAAATATAGTCATTTTTATGTAGCCCTTTGTAAGTGTTTTGGATGCATGTTTACTACATTCCTTAAATTTATTTTTTACTTGTCCCATAGCCCTCACGTCCCTGGTAATGAAATAATTTGAGAAGATTATTAAATCTCACATTCTCAATATAACACACAAACAGCTGAATCCCCCTCCAGTTTAAGTACTGCCCAGGGAGGAGGGTGGAAGATGCTAAACCAAAAACATAAGGTAGACTTTTGTTTGTAGACTTCTCGTCTGCATTTAACACCATGAGAAACTCATGTCCTGTTTCAGTCTGGATCACCAACTAATCCTCTGGATCATGGATTTCCTGACCCCAAGATCACAAAGGGTTCTTGTAAATGGCAGCTTCTCTTCACTCCTTCACTCGTCCACCTGTTTTCCCCAGGGTTGATTGCAGGGGTGTCCATGATAACCATCACATCATCAAATATGTGGGTGACACTGTCCTCCTGTCTGTGCTCTCTGGCTCAAACTTAGAACATGGTCCAGCTCTGCAGGAAGGTGTGACCACTCCTTTTTGGAAATGAACATCTCCAAAACTAAGGAGTTGATTGTGGACTTCTCCAAGCAGACACATATTTATGGAGAGACACAAAGTTAAAATGTGAGGACAGCACACAGACAATATTGAAAAAAAGTCAGCAATGCTACTATTTCCACAGGAAACTGAAATAATTTTCTGTAAACACATCCATCCTATCTACCTTTTACGGTTGTTTTATCAAGAGCATTATTTCATTCTCATTCATCTGCTGGTTTCAGTCTCTGAGGCTCAAAAATAAAAATCATCTTCAAAGCATTGCATCCACCTGCTCTAAAACCATCAGACTCCCACTCAGGTCACTGGCTGCCTTTCACAAACAACAGACCCTAAAAAACCACATACCATCCTTAGTGACTTCTCTCATGCCCTCCACCCAGCCTTTGTTCTTTTGCCCCTGGGTCGACTCTACCGCTGCCCCCGGTGCCGGACCGTCAGGCGGAGAGTAACGTTTGTGCCTGAGGACATCAGGCTGATCGGTGATCACCTCTCCCCTGCAGTCTCTGAGCCTGAGTGGCACAAGTGAATTTATATGTGCGTGTGTTTTTATGTGTACATCCACTCCATCTTAAGTACCCTTTTTATTGCACTTAAATACCCTTTTACTGCATTTATTTTCTACTTGTTTATTTGAATTTCTGTTGAATGTCACATCAGGTTATTGTGTACATTATGTCCCATTTGTTATTGATGTTGTTTGATTATATGCCCAGCAGTTAATTTCCCCACGGGGTTAAATAAAGTTCATTGAATTGAATTGAATTCATTACAAGAGTGGCTTTTTGGGCTTCTTAATGATTTTAGTGTACTGCCTGGCATGCCCATATGTCTGCGATGTATTTGTTTGTTTTATGAATTGCAAACAATAACTTGACACAATTCTCCACTGGCTGCTGAAGATTCTAAGTCTTGGTCTGTCTTGGAGTTGTGGTAGATTGTATGGGTTGATCCACAGATACACAATGCATTGTCTCTTATGAGCCAAATGCCCAGAAGCTTCTCCTGCTTGACAGAGGGGCTGTAGAGAGGCCAAAGTTAGCCAGGAACTATGAGGTGACCACAGGATATTACCTGAACATGTGCTGTGCTGTGCTGCATTTTGCATTGTCACACTTGTATGCATGACTCTCTATTAAGCCCAGAGGATGATTCATTTCAACATCCATCCTCATTGCTGTTCACACACAGTAGAAAGCACTATTGAGTGAACTTATGTCATCCTCACCCAGGCAGGTGAGGAAAAACTGAAAAAGAAAAGTTGAATGGATTTTCTGTCCTGCTGCTGCAAGTGCCAGATGCAACACATCTCCGAGCCCGATCATTATTCTGCAGCCTCTGTTAGAATGAAATGTGATGATACTTAGATCATGGATTTATCCAGAGATCCTGGCCCACCTGTGTCACCTGTGATATCTTTGGTTTATTGCTGCCACTGCGTGTTTTCTTAAACTTGACAAGCAAGCGAAAAGGGCTTATAACGAAAACAAAACAGTCTGGAGTTTCATTTGAACTGAGTAATTCCAACCTGGGTGAGGCTCTGACACTGCTTTAAACCTATTGCTCTGTGTATACCTTGCCTGAATATTGTACCGGAATATTGTACCGGCATGATTGGAAGATTAATCTTTGAAGAATGAGGCATTACTGAACTGATTAGGCAGCAGATGTCTGATTCTTATTATTACCATGTTATTTATGTACTTTATTTGAAATCACTTTTACCAATAGACTTTTATTTTATTATCTTTGCATGTGTAACATTAAAATATATTATAAATGTATTAGGGTCTTACTATACATACTGTGGATGCCTACCCATAAATTCCTGTAATATTTTATTCATCCACTACTGAAGGCTCTTTTATTATGGCATGTTCACATGCCGAAGACCATATGTATAGTCCAAAAGCACACTGAATAAGAATAATCCAGATATAAGTAAATTAAAAATCGAATTATTTTTATTTTTCATTTTTCTGTTCTCCTCGTGATCTCAGGTGGGTTCTGCCATTACTCGTCACTGCAGCAGCAATTTGTCTAACTCTTATATGAAATAATTCTGTGTTTACAAAAAGACAGGGATTGGCCACGTTGAGCACAAATCCTGTTATTGCTTTCTATTATACATTATTATTTCTCAGAGTGTATTTTATTGTGATTTATTAGATTGATTTCTTTTCTTACCAGAGTGTGGTAATATTTTTGTCTGAACACTGGTACTCTTAAGTGTTGAAGGTGGCCTTGTTCATTTGATTAGTTTGTCTGTGGAGAATTGAAATGGAGAGGTGGTTTCTTTGCTTATTTTGTTGACGAACTTGTACTCCGACTGTGATCTCGAAAATGCAGAACGAATTAGGTCTATGGCATTTTTTTCGTTTAACGAGCAGAGAAGTGTGCACCAAATGTCTGTCAAGGGTTTGGTCTCCTCTGGCCCATTGTGGGTTGTCATGGAAACACAGGTTGCTGGTTTTCCTTTCCTGTTTTCTGGGTCAGCATCTTACACAGGAATGTTTCTTTGTTCCTGGTGGCTCTATATTCGTCTGCGCATTAACCTATACAGCTCTGTGCCTTACCGTGACAAAGACTGGGAATCTCATTTACCAGCTGAACTGGTGAGGGTATTGCTTTAACACGCGACTAGCATCAGTGTTAATTTACTAATGTCAATGTTAAATGCCCTTGTTTTCTATACTCCTTTTCCTGGTGTTGGTGAAGTTTTTTTGTGAAGAAAAATGTGTGGACTGTGAAAGATGTGGTGCATAGTTGGTTGTGGTCATAGCTTGGCGCTCAAAATGGCACAGAATGTTCTGGATGTGAAGTTTTGACACAGACCCACCTGCCTGGTGTGCCCAGCCAGCCTGTGCCTCCACCAGCCTGCCTTCATCACAGGCTCCACTGCTTGTCTGGGCTCACTGATCCCTCAAATGCCACAGAACGTGTTTGCTTGTCAGATTTAGGCCACGAGTCGCTTTCGCGCAAACATTTCAGAAAAGCGTCACGACCTTCCGCACAACTGTCTTCCCTTCCAAACTGGCCGGGGTGTGTGCAATGGCTTCCCCAAGTCAATAAATCATCCACCGTCCCCACCCAAAAAGGATTAACAAACGCCACAAACTATATTTGGATGAAGTGGTAATCTGTGGAGTTGGTTTATGAGGTGAAAGAAGGTATTCACTGCTCTGCTCCTGAACTCTTGTGTAGAGTGCTTTGTGTATCTGTCACAAGCTGGAGGGACTGAAAGCGAAAGAGAAGGAGGGTGGTTTGGAGAAGGTGGGGTGTTGGGTGGGGTGGTAAACGAAAATAGAGTGCTATGAGGTGACCAACCATGAGCAAAGCACAGCTCTGTGAGGTGTCAACGTCATGGGACATCACATTAAAGAATGGAAAATACTAAAGCTGGAGAACACATTCCAGCTGAAGGCACCACCCTTACACACATACATCACTGGCAATGAATAGTCAATAGCCAATGAATGAATAGCCTGTGCTCAAGTATGAATTTAATAGCACAACCTGGACCAGGGTTTTCCAGCCACTGCCTGGATATTAAGCAGAACTCCTCTGTTAATTCTGTGTGCATGACAGTGAGGGCAGCCGAAGACTCCATTGATCTCTGTCATTAGTCTGCTAGTGCTGATGGTATTAGACAGGAATTATCCGGAAGGGAAAGTGGAGGGTGTTTCCTGAGCGGAGCTGTCGCTGGAACAAATGAGATTCAGTAAAATGGCTGTAATAGTTTTGGCACATAATCTTACCAACCTGCTGTCAGGGCTTTCAAACTGAAATTGGGCAGAAATAGCTTTCCCCGGGCTGTGGTATATTAATGGAATGGGGGTACATGTGGATAAAGTGATTCAATCTGCAATTAGGAGTATTAGAATATTATGTCATAAAACCTAGAATAAGTTTTAAAGTTTAATTGAAGCGGCACTACTCAGAGTGGTGAATCCTCAATCATTCTCCCACACAGAAAAGAGGGAGAATGACAGCCAGGTAATAGTCATTTTTTGTGTTCAGGTGGGCAATTGTGGAAATTGATGAAGTAATTTTTCCCGGGCTCAGGAAAGGCCATCCTCATTCTCTGCCTCCAATTTCGCAGCTTCCTGTGTGAAGTATTGGTGTCAGGATTAAAAACGGACCCCTCCACTCATCATATTAGCATCGACAGTGAAATGTGCCAGTGGGGTGGGTAGCATGAAGAGAAACTACAAGCCTGCATTCTGTTTCACAGGCAATGGAGATTGTCAGAAGAAGCAACACACCCCTGAGGAGGGACAGCTGGATTCTCTCTCTCTCCCTCTCTTTCTCTCTCTCCCTTTCTTTTTATATAAGTATGTTCACTCATATTAATTAACAGACCCTTACATTTTGTTTTCTGAACAGTACATGGTCTTGGTGTTAGAGCCACTCAAAAATGTCCATGATTGGATCCTCTGCCTTTTCTCTTAAAGGGGCATCCCAGGAAAGAAGTGTGGGACCATTATAGTCAAGGTAGAGGAGCTGAACAACTGCAGGGTGAGTGAGCTCTTTCTGCTCTTTCACACACAAGGCAAATGTGGAACCAAGGGCATAAACCAGTTACTTGCTGGAAAATTATGCTCATGAAAGTTGACCACTCCTGCATTAATATTTGGCCATTCTGTAAGGTATACTGTAACTGAATAAACACTTGCAGTTTTGTAAAGCTTTAATATTAACGTAGCTACAAGGTGTTTCTGCTGTGTATGCAGAGCTCAGTGTCAGGGGGATGGGATGAGACAGGCGCAGAAAGAGTGCTGGAGATGAAAATATGCCACTTCCTGTGTTGCACCTGTGCCACTGCCCCTATCCAAAACTCACAGCTTAGTATTCCCGCAATCACACAGTTCCTGTACAGCGCCATACTCACCTACACCTGTCATGCAAGCACACACACACACACACATACACTAATGCTCATGCACACAGGAAAATGCACGCACACACACACACACACACACACACAAACAGAGCCTTCGGAGGGCACCATACTGGGAACGCCAGTGCGTGTGCTTGTGAGTGTGTGTGGGGAAGGCTTGTGGATTTGGGCAGGTGTATATAATGACACTACTCCAGGTGTATACAATGGCACTACTCCAATTTTTTTGTGTTTACTAATGTCTTTGCTACTTGACTTGTCTGATCTACTCTGTCTTTTCCGCTTTGATGAAAGGAAATGAATTTTTGGGATACGCACCTGTGTAAATGTACTCGTATAGTCCTCTCATTTGACCAGCGTGACTGTCTGGCAGGCTAACCAGCATACAGTACACACACGCACACGGACATGTATGCATACAGGCCATTGCACGCCCTGCGGCTAGCCTGCACTGCATAACCAATTCAAAGTCTAATTTCAGCCTTTGCCATTTATAAATGGGAACCAGTACTGGTAATTTAACAGACAAATGGAAGATGCAAACTGAAGCAGATGTGATTTAACTCCAGCTTTCCTGTGATTACCTGACACCCCCATTGCCGTTTCGGCTATTAGCATCATTGTACGAATACTGTCACTCTCTAAGTACATGATAACACTTTCAATAAATTGCCCTTTAAAAGAGATATATGACTTTCAGAAGCACTACAGAAACTTTCATCAAATGCAACTTTTCATCAGTGACTGCAAATGCATGTAGGTGGATATAGGCATATTTATTAATGTATATGTAGTGCTTATACTTTGTACTGCTTGCAAATAGTTACCATTTGAAGGACTATTCATAGAAACTGTGAGCAAATGTACTTTGTGCACATACTTTATTTATACTTTCTGCATTTCGCCATGCGTCAGGAGTCTGTGATGATGCAGTTTTGTGGGAACAAACTGGATAAGAAAGACTTTTTTGGGAAGTCGGACCCCTTCTTGGTTTTCTACCGCAGCAATGAGGATGGAACGTGAGTACCCCTTCCATGCCCTGGCTTTTACATCTTCTTCCTAAACTGTAGAAAATGACTTAATGAGCTCCTTTGGAAAAATAAGCTTGATTATGCCCACATGGGAGTTTTTTTCATCACCCTGACAGTGCAAAGTGGCAGGAAGCTCTGCATTTTTTTTTGTTCATCTAGAAGCTTGAAATGGCTTCACCTGTAGCACTGCATTTCTAATCCCCCTTAAACTATTTTCCAGAGTACATAAACAAGTACAGCATAGTAAACTCAGGGCAGCAAATTCTAAAGATTATTAAAAATGCAAGATATATTAATGTAATGTTACAGAACAAACACAGAGTTTAGAAGAAAAGGAAACAAACATGGGAAGGACATAGAGATGTCAAGCATAGGTTTTTAGGTTTTAATCCTAAAATTGAAGTGGTGCAAGTTGTCCAGAAATACACAAATAAAGGAAAAAACCAGAACGATGCAAACAGGAATGACAGACTGTGAAAATGCTAATGACTAGCATTGTTGAGATAAAAACGGGATTACACAGTGGTCCACAGTATAACCTTATTAAACTGAAAAGAATGGATACCATTAATATGACCACTTTTCTGTGAAATGGATGAGAAAGCACCTAACACAGAATCTGTAGAATATCTGAATATCATCTCACTGTGAAAAATGTGTTTTAGTTTTAGGGTAACTGGTTTTGTGTGACATCCTTGGGTGTAATTTTCTTGCTCTGGAGGCCAATATTGGAGCATTAGAAAGCTCAAAATAACACAGAAACCGGTTTGAACACTTCCAATCAACTAAAGGAAAGGTAATGCATGGTCTGTCTGAAGCCATATAGCACATTTGTCATGTTCTAGTGCATCATTTCAGAAAAGTGTGCTCATCTCCTGCCTTCTCTCTCTCTCTCGGGCTGAGAGCAGCTCGCAGGAGTGGGCGAGGTAATGACTTTTTTTATTGCTTCTTTGTTTTTCCCAAAGTGCTTCTTCAGACTGCTCTATTTGTGAATTGCTTCTCTTGGTGGGAGATACAGAACTCCTGAACTCATGAGATAACTTTAAAAAGCTACCGTTCCTGAGAGATTGAAGTGGTCAGTACCGGTATGACAGCATCATAACTAATGGCCCTGTGTCTGAAAGGAATAGTATCAAACAGCACAGAGAAACCTTGCCCAGCTACAGAGATATTACTCAACCACTGCACTCTACAGCAAGAAACACTGTTCACTCACAGCACTGTACAGCACAGAGAAACACTGTTCACCCACAGCACTGTACAGCAGAGAGAAACACTGTTCACCCACAGCACTATACAGCACAGAGAAACACTGTTCACCCACAGTACTATACAGCACTGAGAAATTCTGTTCACTCCAGCCCTATATGCCACAGAGAAATACTGTTCACTCACTGCACTGTACAGCACAGAGAAACACTGTTCACCCACAGCACTGTACAGCACAGAGAAACACTCATCACTCACTGCACTGTAGAGCACAGAGAAACACTGATCACTCACTCACTGCCCTACCCGAAAACCCCAAGAACACTGCTTAGTAATGAGCACGCTGCCACAAACATGTTTTATATAGAGTTCATTTTGTAAGAACGTCTCTATTGTATTCATATGCTAATCGGTGAAGCTCTATCCCATAATAATAATAAAATATATCAATTGTAATGGCCTACCAGTGGGTAACCAACTCCCTTTTTATTGCTGCAGTACACTCTGCAGCAATATACACATGCCGCCAAAGGATTTAAATAAATAGCACATTTAAAAATTTCATCATCATCATCATCATTATGAAAATATGTGCCAAAACAACTGTAAAATCATCTTTGTAGAAATCACAGCTTGAACCCTGAACACGTTGCATCAGTGTTAGGTTGATATGAGGCTGGGCTCACTTGTTGCTTAGAAGCAAAATGTAAACACCATTTCACAGTGTATGCACTGCACTGGAACTCGTATCCTAAGTAAGTGTTTTGGTAAACAGCCTCAGTGTTAAATAGAGTGTCACACTTAGAACAATGCAAAGGAAAGGCAAGATATGATACTGTCAGACAGGCAAGGATTATTGAAATTTTCATTACATTTTCATTTTCTGAATCCAGCGGTTCCAACAGTTAGTGCCCTTGTTAAAATGTAGATGCATGCCGTGATGCATGCCCTGACTGGGTGATGCCAAGTTGAGGTGTTTATGTGTCACACTGAATGTTTTCAGATCTTTAGACAAAATGTAATATTACACAAAGGGAAATGGAGTTAACACAAAGTGCATTTTTGAAATGATTATTTCATTTATTTAATGGAAAAACTATCAAACACCCATTTCACACTTGTGAAAAAGTAATTGCTCCTTTAATTACTCAATAAAGTAATTAACCACATTTAATTGATAATTATATTCAGCTGATTGATCACAACCAGGCTTGATTGCAACCAGCCTTGTTCAATCTAACTCATATTGACTCCGATTGAGCGTTACCATCAAAGTGAAGTAGTCATCACAAAGTTTCTACAAGCACACTATGCCATGATCAAATTCCAGAAGAAATTCCAGGTGAGAAAAAACTGTTGTTCAAATATATCAGTCTGGAAAGGGTTACAAAGCCATTTCTCAGGCTTTGTAACCCTTAATGAAAACCTGCCTTCGGAAATGGACGACTTGCCATTATTGAAGGAACCATGAATTCTTCTCTGTACCAGAAAATTCTTAAGGAGAATGTCTGGCCAACTGTCTGTGAGCTGAAGATGAATCATAATTGGGTTATGCAGCAAGATAATGATCCAAAAACACAAAAGCAAGTTCACATCTGAATGGCTGAAAAGAAACCAAATTGAGGTTTTGGAGTGGCCTAGACCTGACTTGAACCCAATACAGGTGCTGTGGCAGGACCTGAAGCAAGCATTTCATGCTCGAAAACCTACCAATTAGAATTTTAGAAGAGTGGGCTAAAATTTTAATTAAAAAGTTAGATAGCTTTTTTTCACCAAGTAAATTAAATGATAATTTAAAAAACTATTTTCTGTTTACTCAGGTTCCCTTTGTCTAATATTGCATTTCGTTTAAAGATCTAAAACCATTCATTGTGACAAATATGCAATAATAGAGGAAATCTAGTAGGGAGCAAATACTTTTTCACAGCTGCACCCTCAGCACCCCTAATTCAGCTTCTGCAGTAGAGTGAATGTATCTGTTAAGGTCATGTCTTCTGCATTGTGAGACCTATATATTTTTTTTCTCCTTACCTCTGACAGGTTCACAATTTGCCACAAGACAGAAGTGGTGAAAAACACACTGAACCCAGTGTGGCAGGCCTTCAAAATCCCAGTGAGAGCTCTCTGCAATGGAGACTATGACAGGTGATGGGATAGGGACTTTGGCAGGTGATGGGGTGGGGACTTTGACAGGTGATGGTATAGGGATTTTGGCAGGTGATGGGCTGGGGCCTTTGACAGGTGATGGAGTGCCGTTTATCAGGTACAGAAAGGTGCAGAATAGCAGAAGGACTTGCATGATCATAGCAGGGAGCTGAGTAATGTGAACGTTTCCACAGCTGGGCTGAGGGATTTGACAGTTTGAAGAGATCGGCGTAAACCGATGCACTCGAGAGGTGATGGGTATTGATTGGCAGAAGGGGACTTAATGAAATTCACTTTGAGGGAGGGAGATGGGTGTTTATCGGACAGTTGAATGGAGATGTGTCAGAGGCTGTATATGTCATGGTTCGAAATTTCCTTTTGTTGCACTTGTACAAGCTTATGCAATTCAATCAACCCCTCTGGATTAATCCAGCGCCATATCACAATAAAGTCTAAAATGTTGCATGCATTGGGCATCATGATATTCCTCTAGTTACTTTATTACTTAAAACTTCTTTCTTTGATTATATTTTATTAATAGCATTAAAACAGTGAGGATTTTGAAGTTGGAGACAGGCAAACAGAGTCATTGCAACGGGTAATTTCACTTGCTCTTTAAAAAAGCTTCTGTCTCCAGCTAGGGCACTACAATGTTCAGGCCACACCTCTTATTTTTTCTTGGCCTTTTCAGTCTTAAAGAGCATTAAGACTTGTTTTATTTTATGCAAAACATACTACATGAGTCAGGTTTGATTGAATTGCCCATGCCCTGAAACTGGTTAAGTGTGTTTAATTGAATCTAGCCCTATGTTAATGCCATATAATCCTCACTTCTGATTGCCCTTTCATGTGTGTGTGTGTGTGTGTGTGTGTAAATACTGTGTAAATACTAAAAGTGTCTGTCATGACTGTAAACCAGCTTGTAATTCCAAGATAAGGGACAAAAGCCTAATTGTTTTGTAGTAGCCCATTGATTTGTGTTAGAACACATTCTCGGTACCAATTACCTTATCTGGGATTAGTGGTGACTGTGGGTGTACACAGCGGCGTGTTGTGATGTCTATGGGGGTTTGGGATGGGAGATAAGGACGGGGCGTGTTCAGACAGGAGGAACAGAGACACGGGAGACTCCACGCAGAGGGGGAAGCGCGCCTGTTTCTGTGGCGATAGGAAAATGAGGTGGGGATTTGGTCGTTCTGCCGGAAAGCTCTGGCAGATCTGAGGGGCAAAAATAACCCCCTGCCATGACTCTGTCTTTTCCTTTGGACCCTGCTCCGCTGACATTGTTTTTCAATGGGAGATATGGATTTTGACACGTTACACTGTGCAGAAGCCTTTCCCCATGGTCTCTGACTGAATTTCTCTCACGAGGAGGCACTGTGTCAAATCGAATCACGAGAACAGTAGGGAAGAGATTATAAAGCTGACACCAGAAAAAGGGACTGTATAAATGAGGGGGACGGGGGTAGGATAAAGGAAAGGTCATTGATCTGTTCTTGGGAATTTGGATAGGGTCATGTTCAGATTTGTTTCAAAGGATTTTTTTAACATTATTTATTGTGCCACATTCACAATGCTCACAGTATTTATAACTATTTGAGTCTATGTAAGAAAGGGAAAATGCATTGGAGTGTCAGTCAGTACCTGCTTTCCTTACATCACTCAAGATTCTATGCAGATTCTTCACTGTTCTTCAGATAATCCAGATGCTCACACTGAGCTGAATATATTGGCTGGCTTTGAAGCCATAGATCAGTGAATCTGCATGAAAACAAGCCCACTGTTCTAAAGAAAGGAATTCTCCCCCCCGACGTTACAGGAGAGCACGGCAGGTGACGTTGCCACTTAATTACACATCTCCTGAAATATGCAGAAACCAATTCCCCGGGAATACGCTCAAACACACTGCGGTCTAATCTTAATAATGGTCTTTTGATTAAAAGCAAAGGGTTTCTCTCCTGGCCTTGGCTTCTCTCTCGTCAGCTCTATTCCCACTCTTTCCTGAGCTAAATTGCGGTTTGTGAAATTGCCTCCGGGCTGAATTGCATCGGGCCTGTGAATTATCCTCGAGCAATGGGAGCTCTTTGTTGTGCTCCCTCAGTGCAGGGCACAGCCAGGTACCCGGGCGGGAAAAGCTGCTCTTTCCTCGGGCTCTTGAGGAGCCCGCCACTTGCCGGGAACCTGAATGGTGCTTCTGTTAGAGAGCCGCGCTCTCGAGCCGCTGTGAGATTGCGCCGCTCCGCGAGGGCGGCGGCGGGCGGCCTCTTCCTCCTCTTCCTCGCCTGTACCTGAGGCATGAAGGCCCAGCGCTGGTTAGACCCAGGCTGATCAGGCCAGTGACAGCCTGCCACGGAGCAGAAATGAAACCGCTCAATAAAGCTATCCGCCGCTTCCTCATTAGTGAGTTCACGGGCGGCACAGGCTCTCTGTGAGAGTGTGGGACGGGTGTTTGTGTCGATCGGTCGGTACTGAAGCTCTACATCACTGGCCTCTCTCTTTCCTACGCAGGGCGATCAAGATTGAGGTGTACGACTGGGACCGAGACGGCAGGTAAGCTGCCACTCACCTCTGCTGGCTTCCCTGCCTCAGACTGAGGGGTTGTGTTCAATTCAGACGCAATGGTGTCCTGCTCTTATGCTTGGGTAGAATTTGAGCTTTACGTAGTTCACATACACTGCAGGTTTGGCCCTGACATAACTGGATTATTATTAAAACAAACTGTATTATCAGTAGTTCTTGGAAATTGCTCTGATTTCATCTTTTGATGATTGATTGAAGTCACACTTTCTGTAAATCCCTTGTTCATAAATTCCCATGCCTTCTCTTAGATAGGTCCCCTAATTATACACTAGACAGATATCTTTATTAATATTCATCATAGCCACAGATGGTGTCTTTATTAATATGCAGTCACACTGCTGACTGTATCTTTAGCTACATTCAGCATAACCAGCGGAGATAGCTTGCGCTAGTTATCTTAAACGATAAAGACATTTGCAGTGTGACACCTGGCCTGAAAATGGAGAAAATTGGAAAGTGGGCAGCCATGAAATAGCTACAGAGAAGCTGCCACACACACACACCACCTTCATTTCATCCATTCACTAAAGTCAGTCACATGGAGGTGTTTTTCACATGGAGGTGATGTGATTATTGCTGCTGCTGAAGAAAACAGCGCTAACTGCTGAGAAAACAGCAGAGTGCTGTAATGAGGTAAAACATATCATTTCTGTTAGTGTATTGCATAAATATAATTCGATTTTCAAAGTGTATGTGACATTCATTGATCTTAATGTAATACGCCACTTATAAATTCAATAAATAATACAATACTGATATACATGCTGTATGCTACCATGCATCATTCTGTATGTAGAATTTATTTACCAAGACTTCTAACACATTTTGTGAAATTAAAAGGTGATATTGTGTGTTTTCATTTAGTAAAATTTAAAGTTACCCATTGTATATTTTCATACGTTTTATGCTCTGTATATTTTATGTATTTTCTCAAATACTCATTCCTTTATATATTTTACTAGAGTAATAGCGAAAATATGTTTTATTTATATGGTTGGTATGGGTAAGTGCAGGTGGTTATACTGCTGTAAGAAGGAAGTGATGTAATGAGAGGAGAGTGGCAGAAGCACGGCTGAAGTATATGTGCATTAGTTGGAGTGGGGGCGGGGGGGGGGGGGGGAGAGAGGGGGATAAAATTAATTAAAATGCAGTATTGGGCAATGATGCATCTGGGTGAGGCCATTTTAGTGAGAAAATGTGTCTTGTGTGCCCCGTAGCCATGACTTCATTGGCGAGTTCACCACCACCTACAGAGAGCTATCCCGGGGCCAGTCACAGTTTAACGTGTACGAGGTGAGAGAGCCAATCAGAGCCCATCGTCCCGCTGCCACTCATCGGCATGACATCGACCATGCACACACAAAAACATATGTCCAATTACACGAATACACACAAACCCGCACCCACTTATAAACATATGTCCAATTACACGAATACACACAAACCCGCACCCACTTATAAACATATGTCCACATTTCTACTATTTGCCAGTAACTCAACATGAGAGATCATGATAGATTTTCAAGTCCAAGCAACACTTTACTGACAGCCAACAATTTCCATCTCTCATTAAGCAAACACAGTCTGCTGTAAACAACTCACCACTTATGTTCTTTCCTCCCTGAAATTGTGTTACAATTAAGAACCATTTTATAGCTTTTCTTTGGAGAGTGCTTAGACCCTTCTCAAGACATGAGCACCCCTATGAGTAATTGTGTGTATGTGTGCGAGAGCATACAGTACTTGTGTACATTTCTCTGTGTGTATGTGTGTGTGTGGGTGCGATTATGTGTGCATGCTTGCATGTGTGTGTGTATGTGTGTGTCTGTGTGTGTGCATGTGTGTGTGTGTTCCTGTAAATGCATACTCTCTCAGCTCTCCAGATGTGCTACCATATGTTGAAATTGACTGGGCTTTGAGATTAGTTATGCCTGGTGCAAAAACGGCAGTCTTGCAGTCCAAAGCTATCGTCCCCCCCCCTCCCCCCCACACATACGTGTCTCCCTTCAGCACATACACCATGTCTCTGGGGGGATGTGAATGATCTATGAGCTGCTCCAGCTGACCCCTGGGGCTTTTTACTGCCCTTTAAATTCATCCTTATGGCCTGCATCTCTGCATGCCATTCATTCTGGAAGAGGAGAGCCACGGATGACAGTTTTAATAGGACAGGGGCACTCCGAGCTCCTATACACACTAAATAAATATCTTTTCAAAAAAAAAGGTTTTATTTGGATGTTTTCTTCTAATTTACAGTTCAGTGTTTGCCACCAGAGCAGCATGGCTCTCTGTTTTTCAAGGGTTAAACAGACACAATCCATAGTATAATTTTCCTGCTATTAAACAAACACAGGACATGTTTGTTTTGTCCAGTGTTACACCTGCTTTGCATATGGATTTGTTGCTATAGAATCTTACAGGCTGAGCACACAATTCCATTTAATCAGTGCTAAATTGACACAACATATGGTGTTATTTCATCAGTGCTGAACAAACACAGCATACTGTATTGTTCAGGGTTAAACAGACACAGCACAGTGTTGTTTCAGAGTTAACATGGGCTGCACATAGGCTGCGTGGTGTACAGTGTGATGAAGCTGACGTACTTCTTACAGGTGCTCAATCCCAAGAAGAGGGGCAAGAAAAAAAAATACCAGAACTCTGGAACGGTGAGTCGATGTTCTTTTCCTCTACCTACCTGCAGCAGCTGAGTAAGTGTGTGTGTGTGTGTGTGTGTGTGTGTGCTTGCATTTGTATGCGTATGTGTGTATGTGCATGTGTAGGAAATATGTGTGTGGGAAAATTACATCTGCTGTATTGTTGACTGATGACAGTTGGCTGTCAGGCCTTTTCAGTGTACTTGTAGCTCTGAGGAATAATTACCCCATAGTGGTAATTGTTTGGTCAGGTTTTAGCAAAACAAATGACAGATGTATAATTTGTGCTCTCTGTGCTGCACCAGTCTGGGGTGTGAGCTATTTTGGGCTGACTATTTAATTAGTGAGATCTACTGTAAGCTTTTGCTCCTGTGAGCCATTAAAATCATTGTGTACATGTTTGTTCATATGTGTATGTCTGTGCAAGTGTGTGGGTGTGATTATTATGGGAGCTAAAATTGGTCACGCTCGCTAAACTCAATGAATCGTTGACAGAACCGAGAGCATGTTGGTTTTAATTAAGATATGTTGTTGGTTGGATTCCAACAGAGCTTGCTCCTTAATTAGGAAATAACACAGCCTTACCATCTAACTTTTAAATGCTCCATATCAGGATAAGTATCACTATAGAGCTGTTGGAGGGTAAGAGACCCACTGTGTGACTCATTAAGAATATGATTTACTCATAAATATCAAGAGCTCCCTCACTGATTTTAATTGCTCCATCACGAGTTTTGATTTCAGATGAGTTGAGGGTGCCTTCTTGATTGCTGTTAGGATGACTTTGATTAAATGACTAGGATGACTCTTGCAATGTTTCCTTCACAGTTGCAGAGTGAAGTGCTGTTGCTATTGCCATCCTCCCTCTGGAATCGGCGGTGGTCTGTGGAAGACAGGTGTGGCGACAGGTGAAGTTTAGTTTTCTGCGAGCGGCGCCTAATGATGCGTTTCCTCTGCAGGTGACTCTGCTGTCCTTCCTGGTGGACGTCGAGGTCACCTTCCTGGACTACATCAAAGGCGGGTGAGTTGAGTAACTCGCTACCGCTCTTTGAAACCGCCTTCCTGACTGTCTTCCAGAGCCTTACAGATCAGTTTTGTGTATAAGCCTGACCCACTCCTGCTCCCTTTGAGATTCCTTTGAGAATCCTTGAAAAACAGTGATTCCTCCCTCTGTCCTCCAGATGTCACAGAAATTTTCCTGTCGATAAACGTTTATTCTTTTTACCCTTTGAAGAAGGTCACGTATGTCCATCTGTTCACTAGATTGTTGTAGTTTACCAAGTCTAGCAGTGTCTGTGGACTGATATTGCTAACTACCGACTGCCAGCCACCCCATTGGCAATCACTACTACTGTGCCAACTGGCAATGCTGGCTGGTGTTCATCACCAAGAGAGTCCAAAGGTGCATGTTCAGACAAAAAATATTTTATGATAGCCTAATTTGGCCGTGGAAGAATCCCCCCTGAGCATTTCCATTTAAAGTACCCTGGTTTCACAGGAGATTAAGAGCAAATTCACTGTTAGAGCCATGAATACAAACACGGAAAACTTGCCCTTAACAAGTCTTTGAAAGACCATGGAAAATATAAATCTGATGTGGGCGGGAACTGATCTCAGGGGGGCCGGCCTAGGCTTAGTTCTATATTGGGAAAGCCCTCGTGTTACAGCTGATAATTACTGTTCTGAATGAACGTCTCTGTTTGGAGGTGGACTTCGATCCCCGGGCCTCAGGGGCCCTCACGCTGGGCCCAGCCACGCATGGCGGACCGCTCGCCCACGCTCTGACGGCTTTTCATAAAAACCGGAAAAATCCGACGCTCGCCGGGGCTTTATTAAAAACACCGCGGTCCTTTCTGAAGGAGGGAGCCGCTGTGCGGGGGGTGCCGATGACTCGTGAAAACCACCCCTCGTGAAATCCAGGACCCGCAAATAGCCTTCGTCGGAGCTGATGAGCACGGCGAGCGATCGAATCTTGTACCGCCTTGTCGGTCTCATCAAATATACATGGAGGAAGTTGTGCCTTTCCTAGCATCGGTGGGGATCGGCTGAACCGTCCCTCGAGAGAACTGAACTGTGTTTGTTTTAATGGTATTCTTATAGATACTCTCCCCTCCCCCTCCACTAGCAGAACATTAGATCGGTCTCAGCAAAATGTTTAGGGACTACACAGGTAGACACATTCAGTTTGACCAAGTGAGTTTAGCTGATGTTGATACGCCTTTCAGTCATCCACCCTCAGGCCATTGGGGGATGGATTTTGATCTTTGATTATAGTCTTTATCTATAATGGATATATGGATGCTCCTCCCTGAAATCAGGGCCAGCCCGCTCACACACCTCAGGAGGAGGCAGGCCTCTGGGTAGCGGGCGGCCCCTCCAGGTCTCAGCGGCGGAACCGTACGCCCCTCCATCTCTCAGCACCTCGCCGCCGCTTTGATTGGCACTTTGATGGGCAGTGGAGAGATAATCTGAGAGGAGAGCATCGTTCGCCATGAGTGGCGCACTGTGTGAACACTGCTCTTTTGTCAGTTGATGGTAATTAATGAGCTTACCAGATGGCGGCAATGGGAAGATACTTGTGAAAAAATACAGCTTTGTGAGAACAGTGTCTAAACATTATAGAAAAGAACCGTGGTACACAATATATCCGTTTGTACTGTTTCACAGTTTCAATGTTTTCTTGTTTTAGTGAGTGCATATCTAATTCTCATGAGAAATCTACCCATATTCAGTTTTTTCTTGTGTTTTCCTTGTTTTATCGCCTATTAATGTAATGCAACGCTATAACCATGTATATATTTTATGTACAATATGCATGTTTTATGTGGAAAATTAGTCAAGCTACAGAAAAGAAAACTTTCAGTGACAAAACACGACTTAAACCATGCCTTGAAAATCTGTAGGAATGTTGAGAGAGAAGAATATATAATAGTATGGAGTGGCAATGTAGGGACAGTGTGGAAAATGCCAGCAATAATCATGGAATGGTTTTGCTTTAAAAACCTGGTAGAATGCAGAAATGCAATGAAAAATCTGCCCTCGGCATGAAAGGCCAGCGATGTACAGCAGCAGAGGAAGAAACCCAATTTTCCTTGGAGCAGATGAGAAGTGAATGACAATTCCACACTCGTATCACTTTGGGGCGCGAACCAAGGAGGGACACATTCCGGAGCGTGTTTGATAGGCATCACCTGGGGCTGACAGGATTGCAGAATATCAGGCATTAATAAACATGGAAAGGACCTTGCTTAATTCGGTGCAGCCCTCACGTCAGTGGGGGTCAACTGACAATCTTGCGGCTCAGGTTGGTTGTTATCTACCCGGCTCCGCGGCTTTGCCACCGCGAGGCTGTTTGCTCCGCCCACCCCGAGCAACGGAGCCAGGTGACACAGGAGAGGGAAATACTCGCAAGATAGCTTGAATTACATTTGGCACGGACTGGGGGAAACGAATGATTCTGCAGGGCACAGCTGTTTTTGAGCATGTGTTTCCATCTTTCCCTCTCATTAGGCTGTCACACACATCTCTGCGGAGATAACACCGGGGGCCACTGTGTTTTCGGTTGGAAACTATCGTCTCGTAAAGTGCCAATTGGCCGGGCGCTAACTTCCATTTTTGGTAGAAATAGATGTAGCGTTGTGTTTTTACTGGTGCGTGCGTGGCTCCCTTCCAGGCAGCCTTGGTCTTTTTATTTAGCTTTTCATCCTCTCCTGAATTGGTCATCAGTTGCCTACACGTACGGCAGCATTTCCCATCTCTCTCCTGCACCGAGAATAAACGGACGGATAGATGAAGTTGAGAGAGCTGTGACATTGGGCCAGGGGTCAAGTTGTCCGGCTGTGATGGAACATGAGATGAGACAGAGCGCGTGTTTTTGTGTGTGCTTGTGTGTGTGTGTGTATTGTATGATGAGAGTGCAGATATATTGGAATGACTGCTTTGTTCATGTATAGCTGGACAGCTATACAAGAAGCGTGACAGAAGGAGGTACAGCAAGAGGGAGAAAAGAGGAAAGAAGGAGGTGTGGACAGAAGGAGGTGTGAAAAGAAGGAAACTTGTGTCCTGGCTGCCTCTGTGTGGAGTTTACTGTGGAGAGAGTATTGCCAGCTCTCTGATCATTCAAAATCACTGCTAGATATAGTTTTTCTTTATATATCTTGTGATCATGTGTCTATTCATGACTGTTCTCTGCAAATTAAACATTGTTTAAGTTGCAATTTTGTGTAACAGTTCTTAAATTCAACAAGATTACGACATATGATTTATGGATAGGGTACTGAATTCTGATCTAGTATTCAAATAGAATCATATACTGTTGAAAGGAACCCTTATGGGAAAATGGACCCTTGTGTGTGTGTCGTATTTAGTATTCTAGAGACACAGGCAGGAAGTTGCTGTAGGGTTGTGCCATTCTGGAGAAGAGGAAAATGCTCCACAGGATGATAAACTTGCCAGCAGATGAATGTGTCGCGATTGTGTCTGATAAAGAAGTTGTAGCTATTGAAGGTGCAGAGAAGGGTCGCTGTTTATGCACACTTCTGTGACTGGCTCAGTTGAGTCACATGGGGTGTCACATATTCTGTATTTCCCCTTCAAATGCTGCAGCTGTGCTTCAGATGAGAAATGTAAATTATTAGATTCAAACCTTTTACTACTTTTTGGACTATCCCCAGATTCTTTCATAAGGAAGGCTGTGGGAATTTCAATGCATTTCAACACAAGAAGATGACTCGTAAAAATAAGTGACTTGTGCATATAATATCACTACCACCCTTAACTACAGTACATCTACTTTTTAAATATCTTCTTTGTCTAACAAGAAATAATTTAGCCTACTTTAAAATCCATCCAAAACCTATCCTCATCATAGACAGGGAGTGCATTTGTTTGTGTGTGTGTGTGTGTCTATTAATGTGAGTGTTCTGTAAATGTGACTGTAAATCTGGGTTATGTGTTCTTTGTGAGGGGGAGATTTCAGTCAAATTTGCACATATTGCCGCAACAAACGAGGCTTGCACACCCCAACG
This sequence comes from Anguilla rostrata, assembly GCF_018555375.3. Taxonomy (NCBI): domain Eukaryota; kingdom Metazoa; phylum Chordata; class Actinopteri; order Anguilliformes; family Anguillidae; genus Anguilla; species Anguilla rostrata. The sequence continues at coordinate 14,168,925 of NC_057939.1, forward strand.
ACTGCTATGTGCAATATCTCAGGACATACTCACCGCCGACCTGAACGTCTCACTCCTGTCGTCCTTCTCACGAAAAACATTCATCATTTGGGCGCGGCTGTGGAGAGCGGCATGTTTCCGCACATTATGACCACTGTGTCCAGAAGCTCTCTCCCGCATGACGTGACTGCAGCTCTCGCTCGCGCTCCCTTGCGCTCAGAGACATGTGTAGTCTGTTGGCATGTGTGAGAGCACCGGCATAATTCAGCAGTCCCTTCGGTGCCCGCTGCGTCTTGGCAACAGAGCTCGGAACAAGAAACGCCTCAACGCTCGCGTCTGTGAAATCTCCCCCGGTCCCTTTTCTTAGAATATTACGTGCTATCCTTCCACTTATCATTGAGAAACATGGAGCATTGAGCCGTATCTTCTTTATGAATTATACAGTAGGATATCTCGCAAAGAAAATAACTCGACGTATAGCTAGCGAACTGAAGCCGAAAGCCCTACCCTTCTAATGATGTAGGGTTTTACCACTGGTTTGAGAAATTCATTTCAGTATCTCTCAGGCCATGTGAGGTTTGCTTTATGAAAAATGTGATGCGCGAGCTCCCATCTTCTAGATGTGTCCATGCCGTCCCTCTTCTTAAAGACTTCCATGAATAAATGGAAATTTTGTCTCGATTTCAAATTAAGTTGCATGGTAAGGTCTGTGGAGGAAGCTTGTGGCTGCTTGGCTGCTATTCTCATTGCCTTGTTCAGGTCTATGGGGAAAGAGTGGGCTCACTTGTGTAGGCACAAGCAATCAATACTGGCTCCAGTAGCTGACTGTAGCTTATTTTATTCTATCAACAAAACAATGTTATTTCTAATAATGAAAACCTATATCCAAAAAAAAAAGGTTCATTTTTTATACGGCACAAGGGTGGACATAATAATTTGAATGGATAAAAGCAATATTCTGATCACAGAAGTTAGGGTAGCTGAGCGGGAAATTTTTATGTGCCGAATTAAAAGAATAACTCACTCTAATCCCTGTGGTCAAACTTTGGAACAGAGAAGCATGGAATGTGCTTGCTTAAGGATAAACCTGCAAGCTTCATTACTGTGGCATAATTCACTGTGTGCAGTGTGTGCAGTTAAGAGGAACACTGATTAAAGGTAACAGCGAAGCCACAAGTCATATAATTGCTCTTTTCAGAATCATAATGCTACCTCCGGGACATAAACAAACCGCGGGCTGTCGAGAGTGTCACTCCAAAGGCTCTGTTTTGCTTCCAGTGCCAGTCGTAGAGTGAAGCAATGCCACGGACTGAAGCGCATCCGAGGGAGAGGAAGGGGGTGGGATTCAGTGGACAGGACTTTTTCTTATCGCTTCACACTAGAGCAGCTACTCCGGTTCGCTGCAGTCCTCCTGTGCTAGCTACCCGTGTCGCGCACTTCTTCGACACAGTGACTGCGCAGCTCGACTGGTAAACTGCAGAGTGAAAATAACACCGTGGCTGTGTGGCACAGTTCCCTGGCGAAGCCACCATGCTGGGTGGTGATTGAAGAAGAGACACCCAAAATGTGTGTGAGGCATGGGGGGTGGGGGGCAGATGTGTTACAGCTGGTCACTGTGTTATGAAAATAGACAACTCAAACCCTGACAAAGTACACATAAACGATGTTTAGAACAGAAAGGATATGATCTAATAGTGGTGATATTAATAAGACAAAAAAGCAATGATTCGACCTGAGATAAAGACAATACATGAACATGAGCAATAAGAGGAGTAGTAAATGACTTATTTATGCAGGTGAGTGATTCAGTGAGTGATGACAGCCAGACGTGAGCCAGCCTCCGGCAGGGCCTCTGGGCTAGCCGGGGGCAGCAGTGCCCTGCTAGACTCGTGGTGGCAGGAGGCATGGCCAGGAAGGCCAGTAGTTACAGATGGTGAGGCGGTCCCTGTTGGGCCCTCAGGATTGTGCGGCGAGGTGCTGGAGACCCATGGAGCAGGGTACTGGGAGTGGCTAGGAAGAGCTGGAGACCTGGGAATTATAGGCAGGCTGTGGCAGACTGGCACTTGGCAGATGTACAGCCTGGTCTGAAAGCCTCAATTTCCTCTTGTCCACTACAGCACGCATTGGTGCTGGGTATTGATGCCATTATTGGCTGTGGCAGTACACTGCTAGGGGGTCCCAAAGTGGTCCCCCTTTATGTTAACAGAACAGAAACACTGAACAAAGAAAACAGAACATATCGGGAACTAGAAACCAAAAGATAACAGGAGAGGAGAGTCTTTTAGGGATGTTCAGAGGGCTGGGGAAACCTAAACAAACAGTGGTTGTGTTCCACAGGGTCTCTCTCTAAAGCGACCCAAGGCTGTGCTTTTGTAACTGGCCTACTGAAGGCAATTGGCAGCATAGCAGATCAACTGCATAGCCCTCCCTGCTCTGAGAATCAGTGCTTGTCTGTGCTCTCCTTACAGGAGACAGGTCTACATATATCATTATGAATCATGAAAGAGGAAAAAGGGAATTTTCAAGGGAATGAAAATGCAAAATTGCAAAATGGGGGGATCATCAACTCATCAATTATATGTATTGTGATGTTTTGAATGCATCTCTCTATCTCTCACAGAGAGTGCCTGCTCGCTTTTTCTTTTTACCAACTTGAGGTGTTCCGGAACTAGCAAGATAATAAAAAGGGGAATAATCCTGATATAGATTTAAGCTGTGAATCGCTGCTTGAATGAAACATCCCAACTGCGACTAGGTACATTTGCTTTGAGAGCTAGCTTAGCTGCCAGTTCATTCAAATCTTTAACCATGGCTTAGTTTGTGTGCATACTTGGGTGGCTAATGAAATAACTGCCCTTTTCAACAATTTGGTAATGGTTGTCTGGTGACCAGGACCACCTGTTTCCCTAGGCCCTGTTCATTTTCACTGCAAGGGTAGCTGCAAAGGAAGCAAAGTTAAATAAAGTACATTATAGAAAAGTAACTCACTACTGGCTTGGAGATAGGACAAGATTGGTCAATTATTTTATTATTATTAATAATAATAATAATAATAATAATAATAATAATAATAATAATAATTAATAATAATTTTAGGTCTTCTGTTTACAGGGACTCTCTACAAGCAAATGAAGGTGGGGTTAGAGGTGCTGAGTTTGCCAACTTTTAATTTGAATAGGTGGCTCAATATTTCATTTATCTTGGCAGCATAACAGAGTATGCGAATGTAGCAATAATTTAAAAAGTGGGTGTACCTGACTGTAAAAATATTACAGGCCTTTACCAGCCCCATTTCTCATTTGGTTCAAACAGCATGAGGGCAAAACATCCTATTATAATTTTTTAGCAACTCCATCATTTCCATTTTTTTCTCTGGTATGGTGCTTGTGCTTTGCTTTCAAGTTTTAAATTAAGGGTGTGGAGGGAACCGTGAAACTAATTTGTCAAAGTAAACAGTACGAATAAGCTATTCAGATTTCTGCATACGTCTTAAATATATACTGTCATAAATCCTCAGCACCCAGTGGTGTAATGTCATGTTGATAGATGTAGATTGATGTAGGAATCTGAAATGGAAAAGAAACGTCATTAAGCATTACTGCTGGAACTGCCCCACCGAAGTACAAATAAAAAGAGGCCAAAATAGCTGCAAGAAACAATTACAGGGTCCACGAAAAAGCAACAGGAGTTCCTCCTATCCCAGTGGGACTCAACAGAATAAATACATTCTGTATAAAAAAGGATACAGACCATTGAAAATACAGTTTCAGAAGCTTTGTGGTTTGGATTCACTGATGTTATCTTAGAAACCGGATATTTCCAGAATTTTGTGTGATTTTATGTGTGTAATTTATTTATTGAATTACTTTCTACAGGGAAGCAGTATGGAAGCTGTAAGATGACAAAATGCATAATGAAGTGAATTTATCATTTGCTTTTGTTTTCCAGAACGCAGATCAATTTCACAGTGGCAATTGATTTCACGGCCTCTAATGGTAAGCGCTATGGTTACTTTCATGATGAATACCCTTGGAGCATTTCTGCAGATAGTGAATAGCGTCCGTTATCAGTCAATGGAAACCATGAGATGAAAGCCACAATAGCAATATTTATTACAAAGATAGAAGAATCTTAGTAATCGTAGAGTTTTTCCACTGCTTTTACCAAAAGTATGTCCAGATTTATGAATTATGGGAGGTATTAAATAAATGCAGTGCCCCATCATCATGCAACCTTATTATGAACCCATACATTGCAATTTCATGAAATTAAAAACATGGACTCTGATCCTTACCTTAAATCTTATTTTTTACACATATAAAGAAAATATAGAGTGGTAAAGCATGTATGAAACAGCAGAGAAATGCAAATATTGAAATGGAGAAAAAAACTTGAATTATGTATATTCACAGACAGGCCCTACATTTAGTCTCATCGTGGTCTTAATGTCATGAATATCTGTCCAGCATACTGGTCATGTAAGAGCTTGTGACGCCTGATGCCTCACTGCAGTAAAAAGCCAGGTTCAGTCCAGACCCATTTAGACTTTAGATTGAAACGCTGTTCACTGTGGCCACGGGTTCTGATTTCTGGTTCTGTCCACCTTATGCAGGTAACCCGGCTCAGCCCACATCTCTCCACTACATGAGCCCATACCAGCTCAACGCCTACGCCATGGCGCTCAAAGCCGTGGGCGACATCATCCAGGACTACGACAGCGACAAGATGTTCCCCGCGCTGGGCTTCGGTGCCAAGCTGCCCCCCGATGGCAGGGTCTCCCACGAGTTCGCCTTGGTGAGCGCCCCCTTGCCTCTGGGCCAGCCGCTGCACCTCCCGCACACCACTCCAGATGTTGGGCCTGAGGCATAGGGTCTAACATCTGCTCAGATTCTCCTTGGGGGAGGTGGAGGGGGCGGGGGGTGTATGTGTGAAAGCTGTGAAAAGACCACAGACACTTCTGCTTAAACTGAAGAGAAGTGAGTCAAACAAGTTTGAAACTAGCACAAGCAACAACAAATTATAAATAGCCTGATGGCAGAAGGGAATGTGGAGACTGAAGATTAATGTTTTAATTTTTAATTTGGGCGATATTAACAATTACGTCCACATTTGGCAGAGCGTCACTTGCTGCTTGCATGGGTCCTGTTGACGTAAAAGCGCTCAGATCTGGCATTTACGCTCTGCAATCATGCAATTCGGGCATGTGTCATCTTTGGAGACTGCTGATTTCACACTTGACTTAATTCTTCTGTGTGCCCAAATTCAGCTACAAACACTACGATGTACATCACAGACTGGGGCCTTATGAATAACGAATGGGAGTCTTCCCCATAGTGGGAACCAGCGGTGTCTTATAAATGACATTTTCCTCCCAAAGACATAATGTGAAACTGAATCAGTAAGAATCCATGGACCCAACTGAAGCAAATAAAGTGTATTTTAAAAGCAGGCGCTCCTCCCTTTCTGCAGTTATCTTAACTTTTTCTTTTCGAAGTTTAAATATTCCCATGATCGTTACTTTGCTGCTTGTCATGGCGCTTTTACTCCTTTATGTGGTACTGTGTTTATGGACCATTTCTTATAGCCTGGAGACAGTTATAAATGGTGTGAGCGGCTTGCTGCGTTCTTAATTGACGACAGACCTAAGTCCATCTGCATCTTGGAGCGCACGCGGCGGCCATTCTGGCTCATTCTGTGCGCATGAACCCATTTAGACCCTGGACAGGGCATCGTCTGAGCTTTTGCTCATGCCTTTTGATTGTGATGCAGATGATTAATGGCGGATTTATTGACCAGTGCTGGAGGGGTTTTGTGAAGCAGAAAATAGGATCTTGGTGGCGTGACGGAACTGACACCAGCACTGAAGGCCACTGGGCACCACCCTTCTCAGTGGGGGGGGGGTCTTTTTCTCTATCACATAGAGGCCATTGATTGAGAAGGTGCATCATGACAGCTCACAGAGTGCCTGAAATACTACCCATTTTATTTAGCAACCGTGCGGTGTATTCCTTAAGAGCCTGTGCTCGTAACCGAAAGGCTACATGTTTAATTCATAGACGGTGACACTGTTGTGGTAGAGTATACTGGAGTGCAGTACTTAACCTGAACTGCTTGTGAAAATGTAATAATAGGATGTGAGCTCTCAGTCTTCCTGAATAAGGGAGTCGGCATAAGTAAATAATAATCTGAATTTTGCCTCTTTTATGATATGGCAGAACGGTAACCCACAAAACCCTTACTGTCCGGGGATAGATGGGGTGATGGAAGCGTACTACCAGAGCCTAAAGTCTGTGCACCTTTATGGACCAACAAACTTCTCACCTGTCATTAACCATGTTGCCAGGTAAGTTTGTCAAGCCAGGAACACAATCATTAAGGTGATGCAGACAACTGAAGGTCACTGTGAGTGTTTCCATGGCAATAGGCACTGACACGATCTTGCTAGAGCTTTCGAAATAAAGACAGATTCTGATGTAAACATTTTGGAGCTGCAAACTGTAGAACAGTGGAAGATCTCCAAGAGCAGGCTCTGGGTCTCTGGGGGCGGGGTGGCGGGGGGGAGAGTGGTCTTTAAAAACAAGTCAGCGTGAAAAAGAGAAAACTTTGGAATCACTCGGCAAGTTATTATTCTGATAAATGACTTGGTTGATAACAAGCTAAATAAATGAACACTGTGAATGTTTTTGTCGCTCAGTCCTTAGAGACAATGCCTGCGCTGTGCATGCTACATGCAGCTGATTTGCTGTGGAATGCATTGTCCTCAGAAATATCAAAATGCTGCATTTGGTGTAAAGTGAAACATTTGAGTGTAACTTCACTAAAAAAAAAAAACAACAGATCCAAAAAAGCACATTTAAACTACTGTCTGAAGATGCCCTAAAGCAAGCTGACATTGTAGCCGGTGTTTTAGTCAAACAAGGTGGTATGAATCATTAGGTCATTAAGATTGTGAATTGTATGTATGCAGAGTAAATAAATATTTTACCATTTACCTCAAATGCCTTCCACACCAATAGATGATTCAAGAGTGTGTTCACACGGGTAATTCAGGTGGTACAGTAGTACATTCCAAATTTTAGAGATAAAGAAAAACGGGGGTTGAACAAACGCACACGCATGCATATGTGCATGCACACATACACGAACGCCCATATGACTACATGTGTGTCTGCACACAAGGCCTAAATATTACATTCCACAGCTGTGTAATGCAAATGGCTTTCTGATTTACCAACTCCAGACAATCCCGAGGGTCCATAGTTCGTAATTATGTTCTAGAATTATGTTAGGAGACAGTAATTATGTTAGTAGTTTGCAAAATCAATACTAAATGTTTTAATGTCTGTGTTTATTGACCAAGCTCACTCTTCAGCATAAGGTAGTGAGACATTTTGTGTGAAAGTATTGCTTCTGTTCTTGTAGATCAATGTCCACTGTTAATCAGAAATTGAATTTCTTAAGAAACAGTGGAACAAACAACTAACTCTGTTAGATTGCAATCTAAAGCTAGATTGGAGTTAGACCTTCTGCATTCTTGCAGTAACAAAACTTAAAAACACGTGATCAATGTTCTATTGCATAATAGAGGAGTAGTCTCAACATCAGTTAAATTTTGTTGTCCGGCCAGATTTATCAGTGATTACAAGTTTAGCAACTAGCAGGAGCAGTCAGGTGCTCAGGCAAGGATTTAGCAGACATTCCAATGTTTTGTCACCCCTTGCAAACTTAATATCTTGGAGAACATAGCTCCACACAGTTCCAGTGTTTCTGAGTCTGCTTTCATACAGGTTTCATATTTTAATGAGAGAGGTCAAAGGGCATGTACTAATGAAGTAAACATAAGGGACTGAAGTCTGTGTGAGGGGCTTTAATGTTTTGACCCTCTTCCATGGCAGTGTGTTCATTAGTGTTGCTTCAGCTGCTGCTGCATTAATTCTTGAGTTCATGCAATCCACTGACTCCTGTCTCAGACACCCACTCTGAACACATTGTCACACCCACGTTCTTTTATGGAAAAAGTTATTTTCCTTCATTAGGAACTTCTCACCTGTTTTCTCTACTGATGTAATGCACCGTATAGAATCATGCTTAACTTTGTCTTGTACTGTACCAATATCTGTTTCTCATTCTTCTTGGTTTTATCACAAGTTTGGCTCAGAGGTGCTAGAGCAGGGGTGGGTAAGGAGGGTCGTATTTGTTCCTGAATTTCTGCCAACTTGCTCTTAATTATTTAATTGGCCCATCCATTTTTGTGGTCTGTCATTTTAACTGAATTTCTTGATCAGCTCATGTATGACATTTGAGAACTTTCCCTCTATCCTTACAATAGTAATAGTTTATTATTTAAAGCTAACTGATTAGCTAACTGAGCCAGGGTGACTTGGTCAACAAAGGCCTTCATATACAGACAATGGCCCTCCAGAGGTTTCCCAATCTATAAAAGAGCCATTTCATGTCTGCTGTGCACTGCAGAGTATAGTATGATTAAATGTAACGTAGTTTGATGAACAGTGTCTCTGTGATGATGGTCCTCAGTGTATAGTGCGATTAGTTTTTATGCTCTCTCCACCCTTGCCCAGGTATGCTGCTTCGGTGAAGGATGGCTCCCAGTACTTCGTCCTCCTGATCATCACTGACGGGGTCATCTCAGACATGGCGCAAACCAAGGAATCCATTGTCAATGTAAGAACGCCAACAGAGTAAGGGCAAGGACGTGTGGAGCTGGACTGGTATGGATTAGTATGACTGACAGATGCAGGCTATTGCAGTATCTTTAACCAAGGCCTTATGTACGTCGTGTGTTCAGTCTCCGCCCCAGTGGCACTCTCTCTCACATCCAATAAAATCCCTCGCTCACATCCACTCCTGTCTTGTTATCTTTAAAACACCAGCCAGCTCTTTTCATTGCTTTCTATGCCCACAATGTCTCCACACCTCCCTTTCCCTCAGCAACTTCCAGCGCATGAAAGACTTGCTCTAAGTATTTAGTTGTCTGAGAACTGTTCAGACTGATTAAGTCTTTAAATTAGCATGGAATATCCATTTAATATGAATATCTGCTTCTGACATACTGTGGTATTAAGAGGGAAAATCATCCCTCATTTGGCATTAAAAGTGTCTAATTATAAACAATTAACCTCTTATTATACTTCACTGCTCAGTACAATTGTGATTGGAATGAAAATTAACGCACAGGACATGGATCCTATTTATCAAAATTGCAGCAACGGCATGTTGAGTGCTTTTCTCCTCTTGGCAACAGGCCATAGCAACATAATTGCACTTGCTGATTGAGAAGACTAAGAGTACAGTGTGTTGGGTAACTCGGTTTCCTTCAGCTCTGTAAATAAAAGCGATTTGTAACTGTCGGGGTTGTGGCATTTTTGGACAAATTCATTTATCCCTGCCTGGAGAAGTTTTTACATGATTGTAGCACAGTAAAACTCAAGGCTCAAGGTCAGCTTTGCCCTGGAGCATGGTGGAGCAGCTTATGTGCATCACCAAACTCTATACACTTTCCCTATTTCACATCAAACACGCTACACACAGACATGTTTTGATGCTAAACTTTTTGATGGAAACACAAACGCTATTTAGTGTAAAAGTGTAGGTACTTGGCCGTGTGGATATTTGGCATCACAGTTATTTCATTAATGTGATGCATAAAATTACGTCTCAGTGGTGTTACCAGTAAAATGTTACACATTGCGATGACATATTATGTATTACAGATTTACTTACCTATTTTACAGCCACTAGCATTATGAATAGAAAGAAAATTTATTTAAATAATTAATACGAGACTTGCACCTCATATTACACTAAATTCTCTATTAGTGCCTGGGTTTCTTTAGTGATATATACTGGTCTCTATATTTGGATGAGATTTGTACTGCTGTTACAGTCTGTGTCATTCTCAGTCTGTGTCCAAATGCTATTCACTTTACACTGAATTTTTCCCTTTTTCTGTCCTTCCAAAGGCTTCTTGTCTTCCCATGTCCATTATAATTGTGGGTGTCGGACCGGCAGAATTTGATGGTAAGAGAACAATTATTTAGTCCTCGCCCACTAATATAATCTATGAAGAATGTTTATAGTACGGTGTTCAGTTTAGCTCAAAAATTACCGGGATAGTATGAACTCTTGTGGAATCTGTGTTCATCCGTGTCCGGACATACTTCTGCACACCTACATCTCCTGTATGCATTTGTACATGTGTGCATGTGATTATTATCCATTATGGAGAAGCGTTATCAGTGAGAGAGTCTTGTTGTTTTCAGTAAGAGGTATTTAGTGTGGTAGCTCTGACAGAAAAGGGGATGGGGAAGTTTGATGGAGTTTGATGGATGTTTGCTGACTGTCATCCTCACCGTCCTTTTGTTCGTTAATTACCCCAGCTCTTTGTTGATTTTTCCCCTAATAACATTGCAAAGACCTGATTGCACACTGCGTCTTTGTTTTCATGAAAGGACACACTAATTGTGCCTTTATGTCCTTTAAAGGGCATGCTGGGCAAACATCAATATGGGCTTTCATCTGATTTTCTCACTTAGAAGCAACTGTGAAAATTGCTCAGCTGAGACAATCATTCTCTGTACCAGAACAGATCTTCTGGTCATGGTTGCTCTTGTTTTAGTTTTTTTTTTAAACTCGTTTTAGTGTATATTTTATTTTAAAATAAAAATCAGTCCTCAATCAGTTTATTGATGAGGGCTGGGTCGTTGAGGTACTGACTGAGTAAGATCACAAAGAAAAAATCAGAGCTAGCTCTGTGTATGTCTGTGTGAATGTGTATGTGGTCCTGCAGGGCATGCAGTTGTGTGCATATACACATTTGTACTTATGGGCTCAGGCGTGTGCACGTGTACAGTGTTTAAGGTGAGTGCTGTATGTGTGTACTCTGTGCAAAGAGAATGATGAAAGGGAATGAGAGTGAGAAACAGAACAGATTTCATCTTGATACTGTGTCATGGCATGAATTAGAAGATGTAGGGTGGTGAGGGATTGGTGCCCACAGAAAGTGTGTGTGTGCACGCTTAGGATTGGACCTTTCTGAGATTCATGTGTGTGCATGATTTCTGCATTCTACTCTCTGCAGAAACTACAGCTTAAGAGCCAGTTACACAGATAAAAGTAAAAAACAAACTCTTTTCTCCCTTCCCTGCTTTTCTACCACTCTAATTTTCAGCATTCAGCATGTCATGCCAACTTAGCACCACTGGGTCAGATACAGTCTTGATCTTTTTCATATGTATATTTAATTTGTGAAAAAGAAGAAGACAGCATTTTGAATTTTCCTCTTGGTCCATGAAAACAGTCTCTCGTTATGTTCAGCTCTGCAGTTTAATGGGCAGTGAGCTGAGAGAAGGTCCACCAAACTGTAAACACTGTGCTGTCAGTGTGGTGTCAGGATGTAAATATTGCTTTGTGCAGATTCATATCTACCTGTTCACGTGGCCTTCCACTGGACGTGTGCCTGAGTGTTTATGTAGAAACGGGCTGCAGAGAGAGACTTGTTCCATTCACCATCCGTGCCACTGAGCAGGTCTTTGTGTCTCCTCAGCCATGATCGAGTTGGACGGGGATGAGGTCAGGATTTCATCGAGAGGAAGATTTGCGGAGCGAGACATCGTTCAGGTATGCTGCGCTCGGTCTTTTCTGCTGGAGAATCCCGCCATGTGCTTCATGAAAACGGGCGGGGGCACAAACCAAGGCGCCCTCCTGGCAACCTGCATTACAGATCCATGTGTCTTTTAATGTCTGCAGTTTGTGTCTGGATCCAGTGCGAGCGTGTCGGCTTGTACTTTGATTCATTTCCCATGAATTGGACTTTCTGTGCTTCGATCAAATCCTAGCGCTGTGAGGTTCATGCGGATATTCAATGCTAACATGTTGCACTTTGTCCCGAATTTAAATCCCTGGGCATTATAGTTTTTCTGTATCTCATGCTGATGAAATTTAGTCATTCACGCATTCATTCTTTTTGATTCACCCATTTTGATTAATGATGGTGACCACCAGGATCATTCTGTTTCATGCACGCCTCTCTGGAAGAAAGGACCTCTGATTTTCTTAAGCAACATAAAAGAGGAATCAAATCATGTTAAGATTAAAGTAGGGCCTGTGTGCACATGACATGAGGGAATGAGGACCATAAATGCGAACGTGATTTTCATCTAATGAGACAATTTGTTTTTCTCCCCATGTTATAAATATCCTTGCTCTAAGCAGATCTGACAAGATTAGGTCTTCATCAAGGACTTAACCAAAAAGGGATGTAATTGGTTGAACCTACCAGAATATACAGTATAAATGATATAGATTAATATCAGGATAGGTCTGCTCACGTTTGTGTATAACAATTCCAAGATTAGTTATAAGGTGTGAATTCTCTTCTAGAATGTGCTTACAAGACTAGCTTTCAATTTAAAAAGGGTCTGTGGTCTATGGGATTACAGGTATAGTCAATTTAGTGTTACCCTGGGTAGCAATGATTAATTTTAAAGGTGTGTGCACAGTAGTATTCACATAAACAACTTAAGTAAGTATGCACTTCCATAGCAATTCCCCGCTGAACCACACAGACAATTGCACATGGACGCATTGATGGAATTTTACCCATTTTGACACCACAGTAGGAGGGTGCAGTTATAACTCGGAAACAAATCCTACACAGGGTGAGGCTGTAATGATGTGTAAATCACCAGAGATATCAGGGAAGTGGAAAAATACCGGGAAATTCCCCACCCAAATTCAAATTAATTTGGAGGCATAGAGGCATGGATAAATCAAACCTCTCAGTGCTGTCTTGTTCTCTTTTTTTCATTCTGTTAAGCAGAAAAAATGGATCCACGTAAAAATCATGTGAACAAAAAAATGTCCTTTTTGAATTCTTAAAATTGCTTTATAAGGTCATGTTACAGGGACCAAAATGCTGTCTCCCACTGTCGCTGTACTGTATGTTGGGGCTGTACTGTTGCTGTACTGTACATTGGAGCTTCAGGCATTTGTATATTTGATTTTTCTCTTTGTAGTATATGTTATAATGATATCCAGGCTAGTTAGATGGAGTGTCTCCACAGATACTTTGTGATGACAGGTGAAGCTGTGAGCCTGCTGGAACACTTACCAGGGGAGGCAGAAAGGGAACACACTGGCAGCTTCCATTCCCATCATGCTCACATGGACAGACACTTGAACACACCTGTGGGCTCATTAGAACACATGGAATTAGTTGAGCCGTCCTCATATTTTGTCATCCAGAGAGATTCTCATTCACACCACCCCCAACCTCCACCCCCCGTACTGTCTAGAGCAGAGAAGGATCATTATCCAGTCAGCCTGGGCCAGAGGCAGGTCATTATCCAATCAGCTTCCCCCTCATTAGGAGTCAGTCCGGTTAACAGGAGAAAAACATCATGGCTGTGTGTCAGGGATTTGTACTGAGGTCCCTGTGAGGCTTCAGTGAACACAGGTGTGTCTTCAGGCAGAAAGGTTGTCCGTGGGACTTTTTTTTCGTGGGAAACTTTAGAAGATTCTTGAAAGTGTGGGGAAAAAAGTAATTTGGCACCAGCTAACACTACTTTAGTTTGTAGGAACAAAAAGTTTCCAAAGTGGTACAGTAATGATCTGTAGCCATTCAAGCAGCGAGTGAATCTCCATTAGATCAGCTGATTTGGGTTTTAGATTTTATTTTACCACAGCACTGCAGGTGAAGTTCTTTCAGACGGAAAGGCCGCTTGGTAGCTTTAACTCTATTTCCCCATTCCCCTTTCAGTTCGTCCCGTTCCGGGACTACATTGACCGGACGGGGAACCACATCCTCAGCATGGCCCGGCTGGCCAAGGACGTCCTGGCCGAGATCCCCGACCAGTTCCTGTCCTACATGAGGACCAGAGGCATCAAGCCGTCACCCGCGCCCCCTCCCTACACACCCCCGGGACACCCCCTGCAGACGCAGATCTGACGGGCACCCCCCTCGTACCTCTCGGAGTGGCTGAGTGTTGCTGGGGAGGGGTGTACCTCCCACCTGTCTATCTCTCTCTCTGTCATTGCACTATGGAGATAGGAAAAGCTCTCAGAATAGGCTGAAGGCATGTTTACTTTCATTTTGAGCATTCTTCTGACAGGACTCTGCTTTCTCTGGAAGGCCTTTGGAACCCAAGGCCACCGGTCATCTCAGCTGGTCGGCATGGTGAAGGACATTTCAGAGCTGCTCTGCAAGCCCAGGACTGTTCAGGAGCACTGGGAGAAAAAGGGTCTGCCTCACCGCTGGAGCCAGATTCCCTTGTCTGTTGTAAATAACTTTGGAACCGTGCTTCTTCCTCCTCTTCGTCTCTCCTGTTCTCTTTGTCTCTCAGACTCTCTCTCTCTCTCTCTCTCTCTCTCTCTCTCTCTCTCTCTCTCTTTCTCCCTCTTTCTCTCATCACTTCTAATCTCTTGGACCCTCTCTCTCTCTCTCTCTCTCATATCACTCTTAGTCTCTTGGACCCTCTCTGTCACTCTCTCACTCTCTCTCCTGCTCTTCCTCTCACACACTCTCAATGTTTACATGTCAATGATGATTTTTACAGTTGGATACTTTTATAAGCCTTCTTTAAATATGAATTTTGGAATATTGACTCTCCTGGTGTGTTGTTTTTGCAGCAGGTATTTGGTAGCTGTGATTCTGGCAGTAAATGGTACAGTAGTGTTAAAACAGAGCATGTGCTGTTGTACTGCACTCACAGACAGTTGTGTATTCAGCCTTGCAGTGTGTTGTTTTACCACGTTAAAAACTCCTTTGCTGTCTTACTGCCTTGACATGAAGATCACTTAGTATCACAGCATTCTTCCACCCCTACAAACAGTAGTAATTCAACCGGCCTTATGATCCATTTTATTTCAAAACAGTAGATGCAGCTTTTTGAAGCAAGGGGCCCAACTATCAAAAACATAAAAGCTTTTATTAATTTATCAAAGTATGTGTTTTTGATGCCATTGAAAACTGTAATATAGTATTGGTTAATATATTATTTCACTACAGTGATCAGATATATTGATTTATTAAGTTGCAAATATGAAGGCTTGAGTGTCTCAAAGTTGCCAAAAAAGTTTTTGTTCAGTTCTTTAGCATGTGTCTGGTGGCATGCTTTGTTGAACAGTGACTTAGCAGATGTGGCTGTCCCCCACGTAACTATGCACATACAGAATAATGTGATAACATCCCTTTGATCAAAGTTAAATTTTTGCATCACTGTACCTCCAACTGGCAGCGTTTCAGTGGACCTTCGTAAATAACCACTGGACAAAAGGAACACTCCTAATACATGTAAAACAGTCGGAGGTTAATGCAGACAGTTGGCAAATCAATACACATAGTTTTGCTGCTCCATTTAATATTCCACAGTTACAGATGTGTTTTCTGTTGTGTGATCTGGTAGACAGGCCACTGAGTCTAATAGACTGGTCAATGCAAAGTAAAGGATTGACAATGCTGCCTCCAGCACACATAGAATGGGCTGTACAGTCCACTTCCAACGTTAGGATTCACTTTCAGCTGGACCAGTAGGGTACACTTTGACCTCCAGCATTATGATCTGTTCTTACCTCTGGAAGTTAGGTTAACCTGCTGAATTAGGATCTGCTCACTCCCACAGCTGTAGGTGCATTAGGACATACGTATTCACTCTCACAGATTGATGGTGAAACAATTCCCTCATATTTTTGTTGCTGAGTTTTTGTATGTTTGCACGATGAGAAAGGAAAGTGGACGGGAGAACCGGAAAGAGTTCCTCCAATGAGGCAACACTTACACACTCAGGGCATGATGAAACAGGAAGGAGTTTCTCTGCACCAATCACGGCCGTGCAGGGAACCTCTCAATGTTCAAGAACTTGACAGCGTTGTCCCTTTGAGTTCTTCCTATTCAATTTGTGTGTCAATGTAGTGCTTATGTAGCTGCATTGAAATTGGTTAAAAAGAAAAACCTTAATGCCACATTCACACGTTCACGCACATGTACTCACGTGCACACACACACACGCACACACACATTACATATGAATACATTCTAATATTACAATCATATGCAAAACACACATGAAGCTATATTGAAAAAACTAAAAAATGTTTATCTTCATAGCGTAGAGTACAGTGCATAGCTCAGCCACTCCATGGTACATCAATCAACTAATTTATCTCATTAGATCTCATTCACCATCAGTCTTAATCGCATCAATGCAATCTTTATAGTGTAATAAATAGTCACATTTACATGGTGCAGAGGCAAACTGGGGTGTTGGCTTTGTGCTTCTGTGCCAAATGAACAAATTCTTTGCTCTTAGGCTACATCATTAGCCCTCGGTATTGTTTCGACCATAATGTGAAAACGTGAGGTCGAATAGAGAAAGGTAACTAACATGTTCATGTATAAGCATTGGAAGGCCTGGGTGTTCCTTTGGAGGACACATTCTTTCTCATCTTTACTGCTTCCTCGGTGCCACAGAGTTTGCTCCATAGCCAGACCCTGTGATCTATGAGCAAATATCAGCCAATCAGGGGATTCCGACAGCCCATGTGACCTTGTGCACATGAACGTTGTTTACTGAAAATATCCAAATAATCTATTGTATGCTTGTCATATCTTATAACGTGCACTATGTTTGCATGTATAGTTTTACAAGAGATGCACCATTTTTTGTGAGTAGCTTGTTTTAAAAATACAAGGGGAAAAGTACAAAATGGCCTTAAATTTTCACTGATTTCTTAGATTTGTGGAATGCCTTCAGTTGTTTAACGAATTGTTCAATATTTTGTGTCGATGTTCAGTTGCTTTGTAAAGTATACTTTCTTTGCATTAACCAGATATATGGAATAAAACAATCTGTTGTACTTTTGGTGATTAATCAGAGAATGCAAAACTGGACATAGAAGAAAAATGTCACATGCAAAGTATATTCTCATAAAGCCCTCGTGAAGCATATATAATACATTCATTATTGTGTATATGTGTTCTTTATGTAGGATGACATTGCATGTATTATGTAAAATGTTATTCTCAAATGTGACATACAGTCATCTCCAAACTTAGTGACTGATCTTGAAGGATCTTAAAAGAGTCTATATGGAGGGTTGGTCAAAGATTCAAAAAGACATTCACCAGTCCATTAAACACTGTTGAAGATGACTTAATGTTGTTATCTTCGGATAAAATTACTTATACATTTTTTTTTTTAAATTTTGAATGAAATAAATCATCCAATATTTTTTATTAGAAAATATATTTATTTACCTGTGTTGTTAATTTTCTCAGCCTTTTTTTGCTCATTTTTATTAAGAGTGCCAATAATTTTAGAGGTAGCCATATGCTTCATAAAAGTTTTAGGGATCTATACTTTGGATAAAGTGTGACCACAAATGCCTGATTGTCCAGTAATGCATTTAAAAAATGACTATTTATGTAGCAGAATATCAATTTTTAAATAAACATTCTTAATAAATGCATATTTACCTCAGACTGAGTCTAATTGTATTCGTAGAAAGTACATTTGAAAATGTGAACATTTCATAAGTGTTAAAAGAAAGTAATACATTTTGTGCAACACTGCTATGGGAATATAATTCAGTCAATTTCATTTTAAGACCATTAGAAATAATGAGTGTTTTGCACTGCAACGTGACATGGTAATTGCAGAATGGGAACACTGCCTGCCTGAGAAGGTCCAATTAATCAGAGCTGTGTAAGACTCTGGATCTGCAGAAGAGGACATATGGATGCCTCAAGGTCAAGCATAGGTCAGCACAAGGTCAGGAATTATAGATTGTTCTTGCCATCTTCTGATAAAACGGCAAACTTCCATCATTTGTACAGTGTGCAGTAAAAGAAATAAATGGCTCAGTCAGTTACAAATGAGACCCTGAGAGTGGGAATGCTTTTGGGAAATTGCAACCTCTTTGGAGGTACGTTATACTTCTTGACATGTAACTTTTATGTCAGTCAGCAGTTGTTATGAAAGATACCATCTGTGCCATGGAATGGAGGACTGTGAAATGTGTGATGATCTGTCTAGTGCTGCTGTTGATGACATCTCAAATATGGAGCTATTTTGCACTATGAGGACCTCTGCCCCAGTGGTCTGTGCAGCAGTTGTTGGCTTGGTGCTAATTGATGCTATGCCAACTGTTTTTCAATGACCCTCTCTGCTGTTCTCTGTTTAATGATCTAAAAATAAAAATAGGATGTGTTGCATTGCTGAGGATTTTTATATTATTTATTGTTAGTTTTAATTTACAAAAGCATCAACCACTGCACTGTGTGTAACTGGCCCGTAGGCTAACATCCACATATTTTTGCACATTTCATTTTCTTTGAGTGAATTTCAGGGAACAGATGTGCTTCTGCACTTACTGTATACACCATTCACTTTTGGTTTTTTGTAAGGTGTTACAAAATTACTCTGCAAATTCACTTTGGGAGAAGGAAGGAAAGTGATATAAACACCTTGACAGTAGCACCAATACCTGCATTCAGAGCACGTTGAGCTCGTGACCAAAGTCCCCAGCCAAGGGAATAACCACTATTTTTAGCTCTAAGCTGGTAATGTCACCTTCTGTAGCAAATGTCATGTGTACTTGTATTTGAACTCTATTACATGAACATAAATGACTGAGAATTGGATTGTGGGGGTTTTATAGCATGTGAAAGGCCTTTGAAATCCCTAAAGGGAATGTAACCAGATGTCTCTTATATGTTCCTTTGCTGAACGGCACAGCAGGCTCCTGGAATCAAGCCATTCCTGGCATTGCTGGTCGACGGGGGTTCATATGGCTTCCTGAAATTGGCTTTGTGCTGTGAGAGTTCACTCAAAAGGGATACATGTGGAAAGATAGTGTAGAGGACAGGAGGTGAAAACAGCAGTGAGCACAGGAGGAGGGAGAGGTCATGTGAGCTCCTTTTCTTCTGTGACAGCAGTAGGGACTAGTGTGTGTGCATGCGCTGAAATGATATTTTCCAGGTTTCTGTTTTTGCACATGGCCAATGCTTAAACACAACAGGAGCATGTTGTAGGTTTTGGCCTTGTCATTACTTGAAAGTGAAGGTTTCTTTTTTTATTAGACGCTACAAAGGACAAATAGCACCTTGGAGCGATGAGCACAGCAGTCAGCCTGTGAATGGCTGCATCAGAGCAGGAGGAATTCCTGCTGTTCTACACTGTATTTGACCTGGAGGAAGTGTTGCTGTTCCACACTGCATCAGAGCAGAAGGAAGTCCTGCTGTTCTACTCTGTATTTGACCCAGAGGAAGTTCTGCCGTTCCACTCTGCATGAGAGCAGGAGGAAGTGCTGCTGTTCCACACTGCATCAGAGCATCAGGAAGTGCTGCTGTTCTACACTGCATCAGAGCAACAGGAAGTGCTGCTGTTCTACACTCTAGCAGAGCACGAGGAAGTGCTGTTGTTCCACACTGCATCAGAGCAACAGTGCTGTTGAAAAGCGCGTTGAAAGATCTTGAACCCTCAAAACAGTTTAGGTGTTGGTCTGCCCTCATTTGAAATTCTGCGCTGTTGCTCAAATAGCAATTTGTTGAAATCATGCCCTAACAAATCTTCTAACGTCATTGAAGCTGCAGTGTGAGGATGAGTGTTTGTTAGTTTTGTGTAGTCTTGCTAACAATAGCTTGATGACTAGTGCTGCTTCTAATGGTCCCAGCAGAGTATGTGACAAACAAGTCACAATGCATTAATGGATGGATATTACTACAATAACTTCCAACTATGTCTTCGACTAGGCTATCTAACTTAAAAAACAAGGTTGCCAACCCTGTATAGGCATGCTAAATAAATAAAAAATGTCAAGTAAAATAATACAGTATTTTGAAAAATGTAACTACTGCTACTTGCTATCTCTGTTGCATTTAAAACTCACCTCATTTGCTATTGCTGATTTCCCGGTAGTGACCGCTTAACACTCGAAAGGGAGGGACTCATATTTAATTGACAGTGATGTTGTTCAATCCTCTGTAAGTCATGGCATGATGGTTATATTAGGATACTATGATTAGGCTAAAGAAGTCCTGATGCTGTCCTAACTCCTCACAGTTAAAAAAATGGTGACTAAACTTAAAAAAGGAGCCTCTGGGCTTTGATACATACATATACCGGATGACTAGCTCCTCAGAGGCAAGTTTGAGATTGCCTCAGAGGAGTGAGTTCACGCTATTTCCTTTTTTGGCTGGTATAAGTCACTGTTTCTGGCACAATTTATAACTGAAAATATGACGCTAAACATTGACTCAAGTGTTTATATTTATATTTCTCTTATTCATTTGATTGATTATACTCCTCCAAAGGAGATTTTTTTATTTATTTGAGGAGGTGGTGCCTGTTTGCCTACTGGAAAAAGCCTCCACTGCCTTGAGGCACTATGCAGAAGCAAATATCTAAGGCCTCTGGTGAATCAACACCCCTGCCCTCAAACATGTAACATGAAACAGTGACATCATACAGTAATCCACTCTGCTTGTTCAAGATATGAGGGTGTTTGCTCCTTCTCAGATCAGTATGAAGGTCAGAGAATCTGCATATTTCTCCTCAGGGATGCAACTCACTTTGTGTTTCACTTTGAGTGTCACTGAAATGGAGACCGAAGGGTCTCTCACTTTGACGAACCAACAAATGAGTGAGTCCAAAAGGGCATGGATATCCCACACATCAAGCATTCCTCCACTTTCTAAGGAATTATGACCTGATGGAAGCCTTTATGTGCGGAATCACAGATTTATTTAAAATCACAATAAATTATCTTGAGTGAATATACTGTTTGAATTTTGTTGGTTTCTGCCCAAAGTAAATTCTAAACTCTCTTCAACCTCTTCAGCCCTTCAACCCTCAATCCTCAATCCCTTGATCCTTCCCCTCTAAGCTTAAAAGTAAGCATGGGATGCCAGTCTGTTCACAGCTGCGTTCTCCCTAGGGATTTCACTTCTGTCAGGCATGTGTTAGCAATAGCCACATCATAGCAAAATAGTAATTTCTAACTTTTTAGATATTGCTTCCAAGGTCCACTCAGCTGTCCACCAGCAGGGCTGCACAGTAACTGTGTTGGAGGACTACATTTCAGGTCAGTTGGCACAGGCAGGCTACAGGCATCCAGTTTACCACAGGGGTATCCTTGCACAATGAATCCTGAAAACTATTCCTGTGAAAACCCTGCCAGCCTGGGCAATGCTATTGGCAACTGCACTGGGGCTCCTGACCACAGCCAACACTGGCATGATTTGATTCCAGTTGGATAGGTATGGGTGGCTGTAACACAGTGGTCTCCAACCCTGGTCCTGGAGAGCTACAGGGTCTGCTGGTTTTCATAGTGACTCTGCACTTCATGAATCATTTAGAGCAGTTGATTACACAGTTGACTCAACTCACCTGGTGTCTTGGGTCTCAACTGGGTGCTGATTTTAAGGTGAAAACAAAAATCAGCAGTCCCTGTAGCTCTCCAGGACCTGGGTTGGAGACACTGCTGTAACATCACCTTGCAACAATTATCCGGTCTCTTTTATTTTTTTCAGTGTGCTCAGAGCTCAAGAACACAGTATTTCGATTGAAGTATACTTTGAATTGTAAAAGTTTCAATACTGCATCAACAGCAACACATTTATTGTGCATCTTGTTTTGAACCTGAATTGTAAAAAAAAATGTGTTAAATCTTAATGTGTGAAATGAGAGGAACAAACACTTTTAATTACAGCTGCAGATGAGATCTTCAGACACATCAGGAAGCAAGCACACACTGTGTGTAGCAAGCAGAGCATCAGCGTCATTAATTGGATCATCTGTTATGATAATTGGTGCCCAGCTGAGATTAGTTAACACATTTACTGTTAATGAATGCATGTTTCTTTCTAATTATTTTTTTCTTCATTATAGTTTGTCTACATGGAAATGTGAATACTATGTTGACGTACAAATAGTTAAATATACTATAGTTTTCAATGGTAAATTTACACACTAAATTAATTCCATTGCCAAGTAGCTGTGGTACATTATAAGCAGGACAAACCATTCAGACCTGTGTAATCTATGAAAACAAGTTGTACTCCAGTCTAACTGCACCGCCACTGTGAAGTTCACTATCATAGATTTCACTGGCCATCATGGTTTATGCCTTACATATTTTCTGGAAACCACACCACTCAGAACCCTGCCCAAAGTAATATAGGCCGTCACAGACTGTCGGGGATAAGGGATTCAAACTTGCAGCACTGTTCCATACTGTTGCTCCCAACCTGGGGTCTCAAACTCCAGTCCTGGAGGGCTTCAGTCCTTTCAATCAGGGGCCAATTTAAGCCATGGAGACAAGGTGTGCTTAAATTAATTAAGGTGGGCCAATCAGTTAATTTAGTCAAGCACTTAAGTGCAGGAACTCATCAAAAACCAGCAGACACTCCAGAAGTTGAATGTGTGATCCCTGCTTTAAACGGAGACTCATAGCACGTGCCCACGTCAGCCCCGTGGCGGTTTGCGCAGCTGTGAGCATGTGCGGCTCGGTGGGTCGCTGTGTTACCTGGCCGCGGGCGCGTGCGCATCACCGTGCGGTGAATTCCGTGCGTCAGGACTGCAGGGCTCGGCGTTCCCTGCTGCACACTCCTGCCCTGTCAAGCGCAAGAGCCGAGGATTTTTCTCCTGCTGCACCCAGCTGGACAGAAAGGCAGTTGTGACCCGCACGACCATATCGCAAGCATGGTAAGCAGTGTGTAGTGCTGACAATGAGTGAGTGTGTGTGTGTGTGTGTGTGTGTGTGTGTGTGTGTGTGTGTGAGAACCTATCTGATTGTGTTCTGCTGGGGCTGTGAAAAAGACAAATGACAAGTGATGTTCCCTTTTCTGTTTGATACAGCTTCCCCAGCTGTGCAGCTGAATGAGTCTGCATCCCTCAGGCTTCCTCCACATGCCCTATAGCCCACTCTGTATTTGGACAGTGACACAATTATTTAATATTTATTTGTCCAATTACTTTTGGTCCCCTAAAATGGGGGGACTAAGTATAAAAGGCACATAATACCTACATGGTTAATTAACATATGGATATAAATATCCTCAAATTAAAGGTGACAATATGTACTTTAACGTCCTATTAATGGTTTCATTCCAAATCCAGTGTGCAAGTGTGCAGAGTCTAAACAACAGAAATTGTGTCACAAATACTTATGGACTGCTCTGTAGGAGTCAAATTATTTATCTGTGCACGTAACCTGGTTCTGATGTCTGCAACAAAACTTAAGCCAAACCCAAAACCAACTCTGCTTGAACAATAAAGACGTTACTGGATCCCCAAGACAATGCTCTTTCAAAATGCAAAGATGCAAAAGTCTCACAAGGGCAGAATGATTCATATATGTTGTTGCTTTCAAACAATTTCTCAAGTTATTCAAATCAAGATTAAAAGGATCAGAAAGGCCTAACCCAAGATCCATCAAAGTGACAATAATTTTGCATCTTCAGTTTCACAACAACATTAAAAGGCAATTATTTTAATATAAAATTAATTTACTCTTGGGCTATAACAACATTTAACGTTACATTTAACTACAATGACAATCATCGCTTATTCAATAGCACTCACTCAAACAACTCTGACACATCCTCATTATGACACACGCATCTGAACTAAGAAGCACAGCATCACAGCAACCACTGATTTCCCCAAAGGCATTTTGTCTATCAGTAGGAAAGTAATGCATTTTTTTTTGTGAACGAGGGAAGAAAAAAAACTTGCAATTATTAATTATTCTGATCACTTGCTCTATCACACTGAAAAAAGGTCAGCGGTTTCAAATTCTGATTTTTAAAAACATGAACAGATTTTTAAAAAACTGTCGTCTGACATGGGCTGAGGATATTGAATTACCACCCCAATTTGTGAATAGTCAATCATCTGCAACCCCAGCCGCGTTCATGCTGCAAATCTCTCGATTCGGGAGAGTGCGGACATCCACGGTGCTCCTCCCAAACATGTGGTCTCGCCAGCTGCTTATTTTCACACCGCAGACTACAGTAAAATTCGCAGAGCGCGTAGTCGGGTGAAGACCTTTCATGTGCGGCTTTGACTGCAATCTACAGGCGCCCGATCAACCAGCAGGGGTTGCTAGATAGAGATGAATGTGGAACCCTGTCCGGATGAACTCTCCTATTCCCTGGGTGACTAAATTGCGAGTCATCCTATGGAGCTACCGGCCACAGTTGGCACTAGCATGGTCCGGATTTAATCCAAGGCCATGAGGTTCATCCATGTACCACTGTGTGGTGCCTTAACCAAAAAGAACCATCCAGCAATCCCATGATGAACAGATTTTTTACAGTCAATAAATAATTTCAGCTGTTTTGATCAAAATGGTAGCCACTAAATGTGAAATCATTCTGGTGTTATGCAATTGATACACTCAATTTTGTCTGATCCATGGCACGTTTTGCAGCACAGGAACAAAGGAATAAGTAGATTATTAAAAAGTCACATGCCACATCCCATATTTCATGACAAATACAGCCTTGGGGCTTTTGGGGTTTTCTTCCCCTTGATAGGCACATCCCTTATAACCCAACCCCACAGTCCAGCTTCAGAGAGGAGCCACTGTGAGCAGGTCAAATTAGCCATCATGCATATCTGATCACCCAGCCTAGAAGTGCAAACACCGCATCACACTGTCAACCTCATTTCCCACTTGTTTGAAGTAGCCCTAAGAAATAATAAAAAAGCAATAAGCACACAAGACCTGCACATTCACCTTGCTGAATTGACGGAGGACATAGCAGTGATAGATTGGCCTGTACAAACTTTTGGCAATTCCAAGTTGGAGTAGAAAGAAAACAAATACGGAACATAAGGAAGAGTGACCGGGACATTGTTCCTGTGTGCTCTCACGTAGCTCTCCTCACGGTCTCCTTACAGAGAGAGACGAGATGCTGGAGCTGCACCTTTAAGCCCCCGGCTTTCACATGGCTGTCAGCCACCCTGCAGCCAGTATGCTGTGGTAAAGATTTGCTCGCGGCGCGTCCGATCGGCCGGAAGGAGGAGAGCAGGCGAGCATGCGGAGGGAGTCGGCCACGCCGCCGCGGGCACGGCATCGCGGGGCTGCCGTCGCTCTCGGTCGGTCTATTTATGGAAATCTCCGCCGTGTTTCTTAAAGGCACATCATCCGCTGCGCGAGCGTGCTCTGTGATTATCAGTCAGAGCTCGTCGCTGACACACGTGTGCTCTGTAATTATCAGCTGGAGACACCTTTCCCGCAGACTCACCTCAGAGGCCAGGCTGATTGCGCACGTAAATGCTCAGCCCGTGCGAACTACATCTGCGCCTGGAGAAGCCATCTGTGGCAGGGTTTACATTATGGCACGAGCCTCAAGCATCACTCAAACAAAACAATTGTTTGATTACGCCTGTATTTAAGCTTTTTTTGTTGTTTTGTTTTGTTCGGTTATGAAGAAAGCACATTACTAATGACCAATGAAAATAAACACACAAAGAATAAATTATTCATTGGTTTCAGCTAATGTAAGTTGAAAAGAGGAAATCAAATTCTCACTAATTAAATTAACTGTAAATTGTGAATACGTACGTAATGATTCATTATTGATGTAAAATGATTTTCCAGTGTGGCCATTTACTAAAAACATGTTCCGCTGAAAATTTGATGCAAATGGGTCTATATATAGAGGTTTTCAGCAACTGACAGAGAAAGTAAACCCTGCCTCGTTAATTTGGCTTTTAAGAGAAAATGAGCACAAATAATACATATCTCCAAGCTGCCAAGCTTTTTTTTTTTTTTGCATACGAAACCACTTTTTCATGTCATGAAATTTTAATCAAATTCATGGCATGTGCAATGAATAATTCATACATAAATAAACTCAAACCCATGTTAGCTTTTTTTAAAAAAAAAAAAAAAACCCCTGAACACCATCAGATGGAAAAAAATAGCACTTTGGTGCTGTTTTTCACAAGGAAAGTTGCTAAGACAAAGTGACGTGAACTGGCACACATTGTGCATGCCACGCGATTTCTATCTCAGTACAGCAGAGTGTCAGTTCGTTACCATTTTGCTTTGTGCTGATGCATATTAGCAATGTGTGGTCATCTCATTCAGACCTCATACACTGTATACTCACAGTGAAGCATTTCAGCAGGTATACATTCATATGAAAGAGCAGCTGTGGCCATGTGTGAAGAAGGAGGGGGCGGAGGGAGCTGGAGCGGGTGATGGATTCACACTGACAGCCTCTTAAGGCACGGGGGCTGGGGGAGGCAGTGAGGTGGGGGTGCGGGCAGGGGGGGTCATACAGCCTCTGACATGTTCTTCAGATCTCTCAACTCGCACACGCAGACCTGAATGGAAGTCCCCTCTTTCGGACAACTCAACCAGTACAGACAGCCAGGACCACGTGAGGCCGGCGACCTCTCCACGTCACCCAGAGAAAGAGCATGTCACATGCTCAGCCAGCCCGCACACGCAAAGCCAAACTGACCGCTCCTCTTGCTAGGCAAGCAGCATGCCTCTTGACTTGATGTGTGTCACAAGCTTGGACATCACCAGTACTGACAAGGAACACACACGCAGCGTGCTATGCCAGGTGAGCCTGAAGGAGCATTCACACTGCTGGGATGCAGTGGCAAACCACATAGAAAGTCCCATCGCTACCATCGCGGTTTGTATATTTGCCTATACAGTGAAATGGCACAGTTGAGAACCGATCAGCGCGTTAATCACTGACATTTATAGAGAATGCCAGAAGGCACATCCCACTCAAGCTCAGACGGACGTTGGGCAGACCACACACTAGAAATGCACATGTCCCTACCGTGCTGGGTTTCATCCCATAGCGTTAGTACAGCTGGCCTACAAGACATGGTTCAGTATACCTGTCACAGTATATGAACTGGGTGAGGTCTTTTTCTGCAGAATGGTTGTTGGGGCTGACACTTCTCAAGTTCTGACAATATGGAGTCCATGTATTTAGCCGTATTACGTACAGTTCGTGCGCTATGGGTCCACATAGACCTCCCACACACTGTGGCTCCAATAAACAGTGCTTTCGCCACAGCTCAATAAGCCCCTTGGGCATATAACGGGAGACGTTTAATTTAAATAAATCTTTTGGTTATTAACTGGTTTAAATACCCTTAAAATAGTGTTTTTGCTTGGCGCTGGAAAGTGATTTTGCTTTTGTTTTTGTTCCATGAAAAAATTAGTTCTTTTTTGTTTATTGTTTTCGTTCCCTGTACGGTTTCTAATCCCCATTTTCTGTGTACGGTCTGTGCCTGTCTGTGCTGTTGCTGAAAGAGAGACAGTGTAATATACTTCACACTTGTGTTGTGCAATTCCCTTGAGGCTCCTCTGAAATCTGTGAGTCTATTTCCTCTGTTTAGAGTTGGTGGATCTACAGTATGCACATTCCTGCCAAATTCATAACTCTATGGGCATATAAATGCAAATAAAAATATCTATGCATCAGAGGCATCATTGTTGTAAAAGTCCATTAGATTTAATATGATCAAAAATTAATACTCTTTTCAGCTACTACGGCAGTTGTGAAGTCTGCTTTGAGGATTACATTATGTGACTGTATCTTTTTGTGGGTTGCTTATCTGAAGAACAGGAGCAGTCCCTTGTGTTGAGTGATTAAGTTTCCCTCTGACATTTAATCATGTTTTAGTGGATAATGCACTGCTGATTTATTTTGTTATTTGTTATTGACATCTTGCCCATTGTATACCCATGGGCTATGCGTGGAAGGCTTGCAGAACAGAATAGTCCTTTAATTCCAGAGGCTGAAACAATATCTGAAGAAGGTTCCGACAGAGGTTTTATCGACTAGGTCAGCAGGGTGCTGGCTTACATTTAAGAAACATTTCAAGATATAATAAAATATTCCTGTGCCCTGCGATAGATTGGCGGCCTGTCCAGGGTGTATTCCTGCCTCTTGCCCAATGCATGCTGGGATAGGCTCCAGCACCCCCCGTGACCCTGCTCAGGATAAGCGGGTATAGATAATGGATGGATGGATAAAATATTTATTTTCTAACATGATTTTAAGCTTTACATAATTGACGTCTTCCCAAGACAGGGAGTTTTTTCCTCCAAACTCAGCTCATGATTCCACTAGGCATTGCAGCATTTAGGAAAATCACTCCAATTGGAGCACAAGAATATGAACTTGAATTTTCAATGTCAATCACATTGCAACCTGCTGAGACTGAGCTCTCATAATGAGAAACAAGTTCCTTTCGCAGGCGTTTTCTCACAGCTTGAACGAGAAATGAAAACATAGCTTCTGATTACATAATGTAGCTAACATCTCAGAAGTGCTTCTCAGTGTTTTTCCTTCTTTTCCAACCCTCAAAGCAAACATGCCATCTTTCCTTTCCTCTTTTGCATTGGGATTGGGATTATTGGTGTCTTCTTCTCCTGTCTCCTATTTTATAATTAAATCAGAGATATCAAAGGAGGTTATTAGAATGTTTTGCCTTTGTCATAATTTAACTTTAACTGTCAGATCAAAGTTATGAAACTCAATATTTTAGACACATATAATCTCATTTGACAGATAGGACTAAACAAGCCTGTCTGTCAGAAGTTAGTAATCTATTTGCAATATTTATATAATCTCCTGTGACCGATATGGCTAAACAAGCCTACGATCCAACATTTAACATAACCCCTGCTGCCTAAACCTCTAATCTCCAAGATTTTGATCAATTTCTAATCATTAACTCCAACCAGTATCCCATAAATCTATCCACTATCTCCCATAAAGCTGCCAGTAGTAAGAGAAAAGGAATAGGATATAGATGCCTAAAAAGTTCCAACAAGGTCCAACATTGACTTGTGTCTTTATATACTATTCCAACTGGCAACTAGCTACTTTAAACCCATTACTTAACCCCTAAATATTGTACTTCAACTTGTACTTCAAGCCCACCCCCAAATGTATCACATCTCAATACAGTAATATCGCAAACCTAATGTGTATTTGAGTCGATTCTAACTCTGACCTGAAACAAACCATTTTTATCATTTATTTAATACTACTCAATGTGAGTGACTACACCATTAATGAGCTGATGTGATCATAATCCTTTTTGCAGTAGCATTATTCAAACCTCACCTGTGACCCTGACTGCAACACAAACAGGAATTAACATCTCATGCTGTGCCACTGCTGACACTTTAAAAATCAATTACAAAAAAATCAATTTAAATTAACAGTATTTTTTTCTGATATTAAACGCAATGCCAGTAAGACCTTACCTGACTTCATTTAATGCAAATGCTTTTAACTGTGAGTCAATGCCACTTCACAATTGGACATTTTTCAAAGCCCTTTGCTCATTAGCAAAAGCAATCCATTCTATCCATTCCAGTGTTATCTAACCTCATTGTGCAGCGTCACGTCTGAAGAGCAAAGCACTTGTGGTGCAGAGTATCATTATTTTCCGACGGGAAATATTTATAATAGCCATGTGACGGCCTATTGTAATATATGCAGATACTCCACCAGGTACACATTACACAATGAATGGCCTCCAGCAACACAAAGCATTGTTTAAGAACAGCACATCAATATGTGGACCCAGGGTCACACTGATTTACCCATTTACCCATTATTGTAATGTAGTTAAATAAACAGTACTTAGGCTTACCTTGTGTTTCATTGAAAATGAGTGCTATACAACTACAGTGCAGTATATTGCTGTTGTATTTAGGTTGTGTATAGTCAGATTAGGGTAGGGGTAGGGCTGAGGTTAAGATTAAGAGTTAGAGTGAGGTGTTCAGCTATGATCGGCTTTAGAGTCAGGACTGGGGTGGCAAGAGTTCCCCACTCATATTTCTGACTATGGGGTTGCATTGTTACAATGTATTATTACACGTTAGTTTCTGCATTACAATTTTGTTACAGTGGTATAATGGGAACTTTATACAAGGTAATTGTACATATTACAGCTTATACAGTATTTTCTCTGTGTTTTTGGAACCACTGCGATCCTAAATATAGTCTTTTTATCACCATTTTCCACCTACATCATTACAGACAGAAGCTTGTGCCCTTCTCCAATAAACAAACAAGTCTATAAGCCAGTTTCCATAGTCCAGCCTTCACAGTGTAGCTCAGAGGAGTGAATGCTGGTCATAGTTGGCTACAAATAGAATAAATAATAAAAAAAAGATCCTATAACTAAATATTCCACCACAAATTAACTCACTTCCAAGAAGCATGCTAAGAATGTCCTACAACTGAAATTCATATTTATGGATCCAGTTAATTAGTTTCATACATTCACACCAAACCATTTCCCAAAACAAGTTATTTCAAGACCATAAGGCACAAATTTAATTATACTGTAATGTTTCATCACTTGCAAAAACATTATATAAAATTGAGTAAAAGAGTGGGCTAAGTCTGCAGCCAATTCCCTCTAGGAGCTCACTCTGACAGCCCTGATGTAGCGCTGGCAGCTGGCATGTAGCCATGCTGTCAGAATGACTGATTAGTGTTACAGAATCAGGTCTTTGATGAAAATGAGCAAAAGCATGAAATGATAGCCCAGCCTAGTTTTTCAAAGTGTGACCACCACAGCTCCTAAACTTTAATACCTGCTGCCAACTTACACTCTGCGTCTATTCTTGAGACTCAGACAGGAGCAAGAAATGCTAGTGTGGGTCTGTGTATTGGCAAATGATGGATTCCGGGGGCTTCCTAGGTGCAGAATCCAGCTGAGGTATTTGTGCTCAAGACTGTGGCTGGATACTGCCTGGTCCATTGTGCAATAGTGACTCCTCCAGTCCACTGGGCACCTGCCGCCTGCTTCTGCATATAAGTGGTGCATTCCTTCATGATGATGACTATGCAGCTCAGCTTGAGTAATGTAGTGAAAAGAAGCATCAGCCGACTGCATGATTTGGGTGATGCACATGCTAATTTTGGTTATCCAGAATGGGCAGAGGACTGACAAAAATAAGGGGAAGGACTCTGGGCTAGCCGAGCCTGCGAAGGCACTAATAATGAGTGCAGGCTGGGCCCTACAGATATGGGTCTGAGCTTCGGCTACATCATTAGCCAACTAATGCCAGGAGTCTGCAGATGCAGCTATGCATCTATGTACCGCTGAGTTACTTCCTCCCAATAATGCTCCAGGGGTGCACAGACTACAGTGGCTTTCTTTTCAGTGAATGTTAGGGCCGACATGCATCACCTCTGATCAATGCTGCCGATACCCTACAGTCCTGCGTGGCCTCTAGGCTATAATAGTGGCTAAGAGTTTGTTCTGTCCCTCATGCCCATACCCCTCCCTTTCCTTCATTCAGGACTCATCTTTGTATACAACAAATGACTTAAAAACTATCTTCTTCAGGGAATAAGCTTCAATATCAAACCTGAATACACAGCCGGGGGACAGCAGCCTACACAATACTGCTTCCAAGTGTGACAGAGAATGCTTGCTCTACCTTGGTCATAACTAGCTTCAAAAAAAGCTGTTTAGAATTTTCTATAGCCCAGACTTGAAACTTTACTTTCAGGTTGATGAGACAATTTTACCATTTGTATACATTACAATTACAATTTTAAGCTTTCAAAAGTAGCCTGAGACAAGGCCATTAAAGTTTGTCATTCAAATATATTTTCAAACCTAATTGAGAAAAAAAATCATATTTAGTTATATACTAAGCTATAATGCTATGCATCTGCTAAGATAAGCATAAGTGCTATTGTTAACCAGCATTACTGTGAAGACTTCATCTGAATCTTAGAGCACATATTTGCATGTAATAATTCTAGCAATTGTGAAGCTCTTTAATATTCATCACTACAATGCCTTCCTTATCTGCTGTCCAAATTCTCAAATCTATTACCGAGTAAAACAATGCCACCCTCCTGACAGTAACACAATGTTTCCCAAGCAGGTCAAAACAAACCAATCAGTTAATATAGTGGAGCACAGTGCAAGAGTGCCACCTATTGGACGATCACAGCACTGTCTGTAGCAGAACCACAGGGCCCTAAAAAATAGCACATTTTTAAGATTAGATGTCCAGAGGAAAACAAATGTCAGACACAAACACTCCACTTCAAACAGTCATCCTGTTTTCTGTTTATTATCAACATTACACATACACAGTAAACAGATTTCCAACATTATCATTCAATGGGCTTGAAAGTAAAACAAAAAGCAAACTGTAAAGTCAAATACACAATAATCGTTACTAATGGTATGCTGGCACCACAGGGATAATTTTAATGCATAAATCACATGGCTTCTGCCCATAAAACACAGTAGTACTGGAATGAATCATACGGGCTACTGTACAGCAGATTGCACAACTATGCTGAGACACAAAATCACAAAAATATTTAACTTAAAATAAACAATCAGTCTAACAGCACAATTATTACTCCTGTAACTAATCTCTACTGAACATAATCTAACACCTGTACTGAGCGACATTCATTTCACTCATTCATATTGAATCACTGTTCATGCATCCATAATGCGGAAGTAACACAACCAGGTTGTTCCAGGAGAGTGACGAGTTCTAAATCAGTGTCAAAGAAATGAGAAATAAAACGGAAAAAAACAAAGCAAGCACAAGACAGCAAAGGACAAATCAGGATAAAAAAAGTTTACAGTCAATGTTATTAATGATACAGCCCAAATGATGTCAATGCTATGACAATTAACATATTATAGATTGTCTGTTTTACCATTGGAGTATCAAATCCAGTCCCTTTTATTGATTTCAATAAGAGTAGGAAATTTAACATACTCACATGGATCTTCCTCATTGGTAAGAGGACAGCGCAAAGTTTTATCTAAAATATCCACAGTAACACCCTTGTCTTAATTTATCACAACATAAAAAGATGACAGATAAGTATCAGGAATAACGTTATTCCCATTAAGTTATATACCATATAAAATTTTCTTTTTCCTGCTTATCATATGGCTTTGCCTCATTTTGGTTTTCTCAATTATTGAGCAGTATAAGAAAATAGATGTGCAGCTCTCAAGATTTCTGAAATCTTTAGTAATAGAACCCCCCGAACCAAACTGAAAGTTCAACCAGTAGAAAATTAGCTAGGAACTGCTCATTTTCACCCATCATGGAGTTCAAAGTCACCACATAAACCTCTGCACATCTGTGCTGTCAGGCCAATGAAATGTCTTGCTAATGAAAATATAAAGCGTAGCAGCGTTGACCAGGGTGTACAGACCGAACTCCGCCAGCAGCCGAGGTGTGGAGGGCAGAGGGATGTGGACACGGTACAGCAGGTAGGGCAGGATGAAGTAGCGGAATTCCAGAAGCTTCTGTGGAACCGTGGCAGCAGTCAGACAAACCAAAAGTGCCAGGTTCCAAAACAGAGACTTGGACTTTAAGGATTCCATGAAGTTCCACATGGCAAAGACGTACCCTGGCACCACGAGGAAGGGAACCAACTGGTGCTTCTGGAACACCTTCCTCCACACATAGAAAGGGTAGTGCCTGTTGTCGGCAAGCAGGTACTTGTGAACGAAGGTGAACTTCCACACCAGGATCAAGGAGACGACGGTGAGCAGAAGGTAGAGCAACGGCTGCTTTCTCAGGGAATGTAAAAAACTTACGGCCCTGCGGTAGGAGAGCCAGGCGGGGAGCGAGAAGAGCAGCGTAAAGGAGAAAAAATAAAAGAGCTGAGGAAAGTTCAGACAGGCCTCGTGGCTTGTCCGATCCCCCACTACGATCCCACCATTCAGCACCATGAACGCTACGAAGCCCGCCGCCATGACAACGTAAGGCCAGGCCACCAGGAGCACGGACTTAATGCTGCTTGGGGTGGTGGCGTATTCAAACAGGAAGCGCGTCACCTTCCCAACCCCAGCCAATGAGAAAGGGACTTGGGAGGGACATTTTTCCTCTTTTTTCTTGGACTGCTCCGTCTTCCAGCTCTCGTCCAGCTTCTGGGTGACCACGGTGCCGGCACAGAATGCCACCCAGATGATGTTGGTCTGGCGGAAGAGGATGGCGCAGCAACCAAGAAGGCCAGCCACTTTATGGCTCCCATACAGGGACATCAGGTACGCGAAGAGGACGAAAAAGGTGGACCCAGCATCCGTGTAGTACAGAAATGTGAAGAAGTAGAGCACAGGGAAGGTGGACAGACACAATGCGGACAGCACTCGGCGCATTGCAGCTCGAGCCTGGGACAAAAATAGAAGACCACTATTGTTAAAAAAAATACATGAACCATGGACAAGAAAAAGTAGGGTATTAACAAAAACTCTGAAAATCAGCTCCTAATGACTATACAACATTGACAACAGCAAATCACGGCACTAGTCCCATTTCAGACCAAAATACTTAAATCCAGTCACGTGCATATCACAACAAGCCATGCATATACAGTTATCAGGAATTAACTGAATCTCACCTTATCTTTGAGATGGAGTTTATATATGATAAGATACAGCAGATAGAGGTTTCCGCAGTTAAAGAGCAAATTTATGAAACGCAACATTCCGGTGGAGCATACCACCTTCCCCGTCCACCCAGCCAACCACATCAATGGTTTAATGACTCCAACGGACACCAAGTATAGGCCAGGTAGTGTGGTGATCATGGGGTCCCACTGGATACAGAGACGAAACATGCAGAACAAAACACGTAATGCTTGTTGTTATAACACTTAACTAAGGTCATCGTTACCATTGCTATACCAATTAACTAATATTATCCAGCTAACACATGGTTTGATTTGTTGGCTAATGACCAAGAATACTGAATAAAACATATTGTTATTAAAACAGCTCATAAAACAAAATATCAGAACAGCCTTAGTTAAACAACAGTTCAACAGCCTTAGTATCAACAACAGTCTTAGTTGTTTAGCCACATACCTCGCTGAATTTCCCATCACAGTATTTCTGGGCTTGTGGTACGTGAAAAATTTCGTCCATGTATGGTTCCCTTTGCTCCCGTGTAATTTTTGAGAACAGAAGACAGGAAATTAGAAAGTTTGTGCTACAGAGAGCAGTAAAAACATACCCCTCAAACCTCTCCATCACTAAACCACTTGAAATAATGATTTAATCAGCACTACAGACAAACTATGATGACTTTAACATCATTGATGATGGACGGCAAGCGATTATCTACGGTAGCCACCAGACGGGTAATCCGCTAAAGCAAAACATCACTCCTGAGGCAAATTTTTATTTGCGAAAAAATGAAATGTGTACACCCAACTCACATATTCCGTGTAGCAACAAAACGAATGTACGAACAGTTCCTAGAATTATTTGCACGTAGAGCTACGCAGTGATAAATAAACTAAAAAGTAAAATCATAAAAAATAAAAAAAATAAAAAAATGCCGTTCATGTCCTTTTTAAAAAAAAAAAAAATTATTTTAATTAAATCCATATTTATTGAAAGAAACAATATTTATAGTGTTGCTTTCCATAGGAGGAACTTTTCTTGTGGGCGTGCTTGTGTCACTTAGATATTGTTCCCGCTTAGACAGATGCCCAGCAGAGGAGCACGCTACTATTTTGAAGCTAGCATATGCAATACATTGCAAAAACACCACAACAGAGCGAGCTACAAACGGCTAAATTTATCTGGATAGCTAGTTGCTGTGTTTATACAGGTTTTGAAATGCACCTGTCTCAGCGACTAGAACTGTTTCCTGAATACACAGTGACACAATTGCTGTTCAAAGATGTCAAAAACGCGACAGACTTGAGGAAGAATGCAATTGCTGGAGAAATAAGTGGAGCCTTAATAAATCCGTCGGTGGTGAGTGTGTGTGTCTGTGAGGGGGGGATTGTCCAGTGATGTCATGCAATCAGGCATTTGAAAACTGACAGAAAATACTCTTTACGCTTTATTTTATAACAACTGTTATTCTGCTCCTTTTGTGTAATGCTGTATTCTTTTGTAACTCCTCATACAAATACATTTTTGTTTTAACAGCTAGTTGACCCCTTCCAAGTCCTTGTGGCCACAAACAAAGCACTTCACTTGCAGAAAATTGGAAAAATGAAAACACGGAGTCTTTACTCTGAAATCATATTCAACCTGTCACCCACAAATAATGTGAGTTTAATTTTATTTCATAAAGTGTTATGTAAATGAAGTGTGGTTTGTATATTTTGTGCAGACTGAAAAAAAAAATCAATTGAATGGGCACTGGGAACTGTGATGAAATATGTAACCAGAAATGCTTTTCTTCCTTGTTTTAAGATATCTGAGGCTTTCAAAAATTTTGGAATCTCTGACAGTGACAGCGCCGTTCAGGTTGTTCTGGTTCATGCTGACGCCGAACAGAACAATATGGATGACATACTGTCCAAGGTGGACGGCCAGCAGATATCAGTCCATCACATCTCAAGTTTGAGTAACATTGCTAAAATCAAAAAGGTATCTGTGTGTCTTATTGTATTTGGTTCAAACATTTTACTTAGCAACATGAGTGCATACATATAGTGAACAAAAACATGTAAACGCTAATGTGAAATCACTTAATCGGGTATTTTTGGGCCACCACATGTCACCTGTATGGAGTCTACTGTTTGCACCATCTGGAATTGAACTGCTCATGTAATATGTTACCATAGCCTTTAAAAACTCAATCAACTCACTCTTAGTAGTCAGAAGTAGAAAATGCTGTTCCGGTAATTGATCCAGAATATTTTTTAAAATCTGAATTCCAGAATGCATTCAAGCATTCAGAACATCCCATAAAGGCTGACTGCTCATATACTGTGGATGGTAGTATTGCCATCTTGAAAGACCCCTCTCTGCAGGAAAAAGATGCTAACATGGGGCAAAGCTGATCATTTAGTACTACTAAGTAACCTTTGACATCGGGTGCTAAGGATTTGAGTCCATTCCAGCCATGTCAGGGAAATACAGCCCACGCAGTTGTAGAACTACTGGAACCATATGTTGTTGGAACACTGTTTTGTTTCAGTTTTTTGTCCATTATCTGTAGAAATTACGTTAACTTCTTTTCTCCATTTAAAATGTATCATAGCTTGTTTATTTACTGTTCATAACTTCTGAACTGTAATTTACTTGATTGTGTTGCAGCTGTACAAGGTCTCACCACAGGAAGAGCTGTGTGGAAGCCTGCTGGATGCTGTAATCTGCAGGATGGCTACCAAAGATGTGTTATGAACAAAAACCAAAAATAATTTCATTTGGAAAGGTGTGGTCATTGGGGACTTTTTAAAAATATATTAATTGCAAACTTAGATGCAGTCATTCAGTGGTTATATATTGTTTGGATAAATATACTGTGTTCATAGGGATGGACATGATCTTGTTCATTTGTTTGGTTAACCTCGTTTATCTGTCAGATGTTATGATTTACACCTCAAGAGGTTACTGTACATGACACATTGTGAGACAGCTTGCTTTGTTCTTTATGTGCCAGCACACACCATGTGTGCAGTCCTGTGTGTGCAGTATGTGAAAATCACAGGCAGCTGTTTCTGAGTGCTAAAATCGCCATGTCTGCCACCAACAATCATACCATGGTCAAGGTCACTCAGATCACGTGTCTTGCCAATTCTAATGTTTTGTGGAACAAATAAATCTTTTCACCATGTTTGCATGCTTTATATAATATTCATTTGCAGCCATATGATTAACGCGAATAATCTTTTCCTCTGACAGTCAATGAGGTGTACCTAATAATTTGCCCACTGAGTGCATGCACATATATTCACATGCATACATAAAATATATACTGACCCTTAGACACAAAATTAGATATATATTACAGTGGAAAAATCAACCAGAGGATTAAGTATTGTGCAACAAGGTAGGATAGCTCTGAGGACTCATCCTCCATCCCTGGACAATTCTATAGCCAATTGTGCATTGGGACTTTATACAGTGTTTTTTTATTAGAAGCACAACCATGTGATTTGGAGCATGATAGTCATGTTATAGTGCTGGCTGCATTCCAAGAGAACTAAGTTGCTCTTATAGGACAATATTTTCTCTTGTGCAAAAAGGGGGTTGGCATATGGCTTTGCAAAGTGCCTATCAGTTTTTTCCTCAACTCAGTTGGTTTTGATTAAGCTCTCAAGTCATTACTGTTCTGTATTCTACACTTGTACAGAACCATCCACTATGGATTTTGAAGAAAATAATGTGTAACTTGCGTGTTGGTGTTGGTAAAAAAAAAAAAAAAAAAATCAAAATTCATTTAATTTGTGTATTGTCAGCTATAAACCTATTAACTATACATAGAGGAGTAGAGATCATACAGTAAGCAACTGTACTGGACACACGGAAAGCTACTTGAAATATTTTAAACCAGGATGTGACCTTTCATGGATCTAGCTTCACCAAGGACTGAATTAACTATGATGTACATGTTCTAATTCCATTACTATGCTACAGACCACAGATAACAGTTTGGACCATACAGCATGACCTTTAATCTCACTTGGAAAAAGACTGCACTTCTAAGCTATTTCATGGAGAAAATTATTTACAGGATTTGGAAGCATCAGAGATCTTTACAGTGAGAGCACATCAGTAAACAAAAAGAACAGCTGTTAAAAGATGCTCAACATTTTTTATGAAAAGCAACATGTATACATAAATGTATTTTATATACACAGAATACCATATAAATATACAAAGTCCACATAGATTTCTATTAACAAATATATAAGAAGATATTAGGTACACATTGTTGTGAACAATCATTGTAAATAGAAGTGCCATCCTTTTACTGATGCCCAATACAATTTTGACACCCAAATCATGTTGATGTGCTTGCCTTGTGTCTACATTTGTTGCTGTGCGTTCTTAAGTGAATAGAGCGGCTAACCTTCATTTTACCTGTGGCTTTCTGTGTGGAGGTTATATGGTGTAATTCTTGGCAGGAAAAATATATACAGCCATTCTACAACTCTTAATTTCTGGACTTATAAGGAGGGTAGTATGCACACATGACATGAGCTATGTTATCTACAGCTATACAAGTTAATATATGAAGATGATTAGACAGGCGAAATGCGTAGATTGGTCAACCAGGGTTACAAGTCTGACTCTGGCATGTCAGGCATGTTGGCCATCAGGTAACCGATCCCATAACGCCCGTTCGGGGTTATTTCTGCATCCAGACCGGCACTTTGTTTGCGGTAGATGTTGTTGCCGGGCACAGGGGAGGGCGCCTCGCTGCAGGGGGACTTGGCGTGGATCAGGCTGGCATTGTCATCGTCTGGCGCGGCACTGTCCTTGATGATCCGCGCCTTCTTGTAGGACACGGAGGAGAACCCGCCCGCGCTCTCGTCCAGCAAGTTGAAGTAGCGCAGAGCGAGGACCACGGGCACAGGGAGTAATGCCATGACGACCAGGGACACGCACATAGCCAAGCCCCAGGTGGGATAGCTGCGGGACCTCTCCTGAGCCTGAGACAGATGGCATTGATACAGGTAATCTTCCTTTAAGAACAGTTTATTGCAATGGGGGAACACTCACTGGAGCGGATAGTGCTTCATAGCTTGCTATCTAACCCCCAATTCTCCACTGTGGGTGTCCCTTTCTCACAGATGGGGTAAAAACTAACTTTATTTTAAATTCTTGCTTTCATTGTCAGAAGTTCTATTTCTGAAAACCCCATGAATACCACTGCTTACCAGTTCCTCGATCCAGGCGCTGTAAGTGGGCGGAGTCATTCCTAGCTGAATTAAACTGGCCATCAGCAGAACCAACAGCACCAGAGGAGTGATGTACTTCCACATGTAGTAATAGAACCGGAATGGCGAAAATCCAAGCATGTCTTTCAGATCTTCAAAAAACCTGTAACAAAACCATTGAGAATCCTGAAGAGGAATCTTACCTCAAAATTCCTGATCAGGAAACACTGTTCATAAAAGTTGCATACAAGTTAAATCTACATTTTGCAGCTAAAATGTACACAAACAGTTACCCCGGTCAGTTATTCAAAATGAATTCTATCAACGATTTATATAAACATCTGAAAAAATTCATATACATGTATGGAACTGTCCAATAGATCTAATTGAAGTATCCAGACAATCCTTTTCAGTAGGATTTCATTTAATCTGATCACCAAGTTGGTGACACAACATTATCTCTAGTATTGTATCGATGAATAAGCAATTGCAGCTTATCCTGGAGTCGGAGGATGGTGGATCTTACTTGTCCATGCCGTAGACCCAGGCCACAGCCACATTCTCCAGAATAACAACCACGAGTAAAGGGAGTGTGGCAGAGTAGTCATCAAACATGGCCACAAAGTAGTTCCCAGAGCGCTGGACAAAGAGCAGGCCGATGCTGAAGGCCAAGACACAGCACCCCACTGTCACCAGGAGAAGAAAGGGGAGCAGGGGAACAATGCATTAGTATCACTGAGCCAAGAGAACATTCACTATTCCAACCATGGGCAACCACAATGCAGCAGAGCTAAATTTCATCATGTTTCTGTACACATAATGAAATGGATAGAAGCTGATTCCAGTACTGTTTAGTAAATAATATACATTACAGTGTTCTCATGAGTTAACTATGATTCCACAATCTGAAAACAACTTTTGGGAAAACAAAAGTTGTTTGGATCTGTAATTATGTATATGAAGGACTTAACTGCCCTTAGCATGTGAAAATGAAAATGAAGGTGAAATGGTCCATATGAAGGATTAGAGACTCATGATTCCAGGACCAATGATGCACTTAGCTGCCACGCTCTTGTGCTGATGTCACAGTCCCCTGGCCACACCCACCTGTGAGGAGCTCCTTGCGCACTTTGAAGGTGTCGACGAGGGGCGTAATGATGCCCTCGATAGTTCCGAACATGCTGCCCAGGCCCAGGTTGACCAGCATGAGGAAGAACATGACCGACCAGAAGGGTGAGGCTGGGAAGTGGGTCATGGCTTCGGTGAAGGCTATAAATGCCAAGCCAGTACCCTGAACAGCCTATAAAACAGCAACATCAAAAACAAAAGAGTCATTAGTAACACTATAATTCATAACATTAACATCTGTATTGTTAGATCTGGGCAGCCCAAGGGAGAATTTCAGACCTGCAAAGTAATGACAGTACCTCCTTTTTACCAATAGAGGGCCCTCTATTGTTTTTGGCTGGACCGCATCAGCGGGGCCAGCCCTACAAACGCGAATGTCTGTGACTGAGTGAGTGAGTGACTGAGTGAGTGATGAAGTTACACCATTGGTCGGCCGGATCACGTGTGTTAGGTCCAGCCATATACTAGGTTTTAACCTGGTCTTGTTTGCCTTTGAGAACGGGGAGATTTCTGCTCTGGTGGATCCTTACCTTGTTCAGTTCATCCTCAATGCTGCAGGAATCGAGTCCGAGATGCGAGAAGTCACTCTCCTTTACCCCTCTAATGATCTCTATCATCTGCGTGTAGTCCTCTGCACTCACGTTGGAGAGATCAATATGCGGGGGGATCAGGTCTGGACTAATTTCATTACCCAGAAATCCAACAATCTTCTTTGCGTTTCTAGATGATCATAAAAAATTTATTTCATTGTATTTTAATACCAAAAATAAAATTTCATTTAACCCTCCTGTTATGTTGCGGGTCAAATTGACCCTTTTTAAAGTTTGAAAATCTAGGAAAAATACTTAAAATTATTTTTTCAGTATGAAACTTCTTCTACTGGCCTTAATTAGTGTAATCAACATTCTAAATGAAAATGGTTCATTTCATGTATTTGCAAACCCCCCTGTATGTTTATATCACCCGGGAACATTTTGCTGTACCTAAAAAATGAACAGAACAGGAGGGTTAAAATTGATTTTATATACTATTATATTAGGTGTATAAAACATGCATACTGATAGAGAAATTAGCACATTTTTGAGAGTAATATGACTTGCATTTTTAAACCTTGTGCAAAGCTGGTTTCAGCTTGTTTTTTCCCAAATGTATTTGTTTATTTACTTTTCCCTAGTTTAGGCCGTTCTCTTTTGTCCGTTATTTTATTTGTGTATCAATGAGAACAGGCTCCCTGCTGAGTTCCTCGGAAAGTTATTTTCTCAGAACGGTCAACGGAAAATGGAAATGACCGGGCCACTCTGCAGGGGTCTGTGGAGACCGCTGAGAGTGCGTCACTGCGGGATGGAGGAGGTGGGGATCGTGTGGTGGAATGCTGTATCTCTTGTGTTTTGAAGCCAAACTTACAGCGTGATACACTTGGCGTTCATGATATTGGCCTTGAAGCCAAGCACAGCAAATACCACCAGTGTGGCCAGCACAGACGTGAAGAAGTTGATTAAGGAGACCAGCACGGCGTCAAAGTGGCAGTTGTTGTCGCGCTTGTTGAAGCTGGAGAAGGCGATGACCCCACCGAAGCCCAGCCCCAGGGCGAAGAACACTTGGGTGGCAGCCTCTCGCCATACCTTAGCCTCCAGCATGATTTCCAGCTGCAGGGAGGAAGGCAGAAAACAGAGGCCTTAATCGACAGGTCAAACACCCACCCACACAGACAGCTGTGCTTGAACTAAATCACAAGATAGTAACACCATACCTCTCTTTTTGGAATTTGTTCCAGCTGCTGGGAAACTGATTATTTTTCATTATAACAACACTAAAACAAGTACTTTGGCAGGACATAGCAGA
This sequence comes from Anguilla rostrata, assembly GCF_018555375.3. Lineage (NCBI taxonomy): Eukaryota > Metazoa > Chordata > Actinopteri > Anguilliformes > Anguillidae > Anguilla > Anguilla rostrata. The sequence continues at coordinate 14,211,538 of NC_057939.1, forward strand.
TCACATCTCCTTGATAAATCTGTCTATATATACTTAAAATGTATTCATGAATGTTTTTTTTTCAATGCTGCAGTATATTCAGGGTGGCACGGTGGTGCAGTGAATAGCACTACATGAAGGTCTTGGGTTAGACTCCTGGCCGGACACGCAGTAGGCTAATCGGAGACTCAAAATTCCCTTTGGTATGAGTGTGTGAGTGAATGGTACATGTGCCCTGTGATGGATTGGCAACCTGACCAGGGTGGATAGGCTCCATCCCACCCCGTGACCCTGACCGGGAATAAGCAAGTCAGATAATGGATGGGTGGACAGTATATTCATTCCACCCAGGCCAAACAGTACAGCAGCCATGCTATTCTAGATTTTTGAGGCAATATATCAATAGAGGGCTTGCTGGTGGACATAGTTGGTCCGGCCTGGGTTCTACGAACGCTGCTTACCTTGGGGGTGAACATGTGGCGAATCCCATCCACAGATCCAGTCAGGAGAAGGGACCTCACCAAGAAACAGATCAGAACCACGTAGGGGAACAAAGAGCTGAAGTACATAACCTGCAGGAACCCCAGAATTCACACAGAATAATCAGGCACAGGTATGTATACGTGCTGCACGGTCGTCTGAATGAGGAACTGCAAACGCTAAACCCGCAATTGAATTTGGGCTTTTGTATAAACAGTGAATGGCTGGGAGAAGGCTTTTTATAATCTCACCCCCTTAACAAAACCTAACTGCAGTTTTCCCACTTGGTCTGTCTCTCCATTATTAAGGCCAAACACATAATCAGTGGCTTGTGGGAAGAGGCCTGGCTGAAACTTTAACAGCATTGACCCAATCTGCATCCACTCTGTCTCACTCACTGTGCAGATACGGTGAGATAGCATTTATCACACTTCCCCGCTTGCCCTCATTCTAAAAGCACTGATAAACCAAAGAGGAATGTGCTATGAAATTGTCATTTAAGAGAGGTAGATGCAGACTGGTGGTTGCTGGGTTCACATGAATGGGGCATGTGCATAACAGTTCATAGTGACAATCAACCAGGCATAAAGGCAGATTCCATTATGGTTGTGAATAAAAGGGCTAAAGGTAGTAACACTTGTGGTATCACAAATGCATTTCACATAATTACACTGATATAATTACTTTATTATGGGAAGGTTTTTAACCAGTGCTGCACTCTGATTTTGTTTGAATGTATTCAATCTCATTCATTTTGGTTACTCACCAACATTTTTAAAAAGTATGTTCCAGTGTATAAATCTTGTGTAGTAAATGTGTAGTTCTCTCTTGCTTTCCCAATCTAATGACAGTTTCAGTATATATGAATCAGGTTACTGAACATATTAAGGTGAGTTTGGTGGCTGAACACTTTATCTAATAAATAGCAGTTCAGCAGTGATCCTGGATTGAACAGTTTTTGGCAAGGGATGGCACAAGATGGTAAACTGGGGAAAAGCTAAGAGAAGAAGGTAAATAAGGTCATGGCAAATACGTTTTTAACAGGCTAGATGTCTACCAGATTTATACATTCACCTCCAACTGTGCAAAGCCCTCTAACTTCTTATAGTTCAGGCTGTGCTTTACCCTGACATGATAACTGTTATTAACCGTAAAATGTGCTTTCAAAGATAACTGGAACAAATGTTAGACAGGAGTGTAGATAAATTCAGGGACAGGGCAACCAGCACCTTTCAGTGGCAGCTGTTATCTGGACAGAATGAATAGAGGAGGCTCTTAAACCTCTCACAGGAAACTGTCTGTCAGTGTTATCAGCTTGACTATTTGTGGCAGAACAAGGAAGACCTGCATCAAGCTGGCCTAATTCACCCCACAAACACACACACACACACGCACACACACACAAGAGCAGACTCCAACATTGGTATATATGTGTAGACTAAAATGCACACATATGACATGCAGACATATGGACGCAGACCTTGAAGCAGAAGTGTCAATATCTTACGGTTCAAATGATATTTGATACAAAGAGCTCATTTTAAAACCCAATGCTTACTTTGCAACAGTGGAACAAAAAAGTCCTTGATGACAAGGAGTTGACCAATCAACAGGCCTTGGCAAAGCCCTTGCGAAGGCCAGTTAGCACTGGTCACTTGACGTGTTGAGGACCTGAAGCACTGCTCATGATAATCCCTAACTAGAAGCTCATTTAAAAAGACACACATTACCTTGAAGTAATCCATCTAGACATGAATGGGCACTAATGTATTAATGGCCTCCTTTCTCTTGAAGTTATAGCAAGCACAAAATCACATTAAATGTTCCAACATATGACTATATTCTACATGCTGTCACGTGGACATATTTGTCTGGACAAATCACTAAAAAAGGTTTTAAAATCTGGAATATCTCTACCAATCATCTTTTCTCATCCAAAATGTTGTCATTTCATGACTGGAAATGTAATGAGTTACCAGACCGCCTCCCTATCTGACCAAAAGGTGTGGAGTTCTCTTCACCTTCCCCGAGGACTGAATGCCTTTGATCATGGCCAGGCACACCATGGTCCAGGCAGCCAGCAGGCACACGCTCATCCTCCAGTTGAGGCCCTCACTGTCAGCGATGGAGTCGGAGATGTCCAGGGCCACGCGGTACCAGTAAAAAGTGGTGGCCGAGCTTTTCTCACACTCCGGCTCTACGTCTGCAGAACCAAACACACCAATCCAATAGTCACACACCACGTGCACACCTGCTTTTGACCAACTGGTGGCTTTCAGTTGGGTAGATTTCCCCAGGCAATTCAGTTTCAAATCTAGCTTCATGGGATTAATCTTACAGGTAACAAGTCAAGGTCCTTTAAGCACCAAACCACACTATCATCCTCTGTGAGCATATATCCAAAAAGCTTTATCATAGCGTAGTCACATTCTGCTCAATCAGACGCTGTCTTGCGTACGTTTGTGTTCAGATCACTCTTGTACATGTGTGTTCTCATCAGACGCTGCCTTACATGCGTATGTGTTCAGATCAAACACACACTTACATGTATGTGTGTTCAGTAGGCACTGTCTTACATGTGCATGTGTTCAGATCAGGTGATGTCTTACATGTGTTTGTTTTGTTCTTGACCAGTGGGCATTCATGCCAAGGGAGGGGCTGCTGGAAGGACTGGGAGAAGTAGAACAGGCTCCAGGCGATGATGACATTGTAGTACAGGGCCACAAAGAAGCACACCTAGGGAAACAGACCCAAAGGCTGTAATACACACCATAACCTGAACAAGGTCTCTAGGCCACTAGACCACTACAGTCTATTACAGTTGGAATGTTTAATTATATAATTCCCCTCATGGTGGAATGATCCCGATTCGAACAGAGAGATCCACTGACTTTCAAATCGCATGAGCTCATCTTTCAGGTGATTCCACCATCCTAGCCTTTGTTCACTCATGTCCTCTAGGATAATATTGATTATGTTAGTGTATCTGGAAAGGATTGTTTTGGATGAAGGTGGATTCCAGTGCTAGTTGACTTTGTACTGGTAGATTCGCTGCTGAACAAGCACCTCAGGGTGGAGTCCACGATGTGTCACTCTGGCATACGTCCTTACTTCACTCTAGGTCGGCCTACATCTGACCATGCACTTGTTGTAGCGGTAAGGCGTCTGCAAAGGTATGTAATGTTAATTAATATAATTACCGCAAATGTGTGTTGAAGAAATCCCCACAGAAAAAGTCCACTGAGCCTCACAAATCACATTGTACCCATACATTTTTGTAATTCCAGAAAGGATTGCTAATAAGCTACATTTTTGTTTACAACCCAAAAATCGAATGCTTTTTTGAAGAGATAACGGCTACATTGACTGTTATAGTTAATGTATTTAACATCAAATTTTTTGGGCCCTCAAGGTGGGAATCATCCTCAGACTGATAGATGATGAGAACTACGGCCCCTCCCTCACCATACAACTGGCGAATCCGATCCCCCCCAGGTGGGGGCTGACGTAGTTCCACACCCCGATGCTTCCCCGGCGGATGCGCTGTCCCACGGCCAGCTCCAGGAAGAAGAGGGGGATCCCGATCAGTATCAGCAGGATCAGGTAGGGTACAAGGTACGCTCCTGCAGGGGGGAGAGGTCACATGATGCATTATCCACGTTTCACTTTCTGGTAATTCATCATTATTAATACCAACTGTGAAGATGTCTCCACCCAGATTTTACTCTTCATTTCTCCTGTAAATGTCTAGCTTAGCATAGAAAGTTGACAAAAAGGACAATGTAAAGTGAAACGGAGGCTCAACTTCAATATTGCTGCAGTGCGCGGTTATTGAAGCAATAGATTTAAGCAAGCCTTCATATTTAATACCATTTGCCCCATTTTGATTTTTTTTCATATTTTTAAGTATTGAATGTCAACTGTTCAGCGCGTCATCGCAGTGGCTCAGATAAGCCATCCGAAGCCTTCGTTCGAAGGCTTTTGTGTAGATCTGTTCAAGCAGAAAATTGATTACTTGGGGGTAGCAGTTGTATAACTGGCTGTCACATTTTAATTAAATCAAACCTAGCCTCGTGACCCTTATAAATATAATTAGCTGCTGATGGTAAGATAACAAGTGGTTCATGTTGCTAGGCTACATCACCGAAAGGAGACCTCCGAAATACAATTAATGAGAGCGCCATATATACCCTAGCACTTAGGAAAACATGGCTTCTGAACATTATGAGCTGTGCTAAACAAAAGCTATTTTGATAGAAATAAGAATAAGTTTAAGAAACAGAAACACTTTATATGAAGAGTTCCTGCAGTTGAACTACAAGATGCTTTCAGAAGCACTGGCTAAGATATGCCTCTACACCATATTAGCCTTTATAAACACCATGCCAAGGAACATCACCCACAATGTATTCTGATTTAAAATGTTAATTTTCCTTTAGTATAAGAGCAGACACTCACCCCATAAAATCTACAAATCTATACTGCTGGCTGCAGCAGTCACCTTTGCTTTAAATTATTTAGCACAAAAATCTGTCATTATTTAGCTCAAACATCTGTCTGCTTACACAATTCATTACTCATTACAGAATGTTTTCTTTTTTACTGCCTTTTCTGATCTACTTTGATCACATGACAGTGAACATCATGTTACAAAATGGAAAAAAATGCGAACATCCAAGAGAATGATGCAGGCCAGGTAGCGTGTGAAAAATGGAATAAAGTCCTCACACCACAATTATCTCCTTTGTGGTGAATAATCTTTTTTCTTAAAAAGGATTCATACTGACAATATGGAGAAAAGGACACTCATTCAAGATTGGAACACCTGCAAGAACAGGTCAAACCTGAGACTTGGCCTTAATTTAATTGCAGCCAGTAGGCAGATAATATCACCTGAACCTGCCTTTAAAATGGCCAGAGGGGACATATGAATGCATGGTCACCCAGCATGTGTGTGTTGTCACCAATGTATGGCCTGCGGTTTATAAACAAATACATGGTAAGCTGTGGAGCATACCGTATGTGCTTTGTCTTAAGACAGACTGAGAGACAGTTTTCATCAAACAAGAAAGGGGCTAAGGATAATCTATGGTGTGCAGTTAATGTTTGCACTGTGAAGTTCATATTATTATAAGAGGGATGAAATGTACTTTACTTTAAGAGCAACTTTTACTCTATGAGAGTTGATTTCACACAGAAACTTTTACTCTCTACATTTGAGTATGCTCTTTCAAATTAATATTTATTACTAAAGCACACGTGCTGCACAAAAGTGCCATCAATAACAGCATATATTCCACTGAGATATGGCCTGCATAATGTAATCTCCCAGCTATCAACTTCTTCCATTTTATCATTTTAATTAATTTTTTTTAATGGGGTGAAGATTCTGTTGAGCTCACAAATTAGTTCTGAGGTGAATGAATTTACCAAACCTGGTGGTGCTACTGTATGAACCCCCAACTTCTGACTTGACAAAGGAAGCCTTTTACCATACCCCTATTCAAGGGGTATGGTAAAAACCAAGCTTTAAACATTGCATGAGGAATTGCAAAGAACTTTTGTATCTACGCAAAGTTGTGCAATCAAAAACATAGCTCGGTTACCTGTGGGTTGCAGCTGGATTTGCGCATTTAAACAACAGAAACAGGAGGACTTACCTCCCCCATTCTTCTGACAGAGGTAGGGGAACCTCCACACATTGCCAAGGCCCACAGAGAAGCCAACCTGGGCCAAGATGTACTGAAGCTTGCTGTTCCACGCTGGCCTCTCTTCATCCGAGAGGGAACCCTCCTCAATGTCCCTGTCCTTGTCTTCCCGGACATTGCTGACAATCAGCGAGCTCTTCTTGAACGCATCATCGCATGTATCCTCGTTGGAAAGCAGATCTTTGACGGACTCCGTGACGTCATCGTCAAGGTCTCTCTTGACAACCTTGCTATTTTTTGGCATTTGAATAGTAATCAGTAGAGAGGGGTGAAAAAGTCTTTCAGGCGGACGAACAGGGAGACACTATCGGTAAAGCCCAGTTCACCTTTACGTCAAGACTGTAATGCTATCAGACACTTCTACAGTTCAAAGAAGTTCAGTTTATGAAAAGGGGAGCTTTGATCAAGCCTTTATTTCTTCATTATCATAAGATATCTGTAAAAAAGGAATATTAATAAGACCCCATAGTGCTGCAGTTGTTTTTATCATCATAAACCTGTTTACAAGTTAACACAATTTCAGTGATAATAGCAACATATTTCAAAACAATGGCACAATGGGTGTACATTTGTATTTAGCACACTTTATTTAGCATTGTATTAACACTGCTTTAAGCTTTTCCATCTGAAACACAAGTTGCAAAAATACTATATTTCTTCAACACAGATGATATACAGTAAATAGAATAAATGCAATGTTAAACTATTGCTGTGGAGAACAGTGTTTCAGAACAGTGTCTATCAATGAACAGATCACAGCATACTCTAAGCCAAACATGTTCTGTGGAGTGTGCACCTCTTCATAAAAACATTTAACCACAATATCAAATTAAACAAATATCTCTGTCACACATAAAGCCTTGCTCCACGTATCTTATGCACAAGGAATTTGTAACAAAAACCTTAAAAACTCATCAGTAAGATAACCTTTTAAAAGTGTAAGGGTCAGTCGAATATTTAGATCATTTATTTTCTTAGCAGTCACCCTTTTTAAAAATTACTAATATACCTTACATTTAGCACACAATTCTTTTATTCAGCTGGATACACTGTGTCCTCAAAAAATCTGTTTGTTTAAGCCATTCATCCTATGCACGATCTGACCCTGAAAATGACTGAATACACATTCAGTTACCAAAATTATGATTAGGAGAAGATGCTATAGGAACTACACCTTGACATAATCAATGCAGACAGATTTGCCCACAAATATTCCATTCATTCACTATGCAGGTGAAATTTGTTAAAGCCACAGATGCCCCTTGATAACTGCACAAGTGTTTTTTCAGAAATCAGTCCTAATCCAGGATGATCCAGCCCGAACAGAGTAACATGGCATAGAGCCAAGATCAGCATCCCCACCAAGCGGTCAGCAACAGCTGAGACTTTCTCAGCACAGCTGGATGAGAGTGCTGTGACAACAAATAGTATTAAACCACATTTCCTGACAATGCCTAGAACACAACATCTGAATTTCCCCGGGGAGTACTGAAGTTAAAATAAGCGAGTGTCTAACTGCACTGACGTGTGCAAACTCGCCTAGTAGGTCCGTCATTTCACTTGATCTCGTTAGGGAAAAGTGAAAATTCATAATTCTATAGCGCCTGTTCGTGAATTACACCTATCGCCCACTGGAAGCAATTAACCGGCCCAAAGTAGCCACGAGTCGTGCCACAAAAGGAAAGGGTTAGTCTGTGCTATCGGCGTGTAGCTATGAGTATAAATTAGAACTTCCATAGTCATCAAAATACTTGTACATTTATCAAAATTTCCTCATTCTCAGCAATTAAAATGACTGTAATTCACATAGCTTTTATATATCAATCTCATGATTTTGGAGCGTGCAGCTGCAGCAACGTCTGTACATTATTAGACGATGCGAGCAATTAAAGCGTCAGATCTAAGGAAAACATGACCTGAGATAAACCGTATAACAATACATCACAACATTACGAATAGGCTTTTCACAGGTGTAAGAACCAATACGGACTCCTACCAAGGTATATTTAACTTCATTTTGCATGCTTTGTACAATTGGTTTACACGGCTGGTACAGAGACCTGCGATACGAATGGTAGTGTTCCAGATTACAGTGTTTGAATAAATTATTGAACAGTGAAGCACGACCCTTTCGAGTCTCATCTCATTTGCATACGTGCCAAAACATGTTCCATCACTGCTGTCATTGCCAAGCAAGCAGACAAACTCAATCAGACGGAATCATTATCAAATGCACCAGCCTCGTCTGATGATCGAAATAGACATTTCACATAATTTATTTCAGATTTAAATAGCAAAACCCACAATAATGGTGTAGGGCTATAGAATGCAGCGACCCGTTTCAACTACATAGCGGTTTGAAGTAATTAGATTTGCTACACACCACCGATATAAGATTTATTGTAACATCTTAGTCTTCTTTGCTACATCTAGATAGCAGTAAGCTATTATATATGGGAATTTTGAACTTTCATATAGATCTAATGCCTCAAAACAATCATAAATATCAAAGCCTAAACGACAAAAGCGTGGCCACACGCTGTCGCCTTTTCAGGGCAGATATATTACTGGCACTCGTACAAGAAGCCTATTTTCAAGCAGACAGGCAAGTGCACGACTGCTGATCTTAAATATATATATTTTAAATGGTTAGTGTCGTATCTTATATGTTTGCGTTCATACATGCAATAAACTAACATTTTTTAAAATCCCCACCCAGTTTTTCTAGCATCCATGTGGCGCATTTCATCATAGCCTACACATACAATAAGCCTGGTCACCAGATTAATAAAAACAACGTTTAAATTAGGCTATATACTTTTTTTTTTTTTTTTTTTACCTGAGGAGATGATGTAGATTGCTGTTGAGATCTTTAGGAAACTAGGTGTTCTTTTCAAAACGATGTATTGTAAGGCATCAAATGACGATAGAAGCACATGTACACAGAGAGCATCATCATTTGGACCAATGAATTAGTTCAGCCAGCCGGAGTTGTGCTAAGGAGGCAGTCACACCGCCTTGTCTGGGGTTGTGGTGACACACTGAATTGTGTGCCAGATAGTAGGGGTGCCCACTTGCAAATATTTTAGGCGCCAAAATGAATAAAAACGGTTAATTAGTCCATCTAGAGCAAATATACTGCTTTATAATATTAAATACAAAAATAAATAAAACATGTGTTTGAACGGTGCCTGTTTAAAAAGACCTTTATATTTACTGCCTCACCAACACCCCTGTGAGTAGTTTGGTTTAACCTACTACAACAAACACAAAATTCTCCACTCAATCTATTGTCAGTTTGTCTACTCTTACCTGGACATGTGTGTTTGTCTGTCTCATGTTCTTTGTTAAATGAACAATTCCGGCATTTTATCGATGGATATGTGCCAACACGCCTGTTTTTCGGCAATGTTCTCTATACCATATTATTTTGATTTTTGATTATTATTGATTTATAATTATGACATTAAAACATGCACAGGTAATACTCAAGTGAACATTAAATGGCTTTAAAATGTTTTTCTCTGCAAAAGTTCTCCAAAAACATATGTTGACATTAGGTGCATACTGTAGTTACACTGCCAATTCGCTCACAGTTCGGTACAGTAGTTCCTCTCCAAATCCTTTGCTGTAATTACGCTTTTTAAAGCTGCTGCCCGTAGCCTAATCACGTAAATACTGGATAGATCAATGTATTTCTTGCGGGGGCCGCATACTCGAGCAAGGCATCACCCGGAACGATAATTAGCTACTGTAGCCCAATTAAATGGTGTTCAGTGACAATTGATTGATTCATTGAGAAATCATAGAATGATATCAATTATTTGTCCTTTGTAAGTGATAGATAATTATATGTGGCAACGTTTATATTTCTAAAATTGTTGGTTATATATGTTATATGTACATTCATTGTTCGAAAGATTACATTTCACTGCAAATGGCTCATGCGCATGATTACAATAGCTGGAATTATAATGAGATCACTTTATTGTTGCTTAAAAGGCAATAGTGATGAGTAATGGGAAGGTTTTCATTGTCCAGTCTGCATCACCCTTGTCTGAAACACGAACCATAAAACAGGCATAATATGGAGGGCACAGCTTCTTTAACTAACTAACTAACTAAATAAATAAATAAATAAAAAGTATAGGAAGTTGTTTTGGATTTTGTCTGGGTACCAATGTGAATGTGAAATGTGAATGAGCTTATGTGTACACACCCAAAGTAACTAGCATAACCGATTTCATAGATAACTGAGTGACTACAGCTGGGGTAACTACACAGAAGGCTCTCATGACTGCCACCTAAGGGCCCAGTCATTTTAGGGCATTCACTGATGTAACGCCTCTTCATTACGCTGTGCATAGAAAGTGGGGTGGGCAAGTGCCTAAGTCACCATCCTTTGTTCAGAAGTTGGTGGAGCAAAATCTGAGGAGGAAAATTGCTTATGTACCCTTGACGAAGGTTCACACCTTCCACGATAGCCTAGTACACACCTGGATAACCCTTTTCGAGGTTAAACCATTGGATGACCGACTGCGTTATATGACGTGCCACTATATAAGGCACTGCTGCTGCAACTGATTTTACTAATGCTCCTTTCGTCATACTTGACAAATTTTCACCTTGAAACAACAAATCTCACAAAATTAAACTTGTGTGCATGTTGTCGTTTTTTTTAAATGAGACAGATCTTTACCCCGGACAGTCTGCAGATAGCTGGGGAGAGAACAGTGTATGCACAAGGGAGGCCAGGTGATTTAGCTACCACTGGAGAGAGGTTACACATAGTGGGATTATTCTCTGGCTTCTGAAAATCACTTTTCATGAATTAAACCGTTCAGCTGGGGAAGTACATTAACTTAAGTATGTATTGGGCTGCACTAATCTGGCAGTTGTGAATCACTTGTATCTGAGGGGCTCATTATGTGCTTTGATCAGCTTGAGGGAAGGCCAGTCCAACTAGTCATTTGAGATCCTGTTAAGCTTTGAAGTGCCGGAGTAAATTAACAACAAAAAAAAACCCTTTAAAATCTGGATAATTTGTAGTTTCATGTAACCAAGCTGAAGTTCACCAAACACTATCCAAGAGATTCTACCTCATACCAGAAAGAGCACAAATTCTCTTATCAGAACTGACACAACCAGCAGTCAGTTAATATCTGGTAATTGTATATAGAGTAGCAGATACCAGGGGTCGCTTGTCAGTCCTAATGCTATTCATGCTGTCTAATCCATTTTAAAAATAGATAGTCTAAGGCAAAGGTGGCCAACTCAGGTTGTGGACAGTCATAAGCTCTGCTGGTTTTTGCAGTTATAGCAGTTGATTACACAGTTAACTCTCCGCAATGGTTTCTTGGGTCTAAAGTTATTGTTCAATCTAAGGTGAAAACAAAAAGGAGCAGACCCTGTGACTCCCCAGGGTCAGGGTTGGCCAGTCCTGGTCTAAGGATGCAGTACTAATCTGAATATGTAAAAAGAGCCCAGAATCTGAATACACAGCATCTCTAAAAAGTGAATTCCACACATGGAGTTTCCTTTTGATGTCAGTGTTAGCTGAAAAAAAAACAAGGCACTCATGCTTATGGTCTCATGAGAACAGAAAACTATGGTGTAGAAAATGTTAACAGCCCAAAGGCAGATAAAGGCAGGCTTAGCTCTTTAACTTGTCTTGAATGGAGTGCTCAGCTGACGTCAGGGGAAAGTTCATGCCTCATGTGGGAGAGACACGGTGTCCTGGCAGCCCAACCTACTGACAGAACCCAAGGCTAGTCCTATCTCCAAGGTATGGTGTTGCCATGGGACAGCACATGGTGCCTCATATGATTGCTACACAATTTCAGGTGGCTTGAGGACACATAACTCTCTCATGGGTCGTTATTCGTTGGTCCGTCAGTAGTGTCAGCATCTTTTTTTTTTTGAGCTTTGGGACGAGCACTCTGCCATGCCATTTTAATGCATCAATCACACATTCTAGCTTTCTTTACACCATATTTATAGTATGAGTCATTGGAGATTTTTCCTTGATTTTTCCATTTTGCTTCTTACACATGTAATTGAGGATAATAACACACCGTCAATATTAAAGGTTCTTACAAATTTTAGTGGCTCAATTGTATGTGAAAATTTGCATTTTTTATTTTGTAGAAGCAACTGTTGCTTCTTGAATGCATTTTAGCTAGTGCTATCCTGACGTGTAATATGTGTGCAAGATCACAGACGTGACAGGTATTTTCATACAGAATATCACTCACATAATGTACTATGAAACACATTTACATGTACTCTACAGCACGTTTTCTTCAGTGAACAATTTTAGTACATGGTCCAGTATATCTGATTTATGGGGATTTCATCATCTCATTTTGCTATAGAACACCATGAAACCCATGATTCTTTGAACATTCTCAAGAACTCAGCATTCTGAATTCTGTATCAGCATACATGTAGTTTTTCACAACAATCTTTAGTTATGTACTGTACAGATTTAGAATAATACAATGAAGCATATTTTAATTTATCTTTAATGTATGTAAATATGATTGTAAAGATCAGCGTTATGTGCATTAAAATATGCATTAAGTATGAATCATAATTATTATTTTTTCAATTAAGGGTGAGAGGTTTGGAATGTTTACAGAGACATGCCATACGAACCAAGTTTTAATTCAATTAAGAACCTGACCAGTTATCAAGATTGTTTCAATTAAAAACTTGACAAGTGATCAAAAAGGTTTTATTAAAAACATGACCAGTAGTCAAAGAGATTTTAATAAAAATCCAAAGGCTTAACCTTTGGTCACTTTGATGTATAGAGGAAAAAACTATTTGCTTTATATGTATTAAGTCCACTGTTCTGACATTCAAATTAGTCTTCACATAATCTGACTTGACAGTATAATTCTCTCTTACAGAAGTTAGTTTCAGATTTGCTTTTAAATTACTTTTTATTCACCAACTTGTCCTTGTCTCCCATTTTGACAGCAGCTGAGAAGCAGTGGCTATCTGTGGAATGGAAGTTAAGGGTTAACCAGGGTTCTCCCTGTAGCTGGCTTGCATTGTCTGACAAGAAGAGGATTATGCACAGTGTGGCCTCAAACGGTTTTCTCTGGAAATCGTAAGTGTCACGAGGCTCCTGTGAATCATGTGGCCAGAAGACAAGACTGAGTGGCTCTTTGAAGGATTTGGGTTCATTAGCTCCCTGAAGTCATCCACACACCCACACATTTTCATTCCAGGAGAAAGTGTGAGAAGGGAATGTTCATGGTGCATGGAGAGTGTGCATCAAAGCTGACACACAAACTGCTGGTGGCCAACTTACTTTTTGGACCCTGTAAAAAATCTCAAACAGAAAGCTTGCACTATTCAAAGGTATTGATTCAAAGGCGTATATACTTACTGTATATTAGGCTGCTAAGCTCATACTGTATCTGCCCCATACTCCCATTTTTCATATTTTATATCTGAAAAAGTAATTTACCTCTTAAACTTTAATAACTAGTTGCACCACCTTTAACTGCAACCAAACGCTTCCTGTAATTTGATATCAAGTCTTTCACATCGCTGTGGAGGAATTTTAGTCAACTCTTTTTTTGCAGAACTGCTTTAATTCATGCAAATTGTTAGGTCTTGGAGAGTGAACTGCTCATTTCAGGTCCTGCCACTGCATCTCTATTGGACTTTGGCTAGACCACTACAAAATTTTAATTTTATTTCTATCCAGCCATTCAACTATGGACTTCCTTTTGTATTTTGGATCATTGTCGTGAGGCATAACCCAATTGCACTTCAGCTCACAGCTGGGCGGGATACGGTTCTTTGGATGCTCTTCTGGGATCTTTTGTAACTTCCTGGATGAGTTGTCACTGTGCCCTTAGAGAATGGCAGGCTGGCCACTCCCTGGAAGATTCACCACTGTTCCAAGTGTTCTCCATTTGGAGATAATGGCTCTCACTGTGGTTCAGTCCTAGAGCCTTAAAAATTTGCTTGTAGGCTTTGTAACCCTTTCCAGACAGATATATTTGAACAACTTTTTTCTCATCTCTTCTGGAATTTTGTTTGTAGCATAGTGTGCTTGTAGTAACTTTGTGGCTATTATTAATTTTTTCCCTGAATAACCTATTGTAAACACATTATAATATATTAAAATAAAAGAAACTAGAATAATATATTATTATTTTAGTTTCTTTTCAAAAGAAGACGTTAGTTGGCTAAAGAACAGATGCTTTATTAAATGATACTAAATATTAAATGTATTAAAAAGATTTTTTACTAGCATTCATGGGCTGTAAATAAAGCGCTAGTAGCAGAGTAGTGTCTACCTGATGGCTGGAGGCCAATCTGTTCATGATAATATTATGAACTTGTATTTCCTATATTTTATTAATGAAACGCTTGAAGCTGTTTTGCCAGATAATGGCTACAGTGCAGTTACAGAAAACCCTTGACTGTATAAACACAGGCCTTATCCAAACTTGGACAGTGCTGGGAGCAGAGACACCATTGTTGGTGTAATCTTTGCGTAAATCTGCAGCCTCTGTCTGTCTGGTCTCTGTCTGCGTTCAGCCAACATGGAACAAAAGATCTGGACACCTTGCTCACTGACAAAGGACGGAGCCAGTTTGCCGCTAATAGGAACAGACAAGCCTTGCTGATGGGGCCTTTTTAAAGCAATTGAACTTGGTAATGCTTCTTATCAACTTGAGTGAATGGGGCTGTCCCCATCTGACTTCAATAACAGCCCCAAAGAAAAGAAAAAAGTCCCCCTGGTTGGTGACTGAGGCTGAGCACTGACACAGAATGACCTGTGTTACACATTGGCTTTTATATTATTATTATTATTATTATTATTATTATTATTATTATTATTATTATTGTTGTTGTTGTTGTTGTTGTGGTTCCTTTAAAAAACAGGTCTGGTAACACATATACAGTATGTCTCTTTGGAGAGTTGGTTTGCTAAATGGTCTTTCTCACTCACTACTTTGCTTCTTTTGACAAAGCAAGTATTGAATACACCCCCAGAACAGCAAACATTTACTGCTGTCAGTGCCAACATTTCATAACAATTCATTGGCATTGATTAACAATAGGGACAATGATTGAGAAAAAGTCAGAAGGTTGTTTTGGCTCTTTAAAAAGAAAGAAAATGCACAATTGAGTTTTCTGGTTATGGGAAACAAGCCCTCTTATTGTAATAATATCACAGCACATGGTTTGATGGAAATTTTCACAGCAGCACTGTATTGTCTCCTTTGAATTCTGCGATTGTCTCAGTAAACTATTATGTCTGCAAGTCAGAATACAGAGCAAAGTCTTTCTGATTGCGGGAATACTGATCAATTCCATTACCATATGAAAAGACACACAGTAATGTGATGAAATATGCTGTGTGAGCACCCAGCAAAGATTAATTTAAGATTCTTTGTTTTAGTGAAGACCTTTGACATTTTAGGATATGATTTACTAGCTCATTGGTAGGAAACCAGATCACCAACTGCATAAATTTGTCTATTTTACATAGCATTGACCTTGTCATGGTTATGAGACATTTATTGCTGCAGTGTTAAAAGGTGTACAGTTAAGATACCACTAACTCAAAATGGGAGGGCACTCCTAACTTTCTGTCTGCACTAGACACTTGAAAACATCATCTTTTTATATTTTATTTACACACCCTCACCCTGAATTATAACCGTAGGCATAATTTATGGGGGGTCAGATAAGAAAGAAAAAGTGAAATTTTGGCTGAACAAATATGTGGCGTGTGTAAGATATAAAGCAATTTATATCTGATTTTATCTATTCTAATCTAGTCACTTATAGTCGCTCAGAAGCCACTGAAATGCAGGATCAAATTAGCAGCAAAACTTTCCTGGGGGAAGACCATCAGACACCTCCATTCACCTCAACCCCCACAATTGAAATTATGCCGCTGATTAGACAGCACAAAAAAGGCATGTTCATGATTTACCCATTGTTTCCACAAGAGGGTACTGTTAAGGTAACTACAGATGTCTTCCATAGAGACTAGAGTGTACAAGACGAATCCTGATGTCTGTGCAGCAGTCCCCTTTTGAGGAAAAAAACAAAAAAAAAAAACACCAATATTAATCACAGATATTGTTAAGGTGCTTTTGATTTTTGATTTTTTTAGCAGTTCCCCTATTCAGATTCACAGAAGTCCTCTCTATTTACGTTTTACCAATCCAGTTTGCTTTTCCCATTGCTCATTGCTTTTAATTTTAGTTCGAATAGTTGTGTTAAGAAAGTTTTTTGCAACATAAGTATTTTTGAGGTACCCTGGGTGCCCAAGCATCTGCCCCTCAAGTGCCTGTTATGCTCCTTTGGTTTGATAATTGCCAATATTATTTGTTAATATGTATCATATTTGTCTATTTAGCATTACTTTTTGCACAATTAATTATTTAAAGTACCTATCCTAAAGTAGAAGTTAATCACCCCAAAATGACCAGAATTCCTGTTGAACATCACTGAATTAGGCTATAAAGCAGTGGCTACGTTATCAACAGTTCAGCTAATGCTTCACGTAAAAAGCTCACCTCACCTCCTGTTTATTGCTAACATATATCTTTTGATAGTGTAGTGTAAATGTTGTTATTGTAAATAAAACGGAAATAAATAATGAATCACTGAAATAGACTTTTCATGATTTTACATTCGCTTCTGCATACTGTCAGATTTGGTCTTACCTACAATCCGTAGTCTCCGTGACATGCTGCTTCTGTTTCTATAGCAACTTGGGCGCTATGAAGTGGATTGAAAGTAGGCTACAAGTGTCAGATACTACTAGCTAAATTAACATTAATGATAACGTTCGTAATTCACGTTCGACTCTTTGAGTCTGTTTATTATTTTACATTTCCCATTGTTTGCTAGCTAATTATCATTCCTAATGTAACTCGTTAAGGAGTTTGCTTGCATTCGTCGCAACAGAATCCACAATGTTGCTGATATAGCACTAGACTATGTTGTTTTGCGGCTAGCTAGTTAGCTGCATTGTTACCAGTTACCCAGGTTGTCAAATGGCAAGAACTAGCTAGCAAGCCAGATCTTTTGTAATTGTACCTGTTGATTTGTCTTTTTTTTTCACTCGTGTTGTACACCCCCTTTCATATATCTATCACGTCGTTATTTTCGTTTTTTTATTTCTTATTTTGCACACCTCTACAACGTTCAGTTATTTTAGCCACAACTAAAAGAGAATGGATGACGATAAGTTAATCGAAGAAGACATTTCTCAGGAGTTGAGCAAACTTAATGAAAGCAACGTCGACTCTGAATCTGAAACCTCTTCTGAAGCTGAAGACCTTTCTGATGGCGGCCAGGTAACCCGTGTTTTGATGCAAGCAACTAGCTAGTATTATTTAGCATAATGTAACCACCGTTCACCATAATATAAGAAAGGTATTGGCTAACTATTTAATTAACGTTAATTTAATTGGTAAGCTGCTACCTTGTGCTATTAAATTACAAATCACTGGTGATGACGGTGTTGCTTTTTCTTCCTTTTCTTCTTCCTCATTCTCTTATTATTATTGTAATTATTTGCTGTAATATTATAGTAGCACGAGCTCAGCCATCCTCATATCGGGAATGGGTGTGTTGGTAACGTAGCATATTTGCATTTAATTCTCTGTTTTGAAAATAAGACCAAAATAACTTGAACTATGGCTATTATTTATATTTAGTAATACATGAAATATTGCATAATTTTTAGGTTATTCATGAGATACCCGAGTCAGTGCTTTCATGTTTTCAACTGGAGAGAGACAGATTGAATTCCATTGAACGCCTGCTTATGGAAGAACCTGAGGAAAAAAGTAAGTAGCAGATTCAGTGACTCAAGACTTGCTGTTTTTTTTTCTTCTAGTGCATTTATATTTTTTAATGACGGAAGCTCACAGGCCCCCAACTGTATTTGCCTTCATTGAGTCTTAAAAACGTTTTTAAATTTTCAGGTACCGTCAAAGATGGCATACGTGGAGTGACTCCAAATAATTGTGAGGACTTTTTAAAGGAGCTGGCTTCTGAGTGTGGGGAAGATCTCATCACATTAAAAAAACGAGTAAGCCAATCACCAATCACCTGATGTTAAATTTATGGTTTTCTCCGACATACAAAAGATTTATCTGACTTAATGCACAATAGCTGTATATAGTCATTAATTAGAGCTAGTGTCAATAACTTCCATTTAGGTCATATCTGAAATTGAAGAAGAGGAAACAAAGTCTGTTCTCTGCACAGAAGATGCACAGACTGCATCCAAAGGAAATACAACTGAGCTTGTACCAGACAATGATGAAGGTATTGTGCATGTTTTCCATCGATTTGGTGCATACAGTAAAAGTGAGTTGGTATTTGGTCAACAGTTCATTAAATCTGGCATATAGTTTTTTTTTCACTGTGACCTGATTTACATAGAAATCATGAGGTGATGTTCTTGACTAAACAATTTGTCTATTGGCTACAGATCTGACCTCTAGATATTACTGTTGTCAATTTTTTTGATTTTCACACTTCACTACTTGTGCTTATTGAAGAGAAATGTGAGGCTTCATAAACCCCAAAATGAGTAAAATCATGATGTGCTTTCAGTGACTGAATTTTCCTATCACCAAAGACATAATCATTATTTATGAATTTGTTCTTCAACATTCAGATTCTGATGAATACTTAGAAACTGAGCGGCAGTTCAGGACTGAACTGATGAATTTGGAGAGAAGACTGAAAACAGAGGAGGAAGAAAGGCTGGCAGAGCACAAAGTGACGAAGGAGCGTCTTCAGAAAGCACGTAAAGAAGAGGAGGAGAGGAGGATGCGTAGGCACAGATTCTTTGAAGAAGAGCTTAAAAGAATAGAATATGATAACATGGTGAGATAGCTATCTTATAATAATGGATTCTGCATGTACCTTTTAAAAGTGCTTACTTATTTAGTTCCAAGATGTGGTTTCTCTCCTTAATGAATGGGAAGTTGATGTGAACACCAGTAACTTTCATATTATAAGAATTTCCTTGTTATTTTTGCAGGTTCAGCAGCACCTCGAACTGGGTTCCAAAGACGGTAAAATAAATGGTAGAATATCAAAGGAATTATCAAAACAGCAGGTGGGGTACCATGCTATCTTTGGTCTGTTTGATAAAATTCAAGAGCTTTTGCTTGTCTTTTGCCCAACGGCACACGTGTTAATGCTGATTGCTTTAATGAGCAGGAGCTGATTACGGGCCTGCAGAAGCACGTGGTGGAGGAGAGGCAAGCCTTCGAAGAAGTGCAGGCTGAACAGAGCAAAAAAATCGAGGAGAAACAGTGCAGAGCTGCCACTAAAATCCAGGCCAGCGTCCGAGCATTCCTGGTACGCACCAAGAATGCCATGGCGCTGAGCGAAAAGAGGGAGGAGAGGAGGCTGAAGAAAGAGGTTCAGCTGCGACTGGAGCAGGAGAGAAAAGAGAAGGAGGAAAAAATCAGGAAAAAACTAGAGGAACTGAAGATCAGACGGGAGGAAGAAGAGAGGAGAAAGGAGGAAGAGAGGATTAGATGGAAGGAAGAGAAGAAGAGACGAGAGGAAGAGAGGATCAGACAGAAGGAAGAAAAGAAAAGACAAGAAGAAGACAGGATCAGACTGGAGGAAAAGAAGAGAAGAGAGGAGGAAGCAAGGATCAGACTAGAGGAAGAGAAGAGAAGAGAGGAGGAAGCAAGGATCAGACTAGAGGAAGAGAAGAGAAGAGAGGAGGAAGCAAGGATCAGACTGGAGGAAGAGAAGAGAAGAGAGGAGGAAGCAAGGATCAGACTAGAGGAAGAGAAGAGAAGAAAGGAGGAAGCAAGGATCAGACTGGAGGAAGAGAAGAGAAGAGAGGAGGAAGCAAGGATCAGACTGGAGGAAGAGAAGAGAAGGGAGGAGGAAGAGAGGAGAAAAAAAGAGGAAGAAGATCAGCAGAAGAGGGAGCGCATACAGAAACAGGAGGAAGAGGCCAGGAAGAGGAAGGAGGAAGAAATTCGGAAGCAGGAAAAACTGGAGAGGCAGCAAAGGATAGAGGAGGAAGAGCGTCAGCAAAGGGAGATAGAAGAGAGGAAAGCAGAGGAACTTCGAAAACAAGAGGAGGAAGAGCGAGAAAGGAGCAGTATGGAGGAGAGTCAAGAGGAAGAAGAGATCCTGATCCCTGGAGAGAAAGAAAATCCATACTGTTTATCTGCTGAAAGTGAAAAAGAGATGTTTCACGCTTCCAACTCAATGTCATCCTCCGAAGGACTGGAACGAGGCAGAAAGCGCCCAGAGAGCGGCGACACGGTTTCCGAGGCGAACCAATCGGAAGAAGAGCAGTGCCACTGGCGCCTGAAATGCTTTTACCGAGCCAGCCGGTCCTCAGTCAGCTCCAGCCCCGATGAGATGCGCGCGTCCGTCAGCAGCGGAGATGCCGTGGAGGCAGGCCAGCAGCAGCGTGAGGGTCCGCCGTTCCTCGGTCCGGACAAAGCTGGGGCGGAGGACTCTGAGCGGCTGGTCTCCTCCGCCTCCACCCCTCTGTCCGACGGTGCGGAGCAGAAGTGTGTGGAGTGGGTGAAGGACTTCACTCCCTGGGCCAAGCCCTCCCCCCAGACTAAGAGGAGGCCGGTGCTGAAGACCGCGATTGTGAGGAGGGGCTCGGCAAAGTCTTTGCCGCCTCCAGCTGCGGACTCCGTTGTTCAGTCTGCTTCCTGGAACTCCCACAGTGAGGTACAACAAATAAACGCCAAGCTGTTTAGATACTTACTGTCTGTCACGCACGTACTTAATATCAGCTGTTTTACTTTGCAAACTCACTTGACACCCTCTGTACGGTGTGCTATACCGTAAGTAATAGGACAACATTCATTGGTGAAAGTTATGAGGGTATGTATGAAGGTTAAACAAAGCAAAATTGGTGTCTGTTGGGTGGTGTTTGTAACCAAAGCACCACCTCTTTATGCAGTTATATGCCTGAGGTTAAAGTCAAACCCTTAACATTTTGCCAGCTCTGCCAGGTGGCACATAATTGGCTAAAGTGATTGCCGGTGAAGGCAGGGTTGTGCTCAGCAGGATATTCCCTGTCTCTCTGCTCAGTAGCGTCTCCTCTGGTGGATGGGGTGCTTGCAGTCTGCTTGTGCCTACTGCTAGTTGCACAATAACTGAAATCCTGTACTTCTCAGCTGGTGTCCTGGTGAAAATAAATGGCTGGCAGCATGTGCTTTGGAGGACACGTGTACTAGTTGTAGGCTCTCCTTAATTGACAGAGGAGGTTGCCGCAGTGAGCTTGACTTATAAAATTACTGCTGGGCATTTGTAAATCTAGAGGAAAGAGAATATATGGAATTGAATATAAAGGTAAAAAAGACATGAACATTCTGTATTACTGTAGGGTGCTGCAGTCCTGTAGGGCATGGAGAAAATGTAAAAGCACTACTGAAATCACATGAGTTGATGTACATAATGTGCTCAAGCTGTATGTTTTCTAATG
Source organism: Anguilla rostrata (assembly GCF_018555375.3). Lineage (NCBI taxonomy): Eukaryota > Metazoa > Chordata > Actinopteri > Anguilliformes > Anguillidae > Anguilla > Anguilla rostrata. Next base: position 14,233,195 of record NC_057939.1, read on the forward strand.
AAATTCAACATGATTTTTAATGCTGGTTGCTTGATGGTCAGGAACTGAATGCTGGACAGCTGGAGCATACAGAGGAGGGCTCAGCAGAGGCTGGACAGAGAGGACTGGCTGAGCACACAGAGACCAGAGACAGCAACCCAGCCTTCCTGGTGTGCAAGAAGAGCGCCGCCGCACAGGATGACAGGAGAGACGAGTGGAGGAAGACCATGGAGCAGCAGACGGAGCAAGAGAGGGAGGAGAAAGAGGAGAGGGCCCGGAAGAAAGCGTTGGAACAGAGGAGGAGAAAAGAGGAAGAGGAGCGGGAAAGATGTGCTGCCGAGGAGGAAGAGCGGCAGCGCTTGGAGACGGAGCGTAGGAGGGAGGAAGAGGAGGGAAGGCGGCAGAGGGAGTCGGAGGAGAGGGAAGCGAAGGAGCTTGAAGAGCAAGGAGAGAGTGAGACGAGAAGAGAGGAGAGTCGAAAGGAAAAGAAAGAGCCGGTCCCTGAGGATCGACAGCTTCCACGGCCCTCGGGTGTAAAAGCTGCAGAACTGGCTCCGGTTCCAGACCCAGGGGCCAGCTCTGGAGAACCGGCTCCAGCCGAGGGGAGCCGCGCAGGGGGCTCAGAGCCTCCTGAGGCTGGCAGTGAGAGACCCTCCTCCAGCCTGATGTGTCTGCCCGATGGCGCCGAGCGGAAGCGTCTGGAGTGGATGAAGGACTGCGTGCCCTGGACCAAACTCTCCCTGCTGAATAAGAGGAAGCAGGCGCCGCGCGCCAAGACCGCCAGGAGGGGCTCGGTGAAGGCTCTGCCCCCCCTGAGCATAGACACCATTCTGCAGAGCGCTGCCTGGAGCTCACTCAAACAGGTTAGAAACTCCAGAAACACCAGGTGCTTGGACACTTCTGCTCATAACAACGGCATGATGTAGTAGTTATTAAACAGTCTCTTGCTTAAGAGTTCATTTTCCAGATCTGCTGTACCTTGAAGCACAGTTATTAATTTCACTTAAGCAAGGTATTAATCTTGAACTAAAGTTAATTGGAAATAATGACATTCATTAGCTTTGATTATCCTCTGTAAATGACTGTAGGATTTCAGTACCATGATGCTATTTTTATATGAATAGTATAATGAAATACTATAATCATTATTGGTGCTTTTGAAATTGAAATTGAAATTGGTCTTGCTTTTTTTTTTGGCTCTTTGGCTTTGATTTTGTTCATTACAATTGTTTTGTTCTGCTGCTCTGTTCAGTCCTGTATAATTCTTTGGTCTGATTGTGTTATTTTTAAAAATGTTTGTATACACATAGATCTGTATTTCAGTACCTTTCCCTGCATTGTGCAGTGACAAATAGTGTTATGCTCTGCAAAAAAATGACTGTTAAAGGTATCATGCAAAATGAGATATGGTAAGTAACATTTGACTGACTCAGTGTTGAATATGACATTGCTCCCTCACAGGTCACCACTGTCACTCTTGAGGACCTGCCCGGCTGCAGCCTTTCTACCCTGTCTGAGTGCACCAAACTGCAGGCCTTGAGCCTGCGGCGGTGCGGGCTGCTGGCCCTGGAGGGCCTCAGTGCGTGCAGGGGTCTCCGGCACATCGACCTGCAGGTGAAAACACAGCGCTGACCTCCAGAGCAGCGGCTTCATGCGTTTTTTAATGGGCGTGCTTGCTGGAAGCTGATTCGTGAGATCGCTTTTATGTGGCAGTGTGGTTCAGGGTTTCAGAACTTATCCCTGTGACCCAGAGGTTGCGAGTTCATTTCCTAACTGCTGTTTTGCTTGTGTGGAAGGCACTGAATGCATAAGCAAATATGCTTCTGTACAAGTGGATAATGTGTAATTATGTGAATTAAGGTATCTGCTAAGCCTTTTTTCTGTTTTGAAGGAAAACGAGATCAAATTTGTGAACTGCAAGGATCTGAGCAAACTACAGGTCCTGCTTCTGAGTCGGAACCAGCTGACGTCGATCCATGGGCTGGAGGACGCCGTTAACCTGGACGTCCTGGAGCTGTCCCATAACCGCATCTCTCGCCTCGGTGAGTGCCCAAAACGCGGACCGTCTTCTGTTTTCAGACAGTTACCCAGCACGTCCACTTGGTGGCAGTGTTTGAGCGAGACACTGGAAGCAGGCTTGGCATGTGAAAAATGCTCTGCTTGTGAAGTCATGAATAAATATCCCATAAAGGAGAGGTTAAATACATTTAAACTGCACTTAACCTTCAGTGTGGATATGAAGTCTACGGAAAATATTTAAGGCATCATTGCTTCCCACAAGTGGTCTGAAATGAAATGCTGAGTACATTAAAGGGCAATTGTTTCCCCGTGGTCCTTCTGTCATATTATCCGCTCACTTGTAACTTTGTTATTTTGATTTATTGTTTCCATTTTCCCATTTTAGGTGGTTTGGAGTCTCAAAAGAGACTTCAGAGGTTATTGATCGACCACAACCAGCTGATCAGTACCAGAGGGCTGAGCGAATTGTACACTCTCTTGTACCTTGATTGTGGATACAACCACCTCACTAGCATGGGCGACATAGAAAACTGTGCTCTCCTTAGCACCCTGAAACTGCAAGGCAACAATCTCACAGAGGTAATCCATTCACACTGCTCAGTTTTTGTATATCGCTTAAAATCATCTCTCCTTCCTCAAATTCCATGAGGCTTCATTTTTTCAACTCACAGTAAGCTTATTTCTTTAATGCTTTAGGTTGCTTTTCACACAGTTTTTAAAAATGATTTCCATATGTGGTACAGTACAAACCTCAGGTTGGGACAGACTGATCACCCTAACTGGGTATGAACAAACAAGTGGCAAGAGCAATTGCATCTTTCATGCTCCTTATTACACAATCACATTACACAATAGGTTATGTTCATTCTTTGTTAATTATTAATTGAAAAAAAATGTGGCAAGAAATGGAAATGAGTCACAATTCCCATTGATAAAAACACTTGAAACAAGTCTCACTGGTCAAGAGTTGGGAGCAAGTTTATGAGAGAGTAGCATAATGAAACAAAACCAACTGTACTTTGTTGTCTTGAATAGCACACATGTAATGTGTTTCTTACCACTGGAAGCAGTTCAATTTTAACTGGATAGTCAGACGACACCTGCACATCCACAGACTGTTGCTCAATGGATCCTCACCAATTCTGCGTCTTTTATGAAAAGACAATAACTGTCCCTAGCTGGCTCTGAGCTCACAGTTCACCCCAGGTTCTACTGCAGCGTGTAAATGGTTGCTCCATAAATCCACAGGAGCAGGTTATTTGATGTAAAGGAGCCCAGGTTATGAAGCACGAATTGTTTCCCTTTCCCTGGATGACAATTTGAGTGTCGCTGGTACCTTTTAGTCACCTCCTGAGTCAGCCATGAGTCACAACCAGTGTTGTCCAATCTAAGCATCTGCTTGGCTTGGATCATATTGCTTAAATGAGTGCACTGTGTGATAATGGAGAATACTGTGCAGTTTTACTGTGTGGTAACTGAATACTCTGTGTGAAAACAGATTATTGTGTGTGGTATGATAAAAATCTACACTATATGGTAACAGTGTGCACTGTTTTATATTATAATAAACTGAATGGTAGTTGTGTTCACCTTGTGATAATGGAGCATGCTGTATGTTAAAGTCATACACTATGTTCTAATGATAGCTGTCCTGTGATTATGAAGTGATTATGTTTCCGTTTCCTGCAGCCCCCCAGTCTGAAGAACCACATCCTGATGAAGGAGCTGTATCTGGATGACAACATTGTCTCATCTCTGGACAGCCTGTCTGTCTGCTGGCTTCCTCTGCTGCAGCTCATTTCTGCGTCTAAGAACAGGTAGTCTATGAGTGATGTCATCGCAGCTGTGGGCTCGGGGCGTGCATGCCTGACCGTTTTTATTGTGTTTTTCAGCATTACCCATCTGCCTCCTCTGTCCGACTGCGTGTCTCTGGAAAGACTGGATATTAGCCACAACTGCCTTTCAGGTAATGTTAGTACTGAACTGTATTTTACTAAACAGTTCAGCTTTAATGTTGCTTTACCAGGTTAAGCCTTAAAAACTGTTACTATCTTACAGTTGTAGATTTGTAGATTTCCCTAAAATGAAATTCCTTTTCCTTTCTTTGAGGTTTCCAAAAATGCTTCCAAAAGCATGAATCTCTGTAACAATCTGATTGTGAAGGCATGATAATATGCCAAACCTGGAGATTTAAAATTTTGTGTCACAAGTAACTACATTTTTGTGTTCCCAAATAAATCAGTGTTATCAGTCAGGACAAATAATCGAGCATCTGTGCTTGCTCTTACTGTTTTGTAGAACTGGAAAATGTTCGTCACAGTCTAAAGGGATGTTCACAGCTCCAAGAGATTAACCTTTCTGGAAATCCGTTTCAACAGGAAAGCAACTGGAGGTAAAGAATACACCTTATCCGTCAAGCAGTGTACATCGCAGCTGACATAAAACTCAACGCCTTAAAGTTCTCCCCCATTTTTATACACAATACAGAGATATCAGACCTAAGATTCAGAAAGACTACAATAAATTTTGAGCTATTCTTAGGCACTAGTGTTGAATAAAAAAAATAAAATGACCGCTTTAGTCTGGTGTATAATGACATGTTTTGCATTTATTTAAGGTTTATTTATGAGTTTTCCTGGTCAGAAATTGCATAAAGAAAGTAGCAGAGAATGCCTCCGCTGTCTTATGCTTGTCACAGAATATAACGGTCATACCCAGCGGGCGGTTTGCTAGAGGTGAATTAGGCGTGGAAGGCAGAATAAACATTCCTTTTTAATACAGAGCTTCCTGCCCACATCTGTGGGCCGGTGGGTGTGTCTGTGTCTAATGTTCCCCGACCAGATTGCCACATGCACCATATGGAGCCCTGCAGGATCAAGTGCTCGAAATTCTGAAAATATTTTTCCAATCAAAAAAAATTAAATTCTTTCTATTTCTCACATTAATCTCACACTTAAAGTACCACGTGTGGCTCTCTTCCCTTGGTTTCAGCCAAGTTTCATGAAGGCATAATTACATTTCACTGTAGAACCACATGGGGGCGCACAAAACACTTGATTTATTCACCTCATCTGTCAAAAATGTCGTTCAGAATTTAAAAAAAAACAAACAAAAATAATGAATTACAGAAAATAATAATCCTATTGGGTGACAGTGCAGGAGGAAGGAGTTCAGGCTCAGTTGATTTCCCCAGTAATCAGTGTTATCTCATTATCTTGTGGGTACTCATTTTTCATACTCAGTGTTGTCGGGTCAGTAAACCTTTCTGAATACCACACTGAGGACTGTCTCTTCTTGTTGAAATTATAGTTGTACAGTGTAGCTAAAACAGTGTGCATGAATATTTTCTACATCGATAAAAAGTCAAGAGTACATGGTTTCACATTGAGTTGTGAAGCTTCGGTGTCCCCGTACTCAGATTGTAAAGTTAATGTGCAAGTAACACTGTCATTGTATGACATTATTGTAGCAATTTTTAAGACAAACTCATTTTGATCATGATATGATATGATCATGATATGAGTATCTATTTTGATTGTATTGCCATATTGTTACTAATCAGAATAACCCAGTTATTAGAGACAGTACATGTGGCTTCTTATACAGGACCGTGAGTTAATACTGCTTATGTTTTTTGGTTTTCCAGTAGCCATTTGAGATACAAGACTTAAAATTGCTGGACCTTTGGTTGCATATGCAAAAAAAGGAAATGGTGCAACCTAGAAATTGTGAGCATTTTTGCGAGCACAAGTAATTGTCCTGACGTGACCTATGTAGTTTTATTAATTTTAACAATGAAAACGGTGTCTGTAACTGTCCCTGTCCTTACGGTGGGTACACAGTGCCAGTAGTGTGTGGCAAATCATGATTTTTACAGTTGCTATATGTCTGTCTCCAGTGGTCACATAACGGCAATTGTGATGTATGTGCTTTTATAAATAATTTAGTTGTTGGTACTTCATACTTTTTTCCTAGTGCAACTACATTTATGCTGGTGTTTGCAAGCATGTAAAAAAGTTTTTTTTAGGCTTGAGATGGCTATTTTCTGCTTGTATGAACTTTTTTTATATTATGATAATTACTTCCAGAAATTGTCAACGATATATTTATCTGCCTTTAATAAGATATATAGTTATATATATTGTATGGTTATTGTATATAGCCTATATATATATATATATATATATATATACAGTATATATTATTCACAAAATAGTTAATATATAATAAATATTTGGTGAAGATTATGTAGACAGAGAAACAGTGTATGTCTGTTTTATTATTTGTATTTATTGCAGATATTGTAGATATGCAGATTAGTTTATGGTCATGGTTTTTATTGATTTTATATTGGTGATTTGAGATAATTGGTGAAGATGGTTCCATGCTACATTTTATGTAATTCTATGTAGCAGCTTTTACTGTGCTTGTTTATTTGCTATTTGTATCCTATATTGCAATTTTGAATTCTGTTTACACAGATGATTTGGATAAAAGTATCTGTGAAATAATAATAATAATAATAATAATAATAGTAGTGTATTATTATTATTATTATGGAGAGATATATTATGCAATTGTATTGTGGGTTAGGAACTGACATTATAGATGCTGACATTAGTCTGTCTTTAATTACTCATAGGCTAACCTTTTGGAGACCAGTGCTAAGTCCTGAAAACACACAAAAGATATGTGTTACTTTTACCGAGGGATTTCTGTGGTTCCACCATTGACTCAAACGGAGACCAAATGCTCCATTGAACTTTGCCTAACCCTCAATGCCAACAGTGGAATTAGCCCCAGCATTTCCCCCCTTTCGCCCGACGCTTTCATCCGCGGCCAGTGATAACAGCGCCTAAATTAAAGCACTAAAGAATATCGCGGAGAATTACGCCCGAGGAGCCCGCGGAGCAGAGTGCGTCTCGCTTCGGGGTGATTCATTGCGCCTCTTTAACACAAGATGTTTTCGGGGAAGTTTTCACTAAATGAAATACGAACTGGGTTCTTCTGAAGGAGAAGCGCAGCTGGGATTGCCGTGGCTCAAAACTCTCGAACTTTTATCTGAGGATAATCACCTCTCCCACCACATTTCTCTTACTTCGATTTTTATCATTACTTGCCCTCTGACTGTACCGTGCTGACGGCTGCATAAATAGCTTTATGGTTGATATATAACGCATTATGGTGCGACTTATGTACGGCAAAAATAGTGGGTGCACAGAATAAAGCGTGTATTAGGTGTGGTTTTGTGCGCATCCTTTTAATTGCATGTTCAGTCAGCTAGAGCTAAATTCTGTGAGTGTCTTGAAAAAGGAACATCTTTAATTTGCATGTATAGCACCGTTCCCTAGCTGCCACCGTACTAAACTTGAGTGAGCGCTTCCCAAGTTTCTGAAATAAACTCGTCTCTAACATATGGTATGTAATTGATGGACAATAATTTTATGTTGGAATATGTAAAGGCGAATGCTTAACATATTTAATGCAGTTTCATACAAGTAATGCTGATTTACGGCTCTGTTGCCATCGCTGGTTGTTATGGTTCTTCTTAATGAATGTTTTATTGAAGTTTTTACAGCTTCAGGTCTTGAAATAGTATCAAAGGGATTAGCGAGCGCTATATATCTTCAAACGCAAAATGCCGCCAGGAAAAGTGTACGCAGACACTGACAGCGCATTCCAGACAGGCTAGAAAGAAGTGGAATGCTTTTTCACCATGTTTTTTTTTTTTTTTTTAAAAAGTAAAATCCTGAAATCAGAGTTGATTTATTTTAATGGCCATAACAATTTGTCATACTCTATTTAGTTTAACGAGCAGCAAACACAGGCTACCGAGGCCTTCAAAATGGGAAGTGGACTGGGGCAGAATTCTCTCTCCCCGCCGTTTTTGCCTGAAATAGACTCTTGTAAGGATATTTGGGATTCCTCAGAAGGCACATCCGTAGCCCAAGGCGCTGGTCACCTCTCTGGGTATCTCTGACCCGGGGGGGGCGGGGGCTTACAGGGGAGCCAGATACGGCCGCTCCGATTTAATCTCCCCAGTCTTTAGTAAGGCCGAGAGGAACGGTGCTTGACTGACACCTGGGGCTCCAGGTTCGGGCCCGAAGCCCAGATACCCTCTGAGCCTTTAATCTGAGCCCTGTGTCATCACATACTTCTTCCATGAGCGCAGCAGACTCCCAACGAAATCTTTTGTTCTGCGTGGAGAGACATTTTTTGTTGACTCTCGTGGGACCCGAATGTCAAACTCAGTATATGTTTTATCCACATTCCTAAGTGGTTTCATCTGCTTAGAGTAAACATGTTCCTCAAAAAGCCTTTCGGAGAGGCTGGAGGAGTGGTTGATCTTGCAGGGACTAGTGACGGTTGTGATCGCTTTAGACATTTAAATTACACACACACACACACAAACACACACACACACAAAGGTATAACTAGCACATACTGCATTATATATATGACTGGTATATGCTACATTTTTACACTCAATGAGATAAATAATGTAGTGTGTGCTGTCTGTGGCCATGTGAAAATGCACTGAAAGTACAGCATTTTTATGATGCGGTAGATTATACTTATTTAGAGTATATTCTTCCTGAGAAGGCAAATATAATGAAAACTCAAATAAAAAGTAAAAGTAAAAACCTTTACTGAACTTTTTTGATGAACAAAATGTTATGCTGAGCATGACAAAAAATTGCTTCAACTCTGCCAAAATGTAATTTCTCAACTTTGTTCCATGTTTTCATAGCCAAAACTGGGTGATGTGGAGAGTGATTTTACAGCATACAGACCCAGATGTGTCTTGACGTGAGAGATGACAGGCCGTTTGTTGCAGGTCCGCTTTGCTTCAGACGGTGCCAGGCTTACGGAGGGTCAATGGGGAGTGGATCAGCTCCACAGCGCCCCCCTCAGGCAGGGCAGACACCCCGCCTCCGGGGAGCTTCCTGGGTTTCTGCCGTGCCCAGCTCCAGCAGCTGGAGAGGGTGCAGCGGAGGCACGAGGCCCAGCTGAGGTGAGTGCCTCTCCCCAGGCTGAACCGAACATAAGCCTGGCTTAGGCTATGGACGTCTGAGTATCTTACATAGCCCACCTTTCTTTATATATGTTTGAACTAGTGAAATTCAGTGGAGACACTGTTCTCAAGGATACTGCAGTTGGCTTTCCTGTGATCTCCTGGGTGCAGCAAGCCCTGTTTCTTAGTCACTGTTGCACAAAATGCCCTGTTTTGAAATAAACAAGAAGCGAGATTGCTCAGATTGTTGTGGGTACGAGTCAGAATCTGCCCATGTGAAGTAGCTGTGTTAGGGAACTGGGCTTGTAACTCTGCGTTTGCTGGTTTGTTTTCCACCTGGGGCTTTACCCCTGTCCCCGTTACCTGAATTGCTTCAGTAAAAATCCAGCTGTATGAATGGACTGTAAAAAATGCTATCTAAGTCTGAATAACAGTGTCTAAATGCTGAAGTGCAATGTAATATGTGCAAAACTGTGTCCATTCTAGCCCAAGCAATATGTTTTACATGGTTTCAAAACAAATTGGTAATTCTTCAAATTGGTAAATGGTTTGGCTACATGCAGGATTTTAACTAATAACTTATTGGACTGGGGTGGGCTTTATCAGATTTTAGAAGACTTTAGAACTGGAGAGATGGGGGATTTGTAGAAATATATCAATACCATGGGTATACAAAAAATTTAAGATATAAAATCATGTGTATGTATGTATTTATTGATATTTACTGATGTCTGCTAAATTGGTGCAGTCTGAACTTGCATTTCCAAAAAATACAAACTTTCCAGTTTGCCCTCGGACTATTGACCTGAAAGCCTGTGTTTTGACGTTGTAGCGTAATCTTGCTGACCTTGTGGAATTATATATGCGGAACTCTGCCGCAGTTCACACCGGGGCCTCTTACGGTTAGAGGACCACGTTTCTGCTCCCCCCCCCACCCCCGCGCCCTGCACAATGGCGCTTTTGGGACCGGACAGAGACCACCAGCATCATTTAACTTGTGACCTGACCTGGTGTCAGCCGGGGTTTACAGAGGGGGAAAGTCTGCCTCCGTCTGTGTGAAGTGGCGTAGCTGCGCCGGTGCAGAACCAGGCCGAGGGGCTGCGTGCGCGTACAGAGCGGCGCGGTCTCAGAACGCACCGCCGCCCCGGGGAGGAGTGTTCTGTGCCGTCTCTTAAAACCGCAGTACTGTTTAACTTTGACTGCTACATTTCAGACTGTTTTTTCAAAGTCTATTTTTAATCCTTTTGTATGTTTTTGTACCCATTGTTTTTATAATTAACAAAACTGCAGTAACGGCTAAGCTCATATGGCTATATAACCATTGACAAAAAGTTAAATTTGCAAAAGTTACTTTTGCGCAGACCCTTACTTTACTTTCGGTTTGAACTTTTTTCCAAAGTTAAAGACAAAGGCTGTTTTTGTTTTTTTTTGTGAAAATTGACTGTAGACTGTAGGCTGTATGAAACTTTTTAAGGGAACGGTATGTTTGCTGTGATTGCAAATATGTCATTTTAGCATTTAACTTGATGACCTGTAGAAGGTCTAGGGCGAGCGTGCAGATATTTGCCTTGGCCCACTCTGTCCTATCTTACCCTGCCAAGACAAGTTGAAATTAATTGTTTAACAAATGAAATCAATTGTTTGTTTAATTATCTGGCGTTCTTTAAACAGTCACAATTTGACAGAATTAACCGAAGTGCCCTGTTTCAGACTCTGAGTAATTTGCAAAGTACTAAGTGGTTGACGTGCTTCAGTACTGAACCTGCAGGTATGTGGGCATAGAGATACAGTGTCTCAGTGTCTGGCCTAATCCCCTGGAGGAGCTGAAGAGCAGGGGCATTGTTCCGTATGGCCCTACCCTGTGGCCCGCGCTACCTTAGGCACCGGCAGAGATGGCCGAGGTCACGGGCCGGGGGGAAGCGGAACTGGCCATTGCTAATGGAATAAGATGCAGATGAACCGGCTTTGTACCGGTCTAATCCTCCTAATGAAAAGACACATTATGAGACAGGCGGCACTGATGTTACACACTGCACCTTTAGATAAGTTCTCCAAGCCTGTTCGTGATGATTTAATGCAGCAGCCCCACATATGGTGAACAATTCATCTACTCTGTAGGACGTGATTTTAATCTAAGGTTTATGGCAGTTCAAGTTGAACCCTCGACTAGAAGACATAGTTCAATGCAAATACATTTTTAAATGTATGTTATATGATCTGATATGAACTCAAATAAATAGTGTTTTTTTGATTTATTAATTGATCATGGGATTTGCTGATGCTGCATGTAACAACGTGGTTTTGTGTTGCTCACGTTTGAGTCCATGTACTCTGGTCTACCTCAGTGATTTAGTTAGTATGAATTAAATCCTACAACTGGTGCAGTAGTGGTAGGTCTTAGTCATTTAATAAATAAAATTAAGGTACAAATTTAAAATTATGTGAGGGAGGCAGTGTAGTATAGTTGATAGGGACCTGAGCTTGTAATTTCAGTTCCACAACCCTGCTGTCGGTTTGATTCCCAGGTTGGGCACTGCTGCAGTACCCTTGAGGAAGCTACTTAACCTGAGCTGCTTCTGTAAATATGCAGCTGTATTAATGGGCTGCTCTTAAGAAAAATGTTGCCCGTGTAAGGCAGTCTGCCTAACAGGAGCAGCTAAATGCTTAAAATGTTAAATTATCCGAATCGAAAAGCCTTCCTTTCTTTCCTGCTTCCTTTCTCGATATGAACAAATATTTTTCTGTCTGAAGTTACTGAAGTATTGTTAATTGCTCCATAGAGATAATCATTTTCGTAACTGTGTGTACCAGCGCCCCCTCTCCTTTGGATGTCCCAACGATCATCAGCCAGCACTGCCAGGAGCTGCTGCTCTTGGCGGAGGAGCAACGGTACGCTCACGAGTTCGGGGACCTGACCGTGACGGACAGAGCCGAGCCGGTCTCTTCCGGTCGCCGTCTGGACCTGCGCGCGCTTCCTGCTAGCGCCGCTGAGGCGAGCGAGCAGAACGCGGCCGGCGGGGCCTCCTGCAGCCGGGAGGCTGAAGGGAGCGGCGGAACTCCCAGCTCCGTTCCGGAACCTTCAGCCGGCACCAGCGGAGAGGATGCAGGGAGTCAAAGAGGTCATGTGACCAGTGACCGCTGTACTGATCCACTACAAAAACACGCCAAAGACAAACCGAGCAAGAAGCCCTCTCGAAAGTTTGACCTTAAAAAGTAATTCCCCAGTTTTTCAGTTTAAGTCATAAATATTTGTAAATATATTGACTATTTTATACATTGTACATTTTCATTGACGTAGAGACAAGACATTGAGTCTTTTTTCTCCTTATTCATCTTGATATTCTGTAATGTATGGCGAGTAATATCCCCAGACGCAAAGAAAGGATTTTGCATGTGAATTGGGGCTGCTCTGTTCTGTTGATGAATGGCCTTACTTACTCAGGGTAATTGTGCTGAGTTTGTCATTAGACCCCGCTGTCTGTGCGTTGTGATGTATTGTAACCCCGCCCGTGTTCGGCGCAGCATGGCGGCCGTGGTCATTCAGAGCTTCTGGCGAGGACACCGATGTCGCCGGGCTGCCGTCCTGCACGCTGCCGCGCGGGTCGTCAGGGGAGACGGCGTCGCCGCCGAGCGCGTTTCCGAAGAGGCCCGTCCGGATCAGTGCCGGGCGGCCACCGTCATTCAGGTGGGATCGTTTCCACTGCGGAAAGCGTACTGCCCAGCACAACTCAAATGGCTGCTAGACCAGGAAAAGAGACAGATTCTCCTGTTGTTGCATTCTGTTTCATCTCAAGCGAATGCTTGTGCTTCAGTCATGTTATAGATTCCTCAGACAAATCGTGTTACTTTCTAGATTCGTTTAACTTGGTTCTTCTTTCCAGACCATGAAAGTACGCAATTTCACCGGAGGGGTACTAAGTGCATCTCTTGTTTTACTGAACAAGTGCCAGAAGAACTTTAATGTAATATCAAGTTCAACTTAAAAGACTTATACATGCAATCTTGCGCTCCCAATGCGACGCAGTGCTTGACATTTAACTTGTGCTAAAATATTTTTTCTCTCCTCGCTGCGTTTTAACTGGTCCTGGAGGACTTGTAAAATGATTAATCAGATCACAGAAGATTTGCGGTAGTGGGAGCTCGAGGATTCCAGTCTTCTGGCCTGTGAAGTCTTTCCGTGGGGAATTCTAAGATTTAGAAGCGCTCTGGCGTTCCATTTGTCTTGTAGCAGCATGTGTCACCTAAAGTTCAGATAACAGATCACTCTGCAATTAAACCGAGGCTAACGTGTTTTATCTTCCTAATGGGATAACGTACAATATTTACATTTGCGTTTGATCTATAACCCTCGGTGTCTTTGCCTCCAGGCCGCGTGGAAGGGCTATGTTTTGCGGAAGAGGCTGGCTTCTGCGCTGGCGGCCGTTCGAGTGGCGGAGGCGGACGAGGAATTTGCGGAAGTCGACATGGACGAATTCTCGTTTGACGAGGTGAGAGTACCTGATAAATCCACCTGATGTATCCCGGGAACGCCTGCCCTGATTATTTTAACTCCCTGGCAGAGATGGGCCCTCTCTGAACGTCCCCTCCGTTCCTCAGCTTACTGCGGGCTGGTGTCCCTAACTGTGAACAGAAGAAGAGAATCAGTCACTGCCAGTCCTTTCACTGTCCCTTTGGCTTGAGTTGAACTGAACAAAGTGCTTTTTGGAAATACTGACATTAAGGCTGCTATGCAGTAATAAATTTAATTCTGGAAATACTTTTGGGAATGGTGTAATTCTAAACTTAATTGAGTACTGTTAAGGTGCTATGATAATCTGAACTGTGACATTGAAATGCTATGCAATACTACATTTAACTAGGGTAGTACTACTGCTAAGAATTACATTCAGTTTATACCATTGTTATAGTGCTACAGTATACTAATTTTACTGAGGCAATACTAGTTGACAGGAAGATACTAAAAACGGTTGCTGTAACTGTGTTGCTAATGGTGCTGTAACAGTGGTGCTAATGTGTGGCAGTACTTGTAGTACGTGTAGAATGACTGCAATACTATTGTTAGGATGCTATATAAAGTCCCTCAAAACCATGTTTCTCCCAAATTGACCACATAAATTCTTGTATTAATAGTCCCATTAGAGTTCAGAAAATTCATTAACGCTGTTTGAATTATTTTTTGCAATTAAGTAGATAAAATCTAGAACCCGAGGACAGTCTGAACAAATATGCAAAAAATTCTGAGAACATTTGACTACTGTTTATTTGATTATGCAGGTTATTTTCCCCCAGTATAGTTTAATCTGTACTTAATAATAGTGGCCCTGCCCAGAACTGGTTTTGAAGTATAAAGTGCCAGACCCTGGGAGGGGTGTGAAAACACACACATATATTGCTGGAATTTTTACCACAAAGGATTTAATGCTTCTTTTATTCCTCCAAACAGGCCGCTTTGGACAGGGACTGGATAACCCTGGATTCCGAGCGCTCGCCTCCCAAAACGCTGCCTTCTCGCGACCGGGCGGCCTGGCCAAAGGTAACAGCATGGAAACGTCTCCTTGCAGGATGTACGGCCCTGCTGTGATTAATGCACAAATTTATTACCTTGAAAAACACAGTCGCTGTATGGAGCTTTGAGCTTCCTCCGCACCAGCAGATGCCGTTTGTCAGAGCCCTCTTTTCTCCATTCCGGCTCCCTCTTTATCTTGGACGGCGCTCAGGCCTTCTACATCACAGTAGCAGGGGCGCTGAGACGCGGCAGCTGGGAGAGCAGACTTTGTTTAACATTAATAAAGTACAAAAACAATTAGCCTCCGCCAATCCACAAATAGAAGGGGGTCCGGCGTAGCGGTCGAAACGAGGGGCCTCGGAAAGGAATAACATCGGCGGAAAGGCTCGTTTCTGATTCTGAACCGCTCCCCTTGTTTTTGTTTGAGTAAACGCAGCGGCTCTGTTTTTTCGCGCTAGGTAATGTGATGAAGCTATGACAGGTGAGGCTAAGCTGATGTCAATTTTTTTTTTAAGTTTACACAGTCAGCCAAATCAAATAAATGCTAACGTGGTTCTGTGCTGACATGACATATATTCTATGTGCGTTCTTTTCCCACTTTGGGGGCCACTTTATTCAAACCACCGCAGCATTTTATTCTAAGGTAACAAATTTAATGAAGTGGTGAATTTTTTTGTCGTGTAATCACCAATTTGGTCTTTGAAATAGCATAAATTGTGAAATTATCCAGAAAATGGAATCCGAATTTTTATGTAATTGGTCACTCCAAAGAAGTTAGGTTGAATGGCCTCCTTATGGTGTGTTATAGCCCCCAGTGTACCAGTACACGCAGCGGACTAGTTCATCTGCGTTGCCGTGGCAGCCCAGACAAGCATGGCCAGGAGGTGAGAGTGAGAGAGCTGCTCTCTCAGGACGTCGCAGTGTCTCGCCTGAAATAATTGAACTCACCCACAGGTAATTAAAACAGAGCCATCATGGATGGCACTCACACACATGCACTAAAGAGCCAAAATGGATGCTACTTATAACACAGGTTACTTAAGAGAACAAACACACGCACATATTTGCAGCTGATTAATTGGATATTAACTGAAATTACTACACTAGTACTGACTAGTACATACGACAAGTCGCTTGGGATAAGAGCGTTTTAAATTCATGTAATGTGAGTATAACAGTGTCTAAAGACAGAGCCAACGTAGACCACAGCCGGACACGTGTGCACGCACACACGCGCACACACACACGCGGGTAAATAAAAAACAGAGCCATTAAAATCATACAGACTTACTCAACTAACAAAAGACAGTGCCAGTGTAGATCACACACACATGAGCCTAGGGTACTATGAGAAATATAGGGTATGCAAGCTGCCGTTGTCTGCAAAAAACATTATTATTATTATTATTATTATTATTATTATTAATAATGAAAGACACGATTGCAATATAGAATATAATAAAGACATTGTGTTTATTTGTTATGCTGTGCATCAGGGGACCCCATCATAGGTCTAAAAGGGCTTCATATAAGAAAATATTATGAAAATATAGAAATATTTTCCAAAATATATATTGTAATTGCATCTCAAGTCTGGCCAGGGACCCCCCTACAATACCTTCAAGAACCCGCTGTTGAAAACTCAGGCTGTACAGTCTTACCAATGACTAGGTGTTATTATGTTAAGTACATGTTTGTGCTTTTTTTTGTAGAACAAAGTCACCATTGGCATGTGTGTTTGGCCCACCAAAAGAGAAATCTGAAAAAATAATGAAAGAGTGGTAAGTTTTTCAACTGAGTGCATGGCAATGCCGTATATTTTCAGAAGTCCTATAAGCAGATTCTGTTACCATGTCTTTTTTTGTTTGTTCAATTCTTTATTCAGTAACAAAGGATAGGCCCTTTTCCTATTGTGTAATCTCTCAGGTTAAACTTGGTTAAGCTTTTGTTACATTTACATTATGAATAACGTAACTTGGGATTTTTCAAAATGGTATATGTATGGTATATTTTCAGCTGTCTTACCTTTGCCATTACCTTCATAGGGGACTAAGTGACAGGTATACAGCTCAGCTAATGTTGAAAAGAGCGCAGAAAATGAAACCGAAGAAGAAGAAGGACAGGAGGTCAGGGGGTAAGTTGTTCCGCTGAGTCTGCTCTGTATGGCAAGGCCGCCTGCTTCAGAAAAACTGATCTTCCCTATTTCATGAACCGCGGGCATTTTCTGCCAAAGTTTTTATAGGCTCTCCGTGACCATAAATAGCCTCTCATTTTCAATAAAACGCAACTGACTGTAACAACAAGCAGCTCCCTTTGTTTTTTGAATATAACGTGACTCCTTGTTGTCACAGCATATTTTCGAGTCGGAGAGCAGTTGCAGGAAATAAGCTATTTTTACTCTTAGTTTCAACTTCAATCAGCCTCTACACTACCCAGAGAAGTGTTCATTATGATGAGCCAGCGCTCGGCGGGCATGACGTCAATGGGCTTTGATTCCGATTTCATGTAGAGCGAGTCTGAAGACAGTAGTGATGGAGAAATGCATGCCTTTGATTGTCTATGATGAGCGTGGCCCTAATTCCAGAAATCCAATCATTTTTAACTGTCACGCAGGTCTTTGCTAGGCTCCAGGGCCGCTAACGTAATAGACCGGGGGGGTGGGCGGGTGGGGGGTTTGCACTGAGTGTGTTGTGGTGTGTTGCCAGTTGTGGGTATTCGGTCATGGCCGGTCAGATGCAGGTGGCACTGGTTTGTGGTGCCGAGGGTTCGAGCGGAGTGTCCTGACTGCGGGTTCGCTCTGTCTCCTCTCGCAGATCCGGCCGCGTATCTGGATTTGTTCAGGAACAGCGAAAATAAACAGGCCCCCGTCAAGGTACCGAAGAGAAGCCAACCAGAAAAAACTCAGCCCTTCAAAGGTGGGTTTCAGCTGCTAATCCATTAAGCTGTGTGTATGAGGATGTGCCCATATTCCATTGAGAGAAGTCCAATTTCAGAGGAGAGATCTCTAGACTTCATTTAAAACTTCTTTTGGAGGGAATATTTTTTTGAAGAAATAAATTCCCTCCAAAATAAATTTTATTTCACATTGAATAAGTATGTGCTGCAGTGGTACACGGGCCGAATGCTAAGGGCCCTTTTGAAATGTGACAGTTCTGGAGTTAAATACCCGCTGGCAAGTCTAAATAACCCTGAGTACCGCACTGCGATGCCTGGGATCCATCTCAGGCTGTGGGAGACGGGCAGTGTAGTGTGCTCGCTGCGAAGGCCCTTTCCGCTGCCGTGCCCCAGGTGTAGACGGAGCGCAGCGCCGGACGCGCTCTGCTCTTAATAAACGGACGCATGCACATTATGTGATCGGGCCAACCATGCAGAAATGGCCGTTCGTAGTGGGAGATTAAGTTGTTTAGGACGATATAGGATAAACAAGATGCTAGTGTTTCAAGGGGACCTACGCTCACTGCATATGTGTGAAATTGAGTTAAGTACAGGGAGGTAGACCACTGAAGCGTTTCGGGCTGCAAAAGACCTCTGTCTCCACTTTAAGATGGGGGCGTGGAGAGGAACGCTGGTAGTGGTGGTGGTGGTGGTGTTGGTGGGGGGGGTATAATAATTTTTTTTCCGGGTGGGGGGTTGCTGGTACGCATTTCCACCCCTTCCACATTTATCGGCATGGGTCTATCAGCCTTGCTTGACAACAGGAGGACATCAACAGGAGGAAATATTTTCTCCTTTTCGGAAAAAAAAAGAAAGGTTCATGGCTCCTTACCTGGTCCCCCGCGCGTGTAAGCCGATAGCCATTTCCAGCCGGTTACTCATGTCCAGTACATCCAGCAAAGAGCCGGGATAAAATAAACACGGCGAGTCGGGTATCTCGGAAAAGAATCTGTCACGGGTTTGGGTTAATTGTCTGCAGGAGAGGCAGGGCCGCGCGCCTGAAACGTAAGCCCTCGCCGGGGGAGGGCGGGCGGGCCCGGGGGCGCTGTGTGGATCTGAGGGGGGGGCGGGGGGTGCCTTCCGCGGGTCAGAGCCGCGCTGCCGGCGGAGGGCACGGCCGGTTCACGCCGCGGCGGCTCAAAGAGGAGCCGCGAGAGGGCGAGGGGCGCCGCTGTCTCTCTCGCGTGCGCACGGCCCGGGTTTGGGTTACAGCCCCCCCACCCCACCCCACCCCTTACCCCCTCCCGAGTATCGGACCGGTCTGGACAGACCCCGTACGCCCGGCCCGGTCCCCTGACCTCCTGTCCGTCAGCTGCCGTTCGGTCTGCCGCAAGGTTCACGGCAACGAGGCGTTTCTTAAAATTTCGGGTCGTGAATTGGAAGAGAGCGTACTCACTGAAATTAGAGCTGAACCCCAATAGGCTGCCAGAAAAGCCTGAAAGCATGCTCTGTTTTTCTTCTTTTTTTTTGACGTGGATTATTAGCTGTAACTTATTATCAATTACAATTTGAAAAATTATAGATGTAATATACCCGGAGCCTGGTCACGTGTCAGTGCAGCTGAAATATAATCGCAGGCAATTAATTATGCTCAGCTAAAGATGTTTTTTGAAACAGAGATGTTGATGTTGAGAAAATGCTGAGACATCATTCTTTTCTTTAATGATGTGTATCCTGTTTCAGAGGAAACATTTAATGGCTAAATACAAAAAATAACATTATAAAAGTATTAAAAGAGTTCCTCCTAAATTAAGCTGTGTGGTATAACAAAGCTGGATTTATCTCACATAAAGCCAGAATTAAATAAAATAGGTACAGTTCTGTTAATTAGCACAAATATAATTATACACTTCAGATAACTTAGCAGACATGTTATACGCACAGGACCTGCCTGTATTCTGAGACATGTTAGAATAGTCTGGAAAGAGTTGTCTGAAATGTAACTTTCACTGTGGAAACACAAACCCAAAAGCGGTGCGCTGCGTCTTGACCGCTGGATGACCAAGATGGGGTTGACCGTCCCGAGGTGAGGTCCTGACCCGCATCACAGAGGCCAGGAGACTGACCCTCATGATAAAAGCTAACCCCGTGCTTTAAGTCTGCTTCTGGAACTCACAGCGGCAAACACCCCAGGGACCGTCTTAGCAGCAGGGTTAGAAAGTAAGGTCAGCTGCCTGGGCCTGAATAGGAAAGTAGTTTTTATTGAAAATGTTAGTATGTTGTGTGGAGCATATCCTTATGTCAGTTAAATTTTATGATGTTAATTGTAGAACGAGCGCTCAGACTTTAGTTGTTTCTGATGCCGACGGTGCTTTTAATTCCAGTGTTAGTTATGTTGAGCCTGTCTTTACATTAAGCAGAACTAGACTGAGTTTTAAAGATGACAGCAAAAGCCTACTTTAAGTCTCTGTTATACACTATGGAGTATATTTTAACTGTATACTATCATTGCCACACTGATATTAAAGTTATTGAAGAAATTATATAAAACCATTAAACTATGATTAGAAGAAAAATAATATAGACGAAAATATATACAGACATACATGCTGTAGGAAAATATTTCTTATTCTTTTTTATTTGTAAGAAGTACATGACTAGGCAGTGATAGATTGTCCAGAAGTTTTATTACACTTAGTTCTGTGATTGCGAGGTAAACATCATGTGAGTTATGCGGCCCTCGTTTACGTCCCTTGTAAAAAATAAATACGGGCACATACATAAATATGTGAATGCCAAAAAAGACAGTCCTGTTATTTGGCCAATAAATCTCAGGCCCTCTGCAGATTGCAGAATTTGAATATGAAATGTCGCCGCGTTTCTCTGGCTACGTTTGGCCCGTTGCGGGTTTAAACTGAGCATGACCTTGGTGGTGTTTACTCAGGGGAGGGTCTGTAAAGTGCCCGTGGTGCGCCGCTCTCAGGGGAGCGTCTCTAAAGTGCCCGCGGTGCGTTCGCTGCGGGGCCTGACCTCCTGGACTGTCTCTGGCTGACCCCCCCTTCAATGACTTCATTCTCTGATGATGTGGCGTGGCTCCTGTTGCCTCGATAGCGGCCTAAGATTGAATAATCCCCCTCAGAGCCTCCCTTAACAGGCGTGACTCCTGAGGTCTTGGAGGGGGGGCGGGGGGGCGAGGGGGGGGGGTCTCGTGGCGCTACTGGGTTTTTAACGGGATAGACGCTGTCAGTCAATCTACGGTTACGTCTACGGCCTGAACTGTACAATGTGGTTCGGTTGACGTTTTAGGATTTATTGCCGGACCTTCAAAATTTGCGTGGTTTGTCTTGTTGTAGCTGGCAGCCTATCGACATTGTGTTCTGAAAAGTCCTGTTGTTACGCAGTCAAATTGCTTGCAGTAACTCACTGAGAAAGTAAGTACTCAGTCCTGTAAAGTTTTTACAGGGGTGCTGAGAGGACGCCACTTGCCTCCAGTAGTCGTTTTCACACCAGCAAGTGCGAGTTTCAGTTTCCTTTCGGTTCAGCCCCAGGGGAGGCATTAATCAATTGACATTTTTAGTGGATTTTCAATTAACCTAACACAGCTATAAACTATAAACATTTTTTTCCCCTTTTACAGCTTGGCAAACCATGAAAATGGGCTAAATAAATGGCGCATTAGTTCCAGCATTAGGCTGTCACAAGTTATTATCGCTGCACACTTAGGGTGTATTACCGTCTGTCATACAGAACCGTTTACTTTGAATTATGCAGTTCGGATGATGACTCGATGTAGTTCAGAAATTATTTGATTAAAACTTGGTTTTCCTATTGATCCATTACATCTGAACCTTTCACATCAAACCTCAAAACCCGTATAAACAAACCTCTCGGCTCCTGTTATTCACAGCCTCAAAGTGTGTTATCATAATGCCTTCTGAGCCGTCCAAAACAAACAGGTCTTAAGCCTAAACATAAAGAGTGCGGGCTCTGTGCAGTGGGCCCTGATGGTCCACTAAATCAAGCAGGGTCTAATTGCAGTGAAACTGCTGGAAAATATATATTTGTTTTCTTTTCTTATTGCCTGTGCATATGGGGCATTGCCCGTTGGGTATTCGCAATGTGTTGAAAGATGAATACATTTTAAAAAGTCAAACAGTATATTTCAGCAGTAAGATGTTGTGTGTGTGTGCCCGTGTGTGTACGTGTGTCTGTGTGTGCGTGTGTGTGTGCGCGTGCGCGTGTGTGTGTGTGTGTGTGTGTGTGTGCGTGTGTGTATGCGTGTGTGTGTGTTAGATTGTTTTGTAGCTGGTGAGGAGGACTTTGATGAGCAGAAGAGGATAAGCAGCGAGTGGACCGACTTGTGGCTGCAGACGCAGGCCAACAACCCCGATACTGACAGGACCTCCCCAGCTCTGGAGAGGTGAGATTATCTGACACAATCGCAGGACAGAGAAAAAACAGTTTACTTAAGGCCTGCCGTAGCCTGGCTGCTTCAGCGTCAGCTGTGCGGCTACCGCTCCTGCTGCACCAATAACAGCCCTGCTCTGACTGACGGGTAATGAGGGCTTTATAGGCTACAGCGCGTAATGGCCGGGCCGGTGGGGGAAAAACGCTTCCGACTGAAACGTCTTTGTTGGGAACAGGACGTGTGTGCGTTTGTAATAAAAGTTACACTAATTGGATATTTGGAAATTCCCCAGTGCCCGGTTTAAGCTGTTTTTCGCTGTCTCCCGCTTAAGAGCGCATGAATCATGGAGGAGCGCGAGGTCGTGTTTGGGAGAGCGTCACTAGCTCCCACGCTTGGCACAGCCGTCTGACCGAGCGGCCTGTGATGACGTGTAGAGGTGCGGTCGCGCTGGAAGAGCCAATAGCGAAGCACTTAAAACCAGATGATGCTTCATACTCTGGCTCGGTGGCTTTGAGAAGATGGAGGCCAGACTCAGTCCTCCACATTGCGCTTTGTTCTGACCTAACCAGTCTAAAGCAAATGTTGGGCCTTCTTTTAATCCTTGAACTATACCATTTTAATTACAGAGTATCAAGGAAATGTATAATTCAGTTTTGAAGATTGTAAATAAAATGTGAATACACTTTCCTTTGTAATTTTTATGATGGTGATATTTCAATAATTTGGATAATAAGTTAAATTTATGATAATCATTATTGTAAGTTGAAAATGGGTGAGGATATAAACATAATGTTAAAGTTTTTACCCTGAAAGCAGGAATGTATGGCTTCTGCTGGGACACAGCATACGATGGTTACACTAATAACCTCATTTATGGGCCTTTTTAGTGAACATTTCCTGCCGGAGATTGACGTTGACATTCTGAATGGACGGAGAGTTCAGCTCGTGGTAAATGCACTTCCCTCTGTTTCCTTTTTCACATACAGCTGTAGATAGACTATTTTCTGTTTGGAGGGGACACCACTGAAAGTAATAAATGTTTTCCTAATTTCCTGGTTTTGTACAATCTTCAGTTCCACCTAAATTTGCATTCTTCATGTCTATATAAGTGCTAAATTTCTTAAATAATGTATTTGTAATCTTCATGGATATTTGCGATTAGATAAACACCCAATGACAATTCCTGTAATAATTGTTTGGAACTGTCTTAAAATATAAAGCTTTCCAGGGGAATGTATTTAGAAAAAAAGTGCAATCTCGATACATTTTTAAAGGCACACACATGCAGTGATCGTCCAGACGCTGATCCCTCTTTTAAGCACCGGGAGTAAGGTTTGGCCCCGGGTTCCTGGAAGTGTATATTCTTAAGGACGCACCATAAAGCTTTCCGCGGGCGCGTGAGCAGCCCTGGGTCCCCTGCCCGCGACTCGTATTTCATGAATGCAGTGTTTGTTTACCCGGGGCCCGTAGCGTGAGCTGCTCCGAGAGAAATGTCATCTCTTATTTTGCAGAGTGTGTCTGCTCTCCCCCGCTGCTGCCAGGCTGGCCCGGGTCTCCGGGACGGGCCGGATCAAGAGAGCGGGTCCCGGGCCAGCGCCGCTGCTTTGTCTCCGCCTCGCAGGGAACACAATCAAACGCGCGCCAACGCGGCGGGACACGCAAGTGAGTCCGGGACACAGTCGCTCTCATTCTCCCCCCGGCCTGTTGCGTCTGCGTGCGCCGCGTGTGCGTGTGTGTGTGTGTGCGTGTGCGTGCGCTGCGTGTGTGGGAAGCTTCATTGTGTTACATCTCGACGATACACGCGAGGAGGGCGGCGCGTTGCGTGTCTGCGTGTTGTGTGTGACTTCTTTCGTGACGCGTGTATAATGAAGCACCTCGCTGATAAACAGTATGTGCTTTCTTGAGTGTTTTCTTGCGTCGTGTGTAGAAATGAAACATCACAGTTTCAATGACACTAGTCAGGGAAATTAATATTTTGATGAATATTCTTATAAGGATATCCATTTACAACTGCTTTTGCTTTATTCTGTATTTCACTTTATTAATTACTGTTCTACTTTAGCAGCCTATCATAGAATGTATAATTTTGTATTTAATATGTTTGTATCCCTCGTAAATAGTTCTTATGCATAAAATCAAGTCTAAATATATGAGGCCTATGTGCTGTCCTACAGCCACTGTTGCATTGCAAGCAAATACAATTCAAGTCTAAAAATGCCAATTGATTTAAAACAGCTAAATCACTACAAAAAACTAAAATAGTATTTTAAAAAATAGCAATAACCTTTAAATGATCTGCTGTATTTTATATCATTCTCAGTACTATACCCTGTGAACCTCATATCCCATACTTAAATTCTGGCTTTTTGATTATTACTGGACGTGAATTATATTATTGTAATATCTACCCCGCCACTGATACCTGTTACCCCTGGTTAACACTGTAAAATAAGGAAAAAGCTTCAATAATGTTCAAGACTTCACACATCGCTCTCGGTTTGAATCATTAAGGTCAAGTGGCAACGCAAACACTGACAGGGAGGCTGATTCTGACAATCTGCTGTAAAGTGCAAGGCGTGTACTTTGGATAACGGCGCTCGATTGCAGATTACCGCGTTACCTAACACCGGCCGTCCTGCGAGAGGGTGGGAAACAGCAGCGGCGTCCGCGTTTCGAGCTGAATATTTCACAAAATCAAAGTCAAGCGTTCTAATATCGCCGCTGCGTTGTGTGGAGTCGCGATGCGGGAGGAGCAGGTTTGCGGTTGGGGAATAATGGATTTGCTGTAGTCCCTCGTGCTCGTCGGGAGGGAAGCCGCGGGGTCGCGGAAAGGACACGGTGAGGAGGATTTGCTCCGGCAGGAAATGGCGGAAGGCCTTTGAGAAAGAAAGACTGCCCCTCTGTCAGAGGTTTAACTCCCGAAGTTTGAGTGACAAAGATGCTACACATGAGGCCGTCCGGGACGCCCGAGCGACCAGATTAAACAAGTTTAGCGAAAAGCATAGCGAAATAAAGGAAAACACTGTCCCTCCTAACAAAGACAAATTCGATTTTGATGGCGACCGAAATGAAATCCACGAGGAACGCAGCCGCCGTGCGAAACGAGCAGTTTGTCATCACAGAATAAGAAAAATGCCCTCGTTTATTCTCAGGATCAAACGGCAGTTATCTAAGCAGTCAGGGCTAAATTAAATTATGGTCTGTATATGTGCGCGAGGCGAGTCAGAAAGCCCTCTAAGCATCATGTCCAAGAGCAAATGCATTTAACATACTTTTAAATCGCTAGTGAGTAGGCCTCCTGCCATATCGAAATGAAGATTTTGATATGTCTGAAGTTAAATGCTGTTTGTGTCATCACCATGATGCCTGAAGATTTTTTTTAATGTTTTTTTTTCTGAAAGATTTTACAGCAATTTTGGTGAATATGTTCCGAATAAATGCATTCATATGCTTGTTGACTAATATGCACATGCCCTATACTTGGAGTATGTGTCTTTGTCCTTATTTTTAGAGAAATAAAATGGATCATCTTCTGAAACAGAATGGATTAAATCAAGGTTTAGCATTAGATATGGCCACTTAGAAAGTGTGCTTGAGTTGTCATGGCTATGAATTATGAAAATACTCTATGACCAACTGTAGCTTTTGCAACACGATATCTATTCCACTTTGGGACGGTTCCATAAAATATATTTTCTAAGCCGGATATATGTTTTTTTGCTAATGTGAAAAAAGTCACTAAAGTTTATGGATTTGGACCCTCAGTTCTATAACTTTGCTTCCTTGTATCGGTTAAGTAAATGTAAAATTATTATGCAATTGTTTCCTTTGTTGTGTTATGTTGCAATCGATATTGACATAGTGCTGACTAATTTTCCAAATTAAGAAAATGTAACAACAGATGTGTAGATATTTACAGCCACACACACTAACTGTAATAAACCTTCATCTCCTGCCCCCTAGGAGTTCATTCCCGCTGTTAAACTAGCTGTGTGGGATTGTGCTGTCGGGCCAGCAGTAAGCGATACACATGGAATGCATTGAGCAGTAAAAAGGTTGTGCTTTGTTCCCTCTGTTTGTGAAGATCTGTGTTCAGCCTCCAGCTGAAGGTGAGCTGGCTCTTCAGCGGTGGGGGAGTGAGCTCAGATCCTAATGCCACCATCGGATGGGTGCTGTCGAGTGCTGTCGAGTGCAAAGACCTTATCGGTTTTAACGTTTCGCTAATTCTGTCGCCCCGCAGGGAGAGAGGCACCTGCTCCTGTGCAAGCCGCCTCCGGCCCGTCCAAAAAAGAACGCATCTCCTTCCGGGACAACCCCGTCCAGCTCAGCCTAGGGTGGGGAGGAGGGAAGAAGAGATCCACACTGAGAAAGTAAATTTTGTCAGAGAGGAAGAGACGATGTCATTTAACAGCGCTGTCCTTTTGTGTGTGTGTGTGTGTGTACATGTCTGCGTCCATATACGTAACATTTGTGCCATTTTGTGTGAAATGAACATTGTTTTCAAAACTATTAAATTAATTTAACCGTTTTTCAAATTCACTGAAACCTCGTTTTTTAAAAACTATTTTAAAGCTTCGCTGAAAGTTTGATTCATATTTACTTTATGAAAAATGTTATTGACGAAGGAGTGCATTAGTACCAAAAAATATGAGTAGTCATCCCCAAATTTTAATTCAAAATTCAAAAAGTCCAATTGAGTGTATATAAAAATGGCACTTTATCTTTGATTTATATTGTGGCTTGGGATGAAATATGTGAGTGCATGATAACAAATAACATGATCGCATGGACCATATACCCCCATACACAAAGATTCCTGCATTACTTTCTCTTTGCCATGACGACAGTGCAAGTGAGGTCTAATATCAAAGTGCTCCAGTTAATATGAATAGCATGAAGGGAAATGTACTTCTCTGTATACACCAATACTTGTATCAGTATCATTAGTCTATTATTGATACTTGTATACCTATAGTACAACAGTATAATTCATTCCAATATTATTGAACTTTGTCTATGTTGTAGGCTACATTGGACAATGTAGTGTTGAATCAACTCCGATTCAGGAAAACTGATTCAGTTCTGACTGAATAAACTTTGCTAGAGTTGATCCAATTGTGTTGGAGTGCATTTAATACAATACATTTTGCTCCAGTATGTACTATACGAAATGGATGGCTTCGGATCCAAGATCCCAAACCAGATGAATCAATTAGAGCTCACATTACAGATCAGAATACAGACAAGCTTCTAAATGTTGTACTTTCTTTACTGTGAGGGTATGTATCTGATCTATAACTGGGTGCAGTTAGGATATATAAATAATGAATATTCACCAATAAATTTCGCTTGTGATTTACTGTTGATAAATGGTACACGAAAAGTTGAGATTAAAGAAATTAAATCTCAGATTTATGAATGTGAAATGCATATTTTTGATGGAACTGTGAAAATGATTTAGTGAACAGATTAGAAGTTGAATTTATAACTGTTCAGAAGGGACTGAATCCAAAGATAAAAGATTAGAAAGGAATTGTAGTATGCTGCCAAAAAGCAGAGAGAACAATGCATAAGAATTTCACAGTACTTTTACTAAATCTTCAGTAAATCTTTAAGAACTGTATTCATATTTTCCAATTTGTTGAAATATATATTTTAAATTTCTATGTATTTTAACTCAAAGAACAACAGTGGACCCGTAGAGCAGAACCATTGCTGGAATATTGGAGCAGTTGATTTTTTTGTGTGTAGGGGGGTGGGTGAGGTATTTGCTGATCTGTTGCCTGGAAATAATAATGTAATGAATTTAAAAACAAACACATGACGCTAAAGAGTGGCTCCCTGCCAGGGACTTCGTGTAGTCTGTTTATTTTCCTCGCCCCGACTTTAACTTTTCTTTAGTGTTTTGGCTGTATGAACACACCGAGAGTTTTGACTGGGGCTCAAAATTGTTTGCCCATGATGGAGGAGTTCTGATGATTAAAAGCTGTGTTATCCTATGAAACCTTAGTGCGCTGCCGTCCCTTCATGGCGAGGACTGAACTTTCCTCCCCAATGAGAGAGCGTTCATCTTCACTACGTAGCGTATAGTAACATTCATTTTTTCGTATTCACCTACGCTCAGCATTCATCTGAATGTTGAAGTATGACTGCATCACATCATTTCAGCTGTGCATTGTCGTGTTTCCTTTGACATCTTTACATCTTCTAAAAAGCCATCGATAATCACAGGATCGAGGTGGTTGGCCCGCATACTTTAAAAGCCAGAGTTCTGCTGCTGTATAAGTAGTTTTAACGATGGCTTCCTAAGAGAATATTCAAGATGGCAGAACTGAACTGCATTAAAATGTTTGTTGATTGTGCAGTTGCAAAATACCATTCTTGCAAGTTTTTTGCATGAGTGTCTACTTTTTGAAAAAGTATATATTTAAGTTATGTTGTGCAGCAAGTAGCTGATTGTGGATGATGACACACATCCCATGTCACAGCGCTTGCCTTTCAAGTCCACCAGTAAGGCACTGATGATTTTAACTGAGTATTTTGTGTTTGAAGAAAGTGCTTTCCCGTGCTTCTTTGAGATACACTTTGTAACTGTTAATATGCGATAACCAGTCAGCACTGGCTTTGTGCCACAGTACTCTGATTGCAGTTCATTTATCCATCTACCATACAAGCCCTGCTGTAAATGAAAGACAAATGGAAAACAAAAAAACAACATAACAAAAAAGCATGACACTACCACCACAGATATATCAGTACAAGCTCAAAACACAAATCACTTGAACTGGTCTTAAACTTCTATGCAATATTTTTTTCTCTAAAACTTTAAAAAACGATAAAAGTATTATTTAACCCCTATTGCAACAAATGAGACTTTTTCAGACATTGAAAGTGTCATGGTTGGTTTATAATAAGCTGAATGTCCTTTCAGAGTATTTCTTCACTATGCATTTATTGAACCTGGAGACAGGGTGTGACTCGTGCTCTGGTGTAAAAGCTGCTACATTAGTGCAGCTGGAGGAATCGTATGCCTCTTGGACAGAGGTTTATTATTGCTTTAATTATTGCAGTGCTGATAGGGCACGTACACACAAACTGTAGCTGACAGGTTTCATTGGAGCCAAGATTAAAAAAAAAAAAAAAAAACTGTTCTATGCTTGCCTTATGAGGTAGAAAAAATATGAATCAGCTGTTCTGTCTTTTTAAACGTTCGTGTTTTAAGAGCATGCTTTTTCAGTTGTTTCACCGAGTTCCGCATTTGGCGCATTTGGCGTGGAAATCTGTGAAACTAGGATTATTCCGGAAAATTACGGTCACCCACACTGGTGAGTTTTGAAGAAAAAACATATTTTAAAATATTTTGAGAAATTGCTTGAACCATATGGAGAAGAGGGGCTTACCACATATTTAGTTCTCCTTCAAGTCACAAATGTGCTCTAACCTCAACTTTATTCTTGTGTGTACTATGTTTAAAATCAGAATCACCTCACAGATATATAGACTATTAATTTAATTTGAATCGGGCCTACTTATCATTTAAATAATAAGACTTTACTATAACTGACACACATAACATTGCACCCATAACTGCAAAACCCCACAGCTTTACAGTGAATTATTTGTAATGACTTTCAAGAATAAAAAGCAAAAGAGCTTTGTGGTTTGTTTAAATTGAAAAGCGAACCATAGCAAGCAATAATAGATGTGTCTGTTTCTGGGTAGATGTAGGCAGGTTTTTGGAGCTATTTATATTTTATGCCTTTCAGACAGAAATGTGGATTTGAAGGGCTTCATTGAATTTAAACATATGAAATATTCTTGGTTATTTTTACACCATAAACTAAGGAGAATGTGATCCCTGACTGGAAGGAATCTTAATCCTGTTATGAATCCTGAATATCTGATGCCAGCAGAATTGCCACTTGTGGCAGATCTGAGGGGAGACCCTAGTGAGCGCGCTCAGATGTCCGAGAGAGACACATTTTCTCCTCAGCATGGGGGCCGGCCTGAGGATCACCCTGCAGCCCCCAATAAAGGGTACCCCCCATTCATATTTATTTTGATTTTTTTTTTTCCCTTCTCGCACCGTCCAGCCAGGGTATTATCATTGACCACCCATATCTAAATGTGGCATGCTGTCTGGCACTGCAGGGGGAAGAGGATTAAAAGTGAACGAGGTGGTCACAGACAGGCTAACTTCTGCCATTTTTATTGTTAATCAAAGCTTGTGTTAATTATTTATTTATTTTTTTCCTGCTAATAACAGAATGTAATTACATTTATTTTTATTGTAGGCTTCAATTCTATTGCACTAGCATCCTAGAATATTTTATTATAGCTTCTGTTACAAACAATAAAAAACTTATTGTAAATAAATTTGTGCTTTTATAGTCACCAGTGAAAGCAAAATTATTGTATACCTATCTCTAGGTGACCTCGTTTCTAGTACATGTGAACGTTTAAATACATTTACAATTTGGCAACAACGAACTGGGATCTTTTTGTTCCACCTCATAATATAAAACAAGATTTTATTTTCCATTTAAAAAGCCTATTGATTGCAAATTATGAGGAAGTAATTATTATCTTAATGCCATATGTATAAAAACAAAACAAAACAAACTATACAACGTGATTTTCGTTGCTTGAAGTCTGATCTGATGTACAGTTGTGTTTAAAGTAGGCAGCAATATAGATATATTGTTAAAACAGTTATGTGCTGTCTGTTTGTCGTTGCATTAGGCTTTAAAATAAATTTGAATGATTCTTTAAATTTAGAATAATGCATTTTGACGCAAGGATTTGTCTATAATGACTAGTCATTCTGAAGTTCTGGATAAATATTAGTTTATTTTGACTGTAACTGTCGCCCGTTCTGGATTCGAGTCGAGACAACCGTCGGTGTCATTTCTCTGAAGTCTTCATTTGTGCAGAAGGCTATGCGCATCATTTCGTCACTCCGGATTCGGTGTCCGTTGCATCATTATAAAGTTCCACAGATTCTTACTTAAACTTATTTAACAAAATTAACTGTGTCGAACTTTTAGACACGGAACATTTTATTTTTACTTATCTAATTGTTGTAAATTGTGCGATCTGAAATTGACGAAATAGCCTTTTTTTATTTAAAAGACTATCCTCTAAATTTGTTCTCCAAAGTATATTCATTTATGTATCCATTTACTGATGTTAATAATAATAATAATAATAATAATAATAACCGGGGAATAATAGAAAAAACAAGTTTTTCTTATTATTATTTGATTTTATTTTTTTACGTTTTTCTTTAAAATGTCATGTTTCGATTAAAACGTCTGGAAATACGAACATACGAAATACAATTTTCACTTTGCCATGTCGCTCAAGAGATAACGTTGACTACATTAATTATAGGCGGCTATAAGAATTATCTCAGGAATGCTTTGGGTATTAAAGTAAATATGTACTCAACTTTTCTTAATTTGTATTTATACCGAAGGGACAAAGCTCTCAATTCATACGGAAAAAATAAATTGCTCATATAATGGAATATTGCTCCCTTATAAATATGGGAACCACTTACTCTGTGGTTTACAGTCAGATAATTTCTAAAACATTCCATCATTGCCTTTCATTGTTTACACGCAACATGTCTGCTTGTATACGACCATCAAAACACATGTGGCATTTGCTTTCATCATCAAACCACAAAAAACGTATGGTTAATTGTAACTTTTGCACAAAATCGCGGGTGAAGATGTATAAGAAATAAATCGCATGAAAAGTCGAATAAAGTTGTAACAAGTAGTTTTTTGGCTAAGCATCCATTTGTATAAAGTCAGTACTTTCATTTTTATTATTTTTATTTTTTGTTTAAAAATATAAATATTTCACTATATGCCTATATAGGACAGTTATACATTTAGTGTTTCTTAAGAATGAAGCCTAGTTGTGTTTCCACATTTCTAAACAATTAGCAAACTAATTTAAACGGCAAAAATCATGATGAATCGTTGCACACGTTTACAGGAGATGTCAAAACATTTGCTGAAAATGAAAGTCAATTTAATTGTTATATCTTTTCAAGGCGGTGCAGAAGTTCTGTTTCGCTTGGATTCTTGGTCTGGGAGGAGTTGGTCTACTCCATATTCATACGGTGGGAGGCTACCTCGTGGACCCCGTTTAACTTCGCCATATAAAACGAGGCCTCGGGTTTCCCTATGACAAGACAAATTAACGGGCTTTGGAAACATACTTTCGGGGTACAGTATCGCTCTATTTAAATCTTCTTAACACCACGAATATTTATGCTCCAACTTGGCAAGCTTTGGGAAATCGACAGGCCTCAGCAGGATGATGGAATACATGACTGAGAAATTCTCCATGAAGAGTCAAGTCATGAAGAGCGGTGATTATTACATGGGATCGAGCGGAGCGCTGGACCAGGTCATGGAGAACTTGGATAGCGTGCAGTACTACAGCAATAAGAACTCGTCAAAGTGCGTGCAATCCTTCAGTCTACAAAGCAGTGACCCTCACGCAAGACTGGATCGAACGTCTCCATGTGATGACCAAAATGGTGAGCGGCATTTTTAATTTGCTGACTTTTTATTATATAAAATAGTTCACATATGTAGGTTAGTCATGGATTAGTTTTAAATGCTACCAAAATATGTCCAACTTGCATTTATTTCATCCTACTGTGGCCTCTGAAAGAATTTAAATAAAACCGGCCTGAGTATGAAAAACAGTGGGCTGTAGTTATGATAACATTTAATTAATTAGCATCTTATTCGGTCAAGAAATTATCCATATTCATTATTTACAGACCAGTTGGGATATTATTTTCTGGAAGAAAGCAAATGTATACTGGCAAAGAAAATCTACTGGATGCTATTCAGTGGGCTCCTTGATGTTTTGGGAGAGACATTGCAACTAACAACATAATTTCAAAATGAAATATTTTTAAATATAGTCTAATTGATTTTAAACGTCCAGTTAAATCCTGCTGATCTTTAGCCTCAGAGGCGTCAACATGCCAATTTTTTATTTCAAAATGTATTAATCTGCATCCCCTGAGTGCTTTGTCACAGATATTTCAATGTCAACGTTATTGTCAAATTAAAAACGTTTCATTTCTATTCATTTAGCAAATTATGGTGTCCAAAAACCCGAGGATGATAGCCTGCATACGGATCTGGGAAGGCCAATGGAGAATTGTTGCAATTTGAGAGCGTCCCCAGTAACGCCAGTGCAAGAGAAAACGGACTTGGACGACATTGGCGAAAAGTGTGACAGCAACGTGAGCAGCAGTAAGAAGAGGCGACACAGAACGACCTTCACTAGCACACAACTAGAGGAGTTGGAGAAAGTTTTCCAGAAAACCCACTATCCGGATGTGTATGTCAGAGAACAGCTGGCGATGAGGACAGAACTCACAGAGGCGAGAGTTCAGGTAGGCTACAATTTTTGCTGTTATCCGAATGTTATTACGATTGAGAAATTAATTGTCACAGATTGCGTCATTTGGTTCACTAATTTAACTCATTTTTCATGCACTCTCAAAACAGATCTGTTAAAAACAACACACAATGCGTCACTTTTTAACGCCTTCATGTGTAGTTATGCAATACACATTTTGCGTTTCTTTCAACAGTATACCTATGTGTTAAAAAAGTGTAGAGTCTGTTAATGCATGTGTATTTGTAACACAACACGTGCTGAAAGTAACACAAAAGCAGTAGGCTAACACAAAAAGTGTGTGGGATATTAACACATCATTTTTGAGTGTACTATTGGACAGGAAAATAGCCCAGTTTAAGATAAAATATCGAGACCAAGGCCTATGAATCAGACTTTAGAAAAGCTGCATTGAAAAAAAAAAAAAAAACAGTCACGACCAATCTGTTTTTATTGAATGGTAGTTAGAGTTACACGCCGTAATGTATTGGCATAGCTTATATCGAATGTTTTGGAAACAAAAATACAATTTTGAAATATTCCGTTTGATGATACAATAGGTCCATTATCAGTATCCCATGAAATACTAGCCTATTTCTAATTTATGCTTGCTTTGTTGACTCGTAAATTCGGTGAGTCCTTCATGTACACAGTGAAATGTCCAGTGTTAAGTCAACAAAGTACATCCCCGAATGAGTCCAATAGGAACCATACCTGTTAAGAGTTGATTTATCATTGAACATTTTACTGTGTAGCCTACCTATAAAATCTACCTGGAGGCACTGCAGTATTTCTACATAATCTACTTAGGCCTACTCGAATTTTGGGATCATCAAAGGTGAACCGATGACACATTACAAATGTGTTTTCCTGAGAGCGACCAACACTTGATAAAAGCCTTTAAATAGCCAACTTCATAAGAAATTATTATCTGGTTGCATCTTTAGGTATGGTTTCAAAACAGAAGAGCCAAGTGGAGAAAACGAGAACGTTACGGGCAGATCCAGCAAGCGAAAAGCCACTTTGCGGCCACGTATGACATATCAGTACTACCCCGCACCGACAGCTATTCACAGGTGAGACACTTAATTTGTATTTTAATAGGTCATTTGAAATGTGCCGTAGCCTACCCATAAGTAACAAACCAATGTTTAACGTATGCGATTTATTGCTGCGGTTGTTTTTGATATGGAGCAGTCAGGTTAGGACAGTAATACTGTATCCGCAGCAATAGGCTCTTTTTCCACTGCAAGGCTCGTGTCTAATACTATTTTGTATCAAAGAGCAGAGAAATATTTGCTTATTTCACACTTTAGAAATAGGAGTTAGTCAATAGTTTAGGCTGTCCATAAGACGTTTTTTCAGAGCTTTTTCACAAGATACTTATCACCACTTCCTGAAAATAAATGAGGCTTCTTTAGCCTGCTACCATAACCAGTTTAAGCATCAGACAGTTTTGGTTGTGTATGGAAAACTATGCATTTTAATGCAAAACGGCATATTTTCAATTTTATTCTGTTCTAATAAAAAAAGAGCAGAATAAATAATGGTTTTGGACCTGATAAGCTGATTGGATACATCTTTATTACGTTTTCCTCTTCATCTATAAACACTGTCTAGTGTTTAAGAAATATTAATATTATTGTATTATATATTGATTAATTACTTTGTATATTAACAAGAGGCATCTGGGTAGTTTTGGAGTTATGATTACTTTTCGAATTTTATGTTTCAAGGATTAAACCCCTTATGGTGCATGATATAATTTTTTGCAAGGAGTGGTATAATTTTTGTGAGGTAAAACTAGACTGTGATAAAGATTATTATTGTGTTAGCAAGCTGTCCAGTGGACACAGGCCTAGGTGCATGCTTCACAAGAAATCCATATTTCAACTATTTGCCATAACTCTGTCTGTCTGTAGATTTATTTTTATGTTTATGTATAAATACAGTATTTATTAAGCTTTCTTAAACTGGTATTATCAAAGAGCACAGAAAGAGCAGAGGAAGAGTGATATTGTGTGTATGTTCTTTGTGCACTGTGATAAAGAAACACATTGGTGTTGAAATATGGTCTCAGTGTCATTCAGAAAAGGAAAGGAAATTGTGGGATTAGAATTAGTGCTTGCATATTTGTGGGGAATGGTTCACATAAGGTAATGAGACAGGCCCCATGAGGGTATATTATGTGTTGGAGACACAGTGCAAAGAGCTCTTTAACAGTTATCGGACTAGCTTCCTCAAAGGTCTAGAAGTTCATGTTTTTTTTTTTTTCATATAAATTGATCCCAAAAGGGATCAATTGAAATGAACTATTATGAATACATATTTTTAAATGCATTTATTTTGTGCAATACCATATTTGGATGTCACTTGTCATTTACAATTGTGTAAAATAACACAAAGAAAAAATGAGGATATTGTAAAAATGGAGCAAATTAGCCAATTAAGAGCCGATGCATAAAAAAGGTGAACATAAAACACACAGGAACACAATCTGAGACACCGCTAAAAAACTTTTGTAAATGTTATAGTTTTCTGTAGAAAAGTATTCAGACGCACAGAGACAGGGGCCACATGTGCAGGAGATTTACTGACAGTAACTGACATAATTGTTGAAGGGGATTAGGCCTAGTTCAGATGATATAGATCCAGCCACAGTGGAACTCAATGGCTTGGCACACATCCAGCCACAAATCCTGTTTAATTCTGTTTTTCATTCCTGCTCATATGCTTCTCATATAAACATCAGTATAAACCCAATTTACCCCAGTTTACATATTACAGCAGGCAGATTCACAGACTTCAGGGCTACATTGTATAACATTTCAGTTTTACAACCATGATAAATATCAATTTACTTAAAAGCGAATATATATCTATATATATATATATATATATATATAGTCATCCAATGTCATCCAATGACAATATGTAAGAAAAAGAAAATGTGGGTTTATAAATTGCAGATTTGTGGGTTGTGTATTTCCAAGAGCATAATCTGGAGTGATTTTAAAAAAACAAACAATGGAACCATAATAGTCACTATGTTTATACTTGGCTGTATCTGAAGTCTGTATCTGAAATTTCTGGCTTATGCCATACAGTATGTTTGTCAAAGAATGCTTCTTAATGGAGGATGTGGTAAACCCATACATTTAGAAACATGTACACGCAGAGACATGCGTGTACATATATATTCTTTCTTTGTTTCTTTCTCTACCAAATCAGTGTTTAATGTTAAAATAGCTGTTTTGACAATTGTGACTGTCAGTCCTGGTTTAAAACTCCACCTGTTATGTGCTATTCTGAGGGGCATATTTGACCTCATGAATGTGCTTCCAGTCCAGAATTTAAGGGAGTTGGTACCCTTTTATGATACTTAAAGTGCACATCATCACTGGTTTTGTCCTTACTGAGATTACTGATAAATTGTAGCACAAGTTTGATTCTGATAATTGACTGGACAAGCACCATAGTATTTATTTGATTGCAAGCCTCAGATCTGTTCATCTGAGCCTTATAAGAACCCCTCGCTTCTTTTCTATAGATTCCTAACAATTTGTGGGCGGGACCAAGCCCCGGCGGCTCCATGGTGTCTTCCTGCATGATCCCGCGAGGC
Source organism: Anguilla rostrata (assembly GCF_018555375.3). Taxonomy (NCBI): domain Eukaryota; kingdom Metazoa; phylum Chordata; class Actinopteri; order Anguilliformes; family Anguillidae; genus Anguilla; species Anguilla rostrata. The sequence continues at coordinate 14,270,057 of NC_057939.1, forward strand.
TCCCCCCCCTGCATGACCTCATATCCTCACTCCCCCCGTGGAGAGCACAGCTATGTGGGGTTCCCCAACCAGCAGAATCAGTTTGGCCATGTCTCCCTCAACAACTTCTTCACTGACTCCCTCCTCACCCCGCCCCCCAACGGGCACGCCTTTGAGACAAAGCCTGAATTCGAGAGGCGCTCTTCGAGCATCGCCGTCCTGCGGATGAAGGCGAAAGAGCACACGGCCAACATCTCCTGGACGATGTGAACGAGGTGCGACGAAAAATAACCCCATTACGTTAACTGTTGATTAATTATTGTGTTAATAACAACAAAAACAACAACAACAACAACATGGTACAGAGAGTGTCTTGTTATAATAATAATAATAATAATATAACAATAATAATAATAATAATAATAATAATAATAATATTTTACTTGTTCAAGTAAATCAAAGCTCTGTAGGAAGACGTACCACAGTTAGGTAGATTCCATATGCAGGTCACTGTAGACCAGCTGGCAAAACAAGCTCAGTCAAACCTGGAAGGACTTCGAACCTAACCCTAAGAGTATTGAATAAGTGATGGCTGTTTTCTTCTTGTTTTTGGCACCTGCCGAATGTCTTGGTCAGAGTGAAGGAGAATATGTATTGCGGTTTGAGTGAATCTTGGCTCTAAGGAATAAAACTCACTGTGGTCAGTCTAAATGGAGGCCGTAAGATTTTGTTGCACAAACAATGGCATCGATCATGTTTTTTTGCAACTTCAGTGTTTATGGGGGAATAAACCTCAGCTAAAACATTCACTATGCAATTCTAAAAACAACTTATAATTAAAAAAACAGTCAACACTCTGTCTGCATGATAGCCTTTCCTGGTATGTGGAGTCACATATATTTGTGCAGACTATTGCAGATAATTTTATTTTTTCTATACCAGTTGTATTCTCAGTCCAAGCTCAGGAATTCATCTCTGAGATAAATTGAATTGACATACTAACATATGTCTGTGTGCTTTGCAGCAAAGCTGTGTATTTCATGAACTGTGTCAACTTAGTGTTGCCGCACAAACTAGATGCAGTTATTCTTTTTTGTAATATATGTTTTTTAAGCCTATACAATTAAAATACAAAAAGAAGGAATGGTGGTATCTTTTTTCATTTGATAATTTGAGTTATCCCATTTTGTAATAAGAAAATTGTTGAGTGTGCATGTGTTTGTTGTGTGTGTGTGTGTGTGTGTGTATGCAGCGTATACTTGTGTGTACATTTATGAAAAGAAAAAGTACAAAGATATTCACTTATACACTTTGGTTCTGTGTGCTTTATCAGTGTTATTTTTAATGTTTTTAAATCTTGGGTGTGATACTGGGTGTTGCAACTATTTCTTAATCATGATCTGTCTGAAACACAATATTCTAGCAACATATCAAATACATTTATATCTCCAAGGATTTGTTTGGGGGCCTGTGAGGCAAAATATCTGAGTTATTGTGTTTTTAAAGACCCACGATACCCTTTACATAATTTATCCTGTCTGCAACCTCACTCACCACACCAACTCCCTCCCCCAACACACACACACACACACAAGCCCTCACCCTCCACGCAGACACATGCACCCCGCTCCCTCCACACACACAGAATACACACACGCACATATAAACACACATGACAAGCATGAAAACAAGCAAATATCTGCTCCATGCATTATCAGACAGTTGCCAAAACTGTGCCCAGTCAGTTAGCGTGTGAGGTCACTTCCTCTCCAAGATTGCATCTCTTGGCTTCTCAAGGAAAACTAGTCCTTATGAATGATTCCGCTGATTGAATTAGAGCTGAAACTCATGTCAGATGCATAGATAGACATCTCTGCATTTGCGCTTTTAGGGCCTTTTCTTTGGAACATGGTAACGTCATACACGCTGTTGATCAAAAATATGACATGCTTTCAGCATTCAAATGAAAAGGATTTTTTGCATTTTTAAAAAAGATTTTCCCTTTTGAAGTTCTGAAAACTTCAAGTCGTTTGAAATGGAAACCCATCTGTGTAAATATGTTAAGATGTCATCTTGGCCCGGGTGTTATTCTTTTGGAGAGATTGTTTTATTTTATAAATAAGGCTGAGAGGCCAGTGCAGGTGACGCCGGTAGAGTGGGAGTGGGGAGCTGAGGTGAGAGGTTGTTTTCGCGTTCGCGACGAAGGTACGCGTAATCTCTCACAGAGTTCACTCCGTGCAGTATCTGTTTGGCCATCAGTTGCCCTCGAGGGCTCTCTCCATCTCCGCCTAAGCCGCGATTGGGCGCTCGATGGCGCGGAGATGGATGTTCCCGAGCGGCGTGCACGCGTGAGCAGAAAACGTCCCTGGGCGAGCTCAGCAGACGCGATCCGTCAGCGGCCCGAATGGATTTGACCTCGCGGGGTTAACCGCAGCCATTAATAAAGCGCTCCTGCGGGGGAGTGCACCAGGGAAGGGGGGGAGGTGGTGGGGAATAGGGCTCTCTCAGAACGTCACCCCAGCTAAGCTGCAAAGATACAACCTTTAACTCCAAATTATCCGAATTGCACGCAACACTGTACGCAGGGTTTCATTATTCAAATTCACAAATAACCTTTTAAAAACTTTTCAAATATTAACACTGAAAAATGCATTGCTGTCCCATTTGAGCTTTGTTAGGGATGGTAGCTGGTGAACTTCTGCCACAGGCCTCCTCTTAGTAGCTATTGCGGCCCAATGCGCTGGGATGTCACCAGGATGACTACCAACCTCCCACCAACCCACAACACCCTCTCCCCCACAGAAGCTTAGGCACAGAACATCCTTTCCCTTGCCCATCCTGGGCCAACTGCTTTTCAACAGCATGAGCCCTCTTCTACAGAACTGGCAGAACATAACAGTGTGGTAACACTGTAATTTCATTAGAAAGGGATGAACTGTTGCTTCATTAACCCTCAGTAATCTAGCCCCCAGAAGAGTAGGGCATGCAGACGGCTGAGGGTCCCCTCACCTCTGAGACGGCTGAAAGGGGGGTGGTGTGGGTGAGATTTGGGCTCCTGAGGTGCAGTCACATCTCAGGAGTGTGACAAATGGAGGATCCGGCCTGTTTAGTGACTTCATGATCCATGCATTTCTCAGGCATTTTAGTTTCTCCCTCAGCCAAAAATTGTGACTGACGTTGGCCCATATCCAGCGTCTTGCAGAGAGTCAAACAGGGAGCCAAGGCAGCCCAGCAAGATATTGATACAGAGGGTATGTTTGTGACCCTGTTTAATGTAATAAGAGGCAGGAATTGCCAGGCCAGGCACTCTGTGTATGCATTTTCAACATCAATGCCATCGTTGGAATACTTGACTGCTGCCTTTCTCAAAAATGCTAACGGTAATAAAAAGGCTCTTTGCTTCTTGACGGAGGGTTCGTTCCCATGCGTGATTAGATAAGTAGGTGAGAGCATGACCGCATCTCAGCCTGACTGAGGAACTGATGAGACTGTATTTGTGTTTCTTGCTTCGAGGCAACGTGTGTTTGGGACACCTTTAGGGAGTTCCTGGTGAATTATGCTAAACGTGTCAAAGACACACATTAGTCTCCCTCCTCATTTTGCGTTACAAATATGGAAAGCATAGATCACCAAAGAGCCTGCGTGTCAGCACAAAGCCTCTGTATGTTTTTCCTTCATCGCCGTAACACACAGGAAGTGATGTTTGCATCAGCGGGGTCCCATCACTCAAGCTAAGTCCCAAAATGCAACGGGTCCTTATGTTTTCTGACTCCTGGAGTGCAAAGGCCAGGCGTCGCTCATTTCATTGCATTTCCAGTTGGAGCTGTGTGACAAACCTGCTCTAAGCCTGCTGATTTATTGCAGAAAATAAGGAGAAAGAACTTTTTAAAAAATCCTGGAGGACCCTGGGTGATTTATGATGTGTGATTTTTGAATTAGTTACACGAGGCCAAGTTGGTGACTGAAAGCAAGAAAGTGTCAAACTTTAACGAGGGCAATAAAACTGATAGTTAATTATTCAATAGGCCCATGACACTGGGACTGTTGCAGTACCTCATTGTCTTAGTAAGACATACAAAAATATAAATTCATATATCTCAAAACAATTACAGAATATATATTTACAGTAGTACAACTGCAAATATGTAGACACTGAAAATGGATGGTGAGAAAGGTTGTAAGTGGTATTCAAATACAGTTTTTTTTTTTGTTTGTCTTGATTGGTTGAGATCATTATAATGATTATCAATACATAATACTAACTGGGTTTAAACCTTAAAAAGGTCAGATTTTGTCACAATCAGGGAAGGACTCCAGTACATAGCAGAATCCTAATCTCAATATTACATGTTAAATAGAAACCAAAGAATATTCAAGAGTCTTTAGTAGGAGTCTTTTACTCCAAAACTCCAGCATAAGGGACTGAATTTATTTTTAACCAATAAGAGGTACGCAATGCATCGAAGCACCACACACAGCCAGGAACAGAACATTAGATTGAGTCAGGAGATAACTGACACTCCAAGTACGGGACAAACTACTTCTAACTCTAAATTAGAAAGGCCTCAAGTTTTCCATTAGTGAGTCACAAGCAGTTAATCCAGCGCATGCTATAGTCACAACATAGCACTGCAAGTTCATTTCTGCAAATTAGTCACAGAAATCACAGAGCCCACGAATACACAACTGTGGCAGCATCCCACCGAGGTAATGATGTTTTGTTTATGCGACGAATGTGGCAATAATAAACATATAATTATGCCTGAGGCAAGCGAATGTGCATCCTTGGCACGGGCAATCAAATTGAAAGCATTTGTCAAACAAAAACTTCTGCTTCTCAGGAGATATTACAAAGTCATCCTTGAACTTTTGTGCAAGAAGTGAAGTGAGGTAAAACAAAGGTACTTCATGTATTTTGGACAGTTATGTCAACTGATACAATCCTGAACTAATTTATGAACTGAATGATCATAATATAAAAGCATAATTTATTGTCATTGGCAGTAGCTCTGGCAACAATATTTACAAAAGATAGAAATCTAAACATTCATTTAAGAGGAAAAAAAGAACTTAAACAATAAGAAGCTTACAAATGTTATGTTGAATTATGCAAAGAAGACTTAAATCAAAGGCAAACAAGGAAAATAAACAAGGCCTAACTTTTTTGGCACACAAGGCCTAACTTTCCTTGAGATTAGTTTATACATTCTTATTCAGTGTAGTTAACAAATAAAAAATGTACTCATGTGCATCCCATAATTTAAAGCATACATCACTCACTAAATTCATGTTTGATGAAATAGTTTTGTAGCAGTTAACTGCTTTTTATGTGAGTTGACACCAGGATACCCTTGAAATGGACATTTAAGTGAAACAAATCACAGTGCAAAAATACATGAATATGTGAGAAATGTGCATGCAGTAAGTTACAGACCAGTTTTAAAAAAGTCTGCTCTTTCAAATGTACATTGTCATTTGATTTATCATGCCATGTCATGGCAAAATAAATTCTTAGAATGGCTCCTTTGAGGGGAGGTATAAAAAAAAAATCTTTATCAGGCTAGACGCAAGCTACTGTGAGTAATCTGACCCAGACACCCCTATCGGCCCGTTTTGTTTATACAGACCAAAAACTTGGCCTCCAAATCATCCACCTAGTGCACCCAAGGCTGAAATACCTAAAGAAAAGAAATTATATACAATGGATATGTGCCTTTTAAATATCCCGTAATCAATTATTTCTCAAACAATTCATGTTCAAAGCAACTAACCCACACCCCTGGGGAAATCTGTTTAAATTATCAAAGGAATCAAATGCAGTATATTTATAGTCCTATACCTTTCAAGGCACTGATTTAGTGGGTACATGCCACTGATTCTGCACAGAAGCTGGTTCTTCATCGCAAAGCCCGTAACAAGGCCGTATCCTCTTATTTGTGATACTAAACAGGAAAACAAAAGCCCCCTTCCCTCTCTCTCTCTCTCTCTTCCTCTTCTTTTTCTCACAGCAGCAGGCAGATTGAATGTTCTGCTTTAATTACAGATATGTTTATTCTGTAACCGGCCTTTCATGTGGGCCCTGGCAGATCCCTCAGGCTGTCCCCTGCAGTGTGGGGCTGAGAGCCACCACCCCCCCGGCCTGCCTCCCTCGATCTGCAGGCAATTAAAAGCACCTGATGTCCCGGGGAGTGGCTGGCGCTCTCCCCGCGGAGGCCCCGCCCCCTTGCTTTGCCAAACAGAGATACAGAGCGGACTGCTGGGGCCCCCCGCTGTGCCAGGGCTCTGGCCGCCCGACAAATATTTTGACACCTCCTTCTCAATCAGAGTCCTGCTGGGCCCACAGCCTGCAGCTCCTCTGTGGACAGCAGAGATGCTGCTTTACAGACCACCTTGTTAGCCTTGTTAGCGCAACACATGACATTACAGTACATTACAGTACATGACAATCACATGGCTGGTGGTCTTATCATGTGACTTACACAAGCAGAGAAAATCAGTGTTAGTTTCACAAATACAAATGTATGACATCTCAGAAGTGCACTTAGCCAAACAAATCAATAATTAGTATTATAACAGATCAACTACACTTCTAACCTGTCCTTGCAGAGCTGGAACTATAAGTTCATTTTCCCTAAAGGAAATAGTAATGTAAAACACACAGGTGTTAGATTGCACTGTTGAACTGTCTAGCCTATCAGACCTATAACTTTCTCTGCCCTCTCAGTCTGCCCTTTAAAAGTGTGTCTGCCCTGTAGGTTTGCTCTGCAAATGTACACACACTTCCTGCCTTGCCAGCAGCAATCAAATGTCACAAGACAGAATCTGTAATCATACAAGATCTGTAAAGTTTTAAAGAGTCAGATTCTGAGACTTAATTCTGAGAGAGCTATTTGCTTTCTAACCATTTCAGTTACTCTTCATTTTCATTACATTTTTGTGAGCCTACCCAGCGTCCATTCAAGATGTTTAATTCATTAAAGCCGATGGATTCGCTTTCACCACAATCTCGTAACTATTGACTTACAAAGGGTACAAAACATACAGCAGCTGTAGAATAGTACAGCCAGTTTTACTCAAATTGTGAAGGTAACCTGAATGTTCAGAGCACTGGTGTCCAGTTGCTGCAGACATTCAGGATGGTTTTATTGCCCCCCACAACGTCTACAATCTCAGTGTAGATGTTCTTTCTCATCACCCTTGGCCTCCAGAGCAGATGGACCACAAGTAATCTGACATGTAAACCCTCATTGTTGCTCTTGTTATTTAGTCCATTATTTAGTTAAAAATTTAAACATTGGTTCAGCTGTTAGCTCCCAGACTCCCTTATTTCATGAGAAGGATGGAATCGGATTTTGGATATGTGGTTTCATTGTGCTGCTGTAAAACCCAGAAAGATCTGGCCCCTGGTGAAAGACTACACAGTGATGTCTTTCTGTGGGTGTGGCCTGACCATGCCTGTATCTGGGCCTGTGGGACCTGGGACCTTCAGGGTCCGGGGCCACCTCCCACACCCCAAAGTGCTGACATGAGGAGAGACAGATCCAGGGATAACCACTTAAAGGACTCACAATCACCTCATTATTCCCCTTCACTCCTCTCACTGCTCCAGATGGGGCCCTGCATGCCATGCGGTCTTCAAAGTGCTGTGGCCCTTGACAACCACACTCCTTCCCCTGGAACCCAACACAGGCTGAGTGGCAAGAGGAACACTTGCACATTTGGTCATAAATTCCTCACGCAGGTAGAGCATTAGGGATGCATGCATATGTCCCAGGCATTTTCATTTCTGGAGCTAGCTCCTGAGAGACAGAAAGAATAATCGACTATGTCCTCACAAAATGGTAGGAGAGAATAAATGCAGTCATGGTGCTGGTGACTCTTTCCTTGTCCTCATTCCTCATTCTCCTCTGCACAAAAACAGCATTCTTTTTCCCTGCTCTTTTGTCTGACATGCAAACATAGCAGCCCTGTGGAAGCAGGTCAGGTGTTCCATCAGGCGATTTGAAAGGTAGAGTATTTAGCACAATTTGTTATTTATTTAGCGAGAGAGAGAGAGAGAGAGATTGGTCCATATGTTGGTAGTTTGAGACTACTCCCTCAACGCTGTTTGTTTGTCGGTGGTCCCACTGAAAGCGATCAGGGATTAGCACCCCGTAAAGTGTTCTTATCCCCCTGGATGGTGAGAGAGATTTGGGCTTGTGTCATTGACTGACAGGGGCTCCCCAGCATACCACATCTTTTCTCTGGAGACCCCGTTAATTTAACAGATAGGCACAGAGGGGTGTCCTGCCGGGGGGCCACAATCATGGAGTAACATAAACAGGTCCTATGGTCTCTAGTGCTGCTTCTATCACTAATCTGTGGCACAGGGCAACATTAATGACCCACAGAGAAAGGCTTAAAAGCTCCTCCCTCTCACTTAAAACCCAGAGGGAAAACCCCCTCTGTATGAACCAGGAGTGTATTAGAGCCCCCTCTAGTTTAATCTGCCCTAATTGGTTTCATGGTTACCAGTAGATACTACCATGCTACTTCAATACCCACAAGCCTCTGTCTGCTTCACGACTGGAAGTAGAACTCAAACACTGGTCAGTGTTCTTGCGCTGTGATCGCACAGCTCACTGCTATGGCACCACACCCCTGGAAGATGTTTTGTGTATCTTGAGTTGTTGATTGCTGATTGCCATTTTCCTTTGTTGTGCACACTGCTTGTAAATTTAATTGTACAAAGCAGCTAATTGAGGGGTGTCACACTGGAAAGGTATTTCAGTATGACACTTTCTTCTGTCTAGCCAAGTTCTTAAAGGATCTCCTTTGTGCAATACACAGAAAGAATGTCTAAAATGGTAAAGAATAAACTGTATTCATCCACCAGCAGGCAGGCAGCAAAGGCCAGCAGATTATGTTAAAGCAGCCTCATATATAAAATAGCATGAATATAAATATAACAAAACCAGAGCAGAGAGCTCTCCTGTGCCCGCAATCTAATATATCTGACAGCATACCTGAGACTTCAGTGTGTTTTCTTTTCACCTCCTGCTTTTTCACCAGCAGTGAATATTCCAGGAATTAGGAATATGGGCGAGGGATCAGCGAGACTGCATTTTTCATCACTTTCACCCATCCAGGCATGAATATTCATTTTCTTTCTTTTGTTGTTCTCACTCATTTGTAGAGGAGTCAGATGGCTGTGATGCCTCTGTAAATAAATTGGAAAAATGAGGGAATCTTTGGTTTAATACAATTGCAGCCAGCTGTGCTAAACAACAACAAGTTAACAAAACCTAAATAGAATATCTTGCAGCCTGATTCAGACAACATGGCAAGCCAGGTTTTTTTTGGCAGAAGTCTTAATTCTCTAATGTGAATATGAAGCTTATGGGGAGTAAAGGAACATGGTTATGAATCAGCACAGTTCAGAGCATTATATGCGTGCCCATTTATTTAAAAGACAATGTTTCATTCTACGTCCCCGAAAACATGCTGTAGTCTCTGAGATTTATAACAATGACTATATTTGTCATGGTTTGTACCCATTAGCATAGTTAAAATGTGAAGATCCACAAGGGTGTTCTAAAGACATATGATCCTGATGCAGATACAAGATTATTATAGAATTTATTTTTAGGACCTTCCCCGTAAAGGCCTCGAAGAGACCAAACCCGGAATAATTCTATTGCCATTTTATCCCACCTTGATATTGAGCATACAGGCATATCAATAATAATCTGCTTTATATTAAATGATGACATGGAAATGCATACTATAATAACATTTTAAATGCCATGTGTATAACAACTGAATATTGTATTTATGTATTTATACTTTATGAATTACTTTCCTTTGAAGCATTTTATTCCTTTGTAGTACTATATCATGTCCTGATCATTTCTAAAATAAAATAAAAAAATAATTTTAATGGTTGGGTGCAACCAGTCTCATCCCTGAGAGCTCTTATAATGCGTATACAAAAATTTGGAATAGCATCGCCACCTTCTGGTGAAATATATGTACTGTTCTCTTCTCAGGCACTTGTACTTCTGGAGAGGGGAGGGGAATCTTCCATTCACTTTGCTGTGCCACAGATCCATTTCCCTGGCTTCACACTTATGGGCAGGCACATGTGCACACATATTGTGCAAATCCACTGAACTTCATGCAAGATGTCACTGAGATTCTCTGTTTGGTCATGATGTTCAGACACAGTCACATGCTTGAGGTTTCATGGATTTCATCTGACCAAGAATAGTGACTTGTGGCTGGTAATGACCCATCTCATCTCCATAGTAACCCCTGCAGTGCAGCCTAGGGAAGTGGCATACTCCACCACTGTAATGTATCGGTGTAACTACGTCCGGGCCCCTTTCTTCAACAGCCCCTGTCTACTGACATGCACTGATAGCGTGAATGCTACAAGCTCTGCTGTTCTCAGACAAAGATTACTGTAGGTTTGCATCGATTAAGAGCTCAGTAAACCAAGCTAACTTAAGGCCCTGCCATCACATAAGAAGCTTTTAGCAGCTGATTGAATGAGATACTTGGTTTTCTTCCCACACAATCTTTTCTGAATCAATGGTGACCAGAACACCAGACCAGAGCAGGCCAGTATGTGACAATTCAAATATTATTTAAGGGTGGCTATTACACATTACATTACATTTTTTAGCAGAAGCTTTTATTTGAAATATGTGTTAAACACACATACACACGAATTGATATTCTGCTTGGCCCAGAGGGAAGACTACCCCCCACAGGCCCAGCAACACACAACTTCTAACTGTAACTTAGTTTGATTGGTCCTTCCACCCAAGAACCAATCAAGCTCTGCCATGGTTATCTTCAGCCAAGAGACAAGGAAACGGCTACAAGGTGGAAATGATCCCTGAAGGGATAACAAGATTACATTTCACCTCAGAGACAGGGGGTGGCACTGACAGGTGTTAAGTGGCAGGATGACCGCTGGAGACTAAGTCACAGATTACTCAAAACTCAGAGGACTTCTACTTCAAACTCTCATCATCACCCACAGGCAGGCTGGGTGATGCCATAACCCACCTACAAAAGAGACAGGACATGTGACATGTTTCTGGGGTACAATGACTACCTTGTCATTCTCAGTCAAGCTGAGACTGCTGAGCTTTCCTGTGCATCTGCTTGTTACAGATGAAAAAGGCTGTCAGTGGGAGTGATCTCTGCTCAATTGAGTCCGTCCCTCCTCCTGTGACATATTTCTCGTCTGTTTGAATCCAACTGTCAAAAGCCATGTGACCCAACCCTTTTACCCTGGTTTTCTATAACAAAAATACAGTTTATTTTTTATTCTTTGAAATAAATTTAATACATTTTAGTGAAAAAATCCCCCTTTAAAAAAACCCCCAACATTTTAAATCTACTAATGACATTAATCACACTGAACTGGCCTTGCATCATGATTGAATTTTCACAAAAATAAATAAATAAATAAAAATGAAACAGGGTACAACAGTCACACTCTAATTCCCAGCTATCACTGTGAAACAGTTGGCGAGCACTGTGGTCTGACACGGCCATCGATCAAGCGAACACACGCGTGTGCACGCACACATAGCGACTGGGTGTAGCTGTGTGTTTTGAGAATGGAGGAGGCAGACAGAGTGAAATAGTTTTCTGGAAGGTAATTAGCAACATTATTTCATTGTATATCACGTCTAGATGTGTCTCAGCTCAAAAAATAATAATAATAATTTAATCGATTAAAAAAAAACAAAAAAAAAAACTTGTAAATTTCAAAAAAATCCAATTTAAATTGTACCAAAACTGGAAAGTGATAAGCACTCAATGTAATCCAAATGCAATACAATTTGCTTATGAGCAAATCACCATTATCCTCGTCCTCATCCTCATCATTACAATCACTTCAGTTTGAACTTCACAAAAAGACCCTCACACTCATTTTCTTTTGCTATGTAAGCAAACAAGCAGGATCATTTGTCTTATGCAAATATATTTGAACTTTAAGTGCAGTACAGTAGTGCAATGTGTGGTCTATATAACATGCATGGGCAGAGATCCCTGCAAACATATACTTCCTGTCAGGCCAGAATTAATTTCTTTCCTATAAAAAATGAACTATTTGTGTACAGAAATTTATGTAAAGGTATTTGAATAATAATTTAACTATGGAACACACGCCCATTTTTCACACAGAAAGAGCAAGGATCAGTCATATGGCTAACTGACATTAACTGCCACATCCATTCAACTGAACACTGGAGAAACAATTCTAAACCTGCAGATTTATTGAAAGCCAGTTCTCAGCAGAGTTTCTACTTTCTCCAACAGATGGCAGTATAATTGCAGCAACAACATCCGGCATACAATTACGAATGACTTGATGTAATTATACTGTAAGACAAAGGTATAGTTCATATCCTGAATTTGGTATTAAGCAGTTCAAGCCATGATAGCATTGTACACTGAATTAATGACTGTGTGTGATAACCAAAAAGTAATGAGCGTACATTCTCTTATAGGTGAAAAGGCTCTAACATTCTTAGTCATCAAAGTAGTCACTGCTGCAGACCAGATGTCATAATTGTTTGATTGAATATGGATTGTAACTTCTGCACTTTATTGTATTGGAAGAAAAAACAACCATTGACTCAATCTCAGTGGTGACAGTCATGATGACAAGTCATCCTCATTATTCCAGATATACACAATGTGCTAAAAATGTTTCATTTTCAGATCATCACAAATGGGAAAAATCATAGACAAGTTCATGAATCATCAATAACCCTCTTTGTTCCGATTCTAATGACGTTTCAGTCTGAAAAAAAAATACAAATCTGAAAATGAATCTTGATATATTACGGAACTGCCAGTGATGTTTGTAGTACAACGGCTTTGGCGGTTCTGGCACAAGGGGCCCAGTTGTTAAATTTTCATTGGATGATCATGACCTTCCCACGTCTCTGATTCACCTTTGAAGTCCAGTCTGAAAGGTTAAAGGGAGCCTTTCAGAGACAAATCTCACTACGCATTGGGATGACTCAGAGCAGGGTGCACATTTAAACAATATCTGATTTTCAAATTACAGGCCACGTTATCCTGAATTTTGTGCTCTTTTTGCAGAATTTTGAACAAATAAGGATTGAGGGAAAGAAATCAATAAAATGGTAGGATGAAAAGTAGGTGGGAAACTGTGTGATTTTGTGCAGATGAAGCTAAAATCACTTAGCATTCGAGAGACGTCACTGGCCTTCCTGGATGATGTGAAGATAGACATCAGCCCCTAGGGAGAGCAGGATTGAGAAACACAAAGAGCCGAGGCTTCATCTGCACTTCAGCGTTCCCCTCTCGAGTATCACGCTCCCGCGAAATCGGCCTCTTTAAGACGACATGAATCAAAAATGATCCAATGACTTTCTCTTTGATGTCTCAGTATGTGTAGCCCCCTTGTAGAGACACAAAGACACCTGTCCCCGGTGCCTGCCCCAAACTCGGATTCTTTCAACTGGCATGGACAGTGGTGTATGATAGTATACTTTGTCTCTTTCTAGGACACATAATGCACTGTGACATTCTAACACACACTGAAGTGTGTCATTCCAACGCTCCCATTGTTTAAAGCTAAAGCCCATTACAAATAATGACATTCTAACACTACACTACCGAGTGTCATTTAAATACCCACTACATGTGCCAGTCTAACACCCGTGATTGTGTCTTTATTACAACAGGCTTAAATCCTTTCAAATTCATTAAATGGCATTTAGTAAACTCTTGAGATCATTGACAAAGGTGAATATCATTTATATTTTGAAACAGACATCTGTTGTTTCCTCAATGCTTCTGTAGATCCTACAAACAGAACAAATACCACCTGAAGATAATAAATACATGGAAAGAGGCCAACAGGCTACGTGCAAGACAGGTTATTTGATTCCTCATGCATATTCTCTTATAATCTATAAACTGGTTACACTGTTTTATCTTTGAACATGTATTACTGCACTTGGGGTGCAACTGGACCCAAACGATTTATCTCCTATTACGATTTTCCTAATTGCTGTAAATTAAGAATGTTTTGTATATGCCGGGGCCCTTGAGCAGTGGGTGGAGACGAAGTCCCAGGGGTCGCATTTACGCAAGTCTCCATCTTTCAGGATCAGCTCATCTTTATTCTTTGTCATTCCAAGGCCACATAACCAGTTCATGTGGATTCTGTGGTCGCCTCCCATGTAGCAACCGACTCAAATTCAGAACTACATGTGCCAATCAAATTAGATTTAAAAATGAATTCATGAAAAAGACAAAAAAACAAAACAAGACAAACCAAAAAAAAAAAACAGCTTTGTAGCTTCCTTCTCTATCTCTATGAGTGCAATCTTAAAGGGATTTAGTCTTTTATAAATGCAGTAGGACTGCATCAGTCATATCCTTTCCATGATTTGTTCTAAAGTGCAGACTAGATTTACCCAGTTTCAGCTCATTGTTCTTGCCCTACTATTCAGAACACAACTCCCACCCCCAAGCTATATTTATTCCTGTAGGTACATTGTTAAGAGTATGAATGACAAAGTGTCCAGTCTTGCCCTGAAACTGATAGAATAACTTCACAGCAGCTGCCAAAAAAGTGTACTGCACCTCCCCCACCATAAATTGCCCCCTAATTGCTGGTGTATTTGGTTAACTTGCTCTTAAATACTTAAAAATTCAAGAGTGGTTATAATGAAAAAAACTAAGATAGGCATGCACTATAAAAGTTACGTGGTCATAATCATAGTTGACAGTTAAAAACATTGATCAAAATTACCTTGTAGAGCTAATGAGGTGATAAAACTTTAAGAGTTAATATCGCCACAGAAAATTAGTCAAGTCCTTAGTTAACACTAGAAAGGTTAAAATTTAAAAGTAATCCAACACCACAAATGCAATACCTCCTTCCATGATCCATGATTATTGATTTCAACACGGTGATCAATAATTGTGGCCATTGTAGTTATAGAAATGATGAGTTTATAACACCACAGAGATACTTTCAGGTTTTCACTGAAACGGCGACTTTGGATAAACTCTGAATAGAGTACAGGATCGCGCAAGCAAACATTTTATTTGTACAAATGGGTGGAGTGGAGACCACAGTGGACTGTTTTAGCCAGGAAACTACTACAGTATAGCAGGAAATATAGGTAGGTTTTGATTGTATGTGCAATATCACTTCTGAGAAGCTATGTAGAGATTATTCAGTTATCAACTTTAGTTTGAGCTCAAGCTCGTAGGCTAATGAGAGCGAGAGCAAACTGCTTGTTTTGAGCAAACGTTTTAATCAAAATGGTGTGATTCAACATTCTCTTTAGAGCTAGTGAGTGGGTGCATGCTTATCAGCTGACTGGAAACACATCACTTTTTCATATGCCTTGTCAATTTGCTGACTAATAATATTTAATTTAATAAGCTATTTAAGGACGTGAGTGAATAGCTTGCATCAGAAAGCAACCTACATGAAATTTATTTCTCATTATTTTAATGCACTACTATGTAAGTGGATGGAGTGGATGCATTGGGTCGGCGTCAAGAATTTAAGCTCGCCGACACAGCCATCAGACACAACGCAATGCTGACGCAGTTGGGTTTTGGAGCACCTTTCATTGATTGTAATGGCTACATTACCTGGCTAAGGGCAACAGTGAATGCAGCCCTCATTAAACGCAATGGTCAGCGCACTCACTGGAGCAAAGGGTGAGTCTTTATTGGCAAGATTAATGTTTGTCATTGACTGGAAAAAATTCATTTTAAGCTTTTCATAATTGTGGCAACACTTCACAACTTTCTATTTGGCAGGCAGAGGAAGTTTTTCTTCTACTGCTTAAATGGGTTTGACATTGTTTGAATGACTGGGGGAATCATTAGTGGTGTGTCCAAGATTTTTTCATATGGGACTGCCAAGATGGGGCAAAAAGACTTATGTCAAGTAGTCTTCACACAAGTAGCTATTTTTTTTTTTTGGACAAAATATTGATTTTACAGTTTTATGGACAAAAAAGGAGACTTTTCATCAATCATCCAGAGATAAGTAAAAAAAAAAAAATAAAAAAAAAAAAAAAAACAATTACTGAATTTTCAATCATCTTCCAGCAGCAAAATTTAATGAAAAGGGATTTTCAAGTCGTCTTGTTTTAACCACACTGCACTGAAAGTCTTCATGAAATTGCTCTGGAATCACAAATGTCAAGTGTTCTGCACTGCGCAGTCTGTGCAATTAAATTTTTTTCTGGCCAGGCTGTCAATTTTTTTTTCTGCCATTCACAGGTTTCCATTTCAGGGTGGCAAATATGACTCGCAAGTCTGAAATCAACAGGCTGCATCTGTAGTTACGCATTTTTACATTGTATAACTGGCCAACATGTCTCACTCCTCTGTCATCAAAAACACTTGAACATAAAGTCTCTCCATCCAACTGTCTTTCCAAATTTTTTCTGCTACAGAGCAATCAGGTTTCAAGTCTGGTCAATCCCTCTACTTAGTAAAAGCTAAATCATTGAGCTCTGCCTTCATTCTGCTTTACTTGTCCGGCTCTGACATCACCAACCACCAGATCCTAGTCTCATCTCTTGTGGGGCTGGGCATCTAAGAATCTGTTCTCACATGGTTTTATTCATATCTACTGTGACTGACCATTCTTATGAGGTTGCCTGGAGGGGATTTGTCTCCTCCCTCATGCCCTCTTGACCAGTGTCCCACAAGGCATAGTGTCTGGCCCTCTCTGATTCTTTCTTTTTAAAAAATCTATTGAGACAGTTATCCGCAGTTATTAGGTACATATCTCAGCACAGATGACTGACATCATAGCCTGGATGTTCACCCACCACCTCAAGGGTAAACCTGGGGAAGGTAGAACTTTTCATTCCAGCATAAGGTTCCTTATGGATTCCAGTTTCAACCAATGTCTGTGGCTAAGCAGTGTCTCTGGCCTGGTCTGCTAAGAACCTAAATGTGTCCCTACATGACCAGTTGAGCTCCTAGGGACACATCATACAGGTTCTCCCTTCAGAAAATCTGGAGAATACACCCTTTCATCACCTAAAAGTTGGCATTTCTACACTTGATACTACAGTTCAGTTTTCTGATGCGACAGTGTTTATTTTTGTAAGACACTTCCAGACAACATAGCTTTTTCTGGGGTTTGTTGCCTCTCCATCAGAGAAGATATTTTCCATTATTTGTAAATGTTTGCTGGAGGTCTTGTGACGTATTTCTTAGTTGGTCCATCTTCAATGTTAAGGGGTACGTTCCATAGTTAATCAATCAATTAATCAATTAATCAGCCAATCTATGCTTTTCCGAAATAATTGAGCACATCAAACAAAACTATAAACCAATTTGCATACAAGTAAAATTGCAACTATATTGTATGGCCAAGTTCGTTATATAGTGTCATCATGTTTTATGTCTAGAAATGGCTTTAAGTTTTCTGTTGAATGGAACATTGTTTCACCCTACTGTATTGAATGAAATGAAGTGAACTGCAAAGACATAATTCTACATCCCTTTTTAACGGCCAAAAAATACCTTATCCCTTGATGCTGAGCTTGTCTCATTAAGTGAACATTCCACAGGTTAGTCAAGCTTGTGGTATGTACCTCACCCTGTCACCCACATGTTTCCTCGGTTGATGATTACTGCATTCTCTCAACTCTTTATGAGTAAATCAACAATTACTCACCTATTGGCCCCCAAATTAGTCAGAACACAGCCCCACTGCTCAGAACTTATTGTGTGAGCCCTTTTTCTGAAAATTAAAGGAATTTGATGTGGTAGAGTTCAACACAGAAATCTCTGTAAAGAACTGGGTGCCATACTTCAGAATAGCATTACATTTTTTTGTGATCAACTTTTTGTAAATTTACATTTGCATTTAGGCATTTAACAGATGGTCTTATGTAGAGTGAACTACACAATTCACTTACACAAATGGATAGTTAATTCCAGCAGACTTTATGTAAATTCAACTTACTTTGTTTTGTTTGGCCTTACATATCTGCCATTAACTGTTAATTAATGTGCAATGCTGGCTATTGTTCATACATGTATCCTGACAATATCTTGAGAAAGTCTTGACTCAACTTAACATTTTGTTTTTTCCCCCCATTAATGAAACCAGGATGAAATATCAAAAGAGACAATAATGTGTCTGACCTTTAGTGAGATTCATGGTAGAAATACTTCTGCAGAGCCCAGCAGAGCATTAAGCTTATTGCTGAGGGCATAACAGAGACTACTGGCTTTAGGTGCTGTTGAGGATTAAGAGTCTCTCTGGTGATCCTTGCCTGCTGGGCCCATCCATTTTCTTTAGCCAGAAGTAAAGTTCAGATGTCCCCCATCAACCTGACATGTCCTTCCCAAAATTTTACAACCCTTCCCAAGATCAAGGGTCCATAATGACATGAGCAAATAATGGATAACAAATTTATCCAACCCCATGCCGCACCAACTATGATGGACGACAGTGCACCTTGTTGCACCAAGACTGTTTATTCATAAAACCTTAATCTCTTAAAGGATGGAGAGAAAAAGCTTTTACATTTGGTGTTAGCAGTTACAAGACCAGGAATGGTGTGGTATTAGCTCTTGCAGGGAACTGTTGAGTGGAAATCCATGGGACCACAGAATTGATGAAATATGTCATCATTAAATGCAGACAAAAACCAAGAGGAGGTCAGCAATTACTTGGACCTGTGCTTTTTTGAATCTGGTAAGCCCTGCATTCTGATCTCTACTCTCTTTAAGAAGAATGAGCTGACCCTGGTCGTTTTGCATAATCTGTGTATATATGAATAAGACTGAACCGTAGACTTAGGGAAGAATTGATGTTAAATGGGTTTGCAGAGGAAAGAAAAACAACAAATTCCCTTAAATTACATGGTGGGATTTTCCAAGCAATAAAGATGGTGATTTTTGTTTTTGAAGCCTAAAGGTGGGCACGCTTGTTATGGTAAGCCTCTTTATATACACACTCACCGGCAAGGTACACCTGCTCATTAACCCAAATAGCCTGGTTTGTTTTTTCCCCCCCTCCAAACAGCAAATCATGTGGCTGCAACTCAATACATAAAGCATGCAAATGGTGAAGAGGTTTAATTTATTTTTTTGATCAAATATCAGAACGGATGCATGATCTAAGCAGCTTTGACCATGGTACGACTATAGGCAACCGATGTGGTGGTTCCAGCATCTCAGAAACAGCTGCCCTCCTGAGATTTTCACGCACAACAGTCTGTAGGGTTCATAGTGAATGGTGCGCTAAACAAAAAGCATCCAGTGAGCAAGAGTTCAGTTGCCAAAAACAAAAACAAAATCACCTTGGTGCAGTGTGTGGCTTAAAATCATCTGTGTTATTTCTGTCGCCCAGTGTAAAAAAAGAATGCCAGTATTGTCTCTGGTCTGTTTGCGAAGACTTGCTGACCCTGCTATTGTTACAGCGTTTCAATAACATCTCTGGAGGTCACAAGCAAAGATAGGGTTTCCCAAGTTCTTTGCCAACGTTATGCTTCAGTTTCCTGCATTCAAACAGAAGCAGCAGCTGTGCTGCATGTGCTATGCTACCAGAACAATCTGTGGAAAAAAACTATATTGTTAAGACCTCAATGGGTACAATTATACAGAAAGCAACTTACTCAGGTAAAGCAGAATAGCACAATTGAACCACAACAAAGAAAAACTGCTATTATAACAGCAGCTTTGTATTTCTGTATCACTGTCGACAGAACCTTAATACAATTTTCATATGAGAAAAAAAAAAGAAATTACATTATCATAATGACAGATAAGTAGTATCTCCTATTCAGATGAGAATAGGCAATGAAAATGAACACACTTTTGTGAAGCACACTACTCTTGAAGACACAATGAGTTTATATTCACTATATGGTTCATGCAGTCTATACTAATCTTTGTAACTATAACAGGTCAGGTAATTTCCTTTTAGCACGAAGAAGTTTGCCATATTTATCATGTTCTTTTGACTTTAAAGTGAAGTGGAATTGAGAGAATTCCTTTTTGTTCAATGAGGCAGTGTGTCCTCTGAAAACTAAGTACATGGCTTCATTTCGAACAAAATGTGCTCCCCAATCAGCAGTGGGGAACACACAGGCACACACTGTGTTATATGCATGCACATACACACACACACACACACACACACACTCACTCACACAGACACACAAATAAATACACACGCACACATTGTATTTATATGTTGTATTAGCCAAAACAATGGATCTCAGGGGAAAATAGAAACACAGATTGTTCAGACAAAGCTTTTTCAAATGGTGTTTTTTTTGGGGGCCACTCATTATAGATCACAGTAAAAATGTAATTCTGGGGCTGAACAATTTCAATTCTCCAGATTTACAGGAATCATGTCATTTGAATCTGTTCCTTATCAGGGTGTGCATTCCATTTATGACCCCTAAGAAACTATACTCTATATGTATCTGTGAATTTATGCTTTTCTACCACTCACACAATATGCATTATATGGTTTTTATTGCTGGAATTTATGTTGATATTTGAAAAATGATTAAACGCACAGCACTTTTTTATTAAGGATTTTATTGTCTGAGGATGAGATGAGCTCAATCATTTGAACAATCATAGCCTGGAACTGAATAAATGAATACATAAATTCATTTATTTTTCTTTTATGTTATTTTATTGAAGCTGACAAAGTATGTTACAGACTGTTTAGTATTCAGAACTGCAGTATAGCAGCAATCTATAGTAAATAATAACAACACAGGGCTAAAGGACACTGTGAAGTTAATTTACAACTCATCTAGGTCATGTGCTTCAGAGCAGTGGGTATTGAAGCCATGGCAGGAGTATCACAATGACTTGGGTCATCTAAAAAGGCCCAACATTATAGCCAGATTCAAAGCAATGGAAACCAGAATGTGTGGAGAACACTATGTATAAAAAAAGTCTGTAATTCGTACATGGATCACCCAGTATAGATGTAAATACTCAAATAAGAACCAACAGTCTCTCTTTAACCCCATATTCCTTATTTAATTTCAAAACCAATGTGCTGGAGTACAGAGCCAAACCAACAAAAATTGTCCCTGTTTAAATACTTGCAAACCACACTGCATATAATACACACTGAAGCAAACAAAGGATGAAAATATCCTGTAAACTGTGTGGCACACACTGTGCCCTGAATAAAAGGTTTCCCCCGCTGCAACCCCCCAGTCACAGCAGCCTAGAACCGAGTATGAATTTATGGAGGATACATTTCATGGAAACTGCTCAAATAACTTTAAAAAAAGAAAAAGAATACATGGATACATTAAGCAATTAAAGTTTGTTACAATAGTAGATCAAACGTATGGCCTTTGGTGTAAAATCCCAATTCACCATTATTCTAAGCCTCGGACACATGATACCTCTATAAATATAATTCAACACTTTTTAACCTTTACTGAGTTTCTTAAAATATTTTATCACAAAAATAATGGTTCTCCTTGATATGGACATTGGACAGTTTACTTGAGCTCTAATTGCCCGGTGAGCTGGGCAATATAATTATGGGTTTCAGTTGCCTTTGATTGAACAGGTAAATCATTTTTTGAAAAGCAGCTGCACCACAGAGTTTATCTTGCATTATGAGAATAAACTAATTTTTCTCATGTAGTATTCTTACAATGTGGGTTGAATCTGATGAAAAAGTCAACATGCCTCTTCTTGAATCCACCAGCTGCACCAATTGATGTTTTTTTAATCCTTATACTCCCTGAAAATTACAGTAACTGTGATGTGTGTTGCATTCACAGCCTCCAGTGCTCTACAAATAATTATTATATGAATTAGTTGAGCGTTTTTCATAACACACAGCTGGGTGGTATAATTAACCTAATTACTCAAACCGTACACAGCTTAAATGCACTTAACATCCGACCACAGCTTTCCACTCACAATGGGCAATGTCTTGCAAGCAAAAGGCTTCATTTGTCCTAAGTAGCATTTGCCTTTGTTAATGGTCACATGTGGCCTCTGAAGACACACAGCCAATGGCTCTATGATTGTTTCGTCTTGGCAGCGGACACAGCTAGTCTGCTTAAAGAGAGCTTCGTTTTCCTTTGGCCTGTGAAGAACAGCTTAGTGTAATTTAAAAGGCAGGCTTTTCCTCTGTAGTGCTCCAAAATGGAAACTCTCAAATTTTAATGCACTTGGAAGTAGTTTCAGAAGTCAGAAGAAAAATAACAATTAGCCTTGCCACAAACATTGTAAAATACATTTTTGAGTACAATTGTATAATGTTAATCAAACCTACTACAGAAAACAACCATTTTCCATCAGGCCACCACATGACGTACAAAATGGTATTTATGATGGTGGAAAGAAAATGACTTCTGTGATTTAGCATGAACCTTGTAGCATGTGCGTAGCCTAGTAAATACTGTTTACCCATTGGTTTAAACAGGCAAAGTGAGATCAATGTTGAAAAATACTTGAAAGATGTCATTCATCAGGTAATATGTTGAAATATTGTAGTGCAAGCATTGCCAATGTTCCTTCATTGTCTATTGCTGTGTATCACAGTGCTTTGGTTTATAATGCACTGCCTTCAGGTCTCATTTTGTGTTGTTTATATTGCATGGAAAGTACAGCCTCATAGAATCATGTATATACTTACTTGATCATATATACTTATACTAGTAATTCAATAATTTATTCAAATCCCACACTTGTGTTTTGAGCTTGTATGAATGGATGGCCATTGATGAACTGAAAGCAGACCCCATTGTTTGTCAACTGCAAGGGTCATGTGGTGGTGGGGTATAAGAGTACAACCTTTAACATTTTCAAGACTTGCTGAATATTGATATAACAAACAGAGTGTGAACAATATTTTTAATAAACAAGCTTCCAACAGCGAATAACATGGATTTTCTCGGTGGAACATGTCTGGCTCTTTCTACAAAGAGAAGAAGGTAAAATCTCAAAATATGTTCGAATTGGCGCAGTAGTACAGTAAGTACCTGAGAACTGCTGCAGGCATCACTCTTGGCCTTAAACCCCTTGCTCTGTATTTGTACTTTATCTTTAATATGAGGGTGAAAGCAATGGTGTATTGTTGATTATATCATTTCAGTGTGGAGGGAGTTTGTGAGACGTGTACCTAGACAAAACACAGACACAGGGAAAACTTCCTAGATTAATAAAATGTACAGTACAGACACTCTGATGAATAATATTGCTCAGTAATGTTATTATTGGTTCTGTATTACCCATGTTAAATGGAACATTCATAATTAGCGTTCTTGTGAAATAAGAGTATGTGGACATAAAGACAAAAACAAAAAACTATTTTTGATCCAACTTGATTCTTTGCCATTTGTTTTGCCCTTCGGGAAAATTTAATTTGCTAAACAAAGTGATATGCATCTTTTCCATTACTGAAATGAAAACATACATGGCTCCTTACCTTCTGTTGGTAGTGTGTTCTGAATCAATTACAATTAGTGTTAACATCATCCATCTATCATATGACAATACCACTGTTGTGTCTGTAGCATCACTAAATTGATATTGGGTTTCTTGGCCTGCTGCTAAGTGTCTCTCCTTCACATCAAAGAAATAATTAGAAAATGTGAGATTTTTTGTGCAATCAAATTATCACAAAGCACTGGCAACACATTTTCATGCAGAACTTGAAAAAAAAACAATGAAATGAGAAAAATTAACAATTTCCCTCAATGCAGAAAAAAGGTACTAAAAGAAAGAAAACAATGTGGAAACAGTGGGACAAAAATGAACAAAAGCAGAAGTAAAAAAATGTTTACCTGGTTTACCTGAAAAGCACACAGACATTTCTTTATGTTTCATGACCTGAAAGAACCAACATTGCGATACATTGCTGAATTTGTAATACAGTGTGAAGACTAAGAATAGTCTTCTTTAAACCCATTATTCCTTTGTAGTTGAGAACTAAGTAAACTGTGTTTGCAGGGTAGAGGACTATAACCAGGAGTCAACAGTAGAGGAACATGGTTAGCCACACCCACAAGGAATAGTGTTTTGATCAGAATACAGGTTATCACTGTATTTGATCCTCCCAACTACATGACAAGCTGCCAGCTACCACCAGAGAGACAGGTCCTCAGATTGGCACACTAGCTCTCTTGTTGTGCTGTGAGTCTGTAGTGTGGGAACTCACTGACCTATGGGTGAGTACATCGAACCTCAGCTAAAAAAAAAAAAACATAGTGGTGAGGCAATGGGGAGAAAAACGGAAAAAATGTTTTCAAAATATTCATTAACCAATGCTCCCCCTAACAAATGACTAAACCTTTCCAATATGATTACCTGTTGAATGATCTGTGATACCTTGCAAATGCAGTCACTAAATGCAGTTTCTATCCTTTTTATTAATTTGCACGAAGCAATACACATTACATTTATATTATGCACGCATACCAGAGATGTAGCTGTAATTAACCAAGAGCTAATCCTGCCCTACTGTCATAAAGACGATTTTTTGATGGCTTCCATATATTTATGGCAATAGAGGAAATGAGTCTTCAAGCACGACTGGTTGTGACTAAACAGAAATAAAGCGTTCTCTGTTTTAATGGGTTATTTACCAATTTACATATTGCTACATTTTTCAGCTGACCAGCTTTATTGATTAACCATCATTCAGAAGACTATTATTGGCAGTCATTCACATTTGAAGCTCATCCGCTTGGTTGGTCACATTATATTAATTATAATGAAACCCAGCTGCACAGATAAAACACCTGACTTACAGGCTAAACTAAGGCAATATGAACACTTCATTGCGCACAATGGCTCCAGTCCAAAGATAAACTTCAGGAGGAAAAAAGAGCTTTTAATAGCAAGCTTTTAATAACTCTCAAAAAGAATTGCTCAGACAAGAAACAATTACTTGATAATTAAAAATTTGCATCCATTAGATCACATGTACAGAAAACCATTAGTTTAATGCACTGTAGATACTCCTTGGTAGGCTTTTCAACATTTTCAGAAGACTTTCAGTCCAGAGCTTCTGGAAGGTTCCCAGCATGGTCTGCCCCTGCTAGGGAGACTTTGACAGAAAACTCAGAGCCTTCACCGAAGCCATGCCCTCACACTGTCAGCACAGACACGACACACAGACCGGCATTACATCCTACACATGAATGCATATCTTAATGGGAAACACTTCCAATCAAATGGGCAAAGAATCAAAGCTCGCTTGACTGCTAATGAGAACCACACAGCTGGTCCTTTGTACGGTGTTCAGTAACAATAACCAATCTGAAAACAATAAGAAAACAATTATTTGTTGGGATTTCTCATGTAACACTAGTGTGTCTTGTGTTCCTCTGGATAGCCTCATCTCTGGCCCTTCCTGCCTTTCCTCCGTGGAGTTCTTAACATCTATAGTACACAGTCTCTTTCTTGCCTTGGAGAGCTTGCATTGTCTCCATTTAGAACTGCTACAAGGGCTTCCATTTACTAACATCGCACCTGTCCTCCCCAATGAAACACTGTCACCCTGCGGGTGAAATAATTGCATAAACCACTGAGAGCATCCTATCAGTTTCAAATGTGCGGTTCGAGTTTGAGAGTCCAATTTGAGAGACAATTATTTTCAGCCATATTGTTCTTCTCCATTTTTAACTCTTTCTTGCACAGAGAATAGAATGGGGGAAATTTCAAGGGGGCCGTATCAGTTTCTGCTGGGATATTGGTGAGAGAACTTAAACTTTTCTTAAAATGAAAATATTTAGCTAGAAAGTCAGTTCATTAAAAGTACAGTATGATAGATGGCCAGAACACCACTTACTTAAATTAATAAAATATGTAAAGAAAATTCCTCAAAGCCACAATAAACAATAAAAAAAACATGCACACATAGACAACATTCTTGAAAATTATGCTAAGATTAACTTTTCTATTTCAGCATTGTGTGCTCTGAGTGCAAACATTTGTTTTACTTTTAGTAATCACTCTGCTTAGACATAAATTTACCCACAAAAAAAGTATGTTGTTTTCTTCACTTCCAAAGTGGAAGTATAAGCCCCTGGCTCTTCAGTTAGCCTATGCATAAAAGCGAAATATGAGATCAGCTGTCTAGAAACATCCTCTCTCTCTTCCCCCCCCCCTCCCCATACACACACACACAAGAAAAATAATTTTTAAAAGTAGAATATAAAAATATAAATTATTTTTCAATTTGTAAACAGTCATTTTTGTGTCATTTCCAGTGTTATAATAATTACCATAAACTGGGAAAAATATCATAAAATATTACTTACACTTGAGAACAATGTGCCATGGTGGTTGGACTGAAACTTTTGCGTGTGCAGGGTCTGGATTGCTTTCACACCCCTAGCCACAGCCTGGAGGTGTCTAACCCTTTTTTTCATCCCTTTTCACGCCTCTGATTCAGAAAGGCAGAGAGATGCAGAGACGCGGTTGAGAACACTGCTGAGCAGAGTCCTTTCTCTGCTGTAGATGTGTGGGTCTGTTGGAAACCCTGGGGCTAGAACACAATCCCCATCTTCAGACAGAATCACGCAGGCTGCAATGCTGGCAACTACACAGAGGCATGCCTTATTTGAACCAGTGGGGGATATGTGGACCTGCACAATGTTTATTTGTAGAATGGGACCTTTCTGGTAAAAAAAATCATAACTTAGGCATGATACTGCAGTGATTGTTTCAGTATTATGGTATATTGCTTAATTGGCATTGCATGAGGCTATGCTTTCCATGCAATATAAACAACACAAAATGAGACCTGAAGGCAGTGCATTATAAACCAAAGCACTGTGATACACAGCAATAGACAATGAAGGAACATTGTCAATGCTTGCACTACAATATTTCAACATATTACCTGATGCATGACATCTTTCAAGTATTTTTCAACATTGATCTCACTTTGCCTGTTTAAACCAATGGGTAAACAGTATTTACTAGGCTACGCACATGCTACAAGGTTCATGCTAAATCACAGAAGTAATTTTCTTTCCACCATCATAAATACCATTTTGTACGTCACGTGGCCTGTTGGAAAATG
This sequence comes from Anguilla rostrata, assembly GCF_018555375.3. Lineage (NCBI taxonomy): Eukaryota > Metazoa > Chordata > Actinopteri > Anguilliformes > Anguillidae > Anguilla > Anguilla rostrata. The sequence continues at coordinate 14,297,112 of NC_057939.1, forward strand.
GTTGTTTTCTGTAGTAGGTCTGATTTAAAATACATTCAAGCAAGTGGGTGGTTATTTTCAAAATGCCCTTGTTCAAATAAATGATTCTTCAAAAGAGGCGGGGAGAAACCTGCTTCACGGTAATGAAAGCGCATGAAAGATTTATAACGCCGCGCAGTAGCCTGGCTGTCTCTCAGCGGTTGAAAGTACTGGGAGGTGAGGAGAACAAAGTCAGTCTTTGCACACTGTCAAAACACTGACTTCACATTGCACCCCCAGGCCATAAAGCCTTGAACTGGATCCTGGAGTCTCTCCAGTAAATGAAAGATTAGAAGCAGCACATGGAATCTGTGCTAGACACAACAATACGATCTTCCCGCTCTCACTGTGCATGTCCCAGGGATTCAAACAAGTTCAATATTGTGCTGCAACCTTTGGAAGTGATGATATTATTGTTTTGTTTTATTTAAAAAAAAATTTTTTTGCATTGGCAATAAGAAAATCACTTTGTCAGAGAAACTTGATAGTACCCACAGAAAAGAAAATGAAAAAGGTTATCTATGATGGAATCACAGGAGTGGGGCTTTATGGGATAGGGGATAGAACCCCAGATCACATTTCTACATTGTTTAACACCTAATATCTGTCTCCAGAAAGCCTCATGAATACCTGCCGTTGAATTTGCACTTAACGACCATGGTACTTACAAAAGTTAATACAGCATGAGCAAATTCTTTCTTTCATGACATAGCATTTCCTCTTTTATGCACTTATAACTAAGCATCTATGGTTATGTGAATGCCTCATCTTTTCAAAATACGAGTATAAAATATTTCACATACTGTATGTGCTATTTCTTCAGCTCAATATATGAAGAATTAATGAATGCTTGTTGTGTTTATTATTGCTTTTAAAACATGATTTAGATTTATGCACAGCAGCAGTTCTACAGTATCCAACTAGACGCTTGAGCTTCTCTGTGTGTGCAACAGAAATTCTTTCCTGTTGAAGAATACTCATTTCCACACATTCGACACATTTATTGCGTTTCCTGTGAGGTTTTCCTATGAAATCAAACCAAATCTGAATATACTTTTTCTACATGGTAAATCCAAGATTTTGGAAAGGTCTGTGACATTGTCTCTACACTAAATATTTATACACCAAGATACTGTCAAGAAAAACAATAAGTAAAATAAATAAATAAATAAATAAACCAATGAATTATTGACAGATACGACATTCATATTTAAAATATCACATACCAGAGTGACTGAGTGTCTATGTTTTGGATTAACACACTCAGCCAGAGATGAAGTGATCATTTTATTTTCCATGAAAAGACAGTTTTCTGTGTTTGTGCAGAGATTTAGAAAACCTTATATTCCTTCCTTCACTGGTGGAGATAAATGCTATTATAGATGAAGCATGTTTGTACAGATTGCTTTGAATTCTGTTGCCTTGCATGTCAATTTCTATCCACAATACAATTCTATTCATAGCCTTGCAGAACAATAATTGATGATGGCCTTGATCTTGTTATGTTGACCTGTTAATGTCTGGAATGATACATTATATTAGAAGCCATCGGAAGTAATCATTTGTCACTAGGGAATAGTAGAAATATACCTTAGTGTAGTTGAAAAATGTGTTTGGTATGAACAATACCAACATCAACCAAATTAAAGAAGAAGATTTATTACAAGTTAGGGATATGACTTTCTCATATGATAAGAAAATTTAACTTAAAGTATCTTCAAATTAACATTTAACAAGCAAATCAGCTTGCTTAAGTGATGGTGATGAAAAAGTGTCATTGGTCTCCATAGAAGTAATAATGATTGCGATAAAAATAAGAGTATTGAATTTGTATTGAAGTATTCTGGTCCACAGTTGTCTGTGCATATGCACATCCATAGTAATTACGTATGCTGGCAATGCAAATGGAGGCTTGATAATAAAATGAAATTGAATAATGATAACAAACCAAAATCTAGCTCTAGGGGTACTACAACTAGCGTAGCTAGCCATCCAGCTAGGTAGAACCACCACAAAGGGATAGAGAAGGTGGGATAAAGAGCTGATTAGAGAAGGTGGGAGACTGGGAGAGGGATAAGGTTGGTAGAGCGGAAAATAGCAAACTAACTACTGCTAACTATTACAAATCCTTATTGATAAAGATAACGTGATTCTCTATGAAAGGAATGTTTCACTCAGGTGCAAAGAGGTTGTTTTAGCGGATCTAAACACTTTTATTTGCTTCAAACTACAGGAATAGAAATGCAATGAGGTTAAAACATGGAGTTCCCATTGAGTCAGATCCTTCATGAAGTCATGAATGACCTGGACCCAATAGCTCAGAGCCTGGTACTAAATTCAGCTCCACCCATTCACTCTACTCATAGGAACAGATGGAAATGTTTAGACTGATATAAGTCAACATTGCAATGCAATTGATTTCTCTTACTGTCTGTTGCTGATTCTTAATACACTCAGTACAATAATAATGCCATACAATGTAGTCTGAAACCATTCATGGATTCACAGTCACTTTAAGCAATGCGATTTCTTGGTCAAATGCTCATATCTTTTCATGAAATAAATATTGTAAGTAAATTTCATACAAAATAACTTCTTAGTCTTATAGCCATTTTTTTGGGTATGAACAGCTCAAATAATCACTAGTGAAATTCAATCACTTTACTGAGACGGTGTAACTTTTTATTATTGTCACATTTACAAGGTCACTGAATTATTTTCTTTACAGTGACCAATGAAATACGCATAATCAACATGGCATAACAAATCTTGCAATCTATTGAGGATTTTCTGATTCCTTTTTTTTTGTTTAAAGTGACAAGTTAATGAAATACATTACAATAACTCAAAAGTAAGAATGCAGTGCAATGCCCACATATGTATTGTAAACTCCTGTGAACACATATCAGTTCAATCAACACTGTTTGTCATTCACTGCCTGCAGTGCAGTGGTATCATGGTGTCATTTTTCCAGGAATAATTTAGCATTGAAGAGTTATTAACTGTGGCTTGGGGATGCTGGGCTTATCTTGCTAAGAGACCAGGTTCCATTTTGAGGCTACACCCTGCAGCCTGGCATTGAACCCTGACTGTGCCTATGCTGACTGTGGTCAATGCATGACTGCTTATAAGATTTGAATATAATTTTAGCATTATAGCATTGTAACACTAATGTAGTTCTTAGATGAGTGAGATACAGTCAGTGAACCATATTGCTTAATCCTAAATGACTTTTAATAACGATACATTATGAATAAATACACTGGGATAAAAAGTTATATTTCAAGGACATATTTCTCTTAAATTTGATCAATTCTCCAAAAAATCAACTCCCTTCTCGACCACCTCCCTCGTTACATTTCTGATCACAAACATGTTACATATTACAGTAAGCGCATAGTAAGCACACTGCATAAGTATACAGAACAAACACATTTTTTGTTATTATGTACTATAATGGGTCAGGATTGATATTGGGGTTAGCATTAGGTTTGAATTAGACAGTGTAATATTTATGGATTATTGAACTGGGGTGAAAGTATGTTAATTAGTCAATGCAGTCTCACCCTGTAAAATGTGCCAATGGAATATCTGATATCACTGCATTTCGCTGTTACTTGTTTTCTCAAATTCCAGGAAGAGCTGAACGTTAACCTTGATGTGGTGCTGGTATTCAGTCTTGCATTTCTGAAATCTCGATGGGAGTGGTCCACTGAACTAGAACAATAGAGGATGTTTCCTGTTGGAATAAAAGCTACCCCTCTCTTCACTAATTAAGATAACTGCCTTTAGATTTAAACGAGGGGCTTTTACAAGTGCGGGGGGCAGAGTTCACTACAAACTGGATCAGGGTATAGCCATTCCCACTGCTTGTGTATGAAGGGGTGCGACACAGATGAGGAGCATGGTTGCTTCCTGAACTCAGAGGCAGTGAGCCCAGAACAGAGGTCCTGACTCTGGCCATCCCAGTGCGTCAATCAGCAGGTGTTCCTGAGGCTGTGTGACATCATATCCTGCTGTGAAGATATTACAAAGCTCATCTCCTGCCAAAGAAAGCAAATCACATGCAATTGCAATGAGAGCACCGATATAGCTTTTCTAGGAGCGTCATTTCCCTTGGTTTCTTTTTCCCCAACCTTGAAAAGAATTCAGTGCAATTATCTCACAGTGTTCTCTATATTCAGGGATAATTGAACACATTTATGTTACCCCAGCTGATAGCCCATTTTGCAACTGGTTTGAAATGATTATCACATTGCTGATATGAAGTAAAATGAACACGGTCCTTTTCTTTTAATATTCTTATCGTAGCGGTGTCACTATTATAGTGACATCATTATAAAACTTTCTATGAAGTCTAAAAAATATGGGGGTGTGGTTGTGTGATAGTCTTACATACATCTGAATTGGGAAACCTTGTTTCTTAAAGCTCAAATTTCTTCCATGTGAAACATTGGCTGTAGGAAGGAGTTAATGGATATGGTTGTCTTCTTACAAGTCTAAAGCTGAAACCTGACTTGCCGGATGTAGAGGCTGTGGGAAATCATTTGTGTTATTCTATTCTTGGTATTTGTTTACAGGGATTTAGTATAACACCCTGTCTGGTCACACACATAAAGACGTGACTTCCAGCCTTCATGTACAGTAGGAAATGCATCGGTGTGCGTGTATGAGTCTGTGTGTTCGTTTGTGTGAACCTATGAGTACTTTGAGTCAGAGCTCGGGTTTGCATGAACACGAGTTTGTGTATTTCTGTCTTTGGCAGTTTGTGTGTACAGTATGTGGCTATGAGTGTGTGTAGATTTTTCTGTTTATTGTGGATAAGATGGTTCACATGTCAGTGGAAGTGACTATATTGTGAGGAAAACATCTATAATGCAAGAAAAAATTTAATAATTGGCTGGACTGTGTAAGTACAGAATTCATTAAAAACAATGTAGCACTTCCTGTCTCTCCAGGACAATATGATTGTGAGTATGAATATCTCATTGTTTTAGGTCCCCAACCACGTACCATTTAAACCATACAAAAGGTTGCAGTTGTTATTTAATTATTTGAGCGATGGGCCTTTTTCTAGCACTTTATGGAAGTGTCTTATTCTGCCAGTTCAACCACAATCCAGGCTCTGAGTTTTCTCTCAGACAACAGCAGCTGGAGTATGGACCGTGCTGAATATATGCGATATAATTCTATTTGACATACAGCTAAAGACTAGCAATCAATCATAATTGAAAATTATAGCAGTAGAAACAGTGGGATGTGAGCAAACTATGCTTCATCCGACAAAGAAAAAAAGCCATAATGGGGAAATGATTGATGACTGGAAAAAAGGCAGTGAAATTCCAATATTGTGTGAACTATGCCCCTGTTTATTTAGCTTCCATCTAGGATCCTTCAGCCTAGAATCTCAACTGGTTTCACAGAGGCAGATATTTAGGCCATTTTAGTATCAAAGCTCATAATCATCAAGTATAAATCCACAGAAACTAGTAGACTTGTCACAAAGTGGGTTAAAAAATGAATTTAGGGTAGAAAATAAATATTTTTAAAAAAGAAAAAATATCAGGAATCATGACTCATCAGGGTGCTGTGGGATGTCCCCCTGGAATTGATTTGGGATACAATTTCCAACTTGGATTTAAGATTTTAAGATCTAATTTACTTGGAATATTTTAGTAGACTGTAAAATAAAGTGAAAAGACACACAGCTGAAATTTGTGCTTCAATCAACAATCAGTCTGCATCCTAACTTTCATAAATAAGATTTCAGTTGAGGTCTTAGCTGAAAAAGATAACGGAAATTATTCTGTATTTTCTGTAAATTGTCATTTCCTCTTCTTCCGGTGCTTTGAACTCTCTTGATTTGAATCTTATCTACATCAATGAAACAAACATTCTCTGTAGCATGTTGTAAACTTCACGCAAATACACATCACAGAGAACATGTTTACCCTCAGAAAAGCTGTTCTACCAGAGGGTAGATCCAATGGGGATCCAATGTTTTGCCCTTACTCGAGAAATACTAGCTGTGCTGGTTCCTTGGGTACTTTGGTTCTTTGTGTCTGCTGAGTAGTTCAAAGTATAAATGAAAATTGAGGTGTAGTGCCTTTACCAGTTCCCTTCCAACACAACATTCCCTTATATGAGAGTGTTGTGTAGAACTAAGAAGAAATATATTTTTGGAATATGCATAAAATCATTTTAAAGCTTCTGACTGGCAGCTACCCCCTAAGCAGTTACAGCTATAAAACTTTTATTACCCGGCGTTTGCTTTTTGCACCTCGTACTGATTTGCTTCTACCATTTACTGTATACTGTGCTAGCCAGACATAAATACTGTGCTTGTGCTTGCTTGGGCTCCCTGCTCCCTGGGCTATGATCTTGTAGCAGAAAAAAAAGACAGCAACAAATTCTGCTGATAAAACTGTAATAAAACAAACGCTTCTTACTCCCTTCATCCTTTCCTTGGGCAAAGCAAGACAAACTGAGCAGACATGAGTTTTTTTTTATCAAGGAGTTGTAAGGGGGAAAAAAGCAACTTGCCCACTTCACTGTGTGTTTCACACACTCAAAATGTGTGTTCATATGATAAGGCCGCCGCCAATCTGAAATGTCAGAAAGGGTGATCCATGGCCCTCCACCTCAGAAGCCTCATTCCATGCACAAACATTCCATTTCCCCAGCTTCCTGTGGCTGAGTGCTTCTGAACTCTGGGGCCTCATTATCAACCAGCAAACCCCTCTTACTTTAGCGAGGATCCTTGCAGAATTAAGAGCTTTACTGAGTGAAAGCTGCTGCAAAGGAAAATGGGGAAATACTTTGGAAAATTGATATCGTTTGCATACAAAAGACTTAAATGAGATGTTCCATATCTGTCAAGTGTAAACCAATATGCTCTTAAAACGCTTGTTTGTTTAGCAGACAAAAGTTGTGTCAGGTAGAGATTCTAAATGAGAACTCCTGAAGAGAACTGAAAATAGTAGAAACCTATTTTTTTCCATAGCAAGACTTTTATTCCTACTACCATTACTCATTATGTGAGTTTTTGAATATTTTTGCTTCATATTAAGGAAGCTCAAAAATTCACAGCTTGTTAAATGTTTACCAGAGGAAACCACTCCCTTCAGCTTCACAAAGATTGTGGAGAAACACCAGGGCTGCAGTGATTGGCTTATCACTGTAGAAACACACAGAGGCAAATTACTGTAACTGAAATATACATTCATCCAGTTTTCTGACCCAGAGTAGATCTGTGATATCATAAAAAAACGTGTCACCGGCTAAATGGTTCCCAAATAGTAAAAGTTTAAAAAACTATACATTTTATTTATTTATCAGCTTCTGGATGTCTATTGTTTTAATTGTGAATTCTCCCACAGTGGCAGAAAAAAGAAAAACTGGGGATAAGATTTGGTGCAGAACAACAGTAAAAATAATTACAATCATTGATAACCGTCAATGACCAATTTTTAAAAATGCAGATAATTCAATGTGGCATTGCAGAGCCAAGTAAATTTAAAAGATGTGTGGGATGTCATTAACCATGTTGTCCAGCTGAGGTTAAAATCTCTTTTTTTTCTTGAGACACCAGTTACAAAAAGGGAACAGTATTGTCTGAATTGTGTAAAACACAAATATCAATTGTACAATGGGGTATTAATCAGCGATATAAAAATTTTAACTGTGAAATATTGAAAATGTAGCAACAAACAATGCTAAAATCTGTCAAAGGTATAATTTTGCACGGTTGCAGTGCATCTTCAAGTGTTTTGCTGAAGCAGGTGATATGATAATTTAATCTGGCATCTATATGACTTGATTGCAGGAATGGATAAGCACCCGCTGATTGCAGAGGTGAACGTGCCCTGTGCCCTCAAAATCTCTGCAGAGCACCACCCCGGCCATTTCACACAACTGACTTCTCTAATTTCCTTTTTCTTCAGACAGAGCCGAGCTAATTTCACACTAGCAGCCTCTGATGCGCTCAAAAAAAAAAGATGCTCGTTCTGAAATGTTTCCTGGTCTCATCACTTGAATCTGTGACATCCTGTGTGCATCATTAACTATTTATTTATTCATTTGGCAAGCCCGCTTACACAGACTTGCAAAGCTAACGTGCCATGATGTATGCATGTCACAGGGGGAACCAGAACAACAGTATTATATAAGCATAGATAAGCCACAATAAGTGTGTGACGCTAAAGCAACTTTAGCTATAAAACAAATTCCCTCAGAAACTTACTTGTATCACTGCACACGCTCACTTTTCATACAGTTCAATTATTTACATATTATTGAAGTGCAATATGTAGTCAGTCACCATGGATAAAATTACTAAATAAATAAAGGCATATTTAATTATTCGTTTTTTTTTTATTCGTTCAGTGTTGACATGATTTTGCACAATTAAATAGCAGAGATCCACCTGATAAACCTTTCCTGTTTCAGGGGGAAACACTTTGTGTTTGTGGATAGTGAGCTGTATTAGGAGCTGACTCTTAGCATGAATAAATGGTGCACATAGTGGCCTCACATTAAATGTATAAGGATGATATTAACATCTGACTCAACCAGAGAGATGCCTCAAGCAGCCACACTCACACAGCTGGTGCTCATGGATGGTGACGATATATTTAAGTAAGTAAGAGTATTTTAATCTGGCTTGACCATGAGAGTAGCTACACCTGTTTCAAATGAGAGTCTTTGTTTTCATTAGAGTGTTTGTATTCTGTTATCTGTGTCATCTGTAACCAGGGGTGCCGCCAGGGATTTTGGGCCTCATGAAAAGATCCCACATTGGGCCTCATAACAGCACAATTTTTTGAAGACCCCAGTAAACCAGTGCCATTGGACACTAATTATATTATAATACTTTAAATACTTTGGTTCGACAGTGGAAACCATATGCTTGTGACATTACATTTAGATAGGACGTTTTATTCAAGTAGGAACAGTAATTTCACACACAGTACATTACTTATGTCACATTAATTTCAATGGACTGTCTAGTTACTTCATGATTGATGATTTGTGTTAACTTACTAGTTTCTCTACCTCAATGTCACTCCTTGGCATTGATGTATCCTTAAATCAAAGGGCAAAAGAGATCAATGAGCTGTACCTGACGATAACATGACACAAAGTGTCATTTTCATTTGGCCAGAGATGTTAAACTAAATGGTCAGAAATGGCTTCCAAAAAGCAACATGTATTTTGTTACCAAGGCAACATGCAGAGCCAATGAACAGGGGATAGAGAGGGGCCCTCAGGAAATCAGATTAATCTTGCAAAGAGATTTGGGTCTTCAAAGACAGGGCTTGTGAAGAACCGTATTATGATCTGCAACGAATCCAAGATGTACTTCTTCAGTTGGAAGTTTAGCACAGGATCAAAGGCACATTGATATCTATTGTTGAGAGAGGACTTCATCAGTGGCCACTTCAAAACTGCAGTTTGACAGAGAGGAAATCTTTATGTGAAGAACCCTCTCCAAGAAATCTATATATACGAAAATACTTTCAAATTGCTTTCGAATGTGAGGCACCATCGGTAATCCTCTTTTTGCCCACTGTGAAGCTTACCTTAGGAACAAGTTAAGCTTCAAATGTTTATTCATTTTAGTTATCTGGTTTATTTTAAAGACATAACTGCAAAAATCACTGTCCAAAAATGGGTCCCTGTTCAAAGTGTTTAGCTCTGCAAGATTTATTGTATCAAATTCTACCCTGTTCAGAACCTGTGTCAAACAGAGTCTCCAGTCTGCAAGTCTCTTTCAGTCTCTACACTGTCCTGCCAATATTGATATGAACAGAACACACAGTCCTGTACTATGATACAATTGATGATAGCAATCTGATGTTCTTCCTGATGTGCCACTGGACACTGAACTTGGAATTATAAGGCTGCAGGCATGAGGTCTGGGGCACTGATCTTGAACCCTTAGAATGGTGCTTTGCTTTGGTTGCTTCAGTACATATTCAAGCATAAGAATGGATACTATGCTATGATAAGATTCCTTGAATTCCTTGCTAAGTGAATAGATAATGTTGTAATGTTCTGACACTGGGTTTAGCAGGATAACACAGTGCAGGGGTGAGTCTGTACCAATTTGCTGAGGTTACAGTCATTTATGCTGTATGCCAATTCCAGCCATTAGGAGAAATTAATCTTCCTCTGATGGGGCTCCATGAGTGTAATCAGGGTGAGAAGCAGCTCTGATGAGAAGTGTCTAGGAAACCACAGGGACACACAATTCAAACATAATCAAGTATCAGCAAAGAACAAACACTGAGGACAGATCCGTGGAAAAAAAAGCTAACTTGTAATTAGATAAGAACTGCAAAGAAAAGTGGCCAGACTCAGGTACATGTTTGCACAATCAAGGTAATTGGAAGCACACACATGCAGGCAGGGTTCACGGCTCTGAAAAACAATAAAGACAGAAGTAACACATTCTGCAAACCTCCGCACGTGACAGACACGATACCTCGGCTCAACACGAAGCTCATCTCTCATCAGTTTGACTGTGAACACATGGTTGCACACGTTTCATAATGAGTAGATGGAAAGGCAAAATAATCATGATGAAACATCGTAATATTCATGTCATGTAATGGGATGTGTTGTTCAACATTGTGGACAGAAAGAACCCACCCGCACTCGAGGGGAAACGCCTTAACTCCACACCTGTGTTTGTAGTCTCTGGGAGTTTGTAACATAAAAGATGGTGCTTCATCATTTCTGAACGCATGAGCAAATTTCTTATTCTCCACGGCGCCACGGTCCAAGCTCCCCCTGCTCTAATGAAAGGCTTCAGAACAGTGGAGGAGAATGAGTCGGTGAGCACCTGCGGCAGCACAGACTTCATAAAAATAACGTGGGGGAAAAAAATCGTTTAATGTCTGCATTCGAAATTAAACAGCGTTTTTTTCCCCCCTCGGGAGCGGAAATGAAAGGGAGGCCAGTTAATGAGCGGCGAGGATTAAAGCTGCTGTCCGTCTGAAGTTTTGAGACAGACGCAACACGACCTCCGAGCAAACTGCATCATCTCAGTGAAAATGCAGTCGGCTCCATCGCCAATTTATTCATTTTCATTATTAACAATTAATAATTTCATTTTCACCGAGGCGTTGCACTTTCCACAAAAAAGACAATATGTGATATCACTGTAATAATGGAAATGTGGAAAATCGTATAGCATACAGTAAACAAAGCTGAGACATGTTATTTACATAAAAAAGCTTACATTTAAAACACCCTGTCTTTTGTGTGAGTTGCAAATGTCATGAGACATGCAAGAAACTAAATTTGATTAATTCATGAGGATTTCAGTTGAAAAATAAACACAATGGATAAATGATCAACAATTGCAGGTCTGCTTTAACTGCCCACTGGCATTGGGCTGCTCCTGTTTTACCCTGTTCTTAATCTTATTCTGTGTCACATTGATTGTCTTTTCCATCTTTGGTTTAATTAAAATAAAAAGTATCACCAGGTAAATCTTTATTGAAGTGTTGTTTTGTTCAATGCAATTAAGGCAGAATGCTTGTGCAGACATGCCTTCTGCAAGTATGCATATGATTTGAAGGCATGGATTTATATCGCTTTTTTTACAGTTTGGCTAAATAAACAGATTTTTGTCCTGGATAATTTGCTGAAAATAGAGTTTTGTGAATTTTCATTTGTTTCATCCTCTCTTACAACATCTCACCCCAAGCTTTAATTTCTTATCTCTGTTGTTGCTAAGATATGGAGAGGTCTGCTGAACAGTAACAGTATTCCAGTCTGAACAGCCTGTGCTCATAATAAATCATTGTGAACTCATCTTAGATGGCCACTGCTGAATGCTCAGAGATTGTGATTGAGCTTGTGATTGTAGTTATCAATGCCTCAGTAGAATGGATGACTTCACTCATATTTCACTGCTTAGCATTCACGTATTATCATTTAGACAGAGGCTTCTGGTGGAATCACTTGCCACAACTTCACTAAAACACACACAAATACATGCATGCACGCATGCACACACACACTTTAGATCACTGCCAGTTCTCATGTTCCCTGAGGCAATATCATATTCATTATCTTACTGTATGTCTCCTTCAAATGATGCGTTCATCGTCTGGCGTAATTCTAAAGTGCATGCTTGTGAAATGACATAATAAAGAGACAGCAATTTTATGGTGTTGTTTTACATGCTTACAGCACTCATAAAGTCATTCATAATGACAGCTTTTGGGCAGGATTCCTTTGTTGGATTATTATGACCTTTTTAAAGAAGGGAAAATGGCCATTGCACTTGTATTATAGGCAATTATCCAAAAGTCCCAAACCTTATTTTCATCAACATATTAAGAACAAATTAATTCCCACTCACTTGCATTCTAATACCAAAATAGGCTTATACACTTCAACAGTCCAGAGCTGGTTTTTGTCACTGTAAATAAAGCAAGGCTAGTGAGTTTTCTGTTCAATGGTGCACAGTGTCTTTTGGCAACCAAAATAAGAGAAAACTTCTTGGGGTGACATCACTTAAGAATGCCTTTTTAAGGTGGAGCAGGGCGTAACCTTTCATTTTTTATTTACAGTTTTCTTCCCCCAAGTCTGAGCCATAACTCATTTGAACTTTTTACGAAAAACATACCCTGTTTTAATAATAAACAACATTTCGAATTAAGGGAAGGTTATCTTTTAGTGCTTTTAAAAAGGTATTTGAAGATTCAAATAAAAAATCTTCATTAGGATTTTAGCTATAATTTCCACAGGACAATCTTTGATCAAAGCAACTGTGACTGGGGTCTGTATTATAGGGGTCTAAATGTGAAGACAAGCAGAGTGAGTGGAGGGTCTTTCGCAAAAAATGGAGGATGGGGATTTTGACAGGGTTATGGTTTTCACAGGCTTACAGCAAGCTTTGTGAGCATTAATTTAAGAGGTGAAAGGTACCAATCTGCTGGGGAGGGGGAAGGTATTTGCTATTCAGCCCTTCAGTAAGTGTTAATTGGAATTTGTGAAATTTATTGTACAATACAAAAAAGGTGTTAATTGTCAGTTGCTCCGCTTTCACTCCAAACTGGTAAGATAAATCAAGAGCCTATGTAAGTGGACACACAATTTAATGTTCCCTGTGGTGGAAGGTAGCTCCAGCTCAAATTCAAATTTTACAAACACCTTTTCAATGACTAATAAAGGTAATAGACACCTAATTTAATACAAGGTAAATCACATGGCATACAGTATACTCAGCAAAAGAAAACTGGATACAAAGATTCTAGCATGTGCTTCCACTGAATGCTGGGCCTCCAAGAAACAAATTTCCATGACCACTCTCAAAAAGCACAATACACATTTTGAAGAAACTTTGAACCAAAATGGTCAGTTTTTAATCTTTAAAACTACTCTCACACACGCTCACAAACACGCACACAAGCAAATCCGTACACCAACACTAGAATTGTAGCACCCACCATGCACCATCATACTTCCTTGTATGGAAAGTTTTTTTTTTTTGTAAATAAGGAAAACCGAACATTGAATCATTTATTCCTTCTGAAAGAGTCCCTGTTGAACAAGACTGAATACGACAAGACCATCATCACAAAATGGGAAAGTTTTGTGTCCTTGCTTTATGAAATGTAAGCATAAAGGTATTACTACCTTCAGGAATAGATATGGTCTTAGGAGACCTGTGATATTGTGGATGCTGAGAAGTTTCCAAAAATACAGCCTTCTTAATTCAGTCGACATAACGACAGGAGACCAAACTCAGCTCCTGGCTTGCTGTGCTGGGAATAGCCACTCTACAGAGGGTGCTGTTCTGCAAAACATTAATCAGGTGCTCGGAGCAATCAGGAAAAGTGTGAGGCCCATAGCCGTAGCTTTATTATCACATGCCTCTGAAGACACAATGGCAGATTAAACTAATTGGGTTTATTTTTCAGTTTTTGGTGCAATGGTTTTGTCATCCCTGCAAACAAGGGCCACGGCTTTCATATTTTTTCACTTGATACACAAGGCCAATAAATACAAGACCATTCTTCTCCCCAAAGACCGGTAATTTGAATGTCACAGGGAAAACGTATTTACTATTTTTTAAACTGGCACCCAATGTTCAGTTGAACATGTCCAATTCCAGCCCAATTTTGGAAAGTCCAACTGTGCAACCACAGACGCGTTCATGCCCAAACCACACCGCCAATTAGAGTGTTGACATCCGCCATTCTCCTCCAAAACACACCGCAGACTACAGCTAAGCTTGCAGAGTGGAGTTGGAGGAAGACCTTTCATATGCGGCTTTGACCTGCAGTTCCCCGGCACCTGATTGTCCAGCGGGATTGCTAAAAAGAGATGAAACACAGACCCTTAACCGACTGAACCCCTATAACCCGGGTAACACTACTGGCAACTGTTCATTGACCAATGGAGCTACCGGTCACACTGGTACAGTTTAATTTCTATCTGAGACCGTGGGGCTCATCCTTACACCACAATATGGTGCCTAAACTAAATGAGCCAATCAGCAGCTCCAGGAAAGACATGCTAATGAGGTAGTCACTTGCACCAGACCAAGCTAGTTTATGGCAAAAAAGGGCAATCATTTCTTTCAGTGATGGTTTGGTGATGCAGGGCTGTTAATATTTCATTAAGTGATTATACAGTTTAAATAGCAGATATAATGCAGAGCTAATTTTAGGATCTTGACAATTACAGTTAAACTTATATTCTACTCAATGGAGTCATTCACGGAAGAAGTCCAACTAAATTTTCAGATTTAGAGGTGTCTGCAAAACATATATACATTGGGACACTTGTGACAACACAAGGATGGCTGAGTGTGAATCAGATTTGTAGGCAGCTTTTATTTTATTTAAAAAATGTATCAAAGATAATAACGATGTTTAAAAGACAAACCAGAGCACATTTTATAAAGTCAGCTGAAATACAAAATATAGGCTACAAACAATTACATTATAAATGAATAAAAACACTGCCAGAGTAATTACATAGTAACTACTATTTAGCTACTATTAAAAACAAATACAATACAATGTGAGAGCATTAATATATAATAACAAGTAATGGAGAAAGTAAGGACACTATGTAAAAAAATCTTACAGCTCAACCTGGAAAATCCCAACTATAACTCACAAAAGCGCCAACTATAAAACTGACTGTAATTACAAAAATCATGTAATAACATGCCGGCTCAGGATAACGTATGATAAAATAACTACTAAATGCATAATTTCACATCATTTAACAGCAAGATGCATTCATCATCTCAAATTAGAGAGGCATAATGGCTAATTTAGTTATCGGTTACCCACTGTCTGTACCAAGGGGTAGATGTTTACCAAAGAGAAATGACAGTAGGCCAAACTTTGATTCAGTTGACAATTGCTTGATGCCTGTGCAGGGTACAGTAGGATGCTTTGCTTTTCCTGAGAGTTAAATTTCAAGCAAGTATCCAAATATTGTATTGGACATGCACTTTCATGCCTTAAACCAGTTTTTTCCCCATTGCTGATAAACTGCAGGCATGGATGTGGTGATCTTTCGTAAGCAGTATTTGATATCGAGATTCATATTCAACATAACACTGGAGGTTGTAACAGGAAGAGTGTCTACACTAAAGGTTACTCAATTGTACATTAGTATGCTAAAAAAATACAATATATACATTTTAAATAAACAAGCAATATTTGCTTAAAATACTTTGCACTAAAAATGAAATATGTAAAAAAAATATATAACAGCATGTGTGGTTAAGTTACCTCTTATATTAGAGCTATAAATATATTAAACATAACATTTTTCCATGAAAGAGACAGCTAAATAATGCATATTGTTGTGTTTATGTTCCACAGGAGGTTGTTTTATGAAGCACTTCTCAGTATGTATTACAAATGCAGGTTATATATCCCATAAAGAATAAGTTATTTTCATTCACCTGGTAACTTATGAATATGGACTTGTGCAACAATAGCTTTGGAATTCTTGGATTATGAATAGTTATGTACAGCACACTGCAATAGCTGCATGTTTTCAAATTACAGCCGTATCTGGGAGCGTCACTGTATATGCTTTTACATTTTTTCAAAATATATACATTTCATATTATTTTATTAACTATTTATGAACTATTTTAAAAATCTGCTCATTAATTATTTGTTTTTTTTGAAAGGGTGACATGTTTATGGGACCTTCAAAGTTATAAATATTAAAAAGGTAAAAACAAAAATCTAATAAAAATGCTAATGAGCACATCCTGTTGAGATTTACAAATGCAAATACAACAGAGCGGCAGATGCAGCACCTTGAAAACTGGACTATGGAAGGTGTTGGAATATTGTCTCTAGCTTTAAGGTATAAGTGTTTTAACACTGCATGGATCAATCAAAAGTTTCATTCTGACAAAATGATTACACATCTGTGTCCAGAGGTGGAAGGATGTCCCCGTAGGGTGACAGGGAGTCCTGACTGTGGGTGGAGCTTATTCCCGTGTCTGAATCGGTGTCCGCGGCATCTGCCTGTGACAGGATCTGACCCAGCTTGTTCTGTACACTACAGCCCCTTGCCTGGCAACTAGGGCCATCTGAGAAGGTGCATGCTGGGCTGTCGGCAGTGCATAGATAGCTTAGCTGCACTGCCAGGTGCTCACACTCCTGGCTCTTTGAGCTCAGAACACCCTCATTTTCATTCAGCTCCTTCTCCAGTTCTGTCACCTGCGCTTGTAAGGCTAAACCTTGGCGCATGCTACGCTCCAAGTCTCGCCTCAGCCCCTCCAGCTCGGCATCGTCACAGCCTGCGTCACCTGCGTCAAAGTCCACGCTCGCCGCTGCCCCCTGTGGCTCCTGGGTGCCCGTGACGCATCTGCTCTTTATTTCTGAATCAATGTCGCAGGAAAGCTTCTCGATGAGGTCCCTGTGCTTCATTAGTTGTGTCTCCAGCTGCTCGATGCCGTCAGTGGAGTACAGATACTCCTGAAGCTGGTCACCCATGCGGTCGGAGACACTCCAGCCTTCCTGGTCAGGACTGGCAGACAGCTCCCACTCAATCCGCTCAATCTCCAGGTCCAGCTCTCTCATTCTGTGGATCTGCTGCTGGATGGTATGGTCCTGAGCAATGATAAGCTGGACCAAGCTGCTGATCCCCCCTTCATCCCTGTCCTGGGTGGGTGTCTTCTCCTTGCGGATCTTCTCCAGCTTCCGAAAAGCCTTTTTCACCATCCTCTTCTGCCTGTCCACGGGCAGCAATTTGACATATTGGGCTGGGCCTTGTTCCCATCTTTTTGATTTTGACAATGCCCCCTTTGGCTTGGAGGACCTCTTGGTGCACAGTGTCACAGACTCACTGGTCTTCAGCAAAACAAACTGCACAAAGGGCTTCTCGTCCCCCCAGGCGTTCCAAAGCCGGAGGATCCGAGTGAGCGGGGGGAGAGCTCGCTCGAAGCCCTTCCACCTCTCCAGGAGGCAGTACTCCTTGGGCTCACCGTGCAGGGACCTCTTGTCCTCCGTGGCAGTCTTGTGGTCCTCCAGCAGGGCCTGAACCACATCGGCGCAGGTGGTGTGCTTGGACACCCCGCAGACCACCTTCTCCTCCTGGCACACCCACACCTGTATCTCCTCTCCGGCTGGCAGAGCTTTGTCTTTGCTTTCAGACCTGAGGCAACACAAACCCAACAGTATCTGAATCAGAGGAACAGATGTGTGTATTTATCTCTATGTGCATTGCATCTGTAGAGATGGGAGAGTGAGGCTTTAACAACCCCATAATGAATGAAGCACCATATGGTGACTCATATAAACAATCACGAATCAGATCTCTATTCAAGGACTGGTTTAAATTAGTGAATCACCAATAACATTTGATAGTTCCATACATTTCAGGGCTCATGGAACCTCGCTCAACAATAACTGCATTATAGTTTCTTTACTAAGATTCCAATAGCTTAGAAAGCTCACTCTGCACTCAGTAAACTGATAGGATCAGCCAACGGTAGGTGACTGCTTATGATAAAAAATTGAATATTTGAAATCTCTCAGGGAATGAGAAACCTACTTAGAGAGATAGGGGACACTGCTGCAACAGGGATACTGGCTGCACTACACTAAATATGTTTTGATACAACTGTAAGATCTCATCACAGATGCTCATTGCTGGTGAGCAAACTAGCTATATTCTCATTTTTTCAGCTTTTCTGTGTGTGCTTTTTCTTGCAAAGTCAAAAATACATACAGTACATGCATCTAATATTCACATTATTTCATTTGTGACTAAAATTTCCAAAACAAAAACAAACTTAGCATCACTGCATTTTAAAAAGTCCTATCTGTCTTGTACACTTTACTGCACAATTAGTACATACAACATGGATGTGGAAAGACTGTGACTGCAAATCTTGCAATACTCCTTGAAAAACTGCTCTTGAACAAAGATATTTATGTTTCTACTTTGAAATACACCTAGATAAGAGTGGCAGCTCATTAGCGTTTCTCATCTAGATGATTATTGACTGTCTGGCTTGCAGACGTCTAGCAAAAGATAACTTCTGCCCCTTGCACATTGTTGTGGTGAAAATTGGGGACAGCTCACCCTGCAAGAAGGGGTCAGACAAAACGTTTGATTTACAGTCAGCTACCACAACATTATCATCTACTCAAGGGCTGAGACAACCCCAAGAAGCAGATTGTGTGAGTTTCAGAGGTGATGGATGACCTTGTTGGAAAGTTATATTTATGCGACAACATATCTGGCTGGTTAATGGTTAGGGGTTTTGGGTGGATAAAGCCATCAAGGCAAATAGGAAAGCTATACAGAAAGCAAGCGAAACGCAGGACAGCCTGTGCATAAACAAAGTACAGCCTGTGCATGAATGTGATGCACATTATATTACAACAATTTCTCACAAGAGCCTCAAGACTGTCAAAAATGTATATATAAGCTAGTGTGCATGTGTTTACTGTGAACTGCAGTCTTTTCATTCTACATGCTATTTGTTATTCAGTGATACAATCTCCATTTTCCTACTGTGCCTGCTACAGCAGTACGTGGGTCTCTTTTCTATGGTACATTAATAAGCAGGAGCATACCTTCCTCCATTACTCACCTTCCAAAACATTTCTGGGAAAGAAACATGCATTGCAATGCATTTCTTTAAATATTCAATGGCTCCCATGAGAAATATTTGAGTAGTTGTGATATTCAAATTGTGCCCCCAATATGTCACAACCCAACAAACAGGAAACAGCACAAACTTTTGAAGTGGATCTGAAGGTCCTACTCCCTTCATCTGCTGTAGCAAACCGAACACAGTGGAATTACGCACATTCCAACGTAAACTTTTTTTGTCGACGCTTTCAAGCACTTTCTAGAGGAGAACATTACCATACGAGATCTCTCTACAGCTGTGAGGTTGCTCAGAGAGCAAAAATATTTATTTCCTCCTTTCTGAACAAATTACCTTTTTAAAAACAGAAATAGAAAGAGCTCATTAACTCATTGTCCCTTTGAGTTTATTCACAGCAGTTAAATCACTCGCCTGCACTAAAAGTCACAAGGTTCTGGAGGGAAGCACCTGTGTTTGTCTTCCACAGAACAGGCAGGCCCCGCCACTGTTCACATCCTGCCACCCTTCTACTGCAACCTACATCCACAACTGGCAGCTGGTGAGCTTTTTAATGGACGAGGTATACGGTGGTCTATACTCACAGCCGACTTTTTTACTTGCTTGAATCTATGGTATTCCTTTGGATTCAACAACATTCCTGGACTTTGACTTAAAAAGAAAGGAAAGTGTCAGTTTGTTTTCAAAGTAAAAACCTATTTCAATAGCCTATATTTTATTTTAAGTCTTTGTCTTAAAGAGTTAGCAGTAATTACTTAACTCAGTCTTAATTAAGGACACATTTTGATTGAATCCATTGTTTGTGCAATTCTAATGCTCGTGTGTGCCCTCCAGCATGGACAGCTCATTTCAGCAGTGAGACAACCATATTTTCACTATTATTTTATTTGTCAGGTCCCCCTCTCAATGGCTTTTTACCCTGGTAAAATAAATAAATAAATGTTATCCAAACAAACCAACCAATTAATATTTTGAACAAAAAGTAAAGAACAATACACAGTGAACCTCTTTACACAACTACAGGCTTCTATGAGAAGTCACAGGATGTTCTGTATTGTATAAACTGAGGGTAACACACAACTATGATGTTCCTGGGTGTAATTTTAAGACATGGATACATGACAGTAAGTTCTGCCAAAAGAACTGAGCACTGGCTATAACTAATCCAAATTTGTGCTGTTCCTCCAGTGCAGTGTCAATCATCAAACAAAAAATTAATGACACAATCCAAGTAACTATCAGGTAATTATAACAGCCACACATAAGGACCACCCAAATGGAAATTTTCTGATTTCCATGCCACTACAAAGTCAATCTCCAATAAGGAACTGGTTATTGCAGGTTGTACTATTGGCTTCAGCCATTCGGATACAATAAGAGCCCCATAATTTTGAAACTTATTTCAAATATGAAAAGGGATTAAACAGGAAAAACTAAACAACAGAAGAAACATCAGCCTATCATTCTCATATAATGAAATCATATCCGTTAAAATATGCAGGTGTACTGTAATTGAAAATTGCACATGGAGTTACACCTCATTTCACAGTAAATGCGCTACAAGTGCCATTGGCATGTCGTCAATATTTTAAAAATAGACAAAGTATCCAGGCTCGTAATGTGTTACGGTAGAGGATTTAAAAAACGAACTTCCTTTTTTATCGGGATATTTTCATCCCTTAGATGATTCACCGCCAGATACGGATCACCAAAAGACAAAACACTTGCTTCCTCTTTGTAGACTCCTTGGATAAACCCACACACCTAACTTCATAGCTAAATCCTTAGTTACTATGGAGGCTTTTAGAGATCTACCAAGGAACACAAAAATGTCCCTTTGTTTTCTAAGGAATCCTTTTCTAAACACCCCCACCCCCCCAATTTCAGAGAGTGTTTCGACAATTTAGGAAGAACACTGATAACATTGGACTTATACTGTAGGGGCTGCAATAGTAAAAACCAACATAAAAGTTTTTACTTATTTACTTGTCACACACACTGTCTTTCAGGGGTGTGAACCAAGTGCTCTGTACATTATTTACTCCACTTAAAAGATTTACTACATTAATTTGTGCGGAGTCGTTTGCTCAATGGTGCAACAGTAGCACCAGTGGGAATCACACTATCCTTCCTGTTATAAGCTCAGTTCCATTGCCACTGCACTGTCATTGCAACAACTGTTAACCCACACACACATGCTGTAATTTGGTATATCAAATTGGACTGCCTAAACGTAGTATGACCGACATCTGTTTAGACCTTAAGACTTTAGCAAACTGTAGTTATACAGACATAATAATCATGGACAGCATGTTTGCCTTGCCACAAATCTACAGTAAATTGTAGGCCTAAGCATAAAAAACATTGTTCTCCTTGATACTGTGGATTAAACATAGGGCTATTAGGCGTAGGTCGAGTAACTATCTGAGTTTGGACAGCATTAATCTTGTGTGCAACTGCCAAAGACTGTGATACACTAGTGGTATCTAGCACTTAATATACGCCTGGAAGCATTTCCTCAGATTCATGCTCCTGTTTTTGAAGCACAGTGTTTGTACAGAGTGTCAACAATTTGAAAAGTGGATTTCCCCCTTCAAAAAATATTGACTAGACCTTTAAGATAGAGCACCAGCTGAGATAAGGACGCTGCCTGCACGTTTCCCTTTGTAGGCGATAGGGGTTGTAGTATATTTCGATCCATTTAACTTGTAAACGATATTCTTTAATCTCAACCACAGCAAAGATTTGCGGAAGGGACGGTAAACAGCAATTCACGCGTCTGTGACCAGACGACGCCAACGGAAAATAAATCAATTTTTCAACACCTTGGACTTCTTACATAGCCTACAATGGTTGCTCCTTTTAGGGATATGAAATATCAAAAAAGTAAATCGACCGCCTAATTAAAACAAATTAAACTAAATAATCTGGCGAATCAATTCATCATAGAAACACTAACGCAACAGGAACAATCAACACGCACGAGATCAGTTTTTATATTCCCATCCCAAATATGACATCTGTCATGCTTACCATGGGAGCCTAATACTGGTACAACAAGCCACATAAGAAAATACTCTAAAAAAAAAAAAAAAAAGTAATCATAAACATTCAATATTAATAACACATAGACTTGCTGTAGCCTAGCCCAGTGTTAAACATTGTTCGATATTTAGAACGCCCGCCCTTGACTCAATTTCGAACAAAACGTTACAAGATGCACTTTATTGCTTTGTAGAGAAGAAAAGGGCAATGTGCTTACCGAATTCAGTCAAAACTGCATTAGTTAGCTTGCTTCTTATCTTTAAGCCACTATATTGCTCAGCATCAGTTTATTAAATTCATTATGATCACAGTCGTGATGGTCATTATCATCATCATCACCACCAGAGATTCACTAGGCCACCGTTTAGCTTCTACGGGCCTGTGAAATTGATCTCAACTATTTCCAGCCCTTAATAGCCGAATCAAACGCAAATCAACATCTTTAAGCACAACTTTTCCCTTACAATTTAGTTCCTGCGTGGTGCTTTCTCTGTAGGCCTATTATTGGTGGCAGGTGAGATACTGACTGTTAGCGGCGTTGGAACACAAATAAATGACAACTAGGCTCGGAAACCGATGGCCAGTATGCTTGGTAAATACATGGCCATGTGTACACTGCACGTTATTGAAAGCTTGCAATGTTCATGGCACATAGCGTTTTCCGCTATAGAAATAAGCAATACAAATAAATATGTTAGAATAATTCAATCTATTTATAATATCCATAGACTACACTACAGCACCGGAATTGCACCGGCAGAGTGGCCTTAACGTATTAACTACAGCAAATCAAAGTTACAAAAATCCTATCATATACTATAATCAAATACAATAGTAATAGTAATAGTAAACTCCTCATATCACATGCCGAAAACAAGGTTAGGCAGCCTCTTTTTAAGAATGCACCACTATTGCTAATATTAGGATCAGATTACCAGACATCTGATCATCAGAATCGCTGTCCTTATTTCCAACGACAAAGCAGGAAATGGGTCAGGTTGTTCAAAATTTAAGACAACAGTGTTTTAAAATGCAAAGTACCTGTTTCTCAAACGCGCTTTGAGAAAGTTTCTTCCGAATGGTGCCATGGCAACACTTACAACCCTAAAAAATGTCCTGGGTCTTCAAGTCAATATGCCGGCATAGCGGTGAGTAAAGCAACTCGAAATAGCCAAGGACAAAACGGGACAGAAGAAAAAAAGTTGGTAAATTCTGATGTTACACTCACTCTTTACAGTCCCGCGTTCCGGTTAAGACCGTCCCCTTTTATCAGAGGGTGGCGCTGCAAATTTGTTATGGCCAAAGAATAGGAGGGGGCTGCTAAAGTCTTCGTTCAACTTTTTCTTTGCTAACTCTTTGAACATATTAATCATAACCTATACGCTTTTGACTGTTTCGTTAATGAGCAAGTATATTCTAGAGTGTATAGACTGTTATTTTAAAATGTTTAATGAAAGTAGTCCATAGTTAAACTATATGAAACCTAACACACATCGTACAGTTCGAAGCATGTTTATTATAACACACTTTTAATTTGTTATAGCTTAAGATACATTGTTTTTTGGTTTCGTTTAATGTGACATTTTGATTAGGTGAATGGTTGGGGAGGCGCAAGAAGAACACGAACAAATAGAAAAAGAAAAAAAATTCCATATTTGCCCTTTCCTTCTCTTTCCTCGTAGACAGCTGTAGCGTCGTTCGTTTTCTGTGGACAGCAGAATAGATGTTTCTGTTTTAGCTGCCAGGCAACGCGGGCGCGTATTGACGTTTCTCCTTCGGCGCAGGCGCAGGCGCAGGGACATAAAGTGGCAGAACAGAGACGTCTAGTGGAGCGTCTTTTATCGCACTCGGGTGATCAGCACGCAGCTATTTTTATTTTTCAAAGGTCCCTCGTCATCAGGGGTTCCACATCTTAAAAAAATAATTTATAAAATTGCATAACTGAGTTAAGTTCTGAGTCACTTTAGAGCAGATCAGTTTAAATTTAAATGATAATTTAAAAGAAGTACAACACATTATGTTGTGCTAATGAGTATTTTTTTAAAACAATATTAATTATACATTGTTTTCAAATAGAATATTTTCTCTAGTAGTTGTGCTAAAATTGATAAAAAAACAAACAAACAAAAACAACAACAGAGAAACAAGTAGTGCCTGCTGGAATACACACTTAACTTACATGCTGAACATGCCATAGTCTTTTAAAATTCAGAATTAATTTGTCAGTTATGGGAAAAACAAATTGTAATTGAGACAGAAGTTGCATTTAGATTCTATCTTCACTGAGCAGTGGTCTGGCTAGAAACCAGTGCAGGATGAGCGAACACCCAGCTGCAGTAGATATGAGAAGCTACA
This sequence comes from Anguilla rostrata, assembly GCF_018555375.3. Lineage (NCBI taxonomy): Eukaryota > Metazoa > Chordata > Actinopteri > Anguilliformes > Anguillidae > Anguilla > Anguilla rostrata. The sequence continues at coordinate 14,321,656 of NC_057939.1, forward strand.
GCTCCTGAAATTACAGATGTTGTCTGGGAGAAAAAAAGTAATTTTTATTGAATGTAATAAACATTATATCCATGTAATTATCTATGCTGCTTGTAATTTGATTAGATTAAAAACAATAGTTGAACGCAGTAGACGAACGTCAGTACTACCAGAAAAACTTCTTTACTGTTTTCTGTATAACTCTCCATTTATTTCATATACTTTATATAATGATCAGTAAAACTATGGTATTACCTGCATGTCTTTGCCAGTAATCAGTGGCAATATTAATATTATGTTAATATTAAGATCATGTTAAGATTTCTTTTCTGCATGAACTTTAAAAAAAATATGTGTAGTGCATATCTACATGCCGCTCGACAGCTAATGACAGGGTATTCAGCTATGTGACGTATGATGTTCCCCACAAAAACAAATTTGCGCAACAGTGGTGACGTCTGCGGTGCTAGTGACACAACAGTAAGCTGGAAGGTACAAACACGGAGTGGGTGGAGGTGGTGGGGGGTATTGGGGGTGGAGGAATCACTCCTGACATCACACTGAAGCCTATATACCAACAGAATGGAGCCCACGGCTTCTTATTCGACACCCAGAGAGCACAGAGACTGGACTGAGCAAAGACAAAGAGTCCCGTTTCTCTCCTCCTTAATCCCTACCTTATGGACCTGGCTGCTGCCTAGATGCACATAGACAGTGGATTTGGCAAGATGAGGGCTCTGACTGTTTGCATGGTTTTCCTCTTCCTAGCTCATGAAGCGATGTGCTCAGGTAAGTATCACTAAACTTATTTTTCTCCCGAATGTGCTGTGCCTCTGGAACTGGGAACAGCAGATGCAAAGGCACACTGAGTGTTTGATTGTTTGGGGTAAAGTGGTGGAAGGGAGTGCAGGTGCAAGTACATTATGTTTGCAAAGTAAGTTGTAGACCCCAAAACTGTGCTAAATATTTTTTTCTCTGTCAGAAACAACGGTTTGTGGATGATGCATTATTTTAACTGACAAATTTTCACTTGCTTTCAAATATCTGTTACATGAAGTCATTCATCATAAGTCCAGTTAATTATTCGGTGCTGTAAAATTAATGTAGGATAATGCATACAAAACAAATTCAAAAAAATTCAACACATTTGCCAAAACACGAAGCTCAAACGCATTTCAATAATCCAGTTTCCATTTCAGTTTTATGAGTTTCATTCTGATACCCTTGAACACATTCTAGTTATAAGTAAAGTTTCAAAAGAGGTATAGTGAACATGTGCTCGAATGCAACCAATCAAACACCTACTAAAACTGTTGTCCTGTATGCTTGGTACAAAGATAAAGCAAAAATTTTGACAGGATTACTGAGCAGCTAGCACACTCGACTGGATTCATGTTTTTAACCTTTCCTAGAAGAATATTCTGACAAATATTTAATTTCATTTTATTAATTGTCCATGCTAAACTGTAAGTGAATTGCAATTCCTGGAGTCAAAAGGTAACTTCTGCAATAACTGGGCATTTCAGTAGAATACCGACAGGGTGACCAGATCCATTATGTACTGGACAAAGCAGTTTATTGCATAATTTACTCGTATGAATTGTTTTTCATAAATGGCGTGTGCGGATACCCCTCTTTGAGCGGTGCTGGGGTCAAAGTAGAATCCAAAGCGTATGCAAAGGAGACATTCAGAATTCCTGCAATAATCATTTGTGACTGGGATGTCATTGCCGTTATTCATTTGCTTTGGAGATGCTCATCCATAGCAACTTATGACACATTGCTTTTATATGCCCATTTACACAGCTTGAATATACTGAAGCAATTCAGGATAAGGAGCTTGCTGAAGGCTACAGTGGCAGTGCAGTGCTCTTTTTCAATAATTTGTGTTCCATTCCGATCTTATGGGGACCTGTAAGGGTACGCCACACTTTTTGTCAGGCTTACTTTATGTTTCACTTCATAAAGCCTTTATTAAGCATATAAAACATGCATGGACACAATAGTAGTGCTTTATAAATACTCAGGACCAACTGCAGCACTCCAAGAAGCCTGACAGTGACAACATGCTATAACTGAGGTATGTCACTATGTCAGCAGTCAAAAAATAAAAAAAACAAATTTTTTTTAGCTGTTATATAAGAGGCTCATGACATTTGTCCACGTCCAGTTGCAAACAAAAGTAGTTGACTATGACTGAGCTATATCACACAGGTACTTATAGCAATGAAGAAGGGTCTGGTCATGCCAGATCGGTTAATAATAACATGCTCAGGGAGACAAAATAAATGTTGTAGTGGACAATGTTAACCATGATTTATGAAATGTTGCAGTGAGACACTTTAAAGGTTTGAGCTAAAACTGCCTGTGTCTCGGTACAAATTGATTTTGAAACCTATAAAGTGTTTAAAACGAAGGTTAAGAGCTATTCATCTCTCTTTTTCATCCACAACAAGCTTAAAGCAGGTCGCTGTAGCACTCTCCCTGGGTGCAGACCAAATGCTGAAAGCAGGGAGGTTAACAGAAACATCTCCAAACGACTGCAGGGGATTATGAGGAATAGGCGCTACAAGCAGAGACAGTGCCGTTAGAGAACGTGAGCAGATCTGCACATTAATAACCAGGGCAGCATGTCTGCTGGAAGGGGGGCAGGTGTCACGAATCAAATGAGCTCTAATGTCTTATATCATCTGACTAGATCCTCTTCATGTCTGCCTTTTATTTAAATGGTTTTGTAAGCATGCTTTAGAAAATGTGTTTTGTCTGCAGTGTACCCAATCTTTATTAAACGGATGCTAATGTATTTTCAAGAGAGCAGGTTTGATAAGGTAGTGGGTGCACCTGCTGGACATTTAATAAACCATTAAAACAAACGTTGAACAAATGTACTTTGCTTGACCCAGTGACAGATTCTGAGCAGGAACGGAAAGGAACAGAAGAAGAGTTCCTGAACAGTCTTTTCACTTCAAAGGTACGTCCTGTTGGGATCTTTTGATCCAGGTCAGACTGCAGAGAACAAAGCACACAATACTGCCTGCTTTCTGTCTGACACCTCCAGAGCAATGCAAAATACAGTAATGTAACTTTTATTGTGGGTGTGCTGTGTATATCAATTCTCACGTTGAATTATTCATTATAAGTAGCAATCCAAGCACGCACATATGCATGCGCACAAACCATGCACACACATGCATGCACGCACGCATACATGCACACACACACACAGAATTTACACCTGCCTGTGTATTTGATTTTCCATAGTTGTAAAACATTTTTTTAAATATTTGTTTATTTAATGAGGACATCAGAGTGACGGCACAACATGCAGTACGTAGCAAGCACCAGATGCAGTATGTTAAGTCGTTTCGATGCTAGTTCAAAATACCTGGATATCACAGACAACTGCATAAGTTGCTAGTTACAGAATGTTCAGATAGCACTGCTTAACAATACCTTAAATGGAAAATGCACATATTGCAGTATTTTTCCTAAGAATTATGACAGGGTAATAATAGCTGAAATAATACCAGCAGAGTAGGCTATATAATAATATCAAACTGTTTACAAGCCAATTAAACGTAAGCATTCCCTGCCTGTATTACCCATAAAATGACACTTAATAATTTGTAGATCAAGTTGTATATCTCACTGTTTGACACTCTTAGCTACATTTATGAATGGCCATGAGGAGATTTCTGTATTTACTGTGCATTGACATTCCACCAACTGTGAAGGTCTCTTCATCATGTTACATGTGACCTGACTTAAGGAGTGGTCATACTGTCAGGAAAAATGAACCCCTTACACATTTTCTGAACATTTTGCACATGCTCTGTATTGTGGCTTTTGGAGAATGGTGGATTTCACAACCGTTCATATAGAATAATGTACTGCAGCACCGTATGATTGTTGATTTCCAACATTAATTCCATAACTGTTGCATCGCTTATGTCTGTATATAGCATCTCGGTGGATTGGGTGGGAATATTGGTCTCAAACCATACAGATTGATCAAATCTCATTGCATTTCCCACTATCACCAGAGGTAATTTCTTCTGTTAAAGAATCATTGCTATCTCTTCTGTCACAGCTCCTGCTGTGACTCAAATTTTGTTATATGAAATGAACTGTGAGGCACTATGTGCGAGCGCTCAGATATATGAAAATACATTTGATTGAGTGCTTTATTGATTAAACTGGGAATAGCCCAGTTGAACACAGGAGACATTCTCCTACTGGTCACCGATTAGCCACCCTCTGTGGCCCATAAAAGAAACACAGTAAGCACTCTGACAGGTTCAGATTCAGTGACATAAATTTTAAAAGTATATGATATCCTGCATTATGTGGGGAGAGGTCCCTGGTGCAACATGAATCCTATGGCAAAGAGGCCTTAGCTGCAGGCATTCCCAAGTCTTCACTGCTATTCACTACACTCTACATGATTAACATGACAGGCAGTAATGATATCCAGGGCCATTTTACATGTTTACACATTTACATTTGCACAGATATACACCAACACAATTCAGCTCAAGTGTCTCATTCAAGTGCATAGAAACACAAGCCTTAACTACTGTAGCCATATCTAGATCCATCGCCATAGGCATAGATCTAGATCACTGCAACCAGCCAACAGCAGAGTACTTCCCTAAGCCAAATTACATTAGATCCGATTGATCTGACAGCAAAAGACTGACCTGATTGATGGATGCTGATTTAGCAGGTACCACTCAGTTGTTAATGGACGCAGGTGTAGCATTCCCCTTAAAAGGAGAGCAGACAGTCCGCCCGCATTTTGTATATATTTTTTTGCTTTGTGTGGACAGGGAAAAAGCAGAAAGGGGAACAGATAGGGAGAGGATCACAGCTCAGAAGGTGCCATTGCAGGAGATCAAACGTCCAATTGTGTAGAGGGGACCAGTATATGGCCTGAGAGTCAGCTGCCCTACAGACTACACCACACACCTTAGCACAGACATAGGCCTAATAGGCATTGATGTAATGATGAGGGAGACGTTCAGAAGCTGCTGTACTACAGATATCTATGTGGTCATTAGATCTGCAAATGATCAGTATCACAATCCAATTATGTCCGACTTCATTTTTATTCGATCCATTATTAAAAATTCTAAAGGAATGACAATAATTATTAAAGCACCATATCACTAAAACATTAGTAATTAATTCAACCATCCGATTACAAAACACAATTAATTTAAGTGTTTCTTTTTAAATTTGATTATGGCACATTACATTATTCAAATTGCCATAGTTATCACTGGAAAAGTGCTATGCTAGGCATGTCAATATATACTTGAACTAGTGTCTTCCCTCAGGTTCAAGCAGGTTCTGGGAAACCCTTTTGTAAAGGTTTCCAACCAAATAGTACAGCAGAATATCTGATGAGTTAGATTAAGTATATTCTTTTTCTGATCATAAACACATCACTGACACTCATGCACTTTGGAAAGCCATTGCTTTCCAGTCCATTTTTTCCTCAGTCACATTAGCTTGATAAAACTCACAAACACTGAAATAAAATGCAGTATGAGCGCATCAGTAGGGCTCTAAGGCTTCTCTGGTGTGAGCATGGTGGCAGGGCAAATTGCCTTCCAGTATAGTGGCCAGTTAGGAGCTATACAGCAAGACGTGCCGTTTGTGTTTGCAGGTAAGCAGACCGCAGCCGAGGACCCCTCTGCTGGACGCGTGCGGGCTGATCCAGAGCCTGACTGGGCGGGGTCAGGAGGCGTGGCCGAGTAATGGGGAGGGGCTCGTGCCCAGGGAAGCCCTCTCCACAGAGTCTATGGAGGGGCTGTATGACCTAGAGAGCCTCTGCAGAGTACTGCAGCCCAGAGAGGTGAAGAACACAGCATACGCGCGCACATATGCATACATTCAGCACGCACAAATGCACACTCACACATGAATGCATTTATACAATTTGCCATGACACTTTCTGTTAGATTGTGAATTGTATTGCAAGTTATAAGAGTCTGCTCAATGAATATAAACTAAAATATAACTAAACCGTGCAGTGAGTCACACACACGCACATAATCATTATTCTTAGAACTGCAACAAAAATCACCACCTATTGCTCTCCGGCAACGGAACTGAAGTTGTTTTTGTGTTTCCTTGTCTTTTCAATACACATGCAGGTTATACACTTAAGTGAGCTAAAAGCCCTTCTGTAATCACGGCTCACTACACAGTATTATACATGCAGTATTATAATCCTCCCACAATGACAAGTAGTGGAATTTTCCGCATGCTGGAGCCAAAAGAGGAGGACTTCATTGGGATGGAGATTGCTTGCGTTCACTAACAACCGGCTTTTCGTTTCAGATCTTTCACGAGTACCTGGAGTCTGACCTCACAAAGAACAATGTGAATCCACCAAAAAGGAAATCGCCCTATATACTGAAACGCCAGCTGCACATGAGCAAAACCAGAAGGCCGTATATTCTGAAGCGCAGTTCATACTACTGACCTCTGCTCGACCACCTGGAGCCCCTCTAAACTCTCAATGTGCATCTGTAATAACTGTATAAATGGTATTTATTGTTCTGTGTTTCTGATGCAGAGGTTTCAGTTTTTCATCCTCAGACTCAACATGAACTGTGTAAATAAAAACCGCACCAAGATTGTATCATTAAAAGTCTAAATTATGTTGTTTTCTTCTGTTTTGATATTTTTTTCAAAAGCCATTCATGCATCATGTTCCTTTTTGAGGATAACCAAATTTATTTCCAGTGTCTGAGATGTGGCAGTTAAACCTGAAGTTGAACTTTCAGTCCAGAGATTCACAGAATCTGACTGGGGCCAGATGATTAAATTAGGTCTTAAACTGACCCTTGATACCATCCATCCATCCACCCCCCCCCCACCCTAACCCTAACCCTAACCCCCCCACACACACACACACACACACACACACGCTCCTAAATGGTATACTAGAAAATAAAAAAAGCATACTATAAATGTAAAGTATAAAATCGGTAAAATAGTCAAATAGCACTACAAACATGGATTTCAAGTTCACTGTGACATTATCAATTACTAAAAAATAAAAAATAAAAAAATAATAATAAATAAAAAGAAATCGGTAACACTTTCCATCGGTAACACTTTCCACTTCAACATACAGTAAGGCTGACATAACATGACATAACAGCTGCCACAAGATGGCAAAACAGGTGATGCCAGTTCAAATGACATAAAATGGTCATCACTTCTATCGGTAATTTCATACCATTTCAAAATTGTCATAACATTTACCAATTAAAATTAGTTTAATATAATTTGACATACTGACATCTATTATGCCGTCCTATGACAGCTGTTACATCACGCATATGACAGCGTTACATCTGCCTTATGTCCAATTGGCTCAAGTAATATATTATCAAAAATGCATTGACTATTACGATACAAATTGAATGACAAATTATGCTGATTAATGAATAAAAACAAAATAGATTAAAAACTATCTTCTAAGTCTTCTACAAAATCATGTCAATTGTCTCTAAGAAACTAGTTCACTCGTATTTTAGCTAAATATGGTCCTATATAAATGTTTGCTTACAACTTCAACTTCTCGTAATGAGTTGAAGCATTGTATTGTCATTGTGCAGACTACCAATAACAAATGTCCTGCAATGCCTCCTCAGGAAATATACTGAAGAAAAAGTCAGAAATATTTTATCTTTGGCATAGTCATTTTTGAACATTCAACGTCTTGAAAAATAAGGCCCAACATCTCATGACAAGCCAATAAGGTTGCCACTGGACAGAAAACACCCCAAAAAGATCCCTGTCAGACATCTGGCTATTGCTATTTAGCACTGTCGGATTGACTGTAGTCCTTGCAGAGCCACAAGGTGCGCAAGTTTATGGTTACTCAGAAGTTCATAGTTCAGTAAAAGCAGCTGATCACAGTTTTTCATATTTTAAAATTCTAAACTTAAAAGAAAGTTTATAGCCTACCCCTTACCCTATAGCTTTCTAAGGGAAATAACGCACACCAGATTATTTGAACGACACAATATGATTTAGTCCTTGAAATGGTAATGATGGCTCCAACTACTAACTGGCTATCAAACTAGTAAACATGTTTAATGAACGCCTTAAATGGCTCCTGTTCAGACTTGTGCTTCATTGGACAAGGTGTTGAGTGAGAAGGGGTGTAATAATGGTGGACCCACATTGCGAGTGCATGCATATATTTCTCTGTGTGACTCAACCAGAACTGTGGTGGTATGGTGCAATATGGAACCTGCATGCTATACAGAAAAGATTATATCATTTTACAGAAAAAGAGGGATTTTAAGGTCAATGGAAATGTTTGTTTAAGGATTATGTACAATATTATTTTGTGCATGATCCCCAGAATAAGGTAAGATTTCACTGGGCCCACAACTCATCTCTGGACCTTGGTTTAATTACAGTAAAAGTGTGGGCAAAAATAAATAGTATTATTACCCTCCTTTTACAATCATCCTTTCTTCAGGATTCATTTACTAGATTAAAGCGTAAAAATTATATTTTTTAAATATTATGATTATGAATACAGACATATTTTACTTGACGCCATCAATCCACATTGGGATTTATTGGTGCTGTCCACATTTTAAATATTTGGTTTACCCACCATCTAGTGTTCAAATTATGTACTACTGCTTGTTTTCTGAATTTCTGACAAGATGGTTCAAATAGTTAAAATGAATTCTTCAGTTGTTGTCTGTCCCAAAACAGCGAAAACCAGTATTACAAGGCATAATTCTCTCTTCATCTGCATTAGTTAATGCTATTAATCCCAATAAGGTACTCTCTCTCTCTCTCTGTCTCTCTCTCTCACACACACACACACACACACACACACACAGGCACACAATACAGTTTAATTAAATTTAATCAAACTAAATCTTCTTAACATGTTGACATGCTGAGAGCTCATGTATAAATTGGATTGGATTACATATTTATGACTGACCATATCAAAACGATTAGAGATCAGTGGTAACAAACCCTGATCCTGGAGATCTACCGTCCTGTAGGATTTCACTCCAACCCTAACAAAGCACACACCATTCAACAGCCAGATATTTAATTATTGAGCTGCTAATTAGCAGTATCAAGTGTGACAAATTAGGGTTGAAATTAAAACCTACAAGACGGTAGATCTAGGAACAGGTTGGTTACCACTGTTACAGATTCACTTCACCCACCCAGATAAATATCCACTAGAGGGCAGCAGAATCCTACAAACAATGGAATGCTTCATTTTCACACACATGCACGTGGACACATACATTACTTCTATCCCATCTACTGCAATATGCCACTACATATACAGTCACCTAATTTGTGCATTTGTCTTGTCATTTTTAAATAAGTTTTTATATGGAGAAAGGAGGCAACACCATTTGTATTGAGTCCACATTCCCAGCCACAGCAGTACAGAAGGCCTATATCTACAAATTCATACATCAAAAAGAACCTTTTTTTTAATTATTTTTTTTTAAGACTACTAGCATCAAATTAAATCGTAGTGCTTTTTTACTCCGATGCAGTTTGTATATATGTCTGCAGTATCGACCTGTTAATTTCCTCAGACTAAAGTCAGGTGAAATTTCACACCCAAGTGCCATTTAATAGTTGCACTCCTCGGCGCAATGCTGGAGCATCTTCAGTTGCACTAAATGAAAACTGCGGGCTCTGTCTGAGACTGGCCTGTGAATTATGAAAAAGGCAGCTGGATCACCATAATTGCATGTCATGGAATGAGATTAGTTTCTTTGTGAGAAATCTGATTCTGTGAATTAGATGATGTAATAACAACTGTGACCTTGTTCGCTGGCTGCAAATCAAATAATTAGACACTGCATCTGATAGGAAACACCCTGCACTGAATGTATGGAGCCACAGGATGGTTATGTGATGGTTCTCTTTTGTAAAGTTCTCTTTGTACATAAAAGTACGTGACAACAATGGCCACAGTCTCAGGGTAAGTGTAAAATGTAATGGCCCTCTCAGAATCAGACTGAAAAGATATTAAAAAAGGTTCAACATGAGTCTAGTCTTACACAAAGTTATATCTTTTTTCCCCATTTATTTTTATACTTTTTACTTTTTAATAATACAATATACAAAATATACAGCACTATACAGAATATACAGAGTCAAAAATGATGTAGAATGTTTCATGAAAAATGAAATCTTGTTTTATATTTGTTAGAGTGGGCACAAGAGAAATAATAAGCAATCTGTTCTGCTAATTAAAATAGGATCTCCCACGTGGAGTAGCTGCACATTCTTCAGAAGTGACCTTTATGTTTGAGATTTACAATCAAGTTTGTCCTCTTTTTTTCAATTTAGGCATAGTACAGGGTAGCATTTTAGGCAGAGTATAAGGGGCTGGTGGGGTGGGTTGATGGGCATGACAGCGTTGCAGACAGAAACATCTGCTGCATGATTCACATCTGAAGCAGGGTGTCAACCTGACCTCAAGCTGGGCACAGCTAGCTCCCACAGAGACAATTAGATTTTGACTCAGATTGTCCCTTGGAGCGCTACTCTAAGTTTCTCCACGCAGGATCACATTAGCAGCCAAAATGACAATGACAACTGTGGAAAGGGAAACAACAACAACAGTAACAACAGAAGCAAAGAGCAGCAAACAGCTGTTTATCCACTGTGTGCGTGGGAGCAGTGCAGCAGGCTTCCCGTCTAGTCACAGCTACAGATTAGCTGCGTGTCAGCATGTGACGCACCCTCTGGTAAAGGAGGACCAAGAAAAGGAACAAAATGTTCTTTTCCCCATGTAAAATAATCTGCCGTGAATTTTCAGAGAAGAGTGGAGAGTCTGGAGACTGCACTTAAGCACCAAAGAAAGAGGGAATACACAACTGGACCATCACAAGACACTAAAAGGCAGATTCAAGAGAGTAAAAGACTGCGTGTATGCACATGCCTAATATTTGTGTGCATATTTGTATGCTTCCAACATGTAGCCTATGTGAAACTTCAGCATAACTGAAAACAATGTTTTAAAGCAGGAATACAGTATCATTCAAAAACATAGTGGAACCCTACTCTTAGTGGCAATCTCTGACCACCAAAACTCTAAACAGCATACACGTCAGTATGTCAGGGCATAGTGATACTGATTTGTGCTTGGGGAATAGTCATTTGTTGTTCCAAAACATTTCCCCTACGATATATTTCCACTTCCTCAAAGTTGCCACAGATTGTGTCCTAGACAAACATGTTTGGAGTCCGCATTGTTTTCTGTTAAATAATGAGGTTACAGCTACAGGTGGTTTTGTTCTTCCTAAAGATGTCTCCACAAGTGACCATATCATCAGTGAGATACCCCACCTGCCTGAATGTCACTAAATCTGTATTATGTGACCTGGAATATGTACTGTCACTGGTGCATGGCTGAATGTATCAGAGGACTGCACATGCTTCAGCTGCTGTGCTCCTAGCACAACACGGGTGGCCGAAGAGGTACATTTATCGATGTCAAGTTTGGGGGAAAATGTAGAAAAAGAATCTAATTTTGATTGTAAGCAGTATAGGCTTTTGCGGGGACCAGTAAAAAACATAAGTCACATTGCTAGCAGCACAGAGCATTTCTGACATCACCACCTGAAAACTGGGACGCGAACTTGAACGACCCGCGAACATAAAGAAAAGAGCAATTCTGCTGCAGTGAGCAGAACTGCAAGGATTATGTTTCCACTGTAACAATTCTGCATCTTCAGCATCTCCGGGGAAGAGGTGAGGCACCGATGCCCGAAGATGAGAGTCACACAGTGACCACTCAGTAAGCCACATTAATAATGAGCCCTGAGTTGAAGAAGAGCATGGTGATAACTGGTGGTAAAGAGAGCCAGATGAGCTGACTGTGTTATTTTAGTCGTGCCACAGTCAGATGATGTCCCTGCTGTGCATTACTTGCATAGATACAGTAAGATAGCAGAGTCAGCGTTTATCAGCAGGAACCACTCTCTGTGACTCTTCAGGGGAAGTTGAAAAGATACCTAGGAGATGAAACTTGTCTTCAGCCAAATTTCTGGATCATTGAAAATTCATTTTTATTGTTAAAAAGGACATTGTAAATAGAAAAGTGATAAGATGATTCTAATGATTTAGATTATTTTTATTGCAGTAATTGTAATTTTTATTTTTTATTTAAAGCTACTATCTTTGGAAATTCTCTTATTCTACAACAAGATACATGGGCACAGGGGATGCAATTCCACTTAGGCCTATTTATAGCACCTGTCTCAAAGATACCATGACATGACTCCCCTTGGAATCAAACCCATATCCTTCTGAATACAAGCCCAGTTCCACGACCATGATTCCAGAGTGTTACGTGATGGGTTTCTGTTATCCACTGAATCTACAATAACATGCATTGTGCAACAAAATTCTTTGTGCTGTCATTATCTGAAAAAAATAATAACAGCTGACAATAACCTGTGGTACTGAAGCATGGCAATAAACTCAGGCTAACCAATCTTGGAATAAAAGAGAGCGTTCCAAAAATAAAAACAGCGAGGCAATTAGTAACTGAAAAAATACCCCCTCTGTGGCCATTACGAAGCACGCAATGAAGAAAACACAGCACTGAAATAAACTGCCTCCTACTGAAACACTCATTTCAACTAAATGAACAAAAACACTAATAAAGGAACTGAGTGCCGTCAAATACCTTGTTTTAGAAGAGTAGTTGGAAGTGGTGCTTAGTTGATATTCCTGTGTGAAACAATTAGTTCCACAAAAGGCTCCCAGCCTCCCCCTGATTAATTTTTAATGGGAGATGCTCATTCTGTTGAAATATTCAATGCTAAGGAAACATTCAGAGCTTTCTCATTGTTTAAGCTCATTATTGGTATTTCCCACTGGAAAAGCTCCTGGACCTCCAATTCTAAAAGGGGAATAGCTCTCTTACACTTAAAATAAAATGAACAAGAAAAAAAGAATTTTAAGGCATACTATGCAGCATGTTTACCGTGGAAAATTTAAAAATCATGCTAAAGCATACCTATGATGCACTGTAAATCTCTGTCTATGCACTTTTGCTGAATGTGTGCACCTTTACCTGTATTAGTCATTCTAAAATGTGTTCGCGATGTTTCTGTGCATATCACATTTTTTCTGAGTATGGAGATGTGGCTACAGAGCCCGTGATTTGAGACCAAACTTGTGGTTTGTTGCTAGCTAGCTTGGCCCAGATACAGCGAAGCAAAAAGACAAGACGATAGGGCTAGTGCAATATAGAGTTAATCTTGGAATTGCTTTTGCTCGGTGGCATCAGCTGAAGGGGATGAAAAGTGACATGGAGTTGTCTTGTTCTCTGTTCGATCTGCAAGTAATATTACCTCTAGCTACCCAGCTAGTTTTGCCAGACGTTCGGTGTTGACCAAAATGCATTTTGGTTTTCAAATTATTTGTACATGTCCAGGTCGTGGCCCCGAACAGAACTTGACGGGAATAATTGATGGGAGAAATTTCGGTAGCGTCTAATGAATTTGTGTGTCAGTGACTTTGACGGGTACTCGGGGGTGAGTGGGAAGGGTTGAAGGTCGAGCAAAATTTTGAAAAAAAAAAAAAAAAAAATATATATATATATATATATATGCATGTAAATAGTTGAACAAAGCTACCCTGTATCCCAGACTACCAGTTACCCGGTACACATAACTCAAATTCAGTACTCTGCAGGACATTTTATAATGCTGTATGCTGTTAGAAAGGTCTTATCAGAAAGGTCATATTGTAAAATGCAATATGCAGCAATGCATTCTGATGCTCTACACACAAACTGCATCTTTGTGGGTTACTATCTACAATGGCTACTATGGTTTTTGTCATAGTAGTTTCATGTCATGCTATTCTAACTGTATAATAGTTCAAACAGCTATACGACAGAGCATGTGCTGGGCAGCCTTAGCCCTGATACAGGACCTTTCGGGAGTCTTGTCGTATAGAGACAACAATCAATACTGGCTTCAACTGGCAAGCAGAGTTCTAGCCAGTCTGGTTCTAGCTAACATGATCTATGTTACCTTACCTAGCTAGCCTAGGTAAACTACCTAACTTCACTTACTGTACCACACAGATAATGTTAACAAACATTTTCTTCTTCCAATAATTAACATTTGCCGTCGAACGAGGCAATGTTATCAACAACTCTACCTCAGTTGCTAAATTCAATTAGATCGCAAGCAGAAGCCCAGATAAATTAGTGTTGAAATTGAAACCTACCTGTAGCACAAACAATACAAGTTCCACGTCCGTCTTCAATTCTACCCGCAACTCTATCCAGAGACTGTAAAAAATAGGTTCTATCCAATTTTATTGTACTTCTGGCATTAGGCTACAAAGCACCGGAACAGATAGCTTGTCCGCCATTGGCAGTGTTGCTAAATTGGAAAACGGTGAACCCGCTCAATCTTGAAAAAAATTGCCAAGTTAAAAAAAGAACATATATTTTCACATAGTCGCACAAACAAACTGTATACTTATTGTATCCTGATTAACGCTAATGTGCTCATTATGCAAGATCGGGCACAGCAAACGCTCGCACACAGGCAAGGCCAAGGCCAATTTCATTGTTGATTGGTTTAGGAAGTGAGCCGGCCTACCTCTTTGATTGTCCTCATTAAAACTACCCTAGTTTTGAAAACAAAAAGTCGGTCCAACTCCTTTGTTTTTGTTTACACAATTTGACGGTATAAACTCAGTGTATAGTGTATCTCACTACATATGATTACTGCCAATTAAGTAGGACCATTCATCGACTTGTATCTTTTAAAAAAGAGTTACCGACTGCAGCTTTAGCTTCTGACCGCTCGAGTGTATCAGGGAGCTGATGCCAAAATCCGTGAGACTCCCAGAGCAACCGGGAGTGGTGGGTTGTAGGCCTTGCATTGCTAAGAAAACACGAGCATTAACATTGCCGTGAACCAATGAACAATTACGTTTTCTTTTCGCATTAAATCTCACCATCAGCCAAAACCAACCATGGCTTCTGGGACAGAAAGTTCATCCTCCAGGCCTCCACACCCATCTACTTCATATCTGGAGTGTCTGGATGAATCTCACCTTTCCTACGGTAGGCCTACGTACCCCAAATTTAATCTGTCCTACTGTATCTACCGCACATTTTACATCTACTACCAACCCTACATTTCACTTCAACACACCCAAATTAGCATATCTCCCCAGATCGACTATCCTGTCAAAATGGTTGCAATGCTGACAGAAATACAGACAAACTCAGGAGACTCAGGTCAGTGCAAACACTGGAAACTTTACTTAGACTTGAGAAACAGAATAACAACCAGGGACAAACACGAGATCACACTGAGGACTAGAGAACAAAAATAACCAACAGGGAGGACACAGAGAACTTGAGAGCAAGAAATATACACAAGGGGCTTGTAAACAGAACAGAACTCAAAGACCAAACAGACACAAACTTCGAACTAGGAACTTAAATGCACTGGAAAATAGGTGATAACAATGAACTAGTCTAAATGAACAGGCACGTGCGAACAGATCAAAACCACTAACAGAATAATTGGAATTAATTTACCAGGCAGGGAAACAGAAACACTAGGAACAGGTGGCCTCTGGTGGTTGTCTGGAGGATGTTTTTGCATGTAGATGTCTTACTGTGATTTCTTTCGGCTGTTTGAAACTGCACGTCAGGCAGAAGTCAAAGATCATGGATGAAAACAAACATGGTTGCTGTGTATACGGTTTCAATTGAGAATTATGGAAATAATCATGAAAATGTGGGTATTAGAGTAACTGAATTACTTACAGTATATCCACATATATGCAATAATCCAAATACTGGCGTAAACTGAATGCTCATGTCTGTTCTTATCCTGAAACATCTTCACATATTTACGTTCGCTCCCATCTACTCCAATCATCACCTCTCCTCATCTCAAAATCATTGAATACTGAAATAAAATGAAATGTACTGAATCTCTGGTATATTCTGAAGGCAGGCTCTTACGTGGATTACTGCTTAGGGATTGCTGATACTTTAGCACTGTTTTGCCCCACACTAATGACAAAGACAATGAAGTGATAATCCCATTGCAATTACTTAAAGGCAGAGAACAACATTACAGGGACTCATATGACATAGTGAAACTGTCTGTGGTTCCTGATATACCTCATTAAAAATATTACATTCCATAAAATTACATTCACAGCATGGCCCTGGCAGCAGATCGCATATCATTTTGGAGCGGCAGGCTCTAATAATTTCAATGTCCAAACTGTATTAAAATTTAGATTGCTTTCTTGGACAAACAAATGTGTATAACCTTCAAAGTAAGAGCTATTGATCTCTATCTGATGATAATAATGGTAGTCTTTCATCATTATGGGTATGTGATCCTAATAAATTTACAACACAGCTGATTCAGGGCAAAAAGGGACATCAAATCATAATATTATATACTGTACTTGCCCATATGGTCTCCATTCGATACGCTCAGCTCTGTAGTTACTATTAATTACAATTTCTGCTGGTGCCATAGCAACCAGGAATCAATTCCACGGTGTCTCTAGCTGCCTGGCCCAGCTCAGAGACATTGAGGAATTTAATTCCCTGACCACTTTGACACCTTTAACCTGCAGCTAGCAACAAAATTTAAAGAGCAGTTTCTGCAACATCACTGCTGATGCTCAGACTCACCTCATTGAAAGGCTGTGAAGCAGTGTACTACCTTTCCCCTTGTATTTTCAACTGTAATGCAAGCCACAGCACATTACCCCATTGTAACATTACCTCATTGTACATACACATTCCAAAGTGCAGATGATCATATTAATAATTCTAAGATACGTATGTCCGTGTGCTGGGATTGATGTTGAATATACATTTCCCAAGTAATAATTTGGAAACATATTGTAGCAGTGCATTTTTGTTTGCAGAATGATTTTGCCAGTGTGAAGGTATGGGTGCCTGCCTTAAGTTACATAATGGGCTACATTTTATATTTTTTAATCTATATTTTCATGGGACTTTATGGTTTGTTTCTGCATAATAGCTAATGAAGGAAACGGTTAATATAATAAAACGAACATTCTCCATGCTGAAAAGTAGATAAAGCAACACATTCAGATGATAGTACAGTCTTACTTAAACATAGAAAAAGAAAAGTCCTGGGAAAAGGATGGTTTTATTAGATACATATAGCCTATAACTGAGTAAATAAACTCACTTTGGTTCTGAAATCTGATTGCTTTAAAAAAATGATGCTTCACACAACACAGTCTTTTTATTTTATTATCACAGTCAATGTACTGACCTTCTGAGGCAAGTCTGAGTAATAGAATAATTTTCTGCTGTCACAAAATCTAAGTTATGAACTAGCTGAAAAAAACATTTTTCCTGCCATACAAAATCTTTACAACAAATCAGATGTACATGAATCCCAGCAGCAGTTGTTTCTCACAGATAGGGATTCTGACAGATGAATAAACCGCGCATGTCATAATATTTTGAGCTGGATTACGTCAATGTATAAAAGTGTAAAATAATAAAATGCACTTCCAGGTTTGATTCCCAGGAGGGGCATTGCACCCTTGTGCGTGTTACTTACCCTGAATTCATTCAATAGCCTGCTGTGCTTAAGTGATTTTTTTTATAAGAACGTAAAATATAAAACAGGGCTGTCTGCCATGCAAATGTATAATGTAACATAGATAATTAATATTTCTTTCAATGTGTCATTATGGTATGGAGTCTGTGATGATGATCATCTCTCTCTCTCTCTCTCTCTCTCTCTCTGTGTGTGCATGTGTGTCAGCGTGAGCACTTAGAACTGAGATTCATGTTCATCCATGGATGACTGTCACACATTATTTTAGAAAACACTGCATCAGATAACCTTTGACTATTCTGTAATAGTGGTTTGAAAAATAACTGATAGCAAAGCGACTAGGTATTTAGGATTAATGGTACCTTCAAAATCCTGGATGTAGCTGCTGTATAGACAGAGTGATGGTCGAGCATTACTTGTTACCCCAAATATTAATTTGAAAATCATACTTTTTCACATCAGAATGCTGTGGGATATCTTGCAGTATGTCAGGCAATAGCCTAAAACTTAAGGCTTGTTTTCCAACCATGATACACATCAGCAAGCCCATAAGCCTGATCCTGTTGTTCTATCCAGAAATATGTTATTTTATTCGGTGTTATATTTATTTATTTATTTAATATGTTTATATTTATATTAGCTTTAACACATTTGTTTCCCAATGTCTGGAATAAATAAAAATAAAAAATGTACATAGTTTTATCTGATGATGTTTTCAATCCTTACATTACTTTAATTATGTACAAACTTTACATTAATTCATTCAAATGGAGTATGCATACTCTCTAGGCATCATAATTGTCATGGAGGAGGCATTTCAAGTATGATGTTCAAAAGACTTCTTTTTAATGCAATACTGATGGATTTGGAATGTTGCTTCATTCAGAATCAGCTGGTCTTCTACTGAGTGCTCAGACTCATACTGACATGCATTCATGATAACCGAAGGCAGATGTACTGTACATATTCTGTCTAATAGCAGAATACATTAAAATGGCCAGGGCCTTCATGCACAGGTTAGGTGAAACATGGCTCATGGTTAGGTCAAATGTTACTGTAGGTTCATGCCGTTCACACTGTTTAATGCTGAAAATTAGGCCCTTTTCAGACAGAAACCAGGGACAGTGAAGAATGGCCTATTCAAAAACCAGAAAGCGTATGTAGGAATAAAATGAGCAATATAGGGATATTTTGATCTGAACTGTGGAGGGATCAGAGACAGTAAAATTTCAATGTTCTGTAAGCAATACACAGGGCTCTGGAAATTATACTGCAGATATTATTGCTAACTGAGGCTGGAAGCTATCCACTTTAGGGCTTGTTCTTAACTTTAAAGTTCTCATTTAAACAAGAGTGGTGTGTTTTCCATCCATCTATCCATCACCTAACTAGCTCATTTGTGGTCAGGGTCACATGGGGGGCTGGAGCCTATCCCAGCATGCATTGGGCAAGAGGCAGGAATACATTGTGGGCAGGTCGCCAATCCATTGCAAGGCACATAGACCTTTCACTCCCACACTTATACCTATGGGCAATTTATACTCACCAATTAGCCTATCCACTGCACCACCATAACACCTGCTGTGAATTCTTTTTTGTTGTTGTAAATTGCCAACTTTCATTAATTTTTATAACCAGCAACCACATAATGCTATGTGAGTAGAAAAATAAACAAGAAAACGGACAAAATATTTAATTAAAAGTGGTTTTCAAAATAATAAAACTGCAAAATGCTACCTCAGAAAATAAATAAATAAATAAAAATGCTCAGCATCAAATAAACACTGACTAAGAACATAGTCTTGATTCTAATACAGTGCACCCAGTTTCTACTGGACCCTTATAGTTGAATTAAGAGCTTCATGTGACCAAAGACCTTTATAACATTGTGAGGATTATCATAGCTGTTCACATTCTACATTTATCAGAAAAATAAAAATGACAATAAATTATAATTATACAACTCGTCAGGTCTGTGTGACACCCACACACTTTCTCCAGGAGATATGTCATTCAAACACTTTATCTAAACAGCTATTAGATACAATATATACATACATACAATATAACAACCACATTGATACATATGTAAAAAAATATAAGTAATTATCATTTTACAATATACATACAGTACAGTGTAACGTACAATGTGAGGAAAAATTCACAGAAAAAGTTTACAGCTTTTCACATTCTTTCTACTTTAATGATGCACCACATTAAGTGACCCAAACTGTAAGCCGCTGTACTGTAATAATAAATGCATATAAACCCCATATGTTGACCATAAATGTTAAGTGTGGACACAGTACAATAAACCATTAATTCCTAAAATGCCATTTAAATTCCATCTAGTTAGACATGTAAACATGCAGCATATGTCTTCAGCCTGTTTTCCTTTTGGAAGACTGTAAACAAACAAACAACCAAACAAACAAACAAATAAATCTTTTCCCACCATTGAGTTTAAAATAGTTTTACTGGGTCATGAATTACCATTGATCAGCTGCTTATACTGATTTATATAGCTTTTAAAATATATTTCTACTGAGCCACAGAATGTCTACCTGAAAAACTGTTCCCCAAAAAGTTAAAATCTCATAAAATATTGATGTAATACTTTGTTAATGAAATGCTATTAATTAAAACGGCAATTTCTTTATAAGTTCTCAGTCAAAAGGAACACCACTGTAATGGGTGCTAGTGGATGTGGGGGGAGTCAACACAATTTATTTTGGAAAAAGACTGCCATGATGTAACTCTAGGACACCTACTCCAGTCATGGCTTTCTTATGGTCAAGGAAAACAAACACAGTACTCTGTACTGCAGTGACATTCCTCTTGAGTTTCAGTTGTGCAGAAGGACTACGAACAACACTAAAGCTGGATGTAATGCCGCGGAAATAAACTTTGGCTAGTTTGTACAAAATAAATTACTTTGGCCACCACGGTGAGTGCATCCCTCCTGGCCAAACTAGCTCTACAGCAATGTCAATGCAGAGATCGCCTGCAACTGGCCTAAATATCACATGTGTGGCTACAGAACATTGGCTGTGTTCTCCTCATTTGATTGAACAGACAAACATACAATCTTCTCTTTGTTTGTTTCTTTTTTGCATGCACTAAATACATTTAAGTGACTTATCAACATCCATCTGTTGAAGTATCTTCTCCTTTACCATAGCCATTTCTTTCTGTGCATTTTTTTATTTTAACACAGTCTACGAAATACAAAATATGCAAATATATATGGCATATAAAGCAAAACAATAGACTGTTTTTACACATTAAGTCAAACCAAGCACACTATGGGCTACAAATTAAGTGCTAAAGAATAAAAAAAATAAAATGGCGCCAGAAACATTGTCACTTCTGTGTTTCCTGTGGTTGTCACAACCACAAAATCTGAATCTGCGCCCTCAACTGGCGTGGAGTGCCACTAAACGAACAGTTTGATGCTGCAATGAGCTTACAAATGTTGGTATGTGGCACTGCTTTCGTCTGAGTTTGACCTTGTATGAAGTATACTCCCAGCTTTACAAAAACCACCCCACCAAATTTAAGACTTATAATCAAACAATTCACATGTGGTTAAAGATTTTATTTAAAAACTGGCGACCTTTTTTGCAGCTAACCAGTGGCCTTCTTCTTGCAGTGTAGCCTTTTTTTTTATTTCTCATCCTCATAACTGCTTTCTTGATTTTCATTGGCACAACTCTGATCCTCATGTTGACAAATGCCTATAACAGACTCAAAATAATATCAAAAGCCTACAATCTCACACCTGTACTAAGAAAGCAATTGAACACACCTGGCTAATTAGAAACACCTGTGAAGCCATTTGTCCCAAACATTATGGTGCCTTGAAATGGCAGACGATGTATAAAAAGTGCTGTAATTTCTTCATGGTGAAAGCAAAATGTATATTAAAAAACACCCTTTAATGAAAGCTGAGAATTTGCACACATGCATTGTTTTGTTACAAATCAAAAATTGTGGAGTACAGCCAAATCAAGAAAAAAAGTATTTGTCCAAAATATTATGGAGCTCACTGTACAAACATACGCACATACACACGGACATACACGCGCACACACACAATGTCGTTGGCAATTTATAGTAAAAACCAGGTATAGGCCAAGATTCCTTTTGTCTTTTCAAAGGTAAAACAAAAATTCACCTTGCATATTCAGAAGAAGAAGCTTACTTTTGTTTTAGTGAGTTAAGTTGGTCATGTGTGTCTGAACTGGAATATTGTCAGTCGTGAAACAGGGCACACACAGTAGAGAATTATACATCAGGTCTGCTGCGGTGGTGCTGATAATAATAATTTGTCATTTAAAAACTGTCCGATATAAGCAGAATAGGAAATGTACGGCTCTGGACATTCTGTTTATGACTGGCGGGGTTTTCTTCTGCAACACACCATCTAATGCAAACTATTGAATAGGCTCTCCCTCATGAACATTTTCTAGGCCCCATCAGAGTATCTATTATCTCGATATTACACAGTCCAGAAAGACAGCTTGCTCAGAACTGGCAGTAACTGCCCAGTCTCTGGTGATCAACATGCACTATTATTACAGTTTGTACAAACCAGTTCAAAAGCACATTTGAGATCTGGATTTCCATTAAGGTACATGCTTGAGGGATGATTTCTCTGATGTAACTATACTCAGCAAGTCACACCAATAAGCACCAGGCAGGTGGTCAAGTACAAAATAACAGTATAGATGTATAAAGCTGAGATAAAATTGCATGTTTAAAATAAATTACATAAATATACTGGATGGACTACTCATGATTATCAGAAAAAGTGAATAAATTAATAAACAACAAGACCAAGAATATTTGTTTCAGATGTAAAGTTTGAGGTCACCACTCAGATTTCAGGTTTCGTTTTCTGTGAAAATATTCCTAAAAGCATAGTAAAAGCAACCAAAAAGAAACATCTATTTTCAAGTCATAGAAAAATAAACAAATAAATAAATAGACAAATAAAATAGTTTGTTGGCGTTGTGGTCATGGAGGATTGCATTCCACTGGAGAACTTATTGACTTTGCGGCTGTGTAGTCCATAGGCTTATACTCCTGATAATCAGCCACTCTTTCTGACTGGATGTGACCACAATTCGAACACATTCAATGTCAAATGCAATCTTATGGTCCACTTCCTGGACCTCAATGTTCCCATTCTTAAATTCCCCCAGAGTAATATATGATGAACACTGCTTTCCCTTTTTGGTCCCCACTAACTTTTCCCCCACCTCTAAGGCTCCATGATGCAAAATGTCATTTTGCCGATCGTCAGTTCCTGTGATGATCTTGATTTTGCTAAGCTTGGTCGATTTGTTAAAGACAATCACAAAGAAGTCTCCTGTAGATGGCGCTTTCCCCCAGAAGTACTCATCCACGCTGCTGTAAGCTTTGGTGGCGTCATAGTTCTCAAACACGTTAATGCTGGTGTGTAGGCTGGCGGGCGGGTTGTCGGGGATATCAAAGGAGTCCTCCTCAAAGTCATCATCCTTCAGTTTGTTTTCTGCTCCCTTGTAGGAAGAGTAGTAACCCATGTGCTGAAAGAGGGAGGGCTTGAACCGAATAACGTCCTTCTGCGCCAGCAGACCCCTGAAATGGATGAGCAGCCAATCGCAGGGCATTTCCTGGTAGAACATGAGGAGGAAGTGGGCCAGACGAGGCAGGTCCTTTGAGTGGTACAGTTTCCCAATATAGCCCAGCTTCGAAAACTCCAGCATCACCCAGTAAGACCCATCCCTGGAGTTGACCACCTTCTTCATGGCTGTCAGGAAATTCTTGGCACAGCGGACATCATCCTCCAGCATCATGTAGAAATCAGAGAGGTTGGTGCAGAAGTTCAGGAGGAAAGCATAGTCCACGTTCTGTTTGGACCGGAACCTGACCCGGTCTTCCGGGTCATTGTAGTTCCTCTTTAGTCCATCCAGAGATGGGTAGTACTCCTCTGGTGCATGTATGACCAGCAAGCGTCCAGCAATGATGTGGTGGCCAAACTTCCTGGAGATGTCCTGCACTAAGCTTTCACACCAGGCCAGATCAAAGTCTGCCAGGTGGACCACAACCACAATCTCCTTTAGCTCCTCATAGCTGGACTGGTCAAAAATGGACTTGATGGTTTCCATTAAATAATTTCCTCTTTTTCTCTTGACAGACGACAAACCAATGGTCAAATATTCTGTGGGCACAAACAAGCAATAATGAATACTTTCAGATTAATATACATTAAATAGTAGCTTGGAAGACAAGTGCGACTGTGAGTAATTAGAAAAGCTTTTTCATTAGACACTTTCCGCAAAGATTATGAGATTGCTGAGTCTTATCACCTTCTGCATTGTAAAGCATTTTCTTAACAGAAGGTTATGGATATAACAACTCTTTGTTTAATTTAAAATTCATCTTTTTTGTTTCTGAAAACATATAATTAGAAAAAACAAAAAACAAAACTGTATGCATGACTACCACTAATCTCTCGAGAAAATATCTTTAATTGAGGCGCAGTCAATCTGATCTTAACATAGTATACTGCACATGATCAGTGCAGAAATGTTTACTTTGATAAATTATTTTTAGCATTATGCAAATCATATTCAAATTAGTTGCTGATTAGCGAAGATAGTTGGGGTTTCCTGAATTTGTATGGTTTGATTTATTGAGTTAAAGGATTAATTATTAAAGTCCGTTTTATATATTACATTTATATTTAATTGGAATAAAGTGCATTACAGAATTATTGCTGTAATTGCTGAAATATAGATACTTACTTTTCCTTGGTAGAGGTGACCCTGCTAGGTAACGATATGTTACATTTATAGTTCCAGAAAAATTTGAGAGATCTTTAAAGGTGTGCACGTATCGTTCAGAGTTCAGTTGGTGTACAGCAGACTCTCTCAGTTGTCTCTTGTCCCCTTCCTATAATTGATTTTCACCAAACAGAAAAAACAGAAAAAATGATTACAAGGGGATTATACACAAGAAGATTGATGTTCTCTTCATCTCTTTAAGCTCAAAATGTATATTAAATGATTAGCAGCAGTGATTAGTACTGCTGCTGAATTATGTAAAGGGCCAATAATTAATAGTGTAAGTATAATAGATTTTTTTTTACAATTACACAATGTAAACATTGATTTTGAGAATCAAATATGTGATGTATAATAAATAATAATAATAGCATTTAAAATAAAGGAAAACAAGCGGTATAAAACAAGAGCAAATAAAACAAAACTAGTTACTTTTTTACTAAAGTGAAGTGAAATAATAGATAACAGCCTTCTTTATGTAGGGGTTTAATGCTACTGCCCACAGTAGATAAAAAGCTAAGATAAGAATGTTTCTATTTAGTCTGTTGTGTTTGAATAAACCCCCCAAGATCATTTTTTACAAAGACCAAATCTCTGAAACCACAGTACCTGCTTGAATTTAATTAAATGTTAATGATCCCGGTAAGGATGCCAATTTGTTTCAAATGTTCACACAGCCTTAATAATTTAAACAACAAATACTTATAGCGTGTTGCGATCACAAAGTTTCAATGGCCTCATGAATAAGCCATGGACTTTCAGTCTGGGTCTATACCATAAAATATTAAAAACACTGCTTTTGTGGGTAAGGAACAGAGATTGACACAATGAGTGTTACAGTTCTTAATGTAGTAATATGGATGAAAAGGTTGCCCTGTGGTTGTTTTTTTTTCAGTAATTACATGAACTATACATAATAAGCACAAACAATTAAATATTTAGTGTAAATTTCATTTATCAGTTTAAATGGGGAAAAAAATCTAAAAATATTTTCATTATTAAAATACAAGCTATCAGAGTAAAATGTACTCTCTAGGAGTGTATTACACACAGAATCTCTGCAAATTCTGCACTTATACTACACCCAATGTGAAAATAGTGTCTTACCAGTACGTATCCATCCTCGATATACAGGTTCACAAAGAGAAGGCAGGTGATCAGGACACCGAGGAGTGGTATGGTAGAACGTTTTCGGAAACACCTCATTTTGTCCAGGGACTTCCACACCAGCCTTAGGACTGATAAGCTCCTACTGAAACCTGAGCGAAGATAGAAAAATAATGCATTGTTAGTGTCTCCCTGCACACCTCCCTTTATCCATTGACAGCTCAGTTCTGCAAAGTGATTCAAGGCCCAGTCTTTAGATCATCTTAGCATTGATTATGCGTCCTCCGGCTCAAAGCTACACAGCTCCTGTTTCTATACTGTCCTCCATCGAACCATGTTAAGTACCCCCAGGGCATTCTTTACTCCCCGTTTAAGCATGTTGTATTGAATCAAATGAGTTCCTTGCTTTCCTTTGCCATATTAACACAAAAGCCAATTGTTCATTCCAGGTTATGCCATAGTGTACAAAAAGCTATATGATGTATTGCGAAAAGATGCATCGGTTATAAGAGGCTATAGTGGAATCTGTTATACGAGATGCTTAGTCTGGTACGAGAGCGGGTTTAACAAAACATCAATGGAAATACTCAAAAGACTCGAGGGATGAGAGGTCAAGGGTCACAGGACCAGCAAGATTTATCAAAACAATAAACAATCCATAAAGCCTGATTTTTCAGTGTCCTTATGACTTATATTTCATATAATAATATTTGATAAATTCTACTTTCTTGAGTTACATCTTCATTTTATATGCCAATCTAAGCTAATGTGTTTCAAATTATGCTTATGTATAACGTTAAGGTGTCATGCACATGCAAAACACAAAATGGCAGTCATTGAGGTTTTCCTTTTTTTTTTTGCCCCTCAACACTTGAGGCAAAAGTGTAACGCTTAGTCAACAGACATAAACCTCACACAGCTAAAGCTGTACATCCGGATATTATAAATGGCACTCTCTGTAAACGGGGATGAGGAATTATTTATAATTGCTGCCTCTTTTAAGGGTGAGACACTGTGAACCCTTGTGGCAGGTTAACTCTTCAGTGCTTTTAACAGGATATTTATATGTTTCTCCTTGCTCTCCACTGAACTGTCTGAACTGTGCCAATGTCTTATTCTATGTGTTTGAAAGATACTAGCATATGCTGTCTTCATGTATTCATGTATTCATTCCTGGCTAATAGAAAATACTGTATTTCTGACATCAATATGACATGATATTGACTTTTAATCCTTCACATTTTTCCCTGTATGGCCAAAGACTTCCTACGCTATAATTCAGAATGCCACGCAGACATCTTTGGATAAGGGCATCAGATCGGTTTTATATAAAAAATAAAACAGTAAATGAACAAGTAATTGGCAAACAAGCCCATGTACAGGTTGCATTTATTTTTCAACAAAGATATGTTGATTCTTGTCTAAAACGCACCATTACTTTCCCATAGGTCATTACTGTGCAATCAAAGAAATGTATATGTTTTGCTCTGGGCATGTTATTGGCATCTGTCACTTGTAAAAAATATCAGCTATAACACATTTCTGGTGTTTAAAAGAAAGAAATATAGATATTTGAGAATCTTACCCACTTCAACTTAGCAACTGGCCCGAATATTGGTTCCACATGAATTATGAATGTACTGTACTATCTCCAGGAAATTGGTGAATTAATGTAATAAGAAATCAACAGTAGGTCAATGTGAATCAAAAATAAAATTTACATCCCCTTGATACATACAGTCTGTGAAAGTAATGGTCAAAATGTCTGCTGCGTGTACTATGTGATTGTTTTACATTACATTACTACATTTTATACCTTTTGCATTCAAAAGTAAGCTCCTACATGCAAATTCCTACTGAAATGTTTCACTGATTAAAATATGGAGATATATTCAGAATTCCAATGACAGTTATAAATAGCATTTTAAATGTGCACATACACAAATTAAAACACAGATAATAGCTTTTTAAATATAATGAGATGCCGGTTATTCAGAAACCTCACAAGTGCAATGAATAATATTTTAAGGTAACAATGAGAGTTCCATAAGATGAAGCGATTCGTTTCAAGCCTGTGGGTTCACAATAGCAACAAAAAATGAAGCCTTTTACAATTACAACTGGGTTGTACACAAAGTGTAGACAAAAAAACAAAGTTAAACAAAGCAATACAAAGGTCCCTGATGAGTCCAATAAGGATGCACAATTACACAATTGCATCATTTTGAAACAGTCTGATTCACGCCACTTTGCTTTTTCTCTCGCATACTTGCACAAGTGGATTTATTTCACTAAGTTGCACATAAACTGTGCGGCTGATTTCAATAATTCAAAACATGCCCTTAAGAGAACTCCCCAATGACCCTGCTGTGTGGATATACCTGCCACACTCTTCTATTGTAATGCAAGACAGACCAACAAGAATGTAGTTAATCAGCCCAAAATATCAATTCTCTTCAATTAAAGCTTCAATAGTGTCTTGCCGTGTGAAAAAGGCGGAAGGCATGTGATACTGAGCGTATTCAAAATGGATGGCCATTCTTGCATGAACACTATTCGCCATCTACCTCTGTTAACCTACTGTAGCTCAGAGTCAATCAGCATTTTTTTCCCTGACCCTCAGTTAGAAGCAAATATCTTTTTCTTCATAAACACAGTTTATCGAGGTCAGCAATCACCAAAGCTCACTCACCAAACTGGTCTTTTCAACCTACAGTCCCTCTACAGTTATTGAAGGCAAAAATACTTTGACTCCAAGCTACAGACATTTACAGTGAAGACCAGGGTGAGCAGCAAGTGCACAGATGGTGTGCGGGAACATTTAAAACAGGGCGTCTAGAGCAGGAATATCAGTTGTGAGAGAATGTGAGTCCACCACAGCAAAGAGGAAGACCACAATCAGAACAAACTCAGCTGTTGCAAAAAATCATAACAAGGAGCTGTGGCTTATTTGATGAGAACACAAACATTTTTCACAGTTCATTTAAAAAAAATAATTAAACTGAACAGAACTCTCCTTGGCCCTAAACCCACAGTGCATGATCGAAGACAAAAAAGTAAAAGTATAAATTCTTTGTATTTCAGTCACACTAACCAAAGCATAAGAACAAATTGCATCCTGAAGAGTTCTCTGAAGTCAGTTCTCTAGGCCAACCACAGAAAGCAGTAACGGGTTACTAATGGCTAATCCTCATTCTCCGCTATTTGTATAACACATTAGGAGAAAGTAGATCAAAGGTGGTTCAAATAAAAATAGACATTTCCAATGAATTCAATGGAAAATTAATGCAAACACATTTACACAGCCGATTCACATCAGTGGATGAAAACAATGAGGTTCACCTCTGACAGAATAGTAAAGCAAACATGCTAAATTTGTGCATAAGCCAATGGTGCCCATCACCATCCTGAATCTGCACAACTGGCTACCCATTACTTTCCAAGACTTAAAAGTTAACAAAATTAATGATTGTGTAAAGCATCTAATAAAAAACTGCAGGGAACCTGAGCTTTACCAAGCATGCTTGTGTGCATTGGAGTTCCATATCTTTAATGAAATTTTAGTTCTCCCCCGGCTTCACCCCCATACTGAACCTGATCCAGAACTTGTCACTTCTCTCTCTAGGTGAATCTGAAAACAGTGGATGGGAAATTCCCTGGTGAGGGAGAAAGCAATTACAGTCATGTCTGATGTGCCAGATAAAAAAAAATGCAACTAAAATGAGTACAAGGGTATCAGAAATTAATTCAGATTGTTGCAAATGATGAATATGATAATATTCCTTTTTAAAAACCACATATTCCAAAAACGGCACTGAAATGCATCCACAGAATTTGTTGGGCGGGGTTAAACTGATGTAGAAGCTAGGCTGCACAATCGACTTCGGAGCAACTCCAGGGTTACAATCTGACAGGAAAGGCAGGAGACCTTTTAAAAAAGGGGTCACTGCAGAATGCTAAATGGGAACACTGCTTGGTGGCAGGTCCCGGAGACAAGGGCTTTAGAGGGAGCCTGAGCAGCGTGCTCCTGCTTTACCCTATAGTGCTGGATAACAATGACGGGAAAATGAAAAGGTAATGAGAAAAGAGCACATCGATATTGCTGTGTGCTCTCTGTCTCAAAGGTAAAAGAAAGACGGATATTACAGAAAGACAGATTCTATGTCGTGACAAGAATAAATATGGTTATCGGGGCCTGCAGTTATTGGGGCTAGAAGTTAGTATGTTCACTTTTAATGAGTTTGTTGATTCTCTACTTGCATGTACTGTATACATGAAAGTTGAGAGTCAGACTAAATTATAATGTATATTCTATCTGAGATAACAAGGGCCCCATTGCATGCATGACAGTTTCAGAATACAGATACAATAATTATCATGGACTACACTGCGCGTCACATCAAGAACTAAGAGCCACAACTTAATCTGCTCTTTAAATGAGGGAATTTATCTTGGAGAGATAAAACTCCCAAAGCTTTATTTTAAATCTCAACCGCACCTTTCTCTATCCCTTGCCTTACACTCTGTAAAGGAATTTCTCCTCCAAAAGCTGGATGAACCCTGAAAAGATGATCTAGAGACCACTGTTAAAGGTAGGGATGGGTTTGCTGTAGGCGAGAGGCAGGTGCAATAACAGTCAGGAGCAATCCGGCCCGTGTGAAATTATCAGGTTTGAACATGAGGCATGACCCCTATTTGTGAGCTGTCTGAATGTTGAAGTGGGTACTAATGGCCGTCTTGTAAAAGGGTCTTGATTCTTTACCTGCAGGGGCAGCATATCGCCTTACAGAGTGCACTGTGGTCCTGAGGTCATGGGACTGATCATTTATACAGCTTCCTCTAATAAGATAGTTTAAATTCAAGGAGTTTCATTTCTTGTGAAACTGCGCGCATCATAAAGCTTGGTCGTGCCCTTGGGTTTCCAGAACAATCGATTCCTTAGTGTAGAGTGAACGAGTTGCACATTGGACGGTTTTTGCAGTCTTTCTATCCCCACCCCAATCCAACAAACTGTCTAAACATGTGCAGTCAATCAAGCAAGACAATAAGTTAGAAAATTTTGTCATAAAATAAAATTTGCATAATAAGTGTGAATAGAAATGTGCCTGAGCTCTCCTTATTAAATCTTAAATACCTTTTTGTTTCTTATATATTATGTCCCCACTAATATCTGCCAACCCAAAAGATCCTGAATTTCTGTAACTTCAAAACATCAGACCATAACATTTTCATTTTCTATAATACTTCATAAGGAATAAACAACACAAATAAAAATTCTTAACCTTAATCTTAAAATGTGGGAATCCATCTTATGAATACACTCCACAGGTGAAGCACACAAAGGTGGTAAAAAGGAGCAGAAGCAATTTTTGAAGCATTGTCACCTGGGGGACTAAATGGGCAGAACAATATTCTGCTCCAAAAGTACACCAAAATAAAGCTTAATAAACACTTTCCCCTTCATCCATATCGCTTTATAAAATCTCCATTAGCGAAGCCTCCACTAATGATCAGGAAGCTTCGGGGATTCTCCTTTAATGGGAAAACCCGGATGAAATACCCTTTTTGAGTGAGAGCGGGGAAAAGATTAATAACACAGTCGGCAGAAAGCAATTCTCCTGCATTTAATCTTCTTACCTATTTTACATTATTTCCCCTGGGTGTCCTGAGACTCACAGATACACAGCTCGGCACAAATAATCAATTAAGACTGCAGTCTCATGAATTCAGCAGTTGCTTTGTGTCAGACCTTCAGCTACTTAAATGGATTTTTTCCCCTAACAAAAGGGAGGAAAGGGACTGAGGGGAAAAACAGGCTTCTATTGATAATAAAAACCGTAACATAGAGCAAAAGTCCTCCTTGAACAGAACGAAGGGAGAGTTTTCAACAAAACTATCCTGCTGTTTGAACCAATTGCTAAAATTAAAATGAGAAAAGATGATTTCAGTTTTTAATTCCATGCACACTCTGGGTATAATTTTTGCAGCTAATATTCTCCAAAAACATAAGTTAATTTCGAGTGATCTCTTGCGAACAGCCGAGCCCAAATATGATTTGACTTCAGTAAAGAGCGTATTGATTTGACAAGGTCTCAACAAAAGAGAGAGGGTCTGTGTCAGATAAAAGTGCAAGCTTATCTTCCTTTGTAAAGACGCATTGTGGAGTAACCCACTTATTATCCATGCTGCATTAGCGCGTACTCTAATCTAGCCACCTGTTATTACAGCAAAGTGTATCATCTTGTTAGTCATGATAATCATGAATCACAAACTTGGTTAACTCAATGCCGTGCGTCCCATACCCACCTCAAGCACTGGGCAGGGTGCAAGACTACTCAAATACTACTGACTGATTTTAAAATGTCTACTTGTACAGAACTGGACCAAGGGCCTAGTAGTATGTATTAACAATGAGCCTTTAATGGGCAACATATGCTGATTTGACAGCAACCCCAGCATTAATGTATTTGACAGACTTAAAATATTTATTTTATGTCTGCCATAAGAAGTCATGATTGATTTAAAAGCAAGTGTTCATATGGTTACCAAATAATCCACTTATGGCTAAGGTTGGAGGAGGTTAATTCTTGAATTTTAAAGACCTGAGCAATTACAAGAAGCAGCAAAAGGGTTATACACTGTAACAAGCAAGCCTGTATGGGCTTCTAAAATGTTTAATTGAAATAGAAAATCTAATTAAGCATGATGGCAAGTGGATTGTAATATCAGACCAGAATATTAGAACTGGTGGTTTAAGTCATCCCTATGGACATAAACAACAATTACATCCCCAATTCATCCTTCCTCTTGCATGCATATAGTGCCTACAGTCTGATTACTTGAAAATGAAGCACAGTAGAAGGTTATTTATTCTGAATTAGCTCCACTGAAAATACACTTAGGGAAGCCGACTATTTCCCTTTATTAAAAAAATTATTAATCATGGCATCTTTATGTATGCAATCTTTTGCAACTGGTGTGATGTAATAACTCTGTGAAAATTGTGTCTGAAAATAATATTTAAAAAATATAACATGTTTATATTTAATGACCATTTAGGTGGAGTCCATATTTTTGCTGTTGCCTCGTTACCAGTGGTTTCATCTTTCTGGAGTCTGTCTTGTTCGGTGCCAGAGGAGGTTTAAAGTGGTACCAGCTCACTGCACTGCTGTCACTTCAACAGTCTGGTTTATAGTCTTATTCAGAGCCCGCACAGGAGAATGCCTGAGATGCACAGGAAATGATACAAACAGCCCAGTCTGGGAAACATGCCACTGCACTCCATCATTACCTCTGCTTACTCATTCTAATGGGACAGGAAGGTGGGAAGGAGGTGGATGCCTCTCTGGGAAAAATGGGCAAGCACCCAGGAATTCCCTGGGAATTACCTGGCAACATGACTGCTCGACTGGAGAGAGGATGAAGAGCCCCTACATCTCCAGGGATTTTGCCAGAATCCGACCTCTGTGAAGATTACTCTGCCTCGCCGAGAGAGCCGCAGCTCCTTGTACAGTTGAGGATTCTGAGGAATCAACGCAGTAAAAAACTGGCAACATTGCCATGCTCTGTTGTAATTAGCTGAAATTCCTCTGTGTTTTTTGAGGATTACACTGATACTGCTGGTATGAGAGCTACACAGTGCTGCCCATTGAATTCAATGCTCCTGGTTTACAGTGGGGCGACAGTGACTCTATACCTGAGAGGAGAGCTTCCATTGACCTACACAAAATGACTATTTTTTCAATCTCTGTTTACATGTATCTGTGTTCTCCCAATTTGGAACACCTAACAGTGATCTCATTTCTGCTTTGTTTTCAATCTGTTCAGTAGGGTCCAGGTTCACATAAACAGTGTGCAGCAGGGCTATATGAATGGGCAGTAAGTCATATAAAGGAGGTAAAGGGCTTTTTCCCCTTGTTGAAGCCTCACTCTCTGACAGGGCCCACAACTGACAGCCATTCAGTCATTCCATTTTGCAGCACCCTTTGGCAGCATTACTATACTATACAAGGGAGCCAAACTGACCAAAAAACAACAAAAACAACAACAAAAACTACTGCAATATTTTGGCACTGGGGGCAATTGGAAAAAAGGAAACAACTGGGGGGAATTAGTAAAAAAAAAACACTGAGAAAGTTTATTTTGACCCTCAAACTTGCTGGGGTTACTGGTTCTTTGTTGGAGGATGTTCAATATTTTGCTGCGGAATCAGTTTTTTTTAAGTACTGATAAAAAATGAATGCGTGTTGTGTTCACTGACACACAGATGGATTTGCTCAATCAATAAATTGAAAAAACAACAACACAATAAACCAATCATAGCTGAGCATGACTCTACCACAGTCTGTGCTGCAGGTTCACAGGTTCGTTTTTTTTTTGGGGGGGGGGGGTGAGGCCTGCTGAACCATTTCCGGTCAACTCCATAAAGACAAATCTAAACTAACTTCACGTTACACATTCAACCCACTGACATACATGTCACATCCAAGATCACTATACACACAATCAGAAAACCTATGTAATTTAGCAAATAAATTTTTGTTATTCTGCATTTATATGTGCCCCGGGAGGAAACACTCAGGTACCTAGCAGGTCTGACTGACACTGTGCTGGAGGAGGCTGCTGGGTGGGTGACATTACATTACATTACATTACATTACAGGCATTTAGCAGACGCTCTTATCCAGAGCGACTTACACAACTTTTTTACATAGCACTTTACATTGTATCCATTTATACAGCTGGGTATATACTGAAGCATTGCAGGTTAAGTACCTTGCTCAAGGGTACAACGGCAGTGTCCTTACCCGGGAATCGAACCTGCGACCTTTCGGTTACAAGCCCAGTTGCTTACCCACTGTGCCACACTCCGTCCTGACATGGCTTCAAAAGACACTCCATCAGCGCATCAGTGTGGTGGAGAACTGAACAGCAATGCAAGATAATGGGCCCTGGCTGTGATATATTTTTAATTCATCTTCAAGCACACAAAGCAGTTATTTTCATTGCTAGCTGGGTAGGTTTACATGGACTGCTACATGTACTGAATTTCAATACTTGACTTCAATAGCTGGCTTTAGATGATTAGAAGTATAAATGAGTGCCTTCAGGTGTTAAACAATACTCCATCTGCTCCCTTCTTTCAGTCACTATGCAATCAATCCCAATTAAATTGTGCAGTTCAAAATAAGACTGCGTTAAAAAACACATTTTAACCAAAGCATCACGCATTCTACAACTGAAATAAAAAATGAAGAAGAGCAAATAAACCTAGACAAAACCTGGAACGTCAATGAGAGAAATCACTGTAGCCAACAGCAAGTATTATCATATGGTTTCTATATTAAAAGAATGCACCTCATCTTGGAAATGTAGAAAAAATGAACACCTTGATGTAATATTTCTGTCAACAGGAGAGATGACAGCTCGCAAAGATCCAATGTAAAAACAAAAATGCTCGATGATATTCCCTGCAAGTACAGTATCACAGATCACAGGGTATCACCTCAGAAGATGCCAGTGTCAGGGTATCAATCCCTGCAAACGCATCATATGGCTAAAGCTATAGTATTGTAATTTTCATTGCTTAAATTTTATATTAATGAGCTAGCAAGGAAAGACTTTGCAATCATTTATACACAGTTTATGGAAAAAGGCTGGAGGTAAGAGGACTGTATGTCTACACATATACAGATATATATGCATTATATTAAATACATAGCATATGTAGCTTAAGAAAAATATATACAGATGCTATGATTATGGTCCAAAGTTAATCTTGAGAATATGACCATCTGGGGACTTCAAGATGAATTTCAGAAGTTAAAGGCCCTGTCAGCACTGCGAGTTCAGCAATCGTCAGCACAGACATGTGAGTAATTATACAATTAGGGACTAATTATGAGGTGTTCATGAGCAAAAAGACAATAAAATGATGGTGTTGCAGACAAGCATTTGTTTTTGTACATATGTCAAACTATCCTTAGTCCACAGCACAAAGATAACAACAGACTGGCACTTAAACAGACAAACACAGAGTGCAAGTGCAAGGAGGAGATAGCTATCAAAAGGCATAAGGGAAAAGAGCAGAGAGAGTCAGCACGATTCAATGATTCAACAGAGCCAGTGGCCTGGGCAAATATTCCTTTAGGAAGAGTACAGTACCCAATTTTTTGGGATATTTCTTAACAAGCATGGGGTAAAAATAAGGGTAAGTCCAACAACTACACAAGGAGTATTTACCCTGGACTGCTGATTTGTATTTTAAAAATAAAATAAAATAAAATAAAAACTGCTCAAAGCAGCTGAAGCCATTTACCTGTCTGTTGTCACCTAAAATTCAGGTTGTTTTGCAAGGACAATTACTTGTGTGATTTAAGAGTCATTCTGCCAGATACAGTGGACTTTTATTACTCAGTGACCTGAGAGCATACCGGAATGTTTAATAAATACATTTAGGCTTTATTACAGAAGCTGTCTGCAGACAATATGAGCTACATGGCCTTGAGACCTTATGAAGGCTTACAACACAATTATTTGAGTTTCCAAATTCAGTACATTTGACTTGTAGTAGCTCTGGCCAACAATTTATGGAAAAATAATTTCACAACAGTTGAGAAGTTTATAGCTACCATTAAATACTGTTTCTATCAAACAGACTTCTGAGCCATGCAAAACCAGATGAAGAACTTGGAGTTCTCCTGCTGAAGACCAGTCAATTACATCAGGTTTAACTCAAGGTTTGTGGAGACAGAGATTGACATTACACTGAGCATTACACATGAGATTAGGCTCTCTCTCACTGCACAACATGGCAAGGGTCTGAGTGACCTCATCCAGTGGTGTGTCAGTCAGGAAGGCAGAATTCACTAAACCTACAATAAACTGCAACATCTGAAAAATATTACTTTCATATGTGAGAAAGGTCTATTGATTCCCACATGATTCGGAACACCATTGCAACCGCAACCACGATCTCAATCAAGCCCCCTGGTCTGCGATTGGACACAATCCCCATGGTGCGCGACCGCATCCCATAATAGTACAAAATCTGGCCCTTGATTTGATTCACAATTCTCTACATGGCCCTCAGTTTGATTAAGTTTGGCATCCTTGCATTAAAACAAAATTTCACAGAAGAGACACCCTAAAGTCTTTGGATCAATTCTGGTATAAAGGTGAAAAAACATTTCCCAGTTGAACATGGAATATGAGACATGACTATTCTGCTAATGAGACATGACTATTCTGCTAAGGTTTTAATACATCAGTTTCAATCCACCAAAGTAAAGAGTACAAAAACGAACAATTATTAAATTCAGCTACAACCATTAGAGCACCAGGCTCACAAACAGACACACACATACACGTCCAGCACACGTGCGCGGACACTCACACATAGCTTTTACCTTCAATGGATGATCCATGTGCAGTGCAAATAGCATGTCCAACTATCCAGATATGCCCGGTATATTAAGCCTGCAGGATAGGTCCTCTTTGCCGACACCTCCAAAGCATAACTGTTGTAGTCATTGTAATGCCAGGCATACACAAAATCCCCATCATTAATATTTGATGAAGGTGATGCTGGCTGACCTATCTGAAAGAACAATTTATCTTACATTTGACCGAGCAACCACTGTTTCAGCTGGGCTCAAGGGAAGCTGTGAAACTGGACATATGGCAGACTGAGAAAGAAAGCAGAGCACTCTGTACACACTAAGGACATTTGGCACATGGTCAAATAAATCCTTTGCACTGGTTAGCTAATTGCAAGCCTTTTAATGTGAAGCCTATTCCTTTTGATGGGGGGAAGAAAAACATTATTTGAAAAGGAAACTGAGTCTGAAGTTTATTGATACCATAGGCAGTAACAGCTATATGTTAACAGTGGCATCAGGGATATTCTGTTTTTGTTTATTCTTTAAGTGAGTTCAATTATGACAGAAATGGAAATTAGTTTTTGCTTGCAGTCTTCAATCAGATTTCAGTAGTCCTCAGAGCGATCTTAATATACTGACAAATGCACAGGTGGCAGGTCATTTTAACACTCATTCCTATCTAAGGGGAAAGCTTTGATCAGAAATTGGTTTAAAATAAGTCCCCTTTGTGGCTGTTAATTATTCTTTCAAACATTGTTTCAACAGCTTGAAGTAACGTTTTATTCATTTAATGTCATTTTCATTAAAACACTGACATTCAGCAGTTACTGAGGTGAGATATGAGGACATTGTTTTGAAATCGAGAATCAGAGGTCAGGTGAATGGCTTCATAAGTCTGACTCTCTGCCTGTTTTCATGCTCGTGAGCTGGATCACTGGACATGTTAAGGATTGATTTTGGATGAAATATGGCAAAATGCTTTCCCAAGAGATGATAGACGATAATTTGATTGCATGGTTGCTACTGCTTAGTGCAGTGAATGAATACACTGTGAATAGCCATTATATCTATGTCTGCAACTAAAATGAATGATCTATAGGATCCTTTTTCAAATGGGTCATTTCTCACTAAAGAGCAAATGATGGTAAAACTGTACTTGCCCTACAGTACATAAGGTATACATTAAACTTCTATAAACAACGCATAATAACTCTCATTAAAGCACATTAAAGCACATTAAAGCCTGTGACAGATGCCATAGCATCATAATGCAATTAGTGAACATTTTGTAACATTTAATTTTAAATAAGTTTTGTAAAAGTTATTGCACACATTAAGACAGCTTATGATATTTTTTAGCTGCGCTACATTGTCATGGCTTGTTATGACAGATGTTATGTCACGTATATGGCACCATTATTATGGAGGATTGGTGTACAGTTCAAGTATTACCCAAATTAAAATAGATATTCTCTAGTCGACTGCAAGAAAGACTATCTGGAAGTACATGGTGTACTAACCCATCTTTAATGCACTCCCTATTTATCCACGGCCATTATGCTCATTGACATTTTTCAATGTTTCAGTCTAATGAATCTGAGACAACATTGTCTAATTTGTCAGCGATTCACAAAGTTTGCACAAAGTTAAATCCACTTTCCTGGATCATGAAAAAAAAAGGATTAGGGACCAACTAATGTCAACATGTTTGTATTATTAACGCAACAATTGACAGTATGTGTAGCCACGGACTTCTTGAAAAATGCTGTGCTACGGGCACAGAACCCATAATACAATAATTAACAGTAAATATTGTGCTTGTTGTACCCAGCAGAACAGCTGCAAATAGAGCAGTAGCCTACATATTTTTCTTATCCTCCGGAAACTACATTTAGCAAATACTATACAAACACACACACACACGCAAATGCACTTACAGTATGCACACACATACACAAATTACAGAATTAATTTAAATGCATTTTAGATGGCCTAGAATTTAAAAGATTTTACAGGTTATAGTACAGGTCACATTTTTTAACCACCCTGATGAATACTGGCAGTAGCCCTAGGTGCGAAGAATCAAACATAATGCATTATATATAAACCAGGGATGTATGGCATGTGAAAATCACAGAAGGGTACATATATTCTTCTCCACATAAAGTGTACATAATATCTGACTGAGGCAGGCAGGCATATACACAAGCTGTTGCCTCTTACAGCCCAGCCATTGATTCAGCACAAGCTAATTCCCTTACAGTTTTACAAGCCTCCTGTAAATGAATATGCATTACCACTGCGCTCAATCCATTCATACAACAGAATAATAATGAAGAGAAAGTGCACTCATAAATACAATTAATCTTCTGTAAAGCAGCTGCTTGGTGATTCTAATTATATGCCATTTTAATAGCTGGATATGTTGTACAACAAAGCTGTTCGGTAAACACTATTGTTCATTTGTTGCATGACATGAAGGCAGCTAGCTTTATTTTATCCTTTCAGGAATTAATTATGGATTTATTGGGCAAAGTAAGCCGAAATATACCATTTGTTATAGAGAGGACATGCCTAAATTTGCATCAAAATGATGTATATTGCAATCTTAAATATCATTTTTAACATCATCTTAAAGTGCTTTACTATGATTTGTATTCTTTTCAACAGTTCTATTAGTTGTATCTGATTGTCCATTTAACCAATTAAAGTTTGAATTTTAGCCAGAAACGACTCAATAATTAAGCTATCATTAGAGGCACATTTCTGTTCTTTTTATGCTCTTAGATGTATATTGTTTGAACCTACATGACACCAGCAGACTGACTAAACATATCAGACTTAACTGCGGCACTAGCTGGTACAAAGTTGAAAAATAAAAACAAAAATAAACAACTTATGTATACACATATGTAAAATCAGTAGTGGTTATACTCACATTGTATGCTTAATAGAGTGAGTAGGTTATACTCAAAGTAGGTTATACTAGGCTATACCCAAAATTCCAGAAGTAATGCTGGTTTGAATCCTTACCCCATAATCAGGAACTCATTTATATATGGTATAATATATTATATTTATATATGGAGTGGAATTTCTGACCAATCATAAACATTGATTAACCCCATTAACTATTACGCAGAAAAAGGTCCAGCAGTATGATAAGCTTTGAGAGGCAGAGTTGAGTTTCCCTGCTTGAGGGTAAGTAAGAGTTATACTTCTAATGCAGGGCGAATAGAGCTTATGCCTTATACTGTAGCGTGAGTAGGGGTTTTCCTGTACTCACCCTATAGTGTTGGTATAAAGTACTGGTAAAAGCTAGCTAAAAGCTCAAACTGAACATACAGTGTACAGCATAAATACTTCATTGGGCTGGAAAACACACATCTCACTGTCCACATGCATCATTAATGTATTTCGCCTCCCTTCACCAGCACGACCTGCATCTGGGAACCACTGGGCTGTCTCCCTTAATAAATAAATCAGCACATTCAACAGTAACACAGTACTCTCAGAGCACACAACAGACTTCCAGTGTGTGACCAGCAGACAGGGATTCCTCCCATTACATCACACTGACTATACAGCAATTTTCTCTTAGCATCTCACTATTTCTCATTCTTAAAAACACCAACACACATTTTACCCCCAATGACAAAAAGGTGTGAGCCCTAGAGCCTTGGGGCTTAAAATCTACAGTATATAAAATTACAAATTAAAAACGTTTTATGAAATACAAATACATACCAAGTCACAGACAACACTGATCTAAACACTCTTCATGCATGGCTAATCACCTTAAAACATGAAACTTTTAATCTGCCATCTATGCAATACACAAGATAAATTTATGGAAGTGTGTGAACAACAGTTCTGATCTCAATCCATCAAAGGTAGTGTTTAACTAGCAGATAAGCTTCATCAATGTGGATGGAGTACTGTATCATTCTGCGGGGGATATGACAGACATGAATAATGACAGTCCAAACTGTCTGTAACAATGATAAATACCTGATATTGCGACATTGCACAGCACAGCTTGGCCAAGTAAACTCACATGACTCCTTAATCTTGAGTGGTGTTTATGTTTTGTAAGCACTAGTGCCTTGCTTCATGCTCGGTTGAGTGGAACACAGGTGGTCTTGACTTATGTTAATTATGCTCTGCTTGAAACTCAGTTCACATGAGGACACTACAGAGAAGAAATTTACTTTAAAAATGCTGGTCACTGTTACTGTTCCACTATCTGTAATTTGTAATGTGTAATTTTGTTAGTACAGGCATGTGC
This sequence comes from Anguilla rostrata, assembly GCF_018555375.3. Taxonomy (NCBI): domain Eukaryota; kingdom Metazoa; phylum Chordata; class Actinopteri; order Anguilliformes; family Anguillidae; genus Anguilla; species Anguilla rostrata. Next base: position 14,362,889 of record NC_057939.1, read on the forward strand.
AACCTGGGCTAGCTCGCTGTTGGATGGAATAAACTTAGCATCTCCATTTGAGATCCTTGTACACAGACTAACATTAATTCCAGGGGCAAGTCCTAGATGTATAAAGACTGTTTAATTGCACTAGGCAACTAAAACACAGTGCTGCATGAAGTGAACACATGGGGACTGTGTTTAAAACTTCTAACACCACTGGTGATCAGCAGCTGTGACAATGACAACAACAACCAATCACAGGGGAGAGGGTGGTTACATATAGGTTTCCAATTGGAGAAAAATCTATGCATAGACAGGGAAAATGTATACATAGACAATGACACACCCTGCCCAGCATAGCTCCAAAATTAAAACATTTAAACGAAAACCAGAAGACAGAGTACTTTGCAGTAAGTGTTTACCAGTGTGTTGGAAACTTACTGTACATTCAGTTGCTACAAGGAAAGAGATCAGAGAAACAAATTGGCAAATTGTTTAAATAAATAAATTATATCAATAGGTCAAAAGGTTTGCATAGAACTATAACTATAGTCTGTAGACTCGATAGGTGCATTTCTGATGTGTTGCCGCTAGAAGAAACCATTGGTTGTATTAAAACACAAAATAAAACAATAAAATAAATACCCAGATCACAGATTCGCTTAATGAAGCAATTCCATAAATAGTGTCCTCCTGGGAAGAGATCTCTGGGAAATAGGATTATGTTGAATCTCATTGACATATTACTGCCCTACCGCTGATGGTCTGCTCTGACCTCTTACATCAAGGCTGCTGTGTGGTGGATTTCATTTTGCTACGTATGATCATTTGCTTCATTGAATTTGTCATTCGAGATAAGGGACTGTGGATAGTTCACAGGAGCGATTATCACACCATGTTAGAGGTGAGAGATGTTGATGGGGGAGGGGGGATTAGGCCTTCCTCTGCATCCATTTGTCCTTTGTTTTTCATATAAAGTTTGAGTATAAAAGTCATCTGGTGATACGGTGGCATCAGTCAACAGCTTTTTAAGTATAAATTCATATTGGGGGTATTTATAGTATGAAAACAAGGATGAAGACAAGCTATATGAGTTACTGACAGTACTGATGCCTCTATGAAATGATTTTTTACTGTCTATGCTAATAGAATCTTACGCATCTTAAAATCCCACGCACCCATGATTATTTTGCATCACCACCTCACAATTGAAAAAGTTTGTGAGCCACAGGCTTCATGTTTTTTGCAGTAAGAGATACACCACTAAAGCTCTCCTGTAAAGCCGTGTTGAAAATGCTCATAGGTTCACGAATGAGTGCACTATAGAAGTGCATATGCTCTAGCTGTAATGTTCCTTGTGAGCGTCAGGGTGCATAAGAAACAGCACAAGAGAAAAATACAGACAGAAGAGTAATTCTCCTATTTTCTTGGCAAAACACAATGAATATCCTCAACTTTGATGATAGTCCAAAACAATTTAGATGGCATAACTGCCATGCACTACCTTTGTTTTGTAAACAGATACATTTATGTTCATCTGTGCTGTAATACAATTTCTGAGATGCCCTCAGACAGCACACAGGAATTGGCCCAGATTCTGGCAGGCTCATCATTATGAGAGATTCTCTTTCCTTGCAGCTCGCGATGATCATGCATCATTACTCTGACAAAGGAGACAGATGAGGGAAAAAGGCATAAGCATCACTCTTTATCCTGAAACATTGTTCTTCCTTGATAAAGCCTTGCAAGTGCCACGAGGGGATGTGTAGGAGGAGGGAGCGCTACTCCCACACTCGGCTGCTCCCCCTCCCTGCCACCTCCCAAAACCTAGGAGGTCTTCAGGTCCATAGACTAAAGGGACTTCACTTACAAATCACAGCTGTGGTTGATTTTGTTATCAGCCCAAGTGCTATTTTATGAAATGTTTAGATATGTTATAATGGCATATGCGATATTCATAGGCACAAACCCTGATTAGACTGGCTCCTCCAAACATTACATTTTGTTTCTGTCTGATGTTGACGTTTGTCCTTCCACCTCTGAAAGAAGAATATACTGCAATGTCTTTTTGACAATATAAAGCCTTTTTGTCTTTGTGTTCTAGTCATGGTGCAAGCATCACACACGTATTTCTGCTTTCAGAAAAAAAACCTGTAATTGAATTTCATTTTGTACCCATCCTCAAAAATCATTTCAACAATATAACACAAATATTTGTATATATACAAAATTCTCATTATAAAATTATTGACAGAGAGCATTGCAGTTGGTCTGAATAGGGATCCAAGTCTGGACACATAACATTATCAGCTGGCTTTGCTGTTAAAAATGCCAGATTTCTGGGTTATGAGACATTGTGAATCCCCTAGGCCACCCCAACACATGGCTCAATCTGCCGAAAGGACAAACAGTTTCTGTGTGATGAATAACCATGAATCAGTGGCAGTTGTCAAATCCGATAATGGCTCAACTTTTTTTTAGTGTAATCACAAGCTACAGACATGATTCCAGTTTAATTCAATAGTTTCCTTTCTGAATCAAAAATAATTTGAATTTATAGAAAAAAATAGCACATCTCATAATCATATTTATTTAGGTCTCTCTTGAAAAAGAGATCTTTTTTTATCTCAGTGAGAATTCCGGGTTAAACAAAGGATAAAATAAATAAATTTAGCAGAGCGTATGAATTACATTATGTGTGATGTGACAGATTTGGCATTTGAAACGTAAATGTTCTAGCAAGACAACAGGGGTCATGAGTACAGAAAGTTCTAGCACTGTCCAATATATCTTTTTCAGTGGCAAGCTTGGCTGTGCTAAAGGCCAATATGATGAGCCACCTTCACTTCTCCCCCAAATCCACACAGCGGGTGGCCAGAAATGCCACATCGTGCTTGGCAGTTTTTCCAGGAATAAAAACAATAAAAAAACTAACAGAAAAAAGTTGTCACTATAAATAAGAGAATATGCAGAGTATATTTACAGATACAGACCATCTTTTAATGTCATACATTGATGCACACAATATACTGGAATCATGTTCAGTTCTGCAGTGTAAACTTTGGGGGGGGGGGGGGAGAGAAAAATTAAAGGAATTTCAGAGTTCATGTATGAGCATCTCAGACACTGCAGATACAATAAACTTCTTTCAGACTTTCAGTAAACAAATGTTGCACCAGTTGAGGATTTACTGACCTAAGATACGTTGCCAGAAAAAAAACAACAATTTTGAAACATCAGATTTTATTTCACTTATGCTGTCAAAAGCTTGACATCACTTTTGATGTCAACTGCCCAAAGTATATTACTTACACTGCATTTCTGAGAGTAAAGTAGCAGGCCCTACCTTACCATAGGTGGGCCATATGCAGCACAAATTACAAAAGGCCCTCGTGGCATGTCCAGCTAGAGCACTAGCCCTTGTTGCCGTGATGTTAAGTGGCAATTCATCCCTTTTTTGCATGACCTCTTTGCCATTGACAATGGGAATCAGATAAAATGTCATTTCACACTTAGGTAATTGAATTGTTTAAGCATGTTCCCTTTGACATCTGTGGTAATTCATTTTCTTCTCCGCGTAAATCCCTCAGATTTAAAATTCTATTTAGACCTAGGCTCTGGGAAGGCCTGGAAACGACCATTGATTCAGTTTTTTTCGACCCTTGTGCGTTTCAGGATGGCTTTGCAGCTCCTTCACCACACTGGCACACAGAGAAGTTGGAATAGACAGCGTACACGTCTTCGTTTAATCCTCCTCTTATAAAACCCATGACTGTCATCTCTTTTGAAAATAACCCAATTAAAAACCTGTAGATGTCTTGGAGCTGACTAGCATGCATAAAATTGCACTGAAACATTGCTGTGTGTTCCACATGGAGCTCTACAGCAGGGTAGCCAGAAAACCTAACAACTGATATTCTATTATTGATATTGAGGCACTCAGATTAAAGTATTTCTGATTCTAATGTGAAAGTGAGTGTAGAATGGTTCCAGATTTATAATAACAGATAAGTGACACATTTCTGTTTACCTTGCCACATTGCAGGCTGTGTGAAACCAGGTACAAACACCTTACATAGGAATATGAGTTACAAATTGTATAACAAATTGTTTACATGAACTAATATATGTTTCTTTTGTGATATGTCAATGACAATTCATTTAGAAGGAAAACACTTTTTGTAATCAGACATTAAATGAAGCTGGTCAAAATACACATACTGAAATGTCATGTGGAATCCTGTGTCTGTGAACACATATGGCAACAGAAGCAAGAACAATAAGCCAATGTTCCAATGAGTGTGGTAATTATTTTAAGCTAGTCAGCTATATGCATGTGAAAATTCCATGACTTCAGAAGACTCTGAAAAGGAAGAATAGAACTACATCTTTCCTGAATTCCTTTCCTTTTCAAAATAAACACATCAATTTCAGTATGAGACGAGTCCCAAAATACACGGTCCAGTTGCAAACAATGACATGTGCACCACCTCAGCTACAAGGTCTAAACCAAGAAGCTGTGTCAGGAGAAAGAAAAATGTGAATGGGAGCTTTGGATGTTGTAAGCAATTACTTTTTGGCAGAATTTGTTACTCAGCCGGTGAGAGAGAAATCAATTCAGGGTCTGGTTTTGTGTCAAATTCCTGATGGAATTTGCAATTGAGCCATGCAAGACAAGTAACCGTGACACTTTTCATGTGTTTTTGAAAGACCACCTCCTCCGCAAGAATTTTTGACTTCAAAAACTTTAACAAGGAGTTCAGGAAAGTGAAGAGGGCTATTATTAATGCAGAGTTTATATTCATTCCACTGTGAATAAATATAGGTTAAAAATAAGAATAGCTCTTTGAAATGCAAATGGTCCAAGATACAAAAAATAATCCTAAATGTAATTTTCTATTTACCAGTAGAAGAAAAGCTAAGTAAGACATTAAGAATATTGAAAATAAGGAAAGAGCTCTGCTTTATAATAATAAAATTTCTGATGATACCCAATACAGTTAATTCACTGAGTGTTTTACCAGATAATAGGTATTCCTGTAAGTACAGAAAATGCACATTTCTGAAAGCTAGTGTAACCTCTCTGTTGTCACTGTTAGCCAGTGAACTAATGTTCTGTACAAAATAATAGTGGCTATTAACTTGGTTGATGGTTGATTACTAGAACGTGAATGGTGAGTGACAAAAACAACACCCTTAATAAAGGTAGATACCTGACATTATAATCTGCCTCTTTGCAGTTTGAATAGTAAATATATTACACAAAAGTCTCATACAAAATGAAGTAGATAAAGAGTACTTCTCTGACAACTAAGCAATTAAGATACATGTAGTAGTGTCAAAACCATCCTCTCCAATGACACTCAGTGGTATGATACACACAGGGCTGAACTAAATCCAAGTTATTTGCTCTCTCTGAATTATGGTACCATTAAACAGATGCTTTGGATGCTTTTCCTTTTCTATTTCTTCTAAATGTGCAATTACAGCTTTAAACAGTGCATAGAAAACCTAAAAAGATTTGAATACACTGAAAACCAGAACTGCTGTACATTGCACAAAAACACTGCCTAATGATCAGTTCTAATTCAATAAAAATGCTTAAGGGGTCGGCCTTCTTTAGGGAAAGTACTACTGAATTAAAAAAAGAAAATTTCCAGATCTATTCAATGCTGTATTAACAGAAAGTTACTTTTTTCCCTTGAGATGGTTAGTAGTTTTTAGGTAATCCAAGGGATCAATTTAATGCAATATGGCTGGGAACAGTGAGAATGTCCACATGGCATTGTAGAATCCTTTGAAATCCATTAGAAAGGTATGTTAGCAGGTATCAGTGTTTCAACACTTCATATACCCTAACCAGCAATGCATCAGTGAAAAACATTGCCTTTAGGGACATTGCAGAACTGCAATCTTTAACTAAGATGGACAGACTCCATCCAGAGACTCTCAGGCTTTGGGTGATGTCATATCTTTGGATCAAAGTCAAAACAGGCCCCATTGGAACCATTTAAATTTAAATTCTAACTTATTATTGCTTTCACTGCGCCTTCAAATGTATGAAAGGCACAGAAGATGTGGGATGGAGAGAGCCTAACAAACAGCCAATAGCTGCTTTGTCTGAGTTGTGGACCCGAACATTCTCTTCAGCAGAGAGGGGTTCGGGAGCCAAGGGAAGATAAGACCCAGTCTTCCCTGCTGGCCAAGTGAGATGATGAGAAATGCGGGGATCCATGGAGTCTGCTCGACGCAGGTGGCCGGCCCTAATGAATGTAAGGAGTTATCAGGAGAGAGCAGCTCCACACCCTTCAGAGGCCATCCGCAGGCCAAGCCATGGAAACGAATGAAACGACGAGCGGGGAGCCGAACAGGGTATTTTAATGGACACGATGTGTTTGTTTCCCTCTCAGTGCACACACTGCCAGTTTGGAAATGACTAAACATGAGCCTCTGGTGTAAAAGCACATCCATGGGGCACAGATGGCTCGGTGGAACAGCAACCTTTAAATAAAGTGGCAAGACGATCTTCTGCATAGTTGGCCACTGTTTTAAAGGCTACCCAGATAACGCAAAGTAATTCTTTGTATTTGACAATATTTTGTATGTCATACCATCTGTCAGGGAAGTGAGAATCTATTTAAAATGACATTTTCTGAATCCAGCAGTTTTAACAGATTACACCCTTGTTATTTTTCAGCAATCTGAGGAATGTTAATGGGAGCAGGATAAACGCACACCCCGTCCTTGTCTGCTGTCCAGGTCACAATAATTTTATAGTGTTTATTTCAATTTAATGGTTATAATTGGGTTAAAAATTTGACAGAAATATTTAGAAGATAACAAGCCCTGATCCAAAAGCTGAAAAATTTGCTTAACTAAGATGACCTTAGGATGTTGGAGGTAGGGCAAAGCACTATCATAGCATTATCAAAACAATAATTGGTTTAGCCTCTTTCTGAAGAGCCCAAACATGAATATGTTAGGAGGTAATTCAGCTCTGCTATTGCCTACTTCTGCCTAGTTGGCTTTGCAGAGGTTAGGTCTGAATAGTGTTCACTGTGTGAACTAAACTGTGTTCTTGGCTAGATATAGCTGTACAAAATAAGTATTGTACCTTACTGAACCTGTGTTTAGCAGTTGTGTATGACCATGAAATGCACTTTTTGTACGTCGCTTTGGATAAAAGCGTCTGCCAAATAAATGTAATGTAATGTAATGAATACCTCAAGATAGAAATTTACTCCTGCATTGAACGGAAGGTGATGGTTGTAGACAATAACTCTTCAGTCCAGCCAGTAGTGTAATCTCTACCTTCAGGCAAAATATTATCCATATGACAAGCTCAGGCATACTGCCTCCATTATCTACATAAGACTTTCAATTGATGGTTTCATTTGAATGCCGCAAAATGCTGAAACAGGAAGCCATGATTCTCATGGTATTCTGTGGCCACGCTGGGCACTGACCCCATAAATAGCTTTGCGTTCTGGTGTTTCTTCAGAAGTGGTTAAACTCTCCAGGAGTGGAGACACCATGACACCAAAGATTTGTATGCATAGATATGGGCCTCAGCATGGCTTTTAATTGCCTAAGGGCATTCCCTTTGATGCCTGTGGAGGGGAGAGAGAGAAAAAGGCAACATTCGTATGCTCAGATGAACTAGATTGGCCTCTTAATGACAACGCAATATTGTGTGCACTGTGAACAAGTTTGTCATATGAAATTACAGTATCTCTCTCTCAAAAGCAGTAATCTAAAAACTAGATATTAAACACGTCTATAGAAGCGCATGTGCACGCATGAGCACATGCACGCACATGCATGCACGCGCGCACACACACACGTTTTTATGTACTTAGTTTTATAATTGAATTAGAATTTAATTTAATTGTTATAATTTATAATGTATGTTATTTATAGTCTTCTGAATAATCACATCTATATTGCGATTGCAGAAGTACCAAATATAAACTGATGATTACTCTAAGCTTGGCCAATTGTAAGACAAACACTTTCCAGATTATTACACTGTGCTTCGACCTTGGGTTAATTAATAGCACTGCAAATGTTGATGTTAATGCATATTAATGAGAACAAATGACCGCATAGTGAAGATGTTCCTGACGGAATTGCAGCAGTGGAGGATACTGAAAGAGCATTTGATGAGCTGAAAACTGAGCAAATATCAATGAAGAAGAAGAATAACAAGAAAAAGCCTCTGCAAACTGGATAACTGCACAGTAACAATGGAGCTATGGTTAATGCACTATCATTTGCCTGATGTATAGAAACTCAAATCAAGCCAGCAAGAGACTAAAGTAATAAAATAAATTCAACATTATGAACGAAAGGACATAAAAAAGCATATCACAAATGACAAAAATATACAGTAGAACCTCAAAGATACAGACTTCGAGTTATGGACTGACTAGCTAACGAAGCAGGGTATGAACCCAGAAGCATAAGCAACTTCCAGGTTTAACCTAACTGTCAATGTAGCAAGCATTTTGAGTTCTGAATAACCTTCACTCCCAAAGTGTTAATATCTCTGAGATTGCCTTGTAATTTAATTTTTAAATAATAATAATAAAACCTTAATATAACAAATACATTTTTCTATACACAAACAGAAAAAGTCACAGAATATAATGCAGCTTAATCTATTTTCATGGCCTCCAAGGCAGAGCTCATGATAATTTGCTAATGAATAATTCATAAAATTCTCTAAGTTTGACATTACAGTCTTAAGTAAATGGTGCCGTTGATGGCTGAGGAGAATTAGGTCAAGCAGCATCTCACACTATGGGGAAATAGTACCCAGTACCACCCCACATTCAAACCGGCAAACCATTAATCAAACTACTGAACCAGTATGCACTGATGATTTTATGATTAAGAATGTGTTGGGTCTCATTCAGGGCTGGGTTGGTTGGCTGCATTATAGCTTTGCCTGGATTTAATGTCCTCGCAAGACTTCATTTATTTTCATTATATCAAAATTGTATTGCAGTTATTTGCCCGCATTGTATGTCAGGGAAATATTGCGGTAGGTGCATTAATGGGAAATAGAACAAATGAAGATAAATGCACAGCTCATAAATAGGTAAAGTGACACACACACGTTCTATATATAGAGGCAACGCATCAAAACCCTAAACCACTGTACACACACACACGTACTATATATATATATATATATATATATATATATAATGTGCATATATCAATCATATATATATATATATAAATTATACACAAATTATATTGTTCTGCTTTTATGAAGCAGTCATAATACCTCAATTTTAAATCCCTCCTTAGCACATACAATGATTTACAAAGGTTGACATAACGCATGTAAAATGCTACTCTCAAATGCCACATAACACAGTATGTCACTTTACTTTAGGTCAAGTCCCAGCACAAATGCTTGTGAAATATTTATAAAGACGCTTGAGTTTGTTAATGAATACATTACAGACTGTGTGCTTAAGGCAGGTTTTAGGATATGGATACAACATGTACAGTGTGGCAGTTCTCTCTGCTGATTTGAAGCAAACATTTATATTAAAAAAGTGTAATATATTTTGAAAAATGTTTAAAGTAGTAAGATACGTACAAGTCACGGTCAGGTTCAAATTTGAAGAGAGACAGGGGGAAAATGAAGAGATACACAAGATCAAGATCCTAAATTCATGCTGAGGAACAATTGGATGCATCTCTTTATAATTTTAATTTAAAATATGCAGTGGACTATGCAGCAAAGATAAGAATTGCCATTCTTGTTTTCCTCTGTTCATCTGTTCAGATGAACACGGCGGTTTTACATTCCACTTAATATTCTTTTTTATGCAGACCGCACATGAATATGCAAAAGAGATGGTGTACTCTTTCATTGGAAGTGCATATCATAAGCGGGGAACATTCTCAGCAGGATATTAAAATCTCATATCAATATTTGCAAAAGGCTTCCTGCCCGTCGAAAACCTAAGCCAGGGGTTGACTTAGTTGTGAGTCCTCAGCATACATTATTGATGAGCAATCGATCAGTCCAGGCTCAGGAGTTGTCTCTACTAAGCTCTGACCGTTTTTTTGTGTTTAGCCACTCACTCATCACGCAGACTTCATCTTTCACATGATACATTCAAGAATATTCCTTACAAAAGGACAAATAAACAAGCCCTACACTGGCATTTCCATTTGAGGGATGATTTGAGCATGCTGTCCAAACTGTCTTGGGCTTGTGGGGTGCTTTTTGTGTGACTTGAGTAGTAACGGGGAACTCTGTCATCACCATTGCTCAGAACTAAATCTTAACTGATAAAATAAACACTGAGGGGAACAAAATGCATTTGCTCTGTAGCAAATACGTATTAGTCCCCGTATGAGCACTGCACATGTAATGGCATGCTGGCTCGTGAGTATCAAATTTATATACCAGACCAAACAACAAATATTTGTAATTATATATAAAAAAAAAAAAACAGATTCCAACACAAAACCAGTTTCTTACCATTGGTACCGTTGCTCACTGTTCTCATATGCAATACGTTCACTGTGATCTAAGCCATCTTGTTTTCAAACAGTACTGTGGATTATGCTGTCAGTTAGTGCACTTAATAGTGCCAAGCATCCTCATTTGAGTACAGCAGTTGCAAGTTAAGAGAAATACTGTATAGAGCTCAGGGAAGGCAAAATTGTATATCCTTATATAAAAGACCACAGGGTGTCAGGAGGATGGAGTACAATATTCAAACATATGCACATAATGTGCATAAACATGTGTGCATTATAACCTGAAACACAGGCCTGTATTCAATAAACATTTGTCCTTAACTTCGGCTTACAAGTAAACACGTTACACTTTTTCTCCACAACTGCAATATGAACTGCTCAAATAGTGTTTCTCAGCAAATTTGCATTTAATTATAAGTCAAAGTAAAGGACAAATGTTGCCTGAAACCAGAGACCACAGTCTTTCAAATATATAATGCAGTGAGTAAAACAAATGAGTTCATTTTAAACCCATTTTCAACGGGAGACAAATAAATCTCAGCTGTAATTTGATTGCGATTGAAACTGTTGTGACAGTGGTCATGGAATAGCTGTGATGACAAGAGTTTTGTTCAGTTTAGTCAAAGCCAACTGGAGCTATATTTCAGAATGCTAGGTAGGAGCTGGGGAGACTCCACAAACACAATTTTCATTGCACTGTTTACACTGTTATACTTTGCCCATGACAAATAAAAGTAGAAATGAATTGAGCTGGGAACATTGACGTCATGAAGCACTCAAAACAACTGTTTTTCTTTTTGATACCTCTTAATTATTTCTCCAAAAATATATGATGCCAGTGTTCAAACACTTTATGTGTGATGGCTCAGAGCTTCAAAAATGGCAAAGTAAATTTGGAATGTAGAAAACTTGAACTAGGCTCATTATAGCTAAAATTCACTTGGGGGTTACTCATAAAATGTACCATCCCTGTTCCCAAGGCAACAGGGGCTGACAACATCCTTTTAGAGAACTTTCAAGTTCATAAATATTGGTTGCCAAGCTTTTAAATGGTTATTGTGACCTGGGGTCTATTTTGGTGAAAACGGTAGTGCACACTAGCCTGGGAGCCAGTGGAATTGTTATATTCTGTGCAAATTCATTATTTTTTGCCTTCACCTAGCTAGTAGTTGCAACATTGGTTGGGTGGTGGAATAGGAGTCAATAATAGCATTCAGTGCTGTTCAAGTTTGGTGCTGAATCATTTAGCTTTTTTGGCACTCTTACCAATGAATACAAATGAAGCTTATGGTCAAACAAGTGATATAAATATATCAATGCTCATTGTTGCAACCTCTGCTATCACTTCAGGAGACAGGCATGTGTCTGAAGCACACAATACCAGGCTACACTTCTTATCCTTGCCAAAGGAGCCCTCCCAGAGTTCTCAAAACCTTGACAAAAACCTGGTTTTGAGAACTTACCTAGTTTCGAGAACTTTGGGAGGGTTCGGTTGGCAAGGATAAGAAGTAGTGCTTGGCATTGTGTGCTTCAGAGCAATGTGACAAATAAGGCTGGGAATAAAAACCCACTTTCCCCTTACGTCCCAAAGGCGTTCTGAGACGTGTTTGGGATGATTTCTGTTCATCCCAAACACATTCTTTATCGCCCCCCCCCAGGAAGCCAGCACACCACCAGTAACAAACTATAAATAAAAAAATAAAATAAAAAATAAAAGGCAGAAATTGTAAAACACATCCATAGTGCTAAACAAATTACAGCTTGGATTCACTTAATGTTAGTCCTTAAATTTGACTAATAAACAAATACAGATGATAGCATTTTCCTTTGCATACCCAGTTTGCAAAGCTCATTTTGGTCGGTTGAAGATTGGTTTTGTCTTTAATCGCCATTTCTGGCACCCCTGCTGAAATTGAGTCATGCTGCATGTTTCAGTGCTGGATGGAAGAACATGTCTGGGATGCTGCAGTGGATAGAGGCAGCGGCAGACTTCAGCTTGCTGCTCTGTGTCCCTGTTTGATTTTCATGACAGACGCAGGCAGAGGTGCAGGAGAGGAGTGCGGAGAATACAAACCAACCCTCATAAGCACAGCACCCGCTCAGTATGGGCTTCAGATGAATTTATGGGCCATGCCACAGCAACATGATGGACTCAATCCTCCCATCTGGCCCATACTGTCCTCATCAGGACACCATGTACTCAGAAAATAGGGGTCAAATGATGATTTGAACAATTAACACTTGTAAGAATGGATATTCCATTCGGACAAGTGCACAATTCCGTGTTCAATATCCCTTTCCAGGTAACCTGCTCTACTATACCAAACTTCATCTTAACACATCCTCAAAATATAAACCTATTAAAATCCTGTTATATTACTACCTAGTGCCATCTGTTCCGTTGTCAATATTATATCTAAACTGCAATGGATGAGTATTGATGGACTGCATAATGAATTATGATATGACCTGAAAGAAAGTAAGGAGGTGCAATTATCCAGTGTCACAGAAATGAAATAATCTCCAGTTCAACTGGAAATGACACATAGCGGACATTTTATCACAAAGCTATAAATAATAGATCAAACGGCCATGTGCAAAGCCAGTATATGCTGTTTGATATGAACTCTAAATAGAAAAAATGGATGTTACATTTCTCATTGAAGTAAAAACGAAGATTAACACAAGTCATTACCTTCAATAATCAGAAATGCTTTTGAAATTAGTATTATGGGAAGAGACTTTTGTGAGACAATATAAACAGTAGTATAGTGCTGACAACAGAAAATGCAGTGGTACTGTAGGTTCATTAACTGCAGGTTTATTAAAACCAAATTTCTTATTTATTGCAAATATTACAACTGGCACCGTGAAGGGGAGTCAGTCCGTTTCTGCAGGCCACAGATCCATTTGGCATGGAGTCACACTTGTAATCCAAACACAATTAACACCCAAAAAACAATTTAATTGGATTTCCAGAATTAGCTCCCCATATGCTGGCACTCAGCTACTTGCAGTGGACAAGGAATACAGAGGGCACTCACACACACGCACACACACACACTAGTGTCAATTGTAAATGTGACAATAAAAACCTGAAGTTTGAAAGACACACACACCCAGAACTAGGAGATTTCCCCACAACCACACACATACACACACAAAAACATGCAAATGCACATAAACACCCACAAACAACTGGATATGTACTGTAGTTCGCAATTACCTGAATTATGCTGAAGTCCTCTGCGCCCCATGTCTGCTCTGTCATAGTCACCAGACTCTAATCCTGCCCCCCCGCCACAGAGAGGCATACACTCTTTTCATCTCCTTCCACTGCTCAACCTGTCAGTCCACTGCCTCCCGAGGGCCCTTTCCCTGGAAAAGCTAATTTTCTTTCCCCACCCTTCGCTTTATAAGCGTCACTTCAGTTTAGACTTCACCACAGCCTGGAACCGACCAACAATCTCCCAAAGAGACACTGAGTTCTGCGGACCTTGCCCTCTCATTACTGCCATGGGACAGCCTTCGAAAAACAAACAGCCTGGCTAAAACCCACTTTGCCATGGCTAACACGTGTCCAGTCATGTACAGAATACTTCAGCCACATCAGACTTAGCCTTTGGCTCCTTCATACAGTTTGATGCAGCTGCAGTGCATCAGATGTCTGATATGCATTTGCCTTTTTATTGCTGTTTTCAATCTCTGTATTGATTCGTTTAAATCATCATCAAATATGTCAAGCATCCTTTGAACTGAATTAGATAAGTGTGAAAGGTATAGTAAAATGTCATTGACATACAGAGAGATATTATGAGAGATTACTGTGCCTTTGTTACAAATGGGATACAGTTTCTTTCATCTAATAGCCTGTTCCAGAGGTTCCAAAGGAAAGGCCAAGACAGAGGGCAGCCTTAATGAGTGACTCTGTGAAGGTAGGGGGACCAGACCTCCCAATTAAATCAGGACAGTCCCAATTTATAAGCATTTGATGAACCTGATGAAGGTACTGCCAGGACGCAGTTTGTCCTGATAGCGAGAGTAAGTGTACCCCAAGTGTATCCCTCCTCAGCCCAAGTGCATCCCCTGTCACCTGGTCACCCTATCTGAAGCTGAGTTGGACATATTGTTCAAGGACAAACTAATAGGGTCAATCAAAAAAAAAACTGAACACTTGCCTGCATCTAGTAAGAAAATGGTACAAAAAGCTACATTCTGGTGGGCTCAATTAAGTACATGAAAATTCTTACCCAGATCGCTGCGACACATTTTTCCAATAAGGAAGGATTCTTTCATTTCTGTGCTAATGGCTACCTGGTTAAGGCAAGGCCAGGCTCCTCTCTGCATACAAAATGCTACACTGACTGTTGGATTGCTTTTATATTATTTTAAAAAAATAAAAAATTATTGATTTAATATCATTTATATGAATTTTCTGCATTATAAAAAAATAATAACTGAAAAATAAATAAATCAATCAATAAATAAATGGCCACTGTGACATGCACTGGCTGGGAACAGATTGAAAAGATGCATGAGTGCGCATGATGCAGCGGGTGCATGACACTCTTGGATTTAAGGCTGAGAGCTGCAGAGAAATGAAACCTGAGCCTGACAGTCCCAAGCTGTCAGACACACTGCCACACTAATGAGAGGGACACTCTTTCCCCTCAATCAGAAGAATGCAGCTAACAGAACTCAGAGATGCCATTCCTTCTCACCCGCTGTCCAGTCAATTTTCATTTCGTCCTGTCAACGGAAATGCACCAATTAAAAAACAAAAAAAGACCAAATAAATTCAAAATTGTAAGGAAACGACTTGTCTGCATGTGCATAGGCCTACAGTATATATCATTATTTAATACCAGCACGAGTCAGTTCAGGTCTCCCAGGGATATTAATGTTTTTACAGTACACTCTTTGTCCTCCTTTCCTCTGACATCATCATACACTTAAAGCTTACATTGTATGCTGAAGCTAAAAGCTTAGCGTGCGTATGAACAATGATGGAGTCTAGTCAGGCACAGCACCTCAGGCATCTCTGGAATTAGTTTGCCCACAGCATTATCTTCCCCCTTAAGCATGTGGATTAATTAGCACACCCCCGCTTTCCTGCTGGCTCTCATAATTCAGCTCAGATACACCTGGGTTCATAACATAACCTGATCTCCTGTAGGCTTCAGGGCTTCCAATATCGCCGTCCCTACACGGTCTTGTGAACAATATTACAAACACGAGGATAGGTTCCTGTACGTTTCACCGGCTGAAGAGCATCCACACACCTCAGTTGTGACATTAAATCAGTGCTGCAATTATAGGGGGAGCATTACAGGCTGGAGTGCATTCTCTCAGTCACCAGCCCAGTATTGATGAATTGGGTGAACGCCGCGTGTGATTTCTGCATGGAAGTGGAGATGGCTCTAGGCTATGCATTATGAGCAGGTCGCAGCTTAGCTATCTTGCTATCATGTACCGCGGAGTCTTACATTATTGATTCATTGAGCCCATTCCCAGGAGAATCACAACTCCCAGAGACCATGAGACCGAAAAATAACACATAACATATGAGCACCACACTTTAGCCAGTTATCATAAATATTGTTTTCCTCTTGAAGATTTTTGTGGTTCTGTGAAAATGAAAGTAAACAGTATCCATGTAACTGATCTTGATTTCCTGTGTGCTTGGAATGTCATCCTGGTGTTTTGTTCTCCTTTGCACCTTATTGACCATAAACTATTTTTAATTTAATTTCATTCCATTAAATAATGACCAACAGATATCCTCTTTGCAGTATTGTAGAAAAGAAATTCAGGTGGCTTTTGAATGACGTTTTACTGATAAGGCTGCTCACAGTAAAGAGTTAAATCAGGTTGCCAGATGAGACCTCCCTGTCTGGTGCGCCGTACTGTCACAGATCATCAGAGCCACTATAGAAACTGTAAGTCCCTGGCTCTGTGATGCTACATCACTGGCTGCACACTAATAAGAAGATCTTATTAATTCTTCAAAGTTGCCAACCTTCCTTTCTCCCTGGACTCATTTTGGTGCATTTAAGGACTGTAAGAGACCAGCCTGCCTCTCCCACACACACACACACACACACACACACACACACACACGTGCATACAGTATGTACAAACATACTATATAGGTAACTATCTATGCTAAACTATGGGCTATTCTTTAGAATATAAATAAAATCAACACTATTAGTATCAACACTATTACAAATGTATTTAGTTTCTTTAAAAAAATGAAAATAATATTAACAATTGTTTTGTCTTTTTGGACAAAAAAAGTGTGTGAGAGCATGTGAAGTTAAAAGTTAGAGGTTATTCTTACAGAGAATACATTGATGACAATAGGGATGAATAAATTTAAGATTAAATTAGACTGGAGCATAGAGAGGTGTGATGCACAACGGTACTTTTAGCATTTTGCAATCATTTTGTGGATTCTTGAAAGACTACAACTCACTCTGACCATAAGACATTTTCACCACATTTATGGCCTGTTAAATTAGGCAACCTGAGAAACTTCCAAGGATTCAACATTTGGCCTAGTTGCTCAAAATTTTGCACAGCCAGACCAAAGATTTTTCATTTTATTGTGTATTTTAGCTCGTTTTGCAATGACTTGAGCTGGCATTCACTGCCCCCCACAGGGTCTTCCGACAGCTTATTATAATGTCAGCATTACTGTGACAGTTCTTTTTGAAATGATAATTGTGTTTCTGTATGAGAGGCTCACACCCCTTTATATCTCAGGGGACAGAACAAGCCCATCCTGGAAGAATGGCTGTCTGACTGGAGTGCAAAAAAAAAAGTTTCTTCCATAAACTGGGTTAACCTGCATGCATAAAAAGAAAATATCTGATGTGCAGCACAGTCATTTCTTTCGACCTCGATTTCAGCTGATGTTTATGTTAAAAATGCCATCTCCTTTTTGATTCCATCATATCTACAACGGAAATGGGATTTGTGTGTGCGTGTGTGCGTTGGAAATCAAGAAACTTTTGGTTTGTGAAACTGTTTCTGAGAGAAAGAGAGAGACCAGTAAGCCTGACATTGGTATAGAATCCTATATGAATTATCATAGGTATCTGTGCAGGCAAGCACACCATAAGGATTTCACTTTCTTTTCATGCTATGTAGATCCTTAATAGTTGAAAAATGTTTGATTGTATTTTTTAGATATAAAATACACAATGACCTTTATTCCATTTGCTACACGGAAGGACAGACGGAAGAGAAAATGGACGGACAAACACACACACACACATACACACACAAAGAGTCAGGTTCTATCTATTTGAGTGTGGATGCAGGATCAGTTTAGGTCAAGTGTATGTCATTGCCATATTGTACATTATTTCCCCGAGAATGCATGGAATTCAGAAGCATCAAAGCACTTTCATCATGATTTCTAAAGCGGGCTCTTTCATGTGATGATTTGATTTAAGTTGTATTATTATTATCCTTCAAACTAGTGAAACCCACAATTAAAATGCACATAATTTAACTATGAATCACTTAATTGGCAAATTCATGGTTATTAAGATTCCTGCTTCATTATTTCTCAAGAGGTTTTTATATTCCTCTAGGGCGGCCATGTCAGTTCTTCATTAATGAATTAATTTCTCACAATAATTGAATTGAAAACAATATGGAATATACAGTGTCTAATGGTACCTTATGCCTTTTACCTCATTACATTAATTTCACCACGTGACTGAAGCTTACCGGTTTTGGTAATTATTTTCTCAGGAATAATCTCTCCTTTTTAAATAAAAACTCAATTTTGATGGAGAACTGCACAACATGATATCTTCATATTCACTCATTCTTCATTTTAGGCTACATATACATTTGCATTACTATGAAGCAATGGCTACACTACATTATGTGTTGCACTGTGCTTGTAATTCAAACTATTTCTTAGAATTAAACCAGGTTGAGTACCATATTCATGTTTATGGCATCAGTCATGTTTTTGGGTGGCCATTTTGTGCATGGGTAGTAAAGCAGCAATAGTGGATAAGACATTATAACCACCTTACCTGGCCTCAGTAATAATTCTGTCTGTCTGTTTTACTTCAGCCCTAGTATGAGCAACTCCAGTGGAATGGAACACTATCTAGGACATGTGCACATTTCTGTTAGCCATGCTGCTCACACAAGGCAGAGATCTGGAGAGGGGAATGAGAGGAAACAAAATAAATGAGAAAGGGGAAAAGAAAGACTACGGAGACACTTTCAGCTTCCCTGAATGAACCCCACAAATTTCTCATACCCCAGCAGATATATTCAGCACACTCTGCTTTTAACAAAGAAAGTACACGACATCATGGAGATTTAATGAAGGCAACTCTTCATGGCCTTCCAAAAGGTAATACATGGTGATTATGATATAATATGATAATAATTACATGCATGTGGTGTTGCATTTGTTACAGATTATACTCTAATGAGCAATAATTAACATTTTCATTATGAGAGAATAACTCGCAGAACTAAGTGCAACATACAGTTTTACAAGGATATTCAGGATGATCCACATGGTGTCAGTCTGGTTTACATTGCCCATTTGGCAGCTGACAGGCTTATGTTGATGAGGTCGCTGATCACCATCAGCCAATTATCTGGCCACAGAACTCAAAGGTGAGAGATATCTACCCTGCTCTCTTTTCAGCTTTGGCAAAAAAAGTGTGATTACACGCAGTCAGCCGTTAATGTGCCTCAGAACATCATACAGTGAGGGGTATGGATCTGTTTGAGAAGACAATCATGAAAGGATGGAAGTGAGCTCTTTGCCAAATGGCCAGGGGGTGCTGAGATCAATGAAGAATAAGAATTGCTGACAGCTCTAATGACACATCACCTCATCCCTCCTTGCTGAAAATAAACTTGAGACAACAGGAGAACAAGGCTGTAATGCTGAATGTCTGATCGCTTTGAGGTTCGGCACAATCAGACACAATGCTAGAATGGTGTAAAAAATACTAGTTTAAGGGGTGAGTACTAAAAATATGGAAAATATATTGTTTAGATAAAATTACGCATCTATAGAGGGTACGGTACTGGCTGTTGTTGGGGCTGTTGAGGAATGATGCTTGCAGGACATAGGACTTGGAAGTGGACTCAGGGTGATGAAATGTTTTTATGCTTACATCTATGGCACAAGACCAATAGCTGTGAGAAACATCAGCTTCATCAGGTAATGTCGAACAAATCAAGCAAAAATGGGTTTTTGCAACTTTATTGGGCACTGTACATATGCAAGGGCTAAGAGCTATGACAAAATATGATCAATGATCAATAAGAGTGTCAAATCTGGGAGAATGGGGGGATGCAGGGAAGAACTATGAGAAAAAGAAAAAAATCAGGCCCAAAGAAGGCTTTCATCCATACCAATGCCAAGGACAAATTGGGTTTCCCTTGAACTGGTTCATTAATCCTCCCAACATGTGTAATCGGTTTTCTATTACATGACTGAGCGACTGATAAGTCCCGCCTCTGCCTGCAATCAAAGGAAAAATGATTCCACCTAAAATATGTTAAGCCTCAGAAGTAGGTGTTGTGGAAGTGCATGTGAGGCGGGCAAACAGACTGAGCAAGTAAACCTCGTAAAATAACACAGGCATTGGGTTATCGCACATTCTCCGGCTGTGCAGTTGCCAGGCCTGCTCTCCATTGAAAGTCCTTCAAAGTTTCACGCAGGAAAAATGCAGGAGTTATGGGTCCCAGAGAAATTGAGGGGGGGTCTGGGCTTCCTCCCTCACATGTTCCACTCCAGCACAACAGTAAATGGGCTCTGCCATATCCATGGAGATATACTCATTCCCTCGACCTTTATTAGATGAGGGCCTCACTCAAGCACCCAGAGAAATCACACAGCGCTTTCCGTAATTACTTTTCAAGATAGAGGTGAGAAGGGACATTTGCATTAGATTAGGAAACCTGCAGTCAAGTCCTGGCAGACTTTGTGTGTGGTTTTAATGTCACTGTAATCTCTAAAGGTTAAGAACAGGGTCTATCAAGAATTAAAAAAAACAAAACATCATAACAGCAGTAGTGCTGATCATGAAATGTATGCCCTGAAAGGCAACAAAGAAGTATTGACTTCATCTTCCATATTTATCTTCAAATGGAACCGTATTTGTCTGTGTCAATGTCCCTGAGAATAATGAAACCTGGCAGTCTGTAATATTTAATTGTGTTTACAAAGCTAGTGTGTTTTATCTTTTTTTTACAACAAATGTACCCTGATTCCCAACTCACTGGAATAAGCACCTTGCAGAATAAGGGAAAACATTTTAATATGCTTAGTTAAAATCAGCCATTGGCAAGAAATACAATGAAATAAGCCAAGGCACTAAATTTCACCTATCATATTTGTGTAGCAAAATCAACACATATGATGAACCATTTTATAGCATATTGAAACAGCTCTGAGTAATTGTGGCAGCCAATAAATACTCCTACAATAGCCTCCAAGAATACAATGGAACAAGTGGGGCACCAAAGGCCCAAAGCATTTTGAAATCAGTTTTCCATGTTGTACATGTGTACACAGAAAATATAAAAGAAAAAAACCTGGATTTCGTGGCCCAATGAGCAACAGAATAGTGTGAGGCAACAGTGGCCATGTGACCTGAAGAACACACTTGGGTCCAAAGCTCTCTCACACTGTGACCACAACTGTCAAGATGGTGGTCTGAAATGTCTCTCAGCTTTCTTTGATCATCTGAAATTCGCAGCAGGAAATCAGCTCCAGCAGCACAGACAGAAAAAGTAAATGGTTTCATGTTTCTTTTTCTGTTCGTAATTGGTGCCTCTCCCAGTGCCATCCATACCCATGTATGGAGCACTGCAGCTGAAGACAATATACATCTGTGGACAGAAGGCTGATCAGAAAGCACTGCAGAAGAGAACTAGAGATCAGAGAAATAACATTCCATTCACTTATCACAACTGGTAGTCTGAGGGTGGTTGGTGCCTTATTGGAAGGAACTAATGCATTGACAAGCTAAGCTAATGTCCGACGTTTTTCCAATATTGTGGACTCCTAGTCATAGTTGACTAATGAACCTGTGAGTGTGGGTCCCTTTTCTGTACTTCTGGTGAGCAATGAGCCTTTATTTACAAAAGAGTCTTATATTAATCATGTTGATACAGTAAATATTAATCATATCAGGACTGTGTTGTTTACATTAATCTCACTGTAATATTTAACCAGGTATCTATCCGCAAATTAAATTTATCCCACTATATTGTAAACATTACTTATAATAGTGAAGATGAGGTTACGCAAACTGCTAATGGTAGCTATTTTGCTTATTGTAAAAAAAAATACTGTTCTAAATTTGCCCAAGTAAAATGAGAAGCGTTGCTCCGTTCAATAAAAGTGGGGCTATTATAAATCATGATAAAGGAGATGATCTGAGTGGACACCATTCGATCTGGTTTCTTAGGCCATTGCGAAAAATGTCTAATATTAGAATTTGGTCCAGTTTGGAAGCTGAAATTACCATGTGCCCAATTTTTTTCTAATTAGACTGAACTCTGAAATCTGTTAGAGATTTAATTGTGAACCTTTGAAGCTAGGATCAAAGCTGGATTTTCCAAAGACATACTGTAGGCTGTAAAATGTCTCTGAATTACTGTTTAGAATACACACTGGCTGAATCAGAAATATTCCTTTTAACCCTTATCATCATGCTACACATATCTTCACTTTCCAAGAAGCCTAAACTATACAGTATATCTGAAACCAATGCTTTCAATCACCAAATGCATAGAAAATCTCAGTTGTGTCAACAATATCATTAGCAGCTAGCTTGAATGTGCACACACTCAGTGGTACAAACTGCTTCCATGTATTTTTTTGGATTTCTCCAAAAATAAAAATAAATGAAAAAAAAAACAAATAAAACAATGCTAATATAACAAGCAATGAATGTATAGGCAAACGGATGTGATATCACCATTGAAATATGCTAATTTAATGTATGGCATCATCTAGCAGCTTCTTCCAACAAGAGACCTGTATGTAGCTCAGCAGTTACTTTCTCTGAGAAAGTAGGCCAAACAGCCCACAACATTTTACATGTCCTGTGCACATATAATGGATTTCCAGTCTAAATTTGAGCATCATATCCATATGTTTGTGCACTGTTTAAATTATACTATTACTATTATACTATACTATTTTAGCACTGTAACTGCACATTTGAGGACTGAGTTAATGATGAAAAAACATGATTATACCTATCAGAGTACATACTTCAATTTTATTTTCATACAATTACTAAAATAAATAACCGAATCACAGCGTAAAATCTGGATTACAGTTCATTTTGACACTGTTGATTACAATTAATTCTAAGCCCATACAGCCAGGAAAGCAGACCACAAAAAAGCCAAGGCAAGTCAAAACTAAAATTTCCTTCCTGTCCCACTAAGCCTAGAGACTGGTATTCGATCCTCTCCAAAGCACAAATGTCCTTATTTAAGTGCGTCACTTCCAGTTTGGCTGGTTCAACGCCACCATATAGACAGTGCACTGGCACACACATCTCTGAGTTGGGTCTGCGATGGAAAGCTCCAGCGGATTCCAATTCCTGACAACACCTCTTTGATTCGCCATTCAGTGAAGATAGCTGATCTCCGTTAATCTGCCAGTTTTCTTTACTTGCCTTGTGGACGGCATTGTGCTAAGCTTGTCGGCTTAGGGAGTGACGACATGCAAGACTGCTTTTTATCCTTGCTGATTGGGGAACTCTAACAGATGCAGGCCGGGAGGATTCTGACTGCAGGACAGAACAAGGTCACAGAGGTCCTTAACTGACAGCTCCATGCTGCGGTGTGATTTGGTATGAATGCGGAGCATAGATTTAGTGGTTGTTTCAGTGGGCACTGTGGAAGATTGGGCTAACCCCTCCCTTTGATTTGCTTCTGTGAATCCACCACTGAACCACAAGTCTTTGGTCCGGATTAACTTTATATGCTGATCTGCATTGATGCAGTGATGAGAATGGCTTTTCCTTCTCTTTCACATACTCACATGCATACGAAAACAATAATAAAAAACCTGCAGACAACCTAATCCTATAGAGGCTGGAATACACTCTGGACAGGTCGTCAATCTACTGCAGGGCACACACACCATACACACACTCATACCAAAGGGCAATTTAGAGTCTCCTAAGAGCCTACCTGCATGCCTTCGGACTGTGGGAAACTGGAGTGGAGGAAACCCACGCAGGCACAAGAACATGCAAAATATCTCACTGTTCTGATTTGGCATTAGAGAAGAGGGGCTGCACAGTCATGATTCAGTTTTACATACACTGTGGCTCAGATTAAATCTAAATTTGTCTTTAACTCTCAGTTTCATAGCAACATCCAGGTTTTCCCCAATAAAGGAAGTTTTATAAACTCAACTGTCAAAAAATTACCCAAAAAGTTGCATCTACACTTTATTTGTGAGCCAAAGTTCAATACAAATGTTGATTAAATCCAGGCTTGTCTGTTTGCCTCAAGGCAGAAACAGACACTTTCAAGTGAGACAAATAAAGAGACACTTTTGTTCTGGAGAGGTGGGAATAACCGACTCTGAAGTTCAATATCTTTTAGGA
Source organism: Anguilla rostrata (assembly GCF_018555375.3). Taxonomy (NCBI): domain Eukaryota; kingdom Metazoa; phylum Chordata; class Actinopteri; order Anguilliformes; family Anguillidae; genus Anguilla; species Anguilla rostrata. The sequence goes on from NC_057939.1 coordinate 14,387,014, forward strand.
GACAGGGGGAGGAAGGACATTTTAGCTAGTTCTATCAGTACATTTAAATTTACTCAACTGTATATTGTATTGTTCAGTGGTATGTTTAATCTTGGGGCCCCAGCACAACTCAACCTGTGCTCCCCCTTAAAACACATTTGACTATCCAAACCATCTCAGTTTTCAGGGCTTATTTCGAAATATGGTCACCAAACTGGGCGAACAGTTTTTGGTTGCACACAGTAAATGGATAAAACACATATTCTTGTATATATTCCTAGGTCATGTATAATATATTCCAGATAGATTACACTAACTATATCAATTAAGTCCACATATGTTGATTTTCATTATTACAGAATATGCATCACCAGTTTTGTGAGGTCCTACAACTTACACATCATATCAGATACACTGTCAACTGCCTGTGGAACTGTGAGATAAAGTTGTTAGCAGGAAAGCTGCTGGTGAAGTTTGTAAAATCATTGGCAAGACTTTGAACCTTCCTAGAAGTACTCTTAAGACTGTTGTAACTAAATGGAAAAAATACCCAGACACTTTCAAGATCAGGCTATCCTACAGAGCTGAGCATCTGAACGAGGGGGGGGGGGGGGGTTGGACTGTCAGAGGAGTAAAGTCTTCCAGCTAACCACTGTGCTGCTAGTACTAGCTGAGGTGAGGAAAGGTAACATTTTTACTGCCTCAGGTTCAATGACATGACATGTGGTTGATTAAGCACAAACAAGAAAAATCAAAAACACGTTTTAAACATATAGAACATTGTTCTTCTGTGTGGATAAGGATAATCTATATTGAATCACTATCCATCTCAAGTCCAAAGACTTTTCCAATTTAAGGTAAGTTTTTAGCCTGACCTCATCATGATTGAATTAAGGAACTGGATTCTATTGTGATCAAAGTATCAGGCAGCCAGCCAACTGATTATACATCATACTTGGACAGAAGAACATGGTGATTAGTTGTTTGAAATATGAATCCAATGTCCTTGGCTTCACTCTAAACATGGTGATAGTTGGCTGGTACATTCTCTCACTTCAACACTTCAACACTCGCACAGAAGCAATGCAGTTGCATATGCTGATGTGGGAGCAACAGATGGGGGAGGCAGAGAGAGTAACTTTATTGGTAATTATCCTGAATGTGTTTTTTTTTTTTTTTAACATTCGCAAGTATGCATTCAAAAGGAACAGAACCCTTTAAAACGCTGACTCCTTTTTCCATGATTAAATTGTGATTTACACTGCCATGAAACACATTTGCTTAAATTTGCCACTGGACAACCCAGGACAAACACGAACCGTGTCTGAATGAAATCTGGGCTTTAGTCCACCCTACTCTTCGCCGTCTGCGTGCTGGCATGCTGGAAAAGGAAGCATTAGGCCGCTTTCTTCCTGTAAATCCTGCTGTACAGCTGCTGACGAGGGAAGAATGACAGATTCTTGCGGGGCTTGGCCGCTATAAGCGCGGAAGCAGCTCACATTTCTACAGGAGATCATCTGTTTATTACGATGATCTCCAGAGCGCACCGCGTTCTGCAGGGGCTGTGAGACGCTGTGGCTGTCAAAAAGTACACCCTTAATAACTACCAGTGCGGTCATTTACAACCAGCTAAACACATCTTCTCCATAATGCGTTTTTTGAATGGACAGAGGCTTTGTATTATCAGGTAAAAGGACTGTAAATTGAACTTTTGTTACTATTTTTGTAGTAAATGGACTAACGTTTGATTTGGCCACTTTAGTTCCATTTCCCTTTTTCAATTGATTAAATAAGTGACATGATTGATGTAAGTCTTGATCTAAAATGGAAACAGGCGAAGGCCTTGATGACACTGGCAACTTGTGAGCAAAAAATAAAAACAACACATTCTTCAATTTTTTCAGAGTCTGTATTTCCAAATAATTCAGTAATTTAAATGGCAAACAAATAGATTGGGTTTCATTAAACAATGTTTTTTTTGCACAGTTCATAAAGTGATTTCATGAGTGCCATCAGCATATTTATCAGTAGGTTCTGTTTCCTGGAATTTCGCATCAGAAAATATTTGATGTGGGCCGTGTGTCTAAGAGGTCAACTGCATCTGTTTGAAACATTCCTTTGGTCTCCATCTTGACAGTTTTACAATTTATGGACAATTCATGAATGAGCAAAAAAGCATTAATTGAGTGTTTAAATCGCAGTGTAACGTTTCATATGGGTTTCAGCTGCACCCAAAAGGTTCAGCTTTTCAAGAAGAAATGCATCATTTTGCTTGATTGGCAGGGTGGCGAGGGCAAGGGATGAAGCAGCAGCCTCTACTCTGTCAGATGAAGCTAAAGATCAGGTGGAGGGAACTGTGTGCATAAATAGCATAGTAAACTAGCACCTGTATCAATTGGCAGATACAGCAACTGTACATTACTGGAATATTGGAGGGAGTCACCGGCCATCTGGTTACCCAGGGAAGTCTGTGTCTGAAGTGGTCTTCCTTTATTAATGAGAGTAGCTTGTGAAAACATCATTAATAAGTCACCAGTAGAACCAGCTTCACACTGCAGTCCAGACAACAGAAACCCTGCCCATCTTGGGATATAGACTGAAGACTCATCTCTTCAGATTCCACCCCCTTTAAATATAATTTCTTTTTTCTTTTTTTATGTGTAAAGATCTGCATAAAGGTTACAGTTTGTTAGGGTAACATCACACTTATTGATTATAAATGGCCTGAAGTTCTTCAGCACTGTCTGCCAAGATAAGATTGTAATGTGATGTTATATAATATCAAAGTGTTATATCATTTGTGGTTTTTATTTATCTCCTGATAAAAAAGACCATGCACCTAGAAAAACATGAATCCAAAACTTAAAAAAAATGCTCCAAAATATATTTTTGGTAAATAAAGTAAATCTGTATTCCAAACTGTTTTGCAAGACAGTGTGAGGGCTGTCAGGAGACAAGTTTCCCAGCACGGGCTCGGCATTTTAAACCCAGCTCTCCAGCTTTCTGACTCACAATCCAAAACAATCTCCGCTTCCTGCTGTCCCCTGAAATTAACATCTGTTTGTGTTCATTTTTCATGCCTCATTCCATCTAGGTTTTATTCCACCTGCAACTTGTGCAACTCCCAATTTCTGACATTGATGGTTACATTTGTGATCATTTTTAATATTGCAATGAATACTAATTCTTGGCTTTTACATTTTAGTCTGATGTCCCTGGTAAATGACAGAGAAACTGAACCATAATGGATAGTTAATTCTACATATATCATCTACTCATTAGTGGTAACAAACAAGATATTGTTTTGTATTTATGCTGTTTAACTTTTCTTAAATTGCATATTTTGTGTGAGAAATGCACCAAAATGCACAGATGTATAATTCCAGTTATTATATATACTGGAAATTCAGCTCAATGGATTTAACAGCTGTCTCAACCATTGCTCAACTAAGCATGTTCTAATTTCCTCAAAACTGGTTTAGATGTGTAGCCAAGAGTTGATTTCCCTCTCTCATAGACATGTATGAAGATAAAAAGCATTCCTAGATCCAGTAGGAGACAATTCAGCAGTTCCTTCCACCCTGTTTACTTCTTTGTCTAGTAAGAAATTCTAATATGCATTAAAATTCTCTATATTAAGCACAGCATGTCAATCAGAATATCTGTTCTATTATCGATGAGAAATATCGCAGAAATAGAGGTATGACAAAAAGCAGGAAGAGAAATCTATAGCTGAATATCTATAATTTAGCACATACTGTAACTGGCACTGTAAGTTCTGTATCCAAAATGTTGTTTTGGGAATATAAGGCACAAAACTTTTTTTCCATTTTCCCCTTTCATTACATCACACACACATACGGAATCACATATTTGGTTAGGTTTGGAAATTGTGTGCAAATATTAATTAATCAAGTGGAAATAAATCATGTTCAATATCATTACTCATCATTTATTAGGTATTGTTGTACAGCAACAGTAAGCCTTCTTTGAATTCTTCAGCACCCTTTGCACTGTTGCTCCTGAAATTTGCAAAAAGAAAACTGAAGATGCGATGCTTGTTTCCCTGTCACACACTGTAGATACTACAGTTCTTTCACAATGAGGTTTTGCATCGTAATGAGTATTTTTCAACATTTCCATCATTAAAATGCTATTGTTGCAGCTCTTGAAAAATTTTTAATTGTCATTTTTCTTTTTTCTTTTTATTTTTTACAGAATATTGTATTCAAATTATTCTCTATTTTATTCCCTCTGTTTTGTTTCTGTTTTACTTGCATTTTTGATGATGCCAAATGAGTACTACATAAGACCACATGGAATTATCAGTAGCAACTGAAAAGTTTCCTGAGTCTGTCTATCTCCCTGCTAAGGGCCCTGTGAATTTCACTGATGGAACTGAAGTGTCCCTTTGGTGTAGTTTACTCAGGCTTTGAAGAGTCCTATTAGCCAGCTCTCATATAATACTGAAAAAATGATGGAGAGAATTGAAATATTGATCATAAACATGATAAATATCAGAGATATTGGTCAGTATGGTGCACACATTCAAAATTCCTACCCAGATAAAAGCAGGTTTTGCAGGTTTGGCTGTTGTCGTGCAAAGACGGGAATTTTGAGTGCAAATATGGGAGACTTTTACACATTCTGGCAAAATGAGAACAGAGTACGAATACGCCCTTTGGATGTCTGTAAAACTGACCTGCATGATTATCATAAAATATTGAGGTTATATTTGTAAAACCTGACCTCCAACAATAATTGCCCAAGTGTATGTGTGAACTCTGGCCTCAGCTCAGGCATTTACATATTCCAGAGGTGATAAAAGCATGATCCAGTACGTGCAATAATTTTATGGCTCCACAGAGGTTCAGGGAAAATGCATTGCTCAGGTCAATTTATCAAAGCAATAAGCCAGAGTGCTGAGCACTAAACACAAAGAGTTAGACTGTAACATGTACTCTGCCTATCAGCCCACCTCATTCCCTGACAAATTCTCTGAGTCTAGATGATGTAGAAAAGAGTGTCGTGTATGTATGGCATGTGGAGAAGCTGGGATCCAAATTTTGGGAGATCTGTGATGTAGAACATTGTCCTCAAACAAACAATTAAATTCAACTTCCTAGTTTGATTCATATCAGACTTGGAACATTACTTGAACAGAAGAGATATTGCACTGTTCACATTTTCCAATGACTGGATAAATGAATAAAATCTTCTATGCACTATACATGAGCATCTAATCCACAGTTACTAATACCATAAGGCCCTCATAAACCAAATGCTTACAGTTTTTCTATTGCTTCTGCACTTCTTTTAATCACCGCCTGCACAAGACTTTTCTCGGGATATAGCCTACACGATTGGCATACTTCAGTATAAGTAGTTTAATGAAACATGCAGAAATTAAGCACTGTGGATGTTCGTGAGTGACCGTGGGATTATATTTGGAAAGAGATGTTACTGTTGAATATCAAATGTAAATTCTTGGTGCTTTAAAACCACATAAAAAAGGATCCATGAGGTTTGTTTGTTTGTTGTGAGCTGCAGCAAATATCTATAAAACTCACATATCATCAAAACTATCTGGATGGACAGATACTACTCAAGGTAATTGGAAACAGATCTTATTTTAATTTTTGACTGAATTGCCCCATTAATATTAATAGTGCATATTTCTAGAAGAAATAAAATTATATGTTTTGCTGGAATAATCATTTCAAATGAAATGTGGTTCAAACTGAAAGGAATTTAAAGGACTGGAAGAGACATAAACTAATGCCATTATTTTGCAAGACTGATATTTGTGAATTGTTTTATATGTATAGAAAGGTTTTACAATTGCCAAAAGTTTCATAAAATGTAACATAAGAAACAGTAATAACCACAAACTGAAAAGAGAGTGAACTCTGTTTTACAAGACAGAACAGAAAGTACAGTCAGTGATATAATCAGAATCCCATCCTATTCCATCAAACAAGTTAAAAACCTCCTATGAAAAAACCTTCATCTCATCATCTGGACACAATTCGAAGCTCTTGCAATTCCGATATCAATCCGGCCATAAAATGCTTTTGTTTTTGTTTCTGAGACACTGAAAAGAGCCCCCAAACCGAACAGATAAAATATAAAGGGAAATTAAATCTTTCACCTACGCCATGCCACCCAAAAAGACTGTTGTTGGCATCATGCTGAAACCTCTAGGGACATAACTTCCACAAGACTTCTTTTAAGATCAAGAGTGACACTTGGCTCAGGGGATAAACACAGAATACAAAAAATGAAAACATAGGGTTTGAACATAAGTCTGATCATAAGCCTGACCCAAATTTCTGTGAACTATGAAGCATGATAGAAACCATGTCAGAGTCTGTGCAGGAATGTGCTGCATGTAAATGAATGACAAATCAGACAATATCACACTGAAAGAGACAATGGCCTGAATTAAATCAAAATTTGTGCTTAAAGCCCTCCTGTGGTCAAAATCATGATTGATCAGATGTTGTTCTTCTGTTTCTTTTTTCATTTTTTATTTGAAAATACTTGGCCTCAAAGTCAGGCAGGATTTGAGAGGTGGGCACTGGTTTTGTGACATCACAAATCTTTTTGATTTTTATAACTCAATCATTGCAAGGTGTGCCCATGGTATTCTCCTCTCATTTTAGTGATATGGCAGATATAATAGTAGTGAGCAAGCTAATGCATCACCAGTATTGATAAAATTGCTTTCCTGTTGGCTATTTTGCAGATTATGAAGTGTATCATGTTTAGCTTACGTGTGTCTTGTGAGCCCATATGGCCCGGGCATCATGTGGATCATTAATAGCATCCAATCCAATCCATTAAGCATCCAATCATTAAAACAGTCATTGGAAAATACAAGCAGTGCATCTCCTCCATCTTCACCTGAATTAGTGGGATCAGACGGCAGGAGTTTTAACAGCAGATAAATCGCTTTTATAAATGCGATACTTCTGAATCCATTATGAGCTGATTATTGATTTTGTTAATCATGATAAGGATGTGATTAAGCATGTTTGCAAGACTGAAATCTACTCCGTAAAGTGCTGAATACATGGTACCTGTACCTGATGACAAGTAGCCTTCAGAAACCTAGGCCTATATCTCATTTTATTTTAAGTGTCTAAATCAAAGCATTTAGGCATTTATATTATTAAATAATATGAAATATTTCACTAGCAAGGTGAAAAAAGCAACTCAGAGTGCTTTTAAAAAAAAATTAGAAACACATAATGTAGTGAATATAAACATATAAAGCAAAGTACAGTATTACCTTTCTGCATAATTCACAGGTCTTCACAAGCAGTCTGTTTATGATGTACGTTAGCACTGAGTGAACATGTGTCCAACTGTTACACCTGGAAAAAGAGTATGGACATCAGAGGAGGACATTCCATTCACAGAATGTGGCTGCATGGGCCCATTGGGCCATTCAAGCAACCACTAAAGCCATTTGAGGACATCTCGGTCAAACTGACATGGCGTTTTGGGAACAGTCCTTCTAACAGCTACAGCCCTTTGTTTTTAACATTGAGAAGTGGATTTCAGCAAGATTTATTTTTCAAATTCTTCATTTTGTTAAATCTCCAGTGATCAAAGAGAAATCATGAAATAAAAAGTAGAATGAGAAACCATATTTTTCCTGGAAATTGTTCCACTATCCCTTTTCATGGTCATCCTTTTTATGATCGCAAGCTCATTAAAAGTCATAAGACATTTCATTCGTTTCATTTCAGCGCTGTCATTGGCAATAAACTTTGATTTAGTTTGACATTCTTACAGCACACTTATTACACTTGTACTTTTTTATTTGACCACAGATAATAAATCATCATAATAACTTCACCTCATGCTTACATGTAGCCATTCAAATGGAACAGTCACAATAAACTAACGCAAAAACCGTTACCTTGAGGTGACAGGGAAAAGGTCAAATTCCTTCATATTTGTACATTCATACGTAAAGGTACTGATGTTCTGAGCGATGTGTATTGCTTCCTCACAAAAAGAAGCCCAGAGAAAGGGCAGAGATGCCTCTTTGAAATTAACATCATTCCTTTAATTTACATTTCAAAATCCTCCGTAAGATGCGCGCTGACAGCTTTGTGTGGCCTTTTTTTCCGAAAGCCAAGGATTGTGTGGGAACACTTTCTCCTGACTGGATCATCACGGGGGCATGACTAATCCAAAGGTTGAGGGAGAGCAACAATTTATTATTCAGAGACGTACTGCAGGCCACAGGAAACACTGCACTTCGTTTTTCTTGTCAAAACCTTTCACGCTTAGTGGCACGCTCGCAGTTAGGGGTAAGACAGTGGCTGGCATTTTCTCTCCCCTGATGTGTGTAGAGTGCTGATTGTTATGGAGGCTTTTGGCAGATTTAATCTTCTCCGTGTTGGTCCATGGCACAGACCTCCCCAAAGGTGAACAGATGCCATGCGGACCTCCTCCTGTGAGGAGGATGAGACTGTGACCACACAAGGACCTAATGCAGTCCTCAATTACGATTCATGAGAACACAAGAATGGAAGGATTTTTGATGAAAACAACAAGTGATTCTTTGAGCCCACCTACACCAGATTCATCACTGAGTCTGCTGTCACCCGGGGTTCTTATAGTGTGAGTCTGAGCAAGGGTAGAGGAGCATGGGAGGTTTATGGAGGGGGGCGTTGAGGTAAGGGGGGTCATAAGGAGAGATGGAAAAATAAGCATAAAATATTCTATTTCATCAGGTAAAGGGACGACAAGAGACACTGAAATAAAACCAATTTCTTTGGAATATAGAAGCTGACTACAATAAAAGCTTTAAAATGATACAGCAGCAACCGCACACATTTTCATCTCAGTCCTAGCCACCTTATCCTGTCTTTGCCATCACATCTACGGTGTCCATATTTATGTTAAAGCCCATTAGGCTTCGCCTGCTGGGAGCCACTTGCCATTTAACCACCAAACACATTGGACAAGGTAATAATGAAATGGCAGTAGATCATCATCACGTGCATGAATGCACCAGAAGTCTATGCAAACCTGAGTTGATTACAGTCTAAATTTTGCACAATGCAAAATCATACTACGGTGGTTTTGCAAAGAAACACACTAATATGAGTTTAGCTGTTTATGATATGATTGCACTACACAATTGGTGTTCAGCATCCGCTGATTTGGAGCAAATCTGCTGCTAGTCCTGAAAGTTAGGCAGGATTCATAAAGCCACCACATGTAACTTGGATTAACAATGGGATGCAATCAGGATTAAATTCCTTATTATTTGAGAATGAAATAGAATTCTGATTGTATGGCTTGATTTCCAGTATGTATCTTTAAATTGTGAACAGCTTAACCGGCTCACGCCCGTTTAAATGATTCTGCTCTGATAAAGTATGAAATTGGACTACATTAATGCAGAATGTAGATGTTGGTTCCGTTTTAAAATTCCAGTATAATGGAGTTGATGAGAAAGTACTCAAAGCCGTCATCCCCTTCACTTCCATATACCTCTATGAGTCTAGACTATGATCAGTTTAAAAGTAAAGATTTCACCAGTCTTTACCAGCTGCCACTGAAGCTATCGTATTGTGAAATGGTGGCTTAGAATGCCACAGCAAACTGTACAGGATTTCTGAGCTGTATATACAAATAGAAAATTCTAATGATGGAGTATGAGGGTCACTGTAACCAAAATTTCATTGAGTGCAGTTTAGCTTCTACACTCAGGAAAGGAATGTAGCATAGTTTTTTTCCAAACACCAGCTTTATTTGCTTCATAATTGGGGGTATTTTATAGCATTAAGAGCAGGACAGCTGTGTTATCACAGCCACACTTCAATTATGTGCAGATGTTGAAATAAAAGACAAGGCTGGAGAATGATTAAGGGGAAATAATGGGTCTAACATAGGGCACAGCAGTAAATATGACTGGGTAGAGCGGTAAAGTGCTCTTAAACACAAGAGGCCTATGAATCATGGCTCATCGTGAGGGTCGGAACATGATGTAAATCCTCCTGTTACAAGAGAACGTGCTGACTGAGAGGATTGTGACTGATGTGCTGCCATTGTGAGCGTTTTGCATACCGAATAGCCAGCCCAGCAAGTTATCACTCGGCCTGCATTTTTCTGTAAAAGAAGAAGTGGACATTACCGGTCATGAAGCAAGAGGTTATGTTTTCCAACAAAGACCTTAATATGTCATATCTAAATCAAAGAAGTGACAAAACATGTAACCTGCCATGGTACATACTGTATACAGTGCAGTCTGTAGGTACAGTATTTGGACAGTGACATATTCTTTGTTGTTTTGGTGCTGTAGTCCAGCACATTGAATTTGAAATGAAACAATTCAATTACAGCCCTTTTTTCACATTTAATAACAGAATTCAATAACATTCTTAATTTTGTAGTTATCAGTGGGACAAAAATTCTCATTCTGCTTTAGACACAATAAACTCCTGAGTCTAAATAGATGGGTCTTGCAAGTTGTGCATACTGTAGACCAGGATGGAACAGCCTTAGTCTAATATGTGATGCCTGCTCATAAATAAGAGTACTTATTAACCCTAGGGAAAAAAAATCCTTCTTAAAAATGAGAGATGATTAGCAAAGAGCACTCCAACTTCAGAGAGACATTAATATTCTATGCGGTGTTTCAGGTATTTGCTACAAGATTCACAAGAGATTTAAACTTGCATCCAATTAATTTTTTTGAAATGAAATATGGTACATTGGTGATACTATCCGACCAACCATTTACATAGTTAAGTAAATAAATAATCATAATAGAAATAAATCTGTAGTTGTATAATAGTTATACTGTATATAGGTCTGTACCATTATGAAGCAGATTTCTTAAAATTGTATTTTTAAATTTATTTTAAATAAAAAATGTGAGCTCAATTCTCATTTACTGAGACAAATTGGGAATGCAAATGACTGAGAATGCAAGGAAAAGCAGAACCAATCAGGGAGTAACATCTACAGATAAAGGACAAGTTTTCTTGGAATTCTACATCCTTACGCATATAAACAGAAACTCCAGTGCTGCCATTTTGACTAATTATAAAACAAATACGCAGAAAGTCTAAGGGAAATTAATCAAGTGTTTATCCGTGTGCCTATTTTGTTGAAATTGAAAATAAGTGAGATGCAATGGTGGACTGAAACGAGCCTCTAGGTACCTAGAACTAGACAGTAGATAACTGATCACTGAAGATTTTTCACAGAAGATGCTTCTTTATGATCCCATGGAGCCAGGACCTCAGTTTCAGATCTCTTAAAAAGGACAACAGCTCCTACAGTAGAGTGCCTCATTCAATGTGCTGAGCCCTTGGTTAGTATTTTGTTCAGAGGGAAGTCTGCCATCATCGGGCTGATGAACACGTATTTCAATAGATACTCGGAAATTTCCATATCTCCCATCTACATACTGCCAAACCTAACTATGCTCAGCTTCAGCAATTTGACATAAGTTTATCCTTTGATGAAGAGACCCTAGGAATGGTTTGATGAGTATGAAAATAATGTGACTCATATTATATGGCCTTTGCAGTCACCAGATCACAACCCAATTAAAAACCCATGGGAGATTTTGGACAGATGTGTTTGACAGTATTCTCCACCACCATCATGAAAACACCAAATGAGGGAATATCTTTTAGAAACATGGTGTTCCATTCCTCCAGTAGGATTCCAGAGGCTTGTAGAATCTATGCCAAGGCACATTGAAGCGGTTTGTGGTGGTCCAACACCTTACTTAGACACTTTATGTTGGATTTTTCCTTTAATTTGTCACCTGTCTGTATGTATGTATGTACAGTACAAAAAATATGGAATGTATGTGAGCATCCATATACTGCATATATATGTGTATACAGTAAGCTATAAACTAGGACATGCTATGGATATACAGTACACACCACTTACACAGTAAAAGTCTAATGACCAGCAGGGTGAAGAGCTGGAATCACCGAGGACTAAAAAATATTCCGGCAGAACATTATTTATATTCCATTCTCCAGGGTTAGTTAGATTTTTGCAGGGTATCCATTTCTGCAGCTGGATATTTACTCAAGCAATTTAGATAAACATGCTCAAGGGTCCAATTCAAGGGCAGCACCTGGGAATCGAACATGAAACCTTCTTGTTCCTTTACCACTAAGTTATCACCAGAACATAAATATCTGTCTCATTACATGCAAAAACATTCATGTCTTTCATTAAAAGGCACCGCGATTCCTTTGCAGCCCTTTGGCAGAGAGATAGAGCAGCATCTTTTCAGAGAGCACGGCCTAAGAAATGTAGGCCACCGCATTCAGAAATTAGGACACAGAGATTGCCCCTCTGAGGCATCCATAACCCTGGCAGTGAAGTGACCCGAAAAAGGCCACTGCAGTACTGATTGAGGAGCACTGCATTCATTGCGGGAAATCACTTCGGGGTACAGTGCAGCGGTGAGTAAAACAGAAGATTGCCAAACCACGGTGTCAGTGACAAACACAGCAGAGTGAGCCCCAGTGAAACAGGGGACGTGGGGGACACACACAGAGTCAGCGTTAAACACAGAAAAGTCTTTTTGTAAGCCACCAGCACACATTCAGCACTTCTGTGCTTATAATTCACAGTGGGAGATTATTACTGCCGTACGTATTTGCTTTTCCATATTTGCACCTATATTTCACCTTAACCAGTTCAGTGCCCATCATTAGAAGGTTTCAGGGTCCATTCGCGCTGTGCTGGTATACCTTTAAGATAAGTGCATTAACCACCTGAAAAGGAACTGCTGCTCTGAAACATTCAGAAACATTCATAACCTATACAGCAGCCGAACTTTGATAGAGATTTGCTGACGCACATTAAGGCAGACCCTGTTCATTATTATCACCTATCATTCACAGTGAAATAATGTAGCACCACCTCATCATAAAATGCACACTGCAAGAAAGCTGAATGACATGAGAACCATAAACCTTTGTGTTTTACCAGGATAATAGAGGTCCCACCCAATTAGCTCTTTTGTAATTAAATAACACTACACTGCTCTCCATTCACTCAGGCATCATAAAGCGATTAAAGATTTAATTAGCTTAAGACCTTGCCTCTGGGAGTCCCAAAAATCCATATTGATATTTCAGGAGAAAGCAGCAATCCTGTATGCAGGCGTCCTCTTGAGAAACTGCTATGGCCCTGAAGAATGGAGTACCAACCAACGATGCATACATTTCATTCTTTCATTAAACCTATGTTTGTCTTCTCCCAGGAATATCTTTTCCACATGAGGCATGGAATATTAAAGCAAATAAATAAAGCATTAAGTATTTCATGAATCAATTCTGCCTCACTGCATCAATTCAGTCTCACTGAACTGTGTGAGAATTGAAATCACCTTGGCATGATTGGCTTAGTGCAGGTTTTTTTTTTTTTTTCAGTTTGGTGGGCCAAGCTATAATCTAAGCATTGACCCATGAGCCAATACTAAACTTCATATTCTCATAACTTCTTAAGATGTTTAATATTTCTATTTATAACCCTTTATGTGGGCAAAACCAAAGGCTTTGTGCCCAAAGTTTGATCTTTGGGGCATAGTTTAGGTATCCCTGGCCTTGCCTCAGGGCATTTATATGACTTCATACTGTAATTACCTTTTAAGCTTTCGTACATTATTTAATTAGGACGTGATCCAATGTTGATTTAAGTAAGTGGGAATAAAGCCCCTTTATATGACATGTAATGATGTAACCATTCACAGGAACATTTGTGGCCTCTGGCTTCCTGACCACAGGACTGACCCTCCACTGAGTCAGTTCACCATCACCATGTTCACAACCTTTTCTGGTCAACCAAGGCATAATTAAATGCCTGTCCCCTTCCTCTTGTGACCCTGCAATAAACTCTCTGCTCGATCATTAGCAACCAGCTTAAGGCAGAAATACCCCTTTTAAAAGGAAATGGGGAGCCAGATTTAACGGATTTGAACCTTAAAGTAGTAATAAATGGTTTACCTATCCATGTTTTATTTTACTGCTCCAATGCCACAAGCCAATCAAATGTTTGTGTGCCAAAAATAATCCACCAACTAGGTTCCAGTAAACGCATGTGAGATTCTGTCGCATCAGTGACTTTGTGAGCATAAAAACTCACCAAAACTAAACAGCTTTGCTCTGAGGGTTAAGACACGTGTCCTCCCGACCAGATGCACAAAGGAAATTGACGGACTTCGCTGCGCGCCCCAACAAGCATCTCGTCTGACCGAGACGGATACACTGTATAACACCAATATAACCTCCTCTGATTTATATTCAGTTTTTCCTATATATTCCAACACCCTTAGTGTAAATCCTTGGCATGATTGGCTTAGTGCAGGTTTTTTTTTTTTTTCAGTTTGGTGGGCCAAGCTATAATCTAAGCATTGACCCATGAGCCAATACTAAACTTCATATTCTCATAACTTCTTAAGATGTTTAATATTTCTATTTATAACCCTTTATGTGGGCAAAACCAAAGGCTTTGTGCCCAAAGTTTGATCTTTGGGGCATAGTTTAGGTATCCCTGGCCTTGCCTCAGGGCATTTATATGACTTCATACTGTAATTACCTTTTAAGCTTTCGTACATTATTTAATTAGGACGTGATCCAATGTTGATTTAAGTAAGTGGGAATAAAGCCCCTTTATATGACATGTAATGATGTAACCATTCACAGGAACATTTGTGGCCTCTGGCTTCCTGACCACAGGACTGACCCTCCACTGAGTCAGTTCACCATCACCATGTTCACAACCTTTTCTGGTCAACCAAGGCATAATTAAATGCCTGTCCCCTTCCTCTTGTGACCCTGCAATAAACTCTCTGCTCGATCATTAGCAACCAGCTTAAGGCAGAAATACCCCTTTTAAAAGGAAATGGGGAGCCAGATTTAACGGATTTGAACCTTAAAGTAGTAATAAATGGTTTACCTATCCATGTTTTATTTTACTGCTCCAATGCCACAAGCCAATCAAATGTTTGTGTGCCAAAAATAATCCACCAACTAGGTTCCAGTAAACGCATGTGAGATTCTGTCGCATCAGTGACTTTGTGAGCATAAAAACTCACCAAAACTAAACAGCTTTGCTCTGAGGGTTAAGACACGTGTCCTCCCGACCAGATGCACAAAGGAAATTGACGGACTTCGCTGCGCGCCCCAACCTGACCGAGACGGATACACTGTATAACACCAATATAACCTCCTCTGATTTATATTCAGTTTTTCCTATATATTCCAACACCCTTAGTGAATTTCATTTTCTAGTGCTACAGCACAATGTCTAGATTCAGATATATTTTAATAACTACTGTTCCCAAATCTTTGTGGCTCATACTCTAATTCTGTTTCACGCATTCAACATTAATTGTTCCAAATGCATAACATTTAGCTATTGTGGACTCTTAATGATCTGTTGGGGAGAATCATTAACCACAAAGAATCTTATACGATCCTTCAGATCCTTCGGTCTGTGCTTGTGAACTGCCCTCTTCAATTCCAACAACAAATTTTTGATCAGGTTTAAGTCAGGAAACTGATATGGCAACATCAATTTTGTGGCCAGTTAACCTTATTGTGGTTGGTTTTGAGGTGTGCTTGGAATCCATATTTCCCTCCAGGTAAGACGTTCACCAAACCAGCTGCTTGTGTGGGAGGTCAACCAGCCAAATTTTGGTCTTATTTGGCCATAACCCCAATTCCAATCAAAGTTCCAAATGTTGTTGATTGCCTTTCATAGAGGTTTTTCTGGCAACCTGATGATAAATTTAGTCTCTAAGATGCAACCAAGTATTGTAGATCTTCAACTGTGGCTCTTGAAATTTTTTCCACTTCTAAACCATCTGCCTATCTGTGTGTGGGGGGCATGATGATTTTCAACAAGGCAGATATACCTCTGTTCCAGTGGGTTTACCCTTGACCTAAGTCAAGTGATGTTATTTTTTGGTTTCTTCTGAGGCAATTTGCAGACAATCCTATCCAGAACAGCTCACACAGTTTGCGTTCTTTTACATACAATCCATTTATAAAGCTGAATATTTTTCTGAAGCAATTCAGGTTAACCTACTACATGACAGGCATTCTGAATATTTTATCATACATAACCATTTTCACATTTTCAAATACTTAATATTCAACAAATAATTTCTGAACAGAACTGACTGTTTATCATTTTGAATTTCCAAATATCCAACTGGAGTGTCAGGTTAGGTGGAGCTATGATCTCTTGAGACTGATTTTACTCAATACCTGTGGACAGTAAAGCATTTTGATTGATTTACTTTTGAGTAATTTGCATAATGTAATATTAATAATTCTTCTCGCATCTAACACATAACTATTGGTTGTATAAATGTTGGTGAGAGGTCACAGCTGTACAAATACATTGCTCAAACATTGCTCCAGCTAAACGTCAGCCACAGTTTTGTTATTTTCATTTTATGTGAGTAATGCAATCATGAGTTCGGCAGATAAGATCAAAGCCCTGCTTTCCCTCCATCTCAGTTAATAAAAAGAAAACAGCACTTACAATTGGAGACCAGAAAATGCCCTGATTTGTTTTTGGACTTGCACAAGATAAACCATGCACAGCTTAACAAGAAACTGTCTATAAAATGCATATAAAGAAGACTACAGAGGGAAAATCAATATGCACATAAAACATTTACAGTAGAAGCACTTACTTATATTGTTTATCCTATGGACTGTAACTGGTGAGTTCCCTCAGAGTTCAGGTCTATGTCCTGCATTCTCCAGCCTAAAAAAATAAGAAAAACATAAATGTAAGTAGACAAAACAAGAAACCACCAAGTTTTTACACCTCATTTTATGACAAACAAAAGACAATGAGTCAAGTGCTGCTCTTTTAATGCACAGAGAATGGCAGGAAAACAGCGGTCAGTGAAGTATGGTGTGCCATTGAATCAGTCATGGATACAGTGTAGGCCCCGCTGAAGAAGTGCTATTGATTTCCCTCAGAACTGCCACTTCATCATTCTGTGAGACAAGCTGTATCGATTTTTTCTCCTCTTTCGTTTGTTTGTAATTTTGTTACCTCAAAGCTGGCCGCTAAGATAAATCCCACTGCGCATCAGTCCACTGTGAGACGAAGAATTATCAGATCAAAGAAAAAGTTCGGGCAGCTGTATGTGAGGGGAAGGGGGGTGTTTATGCAGGCTTCTCATTGCCAGCTTTCACATTAGAGGCAATCCAACTGAATGCAGAAATATATTTTTTTAAATAAAAACATTATAAAACGTTTCAGCTTCGGTTCTGTGAATTAAAGCACTTATGTTTACTACTGTCAAAGTTATACCAAAAACATACTTCTGATAAAAAGGGAGAATTTCAGTTAAACAGAAGTTAAATTTCAATTTAGTAACTGGCCATATGAGGTTGGAACCTGAGTATCCTCCTCTCAGAAAGCGTAATATAATCTCCAAATGGCCAACTGGCGTACATCTTTCTCACTTCCACTGCCTTGCCTCATAAACTAGCATGTGGAAATAGACATCTGTCACAGCAAATATGCACTCAGCTGAAATGCTCCCTTTTATAACCAGTTTAATGAGCTAAAGAATGATATGTGGGCCTATCACCGTCACAAAATTCTCAATAATTTCGGGAAAGCACAAACAAGCACATGCTTTAGTGACACCATCCCGGGTTGCCTAACTTGCCAAACAATAAATGCAAAAATTAAATGTAGTCAGCTCTATAAAAAACACAGTAAAAACGTAAAGGTTAAAATTACTGTAATATGTATTAACCCATAGCTCATCAAAAAGTGACCACTCCCACAAGAAAATGAAACATTGAGTTCTGGCAAGCAGTATTATGCTTGCTCAGATCACGTTACCACTTTTCCGGGTAAAACTGAGTTTAGAAAACCCTGTCTTCATGACTCTTACATTCAATAGACACACAGCTATTAATGACGACTGGTCACCTGTCGGCATCTATTAAGTCACTGGGAGAACTAATGAAATGGTAACCTGAAGAACTGTTGCTGACTTAACTCACCCTATCACTGGTAAAATAAGATAAGTTGTGTCAGGCACAGGGCCAGGCCTGTGCTCATAGCAAATGCAATTCTGTTTTGTTTGCAATTCTGCGTCCTCGGTGTCCCTAAGACAGACTCAGCTGTTGCACTAGCCCCTGTATTTGCATTCTGAGAGCTAACATTCGAAAGCTGTAGGTATGTGAGGACACCTCAAAAGGAATACACACACGCACGCATGCACGCACACACACACATATGCACACACACACATTGTAGGGGCAGACTCAACAATTAATACAAACTCTTAAGGGTCGTTACTGTTTCATACTGTTTCATTAACATTAACATTTGTTTTAATTAATCATTTTTCTCTAAAGCATGTAACAGTCCACATTAAAGAAGCAAACAGCTGTACAGCTGAGTGTTTTCAGATCTGAATGCTAACCCCATGACTTTGGAGTATGTAGTCTCAGAGGTTTTCTCTTCATAAAAAGGACGTGACACCCGAAAACTGAATGTACGCCTCCAGGAGGAAAGCAGAGATAAGCTCTGTGTTTAAATCTAAGATCTCAATCAACGTGCTCTGTACAGGCAGAAGAGAGAAGAGTTTAAATCTACCTCACAACCACTGTTTATCTCTGGTTATTCATCATCTCAACATGAGTCATCTTCCATCAAATGAGTGAGCGTGTAATCACTGCACTCATCATCATCCTCCATCGTCCGTCTGAAATGACTTTCCATGGCAAATGACGGCCAGAGGATGAGCAATCCTTCCCACGTCAATCTGTTAAATCACCCATCCCTGAATTTGGCTGTGCCAGGCTCCACAGACGCACAGGGGAATGGTGGATTACTGCTGTAACTATATAACCACATAACTACCATTAAATCTGACAATTTTTAAAGAAATGCATTCTACTTGTTTCCTGTCAACCTACTTGCTTATGACCCACTCTGAGACAATGCAAGCTCTTTCACATTTTGCATTCAATGCCAAGCCTATTACCTTCAAATGCGATGCTTTGGGGTGAAATGAGGTAAGAGGGGATTGACTTCATGTGGGATAAATGCTATTTTTTTTTACTACCCTAGAGATTGTCTCTGTACCAAGTCACAAAATTCCTATCGTATATGTTGAGATAAAGAATTAGCTCACTAAAGGCAGACTGACTGTTCTGTCGAAATATAAGATTGCAGGAACCCAAATGGTTCAGCATGTAAAAGCATTTGCCACAAGCAAAGGCTGAGCCCTACAATATGGACATATCAGAGTCCGGGCTATTCCATTGGCCAGCTGTAACTATGAGGCAACAGCAGCAGGAAACAATTGTTCTTGTCCTGCAGTAGAACCATTGGGTACATACTGCATAATCACCCTATTGGGATGGCAGGTATGCCATCCCGCCAAGTTACGCCTTGGCGGGGGCATGCCCCCATACCTATACAGCACCGAGAGTTTGGCACTTTTCAGGGTTCCCCACAGAAATAACCACAACAGCCACAGACACTCAGCCCTTAAAAACATTAAATTCTGTACATTCTGACCCCATTTCAACAGACAGAATTCGTAAACAACTTCACATGTCCACACAATAAAGCCCCAAACTAAGGGGATTTTGCGTTTTCTCCTTCTTCTTCTTCTTCTTCTTCTCTTTCTTCTTCTTCTTCTTCTCATTC
The DNA here is from genome assembly GCF_018555375.3 of Anguilla rostrata. Lineage (NCBI taxonomy): Eukaryota > Metazoa > Chordata > Actinopteri > Anguilliformes > Anguillidae > Anguilla > Anguilla rostrata. The sequence goes on from NC_057939.1 coordinate 14,406,709, forward strand.
TTATTTTTCCTGCCGCCTATCCCACTAACAACATGTCTCCCCATTGGACATTTCACTAACACCAGCCAAATCTGCCCTACACGACCCAATCAAAAACGCGCATACACACGCAAAATACCCATACATTTTTATTCTGAAACATTTCCCGTTCAAACAGCTAGTCCGCCTGTGGCCTAGTGGGTAAGGTTACAGTCTTGGGAACATGGGATCGTAGGTTCAAGCCCAGCTTAGAACACGTTTCTTTAACCTGCTTCAACCCTCACTAATAATTGTCTCTTAGCCTACTTATCAATTATTGCTTTTGCACCATATTTACCCGCCGTTCACCGTTCAGTTATTAACCGGCTACAATATTGCTAAGCCACATGGATTCAACGGGAGCTCTTCTGTGCTTACTGGCCTGTGTTCTTTAAAACCACCGGCAGGTTTGCTAATGATATTTCACGCATTGCATAGCTATGGCATTAGCTAACGAAGTCACGGCAAATGTATTCCTTTCATTAAAAAGTTACACCAGTTCACCACTGTGCCATTTCTATTAACTATATTTCTTCACTTGGCTACCGTACTAAACTTTCATATCAGCAAACGCCACGTTTCTATTTCTACATTCATGTTACCTCGCTCTGTTCTCTATCTAGCCACATACGCTACGAACAATTACTACTTATGTACATTCTGCAACTCCGCAATTTGAACAGCTAATCCATCCGTGGCCTAGTGGGTAAGGTTACAGGCTTGGGAACACTGGGTCGCATGTTCAAACCCAGCTTGAAACACGTTTCTTTAACCTGCTTCGATCCTCACTAATAATTGTCTACTACTTCTTAATTATTGCTTTTGCACCATTTCTACCCGCCGTTGACCGTTCAGTTATTAACCGGCTACAATATTGCTAAGATATATGCATTATGACTTATCGTCTGTACGTTCAGTTATTGACCGGCTACAATATTGCTAAGCCATATGGATTCAACGGAAGCTCTTCTGTGCTTACTGGCTTGTGTTCTTCTTTAAAACCACCGGCAGGTTCGCTAATGATATTTCACGCATTGCATAGCTATGGCATTAGCTAACGAAGTCACACACTGGTAAACCTCACTCACTCACGGCCACCCATATGCATTTCATGACGCAAATGTATTCCTTTTATTTAAAAGTTACACCAGTTCACCACTGTGCCATTTCTACTAACTATATTTCTTCACTTGGCTACCGTACAAAACCTTAATATCAGCAAACGCCACGTTTCTACATTCCTGTTACCTCGCCCTGTTCTCTATCTACCCCCATACGCTACAAACAATTAGTACTTATGTACATTCCGCAACTCCGCAGGTTGAACAGCTAATCCGTCTGTGGCCTAGTGGGTAAGGTTACAGGCTTGGGAACACTGGGTCGCATGTTAAAGCCCAGCTTGGAACCCGTTTCTTTAACTTGCTTCGACCCTCACTAATAATTGTCTACTACTTCTTAATTATTGCTTTTGCACCATATCTACCCGCCGTTCACCGTTCAGTTATTAACCGGCTACAATATTGCTAAAATATATGCATTATGACTTACCGTCTGTACGTTCAGTTATTGACCGGCTACAATATTGCTAAGCCATATGGATTCAACGGAAGCTCTTCTGTGCTTACTGGCTTGTGTTCTTCTTTAAAACTACCGGCAGGTTCGCTAATGATATTTCACGCATTGCATAGCTATGGCATTAGCTAACGAAGTCACAGACTGGTAAACCTCACTCACTCACGGCCACCCATATGCATTTCATGACGCAAATGTATTCCTTTTATTTAAAAGTTACACCGGTTCACCACTGTGCCATTTCTACTAACTATATTTCTTCACTTGGCTACCGTACAAAACCTTAATATCAGCAAACGCCACGTTTCTACATTCATGTTACCTCGCCCTGTTCTCTATCTAGCCACATAGGCTACACACAATTACTACGTATGTACGTTCTGCAACTCCGCATTAAAACATTACATTTAAAATCATGATTCACTCATAAGTATAACTACTAGCACTGAACATGAGAAAAACACATTCGTGCAATAGATTACATTACAGGTAAATAATGTGTGCAGTGTTATTTGACCCTCCACTTCAACAACCAATGTTCAATACCGACTGTTATGTAAACCATTTGATAAGGAATATAAGCTCGCTCATGGTCACTCCATTTACTTCGCACTATACTCCGTGATCATGTCAACCTTCACCTACATGCCCATTCTGCTAAAAACATATTGTTTCAACTACGGAATTTCGTAATTTCATTTTAATTTCTCTCACACTGTTGTTATTCTCTCATATGCAAAGCCTGCTCGGACATATGCGTCTGCTCCTATTCTCCACTATCATGTTTTCCGGTTCTAGTTTAGCAAAACGGCGAAGAGGATTCCTACCTGCAGATTAGCCTATCAAAATGCCTTATAAACCTTACAAACACTAAAAGTGCATCTCCACGAAATAACAGACAATGGAGCAGGACAGAAGGATAAACCTTACAAACACTAATAGTGCATCTCCACGAAATAACAGACAACGGAGCAGGACAGAAGGCTACACAAGTTGCGACCTAGGGAGTTATAATTCTACGGGCGTGTTGATTATTTTGTCAGTCAAGGCTCGTTGGATGGACGTCAAATCCGTGAGTACATACCATATTCCATCTGCGTTTCTGATGCGTTTACGCTTACGCCATTGCATCCTTTCTCACAGCCACTGTTTTACATATATAGCAAACCGAAACTGCTGAACGGTACACGCTCATCAGACTGTACAGATTCACACAACGATAGCCATAATCCACAACCGTTTCTTGCAGGGTCGCATTTCTCACTCTCATAATAAAACGCTTTGCAAAAAGAACTGATATCTCATTAAAAAACACGTTTTCAACGTACAAAAATGCCAAGTTACTAAAAAGTATTCATATCAAAATGACGCCAAGTTACGATACTACAAACAATATAGGCTATCTTGCCTCACCGAAATGACATAAGATGTATCTCAAAGCAATGCTACCCAATATTTCCTCAGTTCTTTCAAGTCACTTGGCCCTGTGTTTTCTAATCTTACCATTTCACAATGTCATGCAAACTTTCTGTCAGATCAAAGAGACAAATATTTCGAATTGCCTCATGGAACACATTGAACATTGTACATTGAAATTAATGTATAAATTAATTAATGTACAGAACTGCTGCTGAGCAACGACAGGAAGCACATTTCTCCAGAAAACATGTTTATACTTGCTTCTGAACTGAATTTGAGTACATGTGCAAGTTATTGTATATTTGCTACGTACAATAAATACTGCATGTAAAACACATATTGTACATACATACATAGAGAACTTCTTTATCCGCATGGGGACATTTCCCTGGCAGCATCTTACATTCACATTCACGAACACACTTGTACCAAGAAACATACTATCATTCACGCAACAGAAAGCCTGGGCAGCGAAATACATAGGCCTACATACCAATACAAATTGGACATACACACACCTATTCAATCAATCTTGACTGTGAGAGAGCCATCCACACATATATTTGGCCTGTTCATGTAGTGCATGCTTATACACAGGGCCAAGTGACTTGAAAGAACTGAGGAAATATTGGGTAGCATTGCTTTGAGATACATCTTATGTCATTTCGGTGAGGCAAGATAGCCTATATTGTTTGTAGTATCGTAACTTGGCGTCATTTTGATATGAATACTTTTTAGTAACTTGGCATTTTTGTACGTTGAAAACGTGTTTTTTAATGAGATACCTACTTACCAAGAACTTAGAGGTTGCCCGTTGGAAAGAAAGAAAATAGTCACCAGCTCACAAAGGAGACTCTCAAAGAAGAGTTCACTCTTCATTTGCAGGCATAGTTATGTAAGGGCAGAGGACAATTGATGATGATAATAATACTGGTACTGCAAGCTCACATTACAGTCCAAAAACAATTCAGCAGTAACCTCTCACCAGAAACAATTTTCACTTGTTTTCTGTCAGCTCAATTTTTCCATAAGAACTTCCACAAATAGTGAGGAATTAAGAAAACCTTCACCCTCAGCATTTCTTAGACGGAAGGCCTACCGTCTAAGGCAGCATATTTAAAAGAAGAGCCAGATGATTTGGACAGTGGCTTTAAAGCACACCTCCCTAGATACTTTATGATACGCATGGGTTCATTGCACACAGAAAAATATAGCTGTAGGGTAAATGAACATTAGATATCATGAATACAGCCGTGTTTTCTATGACAGGGGTGCTTCCTGGAATGTTTCTCTGTACAGAGTCAATGTGTATTAAAGAACTCATTAAAATTGTTTCACATTTTATTACAGATATCATCCAAAAGAACTGTGGTACAGAGGACTATGGGAAATCAATGTGGATTAGCTCAGGCAGCTGTCCAGAGCACAGCTATAGCACCCCTCCTTCCATTCCCAGGTTTTCAAAATAGCATTTTATAGTATAATAACTTGACTCATCAGATACACCTCAGAAACACGTCGGCAAGCTGGCCCTGCTTCTCTTCTTTTGCTTTTGTGTATTTCCTCTCCTCGGATTTCCCGCCACCTGAATAATGTAACTCAAATCTTCTCATTATCTGCTGGTGTCTTTATCAGCACATGCTGGGACCGTCTTCTCTTTTGATAACACCATTTTTTATCAGCATGGCAAGAAACCCCAACCGGAACAACATCCATCATAGTGCCAACGCCGTTAACACTTGAGGGACCACACACAGGCAGCAACATATCCTTAAAAAAAAAAAAAAAAGCATTCTGAGCGGCATTTTAAAAATAAAAAGCACGCTTAAAAAAAGCAATTCTCAGACGGAAAAATGTTACACGGTCAAAAGAGCTCTTTCATTATTCAGGCGACCTGTCAGTTGCATGCATGTCTAATACAGCGTAACCTCCACGCTCTGCCAAAGAGCTGAGCTTGGAAGCAACACCTTGAGAGAAAGCCCAGGGTCAAGAAAAATGCATACACTAGAAACTCATATAAATATAATATAACTACATATGAAATAGGCAATAAAATCAACTCC